>NW_028087015.1:18627209-19240184 GCF_014824575.4 Sturnira hondurensis | reverse complement strand
AATTTTTCTTTTTCTTTTCACTTTTACTTAAAATTCCTTGGTTATAACTTATATTGGCCTTTTTCTGAGGCTAGTAGAACTCAGTTTTATCAAAATGACAGGCAAACATTTTTTAATGAAAAATAGAGACATTTATTGAAGAAGATACAAGATACAAGAAACATTGTACAAAGGACAATGACGCCTCAGTTCCCTTCAAGGTAGGCACCTTGAGACCTCACACAGTTCTCCAAGTTGCCATCAGCTCCCCCATTGTATTTCCCTGAATCTCACTGATGGTCTGAAATCTCTTCCCTTTCAAAGGTGATTTTAGTTTTGGAAAAGCCAGAAGTCACAGGGCGACAAATCTGGGCTCTAAGGGGCATGACTCACCTGGGTGATTTGAAGTCTCATCAAAATATCTGCACAGGACGTGATGCCTTGTTGGGAACCACTCTGCCTGGTTTCAGGAGTTATAACTGCCCCCCAATGGCTAAGGCTGAGTGAGCGACCTCCAGACTGCGAGCCACTAAGGAGACAAAGCTTGTCTCTGGCAGCAGCGCTGCTTCTGCTTCATCCCCTGTCCTTAATGCTTGGTCAGTTAGTCAGTGACGGGTAAGACCCCTCAGAGGGGGCAACCTAAGCCAGATACAGTCACTTGGGAGGCCATCATGGAAGGACTTGAGCACTGCAGCAAAGAGGGAGTGATGGACCCTCGCCCCTTGGCTATTCTGACATAGCCCGAGTCCCCCTTTCAGTCTGGGAGAAGTGCTTCCTGGCTCTAACCCACTGAAGCCTAAAAACCTATGATGGGGAAGGCGGTGCAGCTCTTTGCAGGCTAGAGCGGGTTCCGGTGATCAGGCCTAAGAAAGAATATGCAAAATCCTGTGAAATCCGTTTTGTTTAGAATGCTCTCATTTAAATGATAAGGGTCCAAGCCAGAAGTTTGTTCCTCAGAGTTTTATGGCTCTTTAGCTATCTGACCTTGACTGAGAATAAGCCCTCATAGTTCTTTGAATGCTATCTATTGTTTGATTCTTACCTGTATTCTTGTGCAAACGAACCCAATAAAAGCCATTGAAGAAGAGGCTCCTGGTCCTTCTCCTGTGAGAGATTGACCACCTCTTCTCCCCAAGCAGATCCTGTCTTGGTAGTTTCATTTTCATCCGTCGCGGACAGGGGAACCTGTGGGCAAAGTTGCCCCCACAATGCCTGAGCAAGTGTGTTGTCTTGATGAAGCTGCCAATCACCAGTTTCTTATAGCTGCGGCCTTCTGAGAAGAGTTTCCATGGATGGATATTCAAAATTTGATGAAGATTCATTGCTGTATATGCTCAGTCATTTTGAATGTGATGGCTACACAGTACACATGCTCACTCAGTGGTGCCTACTGCCCCAACTGACCAGTCCAGCGAAGTCTTCATTGTTCACCCATGCATATTCCAGTCCACTCTCTTTGGCTACCAGGTTACATCAATGTTCTATAAAACTTCCTCCTTATATAAAAATGGCCGACTTCTTCCAGACAGACCTCATACATACATGACAGAATTTAAGGGCAAATCAAGCAGAATAATTAATACAAAAGTTAAAATAGTAAAAATGTAATTAAAGGAACAAAAAAATGCTAAGGAGCCAATATTTCTATGTTTTTAGAATATTGATGGTGAGGATATAAGCAAACTTTTTAAATAAGACTTTTTGACTCAAGTTCCTTAGGTTCAAACTGGCTCTGATGAACACATCTACCTCCATGGGTAATGATTTTCTGGGTGTGGCAGTGAACAGAGCTGTAAAACAACAAGTGGATTTCATTCTGTGACACACACGAGTTTAGAAGGTCTGTGACTTACAAGTTGGTGAGTAACAGTTTGCTGCTACTACCATGATTGGTGTTCTGTGGTGTCCTACTACCATGGAGGTTCTGTGGTTCTACAGGGGCTTCTCTGAAGATAATACAATCAGCATGAGTCGTTCTTTTTAAATAAATTCCCCAAATACACAGTTGTTATAGTCTACAGAGCAGCGAGTAACCTTCAGCTCCAGTCACTTCCACTTGACCTGGCTGTCATTACCAGAAGAATATGAGTCTTGGGAAGGAGAGGGGCAGTCAGAGCAAGGTGCAGGTGTGGGAGAGAGATGACAGCAGTTCATCAGTGTCAGTGGAAAATGTATTTTCAGGACGAAAGGTTGGGATAATCAGTGCTCGAGGTTTTATTCTCAAATGTCTGGTGTTTGCTTTGTGTCACCATTCATTGAGCCAAATCGAATTGTCCTCCACCGTGCTTGCTCTTTGGAGTCACTTTACAATCAATTTTCTAGCTGTGCTCAGAGGTGTTTGCAAACCTGGCTCCTATCTCAGTTTGTGACCTCACTGAGGGCTGATCATCTTAGACCCCAGCAGTAGTCAAGATTGAAAATGTAAACATTGCCTTTGGGGATATGGACAGTTTATTTAGTAAATATTTACCGATCCTCAATTGTGTGCCAGACACTACGAAGGTTGGTGAGGGAGAGGGTTTAGAGAGAAACACCAATGGGAGGTGGAGGCAGTGTTGTCCTCAGAGCTATAAACAAGTTCCACAGGGTGCTGCTTTACTGCCCTCTAGCTGCGCAACTCCCATGGCACAAGGAGACTGTGGACCAAAGGCACATGCCCACCCAGAGTCCTCCCAGAACCCACCTCTTCTTCACAGCCTGCTTTAGGCACTGCCCAAATGCCACAAGTCTACTTCCTGAGCCCACATGACCTCCTCGCTGGGTTCATTCTGCTGGGGCTAACCACTGTCCAGTATGGCCATCCCTAGGACCTGAGGCTGGGCTAGAGATAGCTGATAGAGCAACAGGAAGTGGGAATGAACTTGGATGTGTGGATTGTAGGTTATACATATGTGACCAAAGGCCCTGTAGTGGGGAGAGGACCCAGGAGTAGAATGAGAAGTGGCAATACCATGGAGTCCAAGAACTCAGACCCGACCATTTAGATTCCGTGAAATATTTGTAAAGTTAAGAGGATAAACCTTATTTTAGTTAACAGTTTTTAATTTTAAGTATTGAACTTCTGGCATTAATTTGTACTCTGGTCTTGGACCCTATAAATATGAAGAGCTTATTTATAAGCATGGAATTAAAAAATCAAACCAAATTGTTAAGGTTCTTCTCAATTTATTTTCAGGGATATAGTAATATATGGAATAGT
Source organism: Sturnira hondurensis (assembly GCF_014824575.4). Taxonomy (NCBI): domain Eukaryota; kingdom Metazoa; phylum Chordata; class Mammalia; order Chiroptera; family Phyllostomidae; genus Sturnira; species Sturnira hondurensis. The sequence continues at coordinate 19,237,006 of NW_028087015.1, read as the reverse complement.
TCTAAAGTTATAGTCTCCTGAGTTCAAAGTTAGGCTTTGCCTTTTAATTCTGTAATATTAAGGAAATTTCAGGGAAAGTTTACTTAACAGAGCGACTGGTTGATATATGTTCTCCATTCCCTCTGTGAAACACGTTGGTTGCACCCAAAGCACTTATCTCAGTTGTCTCCGGCTACATAAGAAACCACCTAAACTTGGTGGCTTAAAATAACTATTTTCTATTTTGCTTACTAATATGTACTTGGGAAGTGCTCAGCAGGAACGTCTCATCTCCCCAGTAGAGTGGCTTGACTGGAAGTGGAGGATCTGCTTTCAAAATAGTTCATTCTCACCGTTGGTGAGCTGGTGCTGGTATCAGCTGGGAGCTCAGTCAGGGCTGTGGGCTATGGGCTATGAACTACAGGCTACGGGGCTGAGGAAATTCATTTGGGATTAGCTTAAAATTCAGATAGCATCAATTCCACCATACTCTTTAATATGGTCACCATGCCCCTTTAGTTTTAGGGGAGAATCATTCGGCATAGATTCTAAAAGAGCATGTGAAATGTTACATGTAGTTTCAATCAGCTTGGATCATAGAATCCTCTCTAATAGACTTAACACTTTTGCTTTTACCAGGTGATTTGTCTGACTTACTGCTCAATTTCTAAATACCAGTTGCCATCACATAATTTAATTAAATATAACTAATGATGAAATCTGAATGTGAAAAGAAAAGTGCTTTTTTTCCCCTGTGAAAACTAGGCTGGATATTTTGGAAGGACTGGGTAAGAATGAGCCATGTCATTCGGATGTTGGAAGGATAACTATAAAAGATTATAAAAAATAAAAGACAAGTCTAGAAGGATTCTGCATTTGGATTGCTTCACACATTTCTGCAGGTTTATTTTGCATCAAAGAAACTGAAACTAGGAAATGTCGAACATATGTTTTGTGTGTGATTTCTGCCAGAAAAACAGTGCTGAATTCCATTTAGCAATTTCTACTGAAGGGGAAAGCCTTGTCAAACAGATCTACATCAATATGTTTTAAGGAAAGTAAAGTGCTTATGGTATGCATGAATAAGTTTTTAACAATTTCTTGTTTCAGTTTGCATTTTTAATTAACTGTCCGACTACTTATTGCATCCAATAGAAAGGCTTCCATTGTTCTCAACCCTCTTTTGTCTCAGTTTTCTCATCTGTAAAATGGATATTATAATTATAATATTTATTTCACAGTGCTTTTGAAATAATTAAAACATGAAATTTACTTAAAATATTTAGCATTTAGGAAGCATTCGATCATTATAATTATTATTATTATAATTACTTTGACTCACAAGGAGAAGAGACATGATTGAGATACTTTAAGTGATGAGGAGCTAGCAAAGAAAACCTGGTGAACTGAGGAGGGACAGGAAACACCTCCACCTTCCCACAGTAGGTGTCCCAGGAATGAAGCATCAATCCAGATCCTTAGGAGCTCCAGTGTCCTGTCTGTCAATAGCATCTGTTGGGACCTTCTCTGGTGAGTTTGCCCTTCTCAACATTCAGCTTTTTTCCTAGTTGTTTCTTTCTCTCCTCTTGAGTTCTCTCTATGGCTGCCCTGCCTCTGTTTCCTACTTCTGCTTTTTGTATCACTCATTCAATCACTCCAGACAGTTCTCTCTTACTTGGCTGCCCTTGATCCCAAAGACAGCACACTTATCTGGTACTTGGCCACCTTGTAAGCCACTGGGCTACTACATGTCATGTGGCTTTTAACTGAGGAGTCAGTTTGTGGTTTATTCTGTTATGGTCAAGATATCCGTGTCTGATGGCACATAGCAAGACAACACATGCACTTCCACCTGGGCCAGAGGTGCAGCAAGGGTATGGAGTCTCTGGAATATCAGTTCATGGCTGATGTTCACCCAAAGCATAGTTATAGCCCATCCAAAAGTTTACAGCTGGCTTTCATTCTGTTTGAACAGTGCTGGGGTTGCACCAATACCCTTGAGTCTCTCCTTTGCATGGCGATTATTTGATGATAACCATTTATAAATAGAACGTGGGTGGGAATCAAATCCTGGTTTTAATACTGGCCTCTTCACTAGAATCTCTCTTTCTGCCTCTCCTTTCTCCTTATCACACATACACCTCCCCATTCTCATTACAATTGCTCTTAAAACTACCTTGAAATAAAAGTTTTTCTTTATTATTGCAAAATACCCTAAAAGTGTGCATATGAGTAGATTCTGCAAATTCGTCTGGTGAGGCTTACCCTGCCAGGGTTATTGTATTAGACACATCACTGAAGCATTAAGAAAAAAAAATGAGAATTGAAACCATTTGCCCAAAGTGCAAATACAGCTAGATTTGCCATTCTAGTTGCTTAATATTTCAGCATCCTTCGGTCTTTGGTGAATATGTACATTCTATCTTTAGGATTCATTTAGAGAAAACAGTTCCAAAAATGATACAAAGAAAGTCCACCTGGAATCAATTTTTTAAAATATTCAGCAAAACTCGCCTCTTCTTTGGAAGACTCCAATGTCCTAAATGGAGTTAAAATTAAAATAAGTCTCCCATATTACCCCTGGTCAAAAAGTGGGTAAAAATGATGTTCCATCGCCTGGCTGGTGTAGCTCAGTGGATTGAGCGTGGGCCTGCGAACCAGACAATCGTGGTTCGATTCCCAGTCAGGGCACATGCCTGGGTTGCAGGCCAGTTCCTGGCAGGGGCCAGTTCCCAGCAGGGGGTGCACGAGAAGCAACCACACATTGATGTTTCTCTTCCTCTCTCCTTCCCTCCCCCTCTAAAGATAAATAAATAAATATTAAAAAAGAGAGATGTTCCATCATATAGAGTAAAAAGTCCCGCAAAAGTTTCCTGTATATTATTAACCAGCCCAATATCTAACTGTTTTCTTCTGGCCTTACACCTCCCTACACTCGCTCTTAGCTTGCATGAACCTAGCAGTTCATTTCTTTTCTAAATAGAATAAAGGAGTAGTGAGTTCACCCAAAGAAAGAGAAATTAGCAGCAGGAGGTACAAATAAAATGATCAATAATCAAGTGTGTTGTCTTGGCATCATACCAACCTCAGCTGACAGCATCCAGAGCATTGTTCAGTGGTGTGCATTTTACAGCTTGGGGCCGAAGAAAAACTATCTTTCCATACTGACTAGGAGCAGAAGATCCATTGTTTAATAGGGAGCCCAACACGCTCATCCTTCCCAGTTTGGACCCTCAGGCCCCTTCCGATTAGATTTCCTGGAATGTAGTTTTATCAGAAATACTCTTGGTTCTCAGTACATGCAAACTTCAGGGCATAGATGATGGATCAGACACTATACGACGTGTTTTTCCAAAATACCAGGAAGAATCGGTTTCCAACCATCAAGCGACTTTCACTACCCATAATCCTAAGCTTCCCATCTCCCCATGTCTCTTTTTATTCGCCCTAATTAACAGTAAGTGAATCCAGTCATGTTCTGTGGTCAGCCAACTTACAATTGGATTTTCTGTGCACTTTAGACTCCGCACCCTGCTGTTACCCAGCTCCAGGCACTGCCTCATGCGTGGTCAAGGGAAGTATCTGCTTTTGATTTATTTCTACCAGAAATCAAAAGCTAGATTCTGGGTGCATATCCAACACATTGCTACCACGCTCGTTTTATGTATTTCTCATTTTTGAGAAGTTTAAAGATTTAATAGGCAGTGACTGATCTGTGCTGCTGTGCTGAGTGTACAAGGATTTGTTTCATAAAGAAAAGCTATCCAAGGTCACAGTGGTGGTGCAGAGGCTGATGGATGTCAGATGGCAGAAAGGGACAAGCCTGTTGTCAACTCGAAGTGGGTTTTTACAAGCATGGATTCAAGCACAGTCCTCTTTGGCATAAGCCCGCCTGAATGGTAACCTATTTGGGAATGTTCTCTGCATCCCCTTCTCTGTCCGCCCCCTCCCTCACCCTCATCTTAGTGATGGGTGCTCTGCAAAACAAAGAGGAAGAAATGAACTCAGCACGTGCCATCCAGCTGAGGACAAAAAGACCCTCTCAACACCAATGGTTTGCTATCCAAGCCTCATAGACCATTTTCTAATAATACAACATAGACCCAGCTGTCTTTGGGGAATTCTGGTTTATCCCATCCTGGCTTCAGGCTGGGGCCTGCTGAGAGTTCTTAGCTGCTTCTTAGAGTTAGAGGGAACCACTCATAAGCTCAAAACATCCCCATGGAGTAGACCCAAGAGCTGTGGCAAAAAGTCTCACCAGCATCTCAAAGTGCCAACCTTCTAAGCTCTTATTGTCTGACAAAGCCCAATTTCAGACTTGAAATTTCTGTGTTCCTTTTAATTCATTCTGATTAGCCATGAGTGACTCCCACCTAGGGTCATGCCCTTGGTAGGGTTTGGGGAGGAAAAGTTTCCCTGTGGACTGGCCAGGGTCTGACCTGAAGGAGCAAACCTCTGTTCCACAGCCAGATGGAGACAGCAGCCCGAGTATTATGACTGTACCGCAAGTCCACCTGGTTCATGTTTCTGGTGGCCAGTGTGGTCCTCCCAGTCTTGAGGAAGGTGCTTCATACTGTCCTCGGTTCCACATGAAAGTCATGACCTAGAACACCCTCAGACAGAGACTGGCCAAAGACACCACCATCTTCACCCACCACTCGCCCCAAATGCCCAAATAGCTGCTTTAACAGAGGCCCAGGGAAAGGGCTCCTGGAACCGACCTGTGACCTGCTTTTCATACCAGCCCCTCTAGGGGAGCTCTCGTGCAGCCTCGCTCAGACCTCTCTCTCAAAAGACTGTTACCACCAGTTACACAGTCTAAGCCAGTCATTTCCAAATCATCTGTACTTGCAAATACATTCAGTGGAGGAAGGGAGGAGCTAGATACAGAACTATGCATTCATTCATCCTAAAATTATTTACTGAACACCCATTATGGACAAGAAATGATGGTCACATGAATTCCAATAACGAAGACACAGTCTCTGACCACAAGGACAGGACCGATCTAGCCAGTGTGCAACAGTGAATACGATAAGGCCTCGAGACAGCCAGCCTGGGGAGCCGTGAAGTCGAAGAAGCAGGGCCCGACCATGCACTACCAGGGCAAGGAGTCTGTCCATCACAACCCATCCCTTCCCCCACACTGCTTCAAGTGCTGCTTATGCATTGAATGTGCAGACAAATTATTTTCTCAGGTGTATGACATTAAGACAAAAGTGATACTGGATGTATGGAATCTTTCCGTCTTCATGCGGCTCCTTTAGAAGAAGCACACCTCCCATCAGGAGAAAGCATAGTAGAATTTTTCATTGTGGGGCTCTGAAACCTATCTAACCTCCGGGTCACAACTCAGCTCCCCCTTTCTGGTGGTGCGGTGGCTTCGGGCAAGCTACTCTAACTCCCCTGTGCCTCGGCTTTCTCATCTGTGAAATGGCCTGATACTACTTACCTCGTTGAGATGGAATGAACACTAACAGAGTCAGTATACAGAAAACACTGAAATGGGGTGGACACATGATAGTTCTCTTAAAACGTTAGCTATAATTATAGCCATGAAAGGGGGCATGAACTATTTTGTAGTTAAAAGTGGGTTGTTGGCCGTGGGAAGTTTAGAATAAAATCTCTTTTCGTTCCACCCATGGTTTTAAATTCTGCAAACTATTGTCAGGAGTCCCAAGTTGGCAACACATACTATGACCACTCTGTCCAGCCGGTCATGTCCAGTTCTTGCCTGTGTCCTTGCACACTGGTCATGGTCAGGGCAGATATCACTGCTTGAGACTCCTCCCTGCTCGAGGTGTAGGAGATGTGTGCCATTATTTCAGGGCATGTAGTCTTAATGGATTCTGCCATTCGATGCCCTTTCTTCCAAGAACCTGCCCCCCCACAGCCTTCACTTCTCTTCCTCAGAGTGAAATCTTCTCCCTCCTGGGCGCCACATAAACCTCCCAGCTTCCCAGTGAAAGCTGAGGTCAGAGACATGTTTGGCAGGAAGAGGAGGTGAGGGAGTGAGGCATTTATTGGATTCCTGATGGAGCTGGGGGTTGAAAACATGTCATTAGTACGGGGAAAATATATGGTCTTTGCTGTCCCATTTTCGCTTAAGCCCATTTTTAGTGTCTGGGTAGGTTTAAATTTTTCTTTCTTGTTCATGACCTCCATTTTACTCAGATGTCTCATTACTCAGTAATAAGAAATTTAAATAACGAGGATGTACAGTGAAACGTCCTAAAGCCAAATGTTACTTGCAATTACGAAGGCTTTGGATTCAGGGAGGTTAAATGGTGATGTCTCCTGGGGGTGTGGGAGTCAGTGACAATGCTTCGGTCCTCTCTCCCTGTCTTTCCATTAGTCAGTCTCTCTCGCTCTTTCTCTGTCTATCTCTCTACGTATGTATGAATGTATCGCACATTTCTCTCTCCATGTCTCTCTGCCCATCTATCTAATGTATTTTGTCTCCAGACTAAAGAAATGTTGACAAGAGTGTTTCCAAGAGATCTGGGCTTTGGGTGTCAAGACAACTGTTGGAAATGTGCATATTTGGTATAAGAGACAGAAGCGCTTGAAAACCCACCCAGAAAATAAATCACTACGCAACCGCTTGGTGACAAGTATTGTCCTAGATGGCTTTCATAGATCGTTTTATTTTATCTCCCAGAGATGCTGTATGGCAGGTCTAAATCCCTCTATTTCCCAAAAGTGGAAATACAAGCCTCAGAGAAATTAAAAACTCTTCACTGTGTTACATGGCTGAGAAGTGGTAAATTTGTCTCGGTTTAACCTCCTGACACGCCGGAGAATGGATTCAGGAGAAAATCATTTAAAATCAATTAAAAACAAATTAAATTAAAAACAAGACCTAAATGCCTGTTTGGGGGACCCACGTGTTCCCGCAGGCGCACATGGCAATGAAGTGTCCTACCTCAGCCCTCCTCAGCCCTGTCTCTGCCACACCTGCCGTCTCTCTCCAACGGAACACCCTGTCGCCCACCACTGCGTCCTGGACACACTTCCTCATCTCTCCAAACGCAGCACCTTGGCCGTGAGCTTCAGACCAGTCTGGATGCCCTGCCCCCCATGCTGGTTTTTCTCAGACTGATTTTGGCAATAGACTCCTTCTTCACCGGCACAGTCTTTGGTAATACTTCAGTGATGTTGGGTTTTTAAACATATTAAATATTTCCAGTCTTGATTTGTTCATAACAAATCTCTGCTTTCACAAGTCCTTCAAGGTTAGTGAGTTAAAGGCAAGTGCGTACCATTGGAAGCTATGGCCAAGTTACCAGTAACCATAGGGTAGTGCGGGAACTGAGTTGTTGGTGTTAGGGTGGAAGCAAGGCCATTCAACAACTGAAGAAGAGATTGGTGGTCCAGCGAAAAGAATGTGGGGTGTGTATCTGACACTTACCAGCTTAACTAGCTACGTGACCCTGGTTAAGTCCCCTTTACCTCCCTGTCAGATAAGACTCAGAGGGGCATCCTGCTGGCCCCAGAAGATGCTGTCAATCAAATGAGATAGTGACTGTGGGAGAGCCCCTAAAATTCATTTTATACAAAAATATATTATGTAAAATTATATCTATAAATACATATGATATTATATACGCTATAAACACCGCTCTCAGTAAGCCAGGAGCTGAGTCACTCAGACTGGCAACGAGCAAATGATGACGGAGGAAAGGTCAGGAAAGATCTACATGTGATCCTGAGCTGAGTCATTCTCCTCAGGTCCTCATTACATTGTGGCAAGTCAACAGAGGACGACGCAGTGGAGGGCAAATCAGGTGAGCAGTAAGAGGAGGAGGAAGGTAGAATTCTGTTTGGGAAGTGATTCAGGTACCAGAAGATGAATGAAAGGGGAGGAATAGATCAGCAGCTGTGGACAACCCGCCAGTGAGCTATCGTCCCTCCATTCATTCATTCAATCCATCAGTCACTCTACTCATAATACTGAGCATCCACTATGTGTAAGTTACAGGGCTAAACGCCATGGGGGATTCAATTTACCTGACACAGTTCTTGCCCTTAGTCATGTAAGTGACAAAGCCTAGTGAATTGAAAGGTGAAACAAATGCTGTAAATGAGGTATGGTGGTCCCTCTCGAGTCATGTCTTACTTCCTGTGTACGTTTTAGGCAATCTCAACACACCACCCCAAGAAAGTATGTAGGACTAGCTCTTCCTATGTATAGAGAGACTTAGGTATTCCCATCGAGGGGCTGGGCCTGTGAAGGGGAGGTAACCAAATGGCAGTGTAGAAGTAGAGGTGACAGAGGACAGTGAGAAGCTGGAAAAACTTCTCAGCAAGTGGAATAGGGAAATTGAGACAGACCGCTGAGCACAGTGGCCGAGCAATTTTTAGCCAGGGGCAGGTCACCTGGGCAAAAGCAAAACTGGGAAACCAGCACCTGGCTCCCAGGGTAACCTTTCCACCCCTGGCCTTTCCCCCTTGGAGATAACATCTAGGCCTCAGTTTCGCGTTTCAGTTCCAGGCCCAGGAGAGCAGCAGAACCAGGTGGGTGATGCCAAAACCAACGGCAGTGACTAAAGACCTCCTGGCACTGACCAATCAGAGGAGGCCATGACCCAGAAAGGGCACACCTGGAGAGCTGATGAGACCTCCCCAAAGATTCCTGCCTGCAAGAGAGATACATGCCTCAAGACAAAGGAACCAGCAGCGCGCTCCTTCTCGGGGGAGCAGCCCACACCGTTCCCTTTGCCTTCTTCTCCCCCCACTTCTTTCCCCACAGGCAGGCATCTCCTAACCCCTAAAGCAATGGGCAGCTGGCAGCTTGTCCCAGGCTAATCCCCTGAACCTGTCCCTAGAACCCCTTTTCTCCGACTTCCCAGTGGGCTAAGGCAGCCCAGCCTAACCTCTCCTGTTGTTTCCTCTACGCTAAGCCCTTCTTTGTTTCACTGTTCCCAGCTCTAATAAATGGATCCTCAGATCACCTGGACTCATGTCGTGAACTCTTTCCTACACTAAGTCAAGAGCCTACACACCCCAGTTGGCCCTTGGCAGACCAGCTCAGGGTCAGGACCCTGTCTGGAAACAGAGGTTTGGTTGTTTTGAAAACAGAAGTTCAGAAAGTTATTATGCTAAGGGATCTGACATGGTCACCAAATACAGGATAGGACAGTTTTCAGGCTGGCCTAGGGGAACAGAGCCAAGGGGCAGTTCAAGTCTTGCTTCCGAGGCAAGTGCACTGGATGACCTCAGTGCACTTAAGCCCTTGGTGTCTCTGTGCCCCGTCTGTAAAATGCAGGTCACAATGTCTACCCTTGGAGGGCTGTGACAATTAATATAACAATAAATGTCAACCACCGGTCACCACGCAGGGCAGATAGGTGCTCAGTAAAATTCATAGCTCCTTGTGCCAGCTTTTGGCAAAGTGAATCCTGCCTCGGTTACTCCGGAGCACATACTGCCTTGGGTAATACGGTTGGAAGGGTGAATTTGATTAATACTTTTCTTCTGCCTAAACAACTTCTTAAAAAATGCCATATCAGTATCAAATTCCACACCCTCCCCCAATTTTTTGGATATTCCTAATACATAGGAAGGACTCTGTCCTATGAAACTGAATGCCGTTCTGTCTTTGGGAGGATGCACGAGAGGCTGGGTTGACGAACAGGAAGCCTGTGCCTTGTTGCCTTTGCATCTGTCCCAACAGGGGCCACATTCTTGGGAAATGTGATAGTTTTTCTTGGGACGGTGATACTTTTTTTCTGGGTCTGCAGTAGGCGGCCGTATATGGAAACAATTTCACCTGCAATATTTAGAGCTGGGACGAATGAATCTTTGTATCTTTTCAAACCCATCTATTCTTATTTAAAAGCAATGAAAAGTGGCAGTTTGGGAAGATGTACTTGTTCAACGGCGCAATAAAAAATAGATGACATTACAGCCCAAAGTTCTTAATGTCCTTCCTCAAGGGGGAAAAGTAATTGCTACAAGGAATTAGAATTTAACTCCTTAATCTTATTCTTTCACAAAAGTTCAGTAATATCTTTTTACCTTTTTCAAAACCTTTCCCCTCTATAACTTGCTTAATTCAAGTGCAGAATATTTTATGTTTTTACATACACTTTAATATTTTCTTATCTCTCTTTGGCATATTGATAACAAAAGAAACTTTCACTTGAAATCTTTTTCTAAAAAATTCAAAGGGCTCTAGAGACTTAAATTCAACACAAAGAATTTAGACTTTGGGTATCACTCATCCCAATTTACAGATGAGTGGGTAGTACTGAGAGGCAACCTGTATCTCAAAATTCCTAACATAAAAAAAGTCTCCAGAGAAAACTCTAAGCAAATGCAAAGTGAATAATGTCCTTGAGGGAAGATGGATAAATGGATGTGAGAGAAGAGAGGCTTTTAACACTGAGTCCTGGATTGCACTTTCACGGGAGTTATTGTGAAAGACCAGTGTTAACCTCTGCAGGACACAGTTAAGCTATAGTCATGTTACTAAGACTTTTTTCAATGGTGTAGTAGAAAGGGAGTCAGGATATATTGATTCTGACTGTGATGTTTTGTTAACTAATTATGTGATCTTAAAAATATCATTTAATGTTTTTTGCAGCTCCGTTTCCTCATCTATAAGAATTAGAGTTACAACAGACATTAGTATCAATTTAATCTTGGCATTATTTCCAGGTGAGCCCACATTTGGCCTTGGCACATTTTCAACACCATGCTCTAGGTAACCATAATCAATTAATGAGAGTTAACAAAGCAAAATCTCTCTGCCACCCTTGCACTGAAAGATTTCAAAGGTATCATCTAAAATCCCAGGCTTCTCTTTCTTCCATAGCTTGTCTGCATTTAATAACAATGATTTGAAACAATGGGAACATTTGGAAAGCACCCATTATACCTTTTGTCAGATGGAAACCCAGGGAACACAGCCCCAGAGTAGCGAAGTACTTAAAACATCAGAGGCATTGCCCATGGCAACAATAGTGCAGTGCTAACCCATGGGCTCTCGGGGGCAACCTCAGGATGTAGAGAAATCATCTGGTTTCTCCTAAACATAAGCGGCACTAGTGATTTAAAACTATGCCACAAGCAAAAGAAAGAGAGCACTTAGCAATAAAAGACCCAGCTATTGGCAGCAATGTACTATTAGATCTCTGCGAATTTTTGTTCTTATTGAGATGACCGTGAAAAGGCATGCATCTCTGAGACCTATTTCCCAGAGCCTCTTGGGCCCAGTGGGAACTGACATAGATCAGCAGGCTAGGTCTGTAGTAAGAAATTACATGTTTGCACACATCACCCTAGGTAAGTGAAGTCCCAGAACATATTGTGTAATGATTGCACTGATTAGGTCCCCAGGAGCTGATGCCGATGCGTCTTGTCCCAGCTTGTTTTATCTTATCCTGGACTGTAAGTCTCTTTGGCCTGGAGAAATTAAGACATTTATAAAAGAAACAAGACATTTTGAACCACACTATTGATTTATACTTGCAAATGGTGAATAGACTTGGGGAGAACGAGGGCTTTGCTTTTATTTGTGGTATGATTTGAAGCTCAGTGTCCTTCCAAAATGAGTCTATAAATTGATACTGGTGAGGACGCTGTTTTCCTCTGACTGCAAGTAGCTGCAATTCTTCCCAGAATTTCCTCACTGATTTAGGGAGAGAATCCAGTGGTACCGCTGGGGCCAGAAAGATGGAGCGACTTGAAGAGTTTAAGGAGGTCAACACAAGGGGGAAGCTGTAAGCCTGTCGATTCTTCTGTATTGTTCTTTGGACACCTTCATTTTTCCCTCCCTGCCCTTCTCATCTCTGTATAGCAAACTTATATTGAGCAGTTACATTCGCTTCTTTGGGCTGACCTAGCAAAATACCACAGACTGGAAAGCTTAGGGACCAGAAATTTATTTTCTTGCAGTTCGAGATCAAAGTGCTAGCAGGTTGGTTTCTTCTGATGGTTCTAACAGAAGGTTCTGTTTTAGGTATCTCTCCTTGGTTCCGTATCTTGGCTTCTTCTGCAGTCACTTTTATCCATTAAAAACATCTGTCAGATCAGACAGTGCTTCCTGCTGCTTGCAAAGCTATCATATACGTGGAAAGGCACGTGACAAATCTAAATAGAGACCATTTTTACAGTGAATGTGGAACTGTTACTCTGCTAGCTTCAGCCTGAGGCCACCATCAACTGTACTATTTATTCACACACGGTTCTGTAACAGGGCGCAGCCAGGGGGGACCCCAAAAGGGATTTGGAATGGGGTCCAGAACTCAGGGCATCCAGGAAATATTAGAAAGACAAATAAGATGTCCTCACTCCTAACCTCCCCCCACCCCCACAGGTGTAAGTTAGGGGAAGGGACAAATGGAGCAGGGCCATTGAGAGCTGTTTAGTACAACAAAGGCTTTGCAGCTAACCTCTGGCATGGTCATTTAACATATCTATAACCTTTAACTGGTTGCATAGATACATTAAATAGTTGTGGCCATGCTCTGAGCCAGGGGGGATGGAAGTGACTTCCACCCAAGATGTAACTGGAGGCAGGTCTCCTGAGTTACAGTGCCTGTGTGAGAGCTTGGAGATGATTGGCTCCACGCCGTGGGGCAGCGCCTGCCCAGACTCACAATGGCAGCCCAGTAAACTTGGAATATACAGAGTGCTGGCAGGTGTAGCTTGTTGTGGGAGGAGTCAGAAATGGGGCTGCAAAGGAGGACTGGAGCAGGGATTTAAACGCAGACACAGCCGCCATTGAGCGGGAGAAGCATGTGCTTTTGGCCAGAATGGGAACTCCCAAGCCATGTGAGAGAGAATCACCACGTAGCTTGAGTGGAGAGTACCATGTGGCTTTGGGGGACCCCCACAGCCATGTGAAGAGAGAACCATGCAGCTTTGTCAGAGTGGCGGCCCTACCCTCTCCGAAGCTCTGGTGAAGGAAAGAAGAGACTTTGCCTGGAAGAAGGATGAAAGAACTCTTGCCAGTAGACCATGAGAAGGTACTACATGGCTTTGGAGTAATTAGAGATCCTGCCTGGATGGCGACACAGCTGACGGTGCCAGCGGCCTGAAACACAGAGGAGTGCTTCTTTTCCTGAGTTACGGTACCCCAAATTAGGGTGGGGGGGAGGGGGAAGGAAGCACTGTGGGCATCTGTGGTTATCCTAAAAGACTCTGATGTTTTAATGGGGGACATTGGGTCACTACTTTAAATCTGTATAGCTTTAAAGAAAACTTTCCTTTCCTTTTCACAAATCTCTGGCATTGAGAGATGTTTTTCCTCTGACGGCAGACAGACCAGCCCGGTAGGTGGTCAGGATGGTATTAGTATACTGTCCTGGGGGGGCCCTGTTGTTCTATTACAGGTTTTGGCATTCCTGGGTGGGCCAAATATTGCCCCCCTGGACCTCTGTTCTGTAACAATTCCACAGCAAAATCACAGCCATCACAAACTTAGCCTAAGTCCATTTCAAAGACAGAATTAGCTTAGCTATAATCGAAGATGTTCCTTCGTTCCAAATCTGCGTCCACAGGACAATGATCCCATAATGTCGCTCCCTGGATTTTCTTTGTTCTTATCTTGCCTCCCTTGTAGTACACACCCTAGCACCATGAGGAATACCATTATTATTTTTATTCCGATTTTTTGTATGCTTGAAACCTATATAATTTTATTAACCAATGCCACCCCAGTAAATGTAGTAGAAAGTTATCATTGGAGGTGCAATTCCTTGAAAGACAAACGCTTAGGAAGTATGGTGGTACCCTCCCAGACTCAGAGTAGACCCAGAGCTGACTACTAGGGAAAAGAGGAAAAAAAGAACCAAAATGGGGTTTTGAACCCCAGTCTCTGCTTTCCAGACATTCTCCATGGTGAGATCCAAAATGACTGGTGATCAAACAACCCGCTATAAAGAACCAGATGGGCAGAGGAGCTTTGGCAGCACACGGGGTGTTCTGTGGCTGGAAGACTTGGCGTACCCTTGACATTACCCAAACTTTAATGGATATAAGCCAGACACTTAACCTGCTTTCCATGTGGTTTTGAGCCTGAGACACATACTTACATATTGTGTACAGCTGTGGCTGCTTACAAAAGCAGACCTCTGTGATGAAGATTTTGTTTTGTTTTGGAAAGACATATCATACTCATATTCCTCAATAAACCTCTCAACTTTTCCTCTCAATGAAACCAGCAGTTTTATTTGGCCTTTGGTATCTAATTTACATCTCTAGTTTGGCTTTGATTCCAGGTGAGTAGCTTCTTCAAATGTTATTTCCCTTGAAGGTATCATTTGTCTGGTCCCACTGTCAAGAAAAAGCTTATCTTGCATATGTTATACTCAAAAATCTATTTGTGGGTCAAAAACCCAAGTCTATTTGTCTTAAGAACACAGGGAATTATGGAGTAACTATCACCAAAATACTCCTTTATAGCTATGGATAACCAAAGTTGAATGAGAATATTTCTCAGTGTAGTGGGTAGAAAAATGTGCCTGGTCTATACATCAATGTCACTTTGAGAAACCTAACTGAGAAGCAATACTGAGGCATAATTCTCCTCCAAATGTAAAGCTCATCAGTCTTTGGTTGTGGCTATGTCTGTCTTGTGTTTCAAAAATCAAAAAGAAGCCAACACATATAGCTATTATATTGAAAACTGTTGGTAAGCAGGATAATGCTTTGGAGTATCCTTGTATTTCCCCTTTGGATAAGGCAGCCTTTTCCTCATTAGCTGTAGGTCAGGAGACTCAGGTTTACTGTTCAGGGGAAAAGGGGGGCTACCGCTTAAGGTAGTAAATGGTGATAATAATAGTAATTAATGCTCATAAAGTGCACACTGGGTTCTTGCCTGGTATTGCTCTATGCAGTTTGCATTGGACTCGTCCTATCCCTTACACTAAGCAGGCGAATATGTACCTCTAGGCTCACATGGGAACCATCTTAGGCCACTGAAATAGGAAAGAATGTGGTAGCTTGGTGTCAAAGCCTTATTTAGAAATAATAATACCATATAGTTCCGTGACAGTTTCTCTATGTACATAGAGAAATTCCAGAAATTTGCATTTAGAGTGCTCTAGCAATGTGGTTGGGAAGTGGGAATCGGGCCTTTTGTTTTTCTTCAGAGGCTGGTCATTTCATGGGACATAGGTGTGTCCCATGTGAGCGTGTCCCACACCCTGGGTAAGTATGCTCGGCTGTATCCTCTTCTGCCGCATCGTCGGGTCATCGATGCGTATCTGTGTTCATATAAAATATAGGAACAGGCCACTCAAGATAGCACTAGGAGAGTTAGGCAATTCTGTCATTTCCAAAAAATGTACATTTTCTTCCTAGAGTACCTTAATATCTGACAAGTATTCTGGTCTAAAATTTGTGCATCTCGCATTCAGACTGAGCAAATACTGCTAGCATTAAAAAGACACACTTTTTTCACAGTGTATGTTTACAACAAATCATCACATTGGACACTTTTAAGTAGCTTTACCCTTTATGTACTTTAAGTAGCTTACACTTTTAAAAAATGAAATGAAGTAAAAATAATTTAAATAATTTAAATCCAATCCCACGATTTGAATACTCCATTTAGATCATGCTCAATCTTGCTANTGGTCATTTCATGGGACATAGATGTGTCCCATGTGAGCGTGTCCCACACCCTGGGTAAGTATGCTCAGCTGTATCCTCTTCTGCCGCATCGTCGGGTCATCGATGGGTATCTGTGCTCATATAAAATATAGGAACAGGCCACTCAAGATAGCGCTAGGAGAGTTAGGCAATTCTGTCATTTCCAAAAAATGTACATGTTCTTCCTAGAGTACCTTAATATCTGACAAGTATTCTGGTCTAAAATTTGTGCATCTCGCATTCAGACTGAGCAAATACTGCTAGCATAAAAAAGACACACTTTTTTCACAGTGTATGTTTACAACAAATCATCACATTGGACACTTTTAAGTAGCTTTACCCTTTATGTACTTTAAGTAGCTTACACTTTTAAAAAATAAAATGAAGTAAAAATAATTTAAATAATTTAAATCCAATCCCACGATTTAAATACTCCATTTAGATCATGCTCAATCTTGCTAGAAAATTGCTTAGTCATCCAGAAACCTCTTTCTCTGGATCCCCCCTGGGGTCCGATGTCAGTGTGTGCAGGAAGGTGGCACTTTATGTACACGCCTGGTCACAGGAAGAGCAAAAGGTCCTTTCTCGTCATGTCCTCTGGCTTAACCCCAGGACCATGTCCCTTGTCCATGCCTTGCTTGTTTCCCAGTGGGCACAGTATGTGGCTGGTATGACTCAACATTTTATTCTTCTCTTTGTTTTGGTTTGGTATATGTTATCAGATATCCTTTTATTGTAAGTAGACAATATGAAAGATACAAAAAGTAACTTACAGACTACATGTACTTCAATATATATGAGAAAATGGATAATTAATATTATTAAGATCATATTCTATAAACACTTCCCTCCAAAAAAGTGAAGCTATAAATACTAAAATTTAAAATGAGACTTTTGAGAAATCTAATATGCTGGGATATACTACAGATGTATATTTCTTCATCCAAGAAATGAATATCATCTCTGGGAAGAAGCATGCCACGGTTGAGCGTGGCCACGTGCCCCGCAGGTAAGGGTGGGGAACACAGGTGTGGGGTGGGGTGAGTGCTGGGGACATCTTCAAGGAGCTCGGCCTTTCTTCGTAGGTCCCTGGGTTGTAAATGAACACCTTCCCTCATGTCCAATCCCTGGAGAGGCTTGTGGGGAGAAAATGGCTGTGCTGAGACCAGCAGGCGGGAACCAGAGCCAGGTCTCCTAAATATCACTGTTTTGGGGAGCTGCACTGCCCATTGAAGGCCAGCTATTACCAGAAGCATCAGAATCCAAATTCTCAGGAATCTGTAATGAAATATTATTTAGTCATTAAAAAAGGAACTTCTGTCATTGTGTGACAACGTGGATGAACCCTGAGGGCATTATGCTAAGGAAAGAGAAAGACTAAAACTATATGACCTCACTCTACATGTAGAATGTAAGAAAGCCTAATTCATAGAAAGAGAGTAGAACAGTGGATGACGGGCTGGGGGTGGGGCGTGAATGAAGCGATGAGATATTTGTTAAGGGTGCAAACTTATAATGTGAAGTTCTGGGGATCGAATGGGCAGCATGGAGATGACAGTTGACAACCCTGTGTTATTACATACTTGAACATTGCTAGTCGAGTAGATCCTAAATGTTTCCACCACCATGACAATAACAACAAAAAATGGTAATTATGCGAGGTGAAAAATGTGTTAACTACTTTTATTTTGGTAATCATTTCACCATATTTACATGTGTCAAAGTATCACATTGTATACTTTAAACTTACACTACGTGAAATGTTTGGTAAAGCTGGGGTCAGAGCCTCAGGGCTGGATGCAGCGGCATGGGCTTCCTCCCACTCTGCGGCCCCAGTGCACCCTGGCAACTGCTTGGTTTAGCTTCACCACGGTTTATCCTGCATTCACAATGAATAAGGGGATCAACTCAGAACTTTTCTCAAAACATGTGCCTCAATCCTTTAAGAATAAAAAGTTGTTTAAATTTGTTTTTGAATGAAAATGTCTAAAACATACTATGAATTTGTCTTAAAAAAACCTACAGGAAAGAAATGTTATTTTGATTGTTTAGGGTTATAATTATGAATGGTGAACACGTACAGTGTATGCGCCATGGTGTCGTAGAAGCAAATTCAGCATACCTGCCAGGGTCAGCCAGTCCTGGCTTCAAATCCTGAGTTTGCCACACATAGTATCTTCATCTAAAGATGCAGTTAATAGTTCCTTGCTCTGTAAAAAGATAATGTGTATAAAGCGTATTGTGTTATCTGGCACATATTAGGCACTCAGTAGGTGTTCGCTTCTCTTTTACTTCCCTCAGTTCTCCTTGACTGGTCTTCCCTGCAGGTTCCTCAGAATGTAGACCCACATGCAACTACTCCTTACCTTCCTCATGACAACTGTGGTAAGTGGCTGATGTCTAACGCTCCAATATTCTCCAAGTGGGAGGGTCCCTATGGAGTGAAGAGCGAAGTCTTTTTCTGCCCCCACCCCCAGTGAGAATATGACCAAAGACCCAGGGTCTTGTGAAAGGGGCCTGTTATATCCCACCAGATCTACCCATGTTTCAGTCTACAGGCTGGCTGAGCTCCCATTTCCAGTCTGTAGATGGAGGAGTGTTGTTCTGTTTTAAGGAAAAGAAAAATGAAACAAGGCAGAAAGTTCTTTTTTTAGAAGTCACACTTCATTACACATCTAAAAGGGATAGAATGATAAAAGCTAACCCATACAAAGTCCTTACTACTCCCCAAGATCTGTGGTTTTTTTTTAAGATTTTAAAAAATTTCATTTATTTATTTATTTATTTATTTATTTATTATTAAGATTTTTTAAGATTTTATTTATTTATTTCTTTTTTAGAGAGAGGGGGAGGGAGAAAGAGAGGGAGAAAACCATCAATGTGTGGTTGCCTCTCTCACACCCCCTACTGGGGACCTGGCCTGAAACCCAGGCATGTGCCCTGGCTGGGAATCGAACCAGTGACGTTTTGGTTTGCAGGTCCATGCTCAATCCACTGAGCTGCACCATCCTGAGCCCGAACTCTGTTTTGTGCACTTTATAAATACTAGCTCACTTCATTCTCACAGTGGCCCTATGAAGTAGTTTCTATAGATGCAAACACTGAGATACCAAGACACTAAGTCCAAGGTCACAGACTGACAAGTGGTAGGGCCAGGATTTGAACTCAGAATATCTAGGTCCAAAGTCATTAGATATAGTTCATATACATGTGTGTCACCAAGTAAAATTTGGAAAACACTTTAAATTTACTTTTCTAATGTAAATAACTTTTACATAGTAATGTGTAAAAGTTACTATGTAAACTTTTCTAATGTATACAACCTGTGTCTTAATATAGGAATTGGTTAACAGGAAAAACAAGAAAATTTTCAGAAAGTAGAATATATTCAAGCATTATGAACGAAGTACTACACTTAAGGGAGAAAAACATTATTTCAAATTACAAAGGTAAAATTTGGGGCATTCTATGTGGAAGTCACACCCCTTTTCTCCACCCCTTGCAGGTATCACCTGTCTCTGGAGTGCTCCTGTGGAGTTGGAGCCCCTTGAATCAGCCAGATCAAACACATTATCTCTGGAAAACAATGGGCAATACATGTCAAAAGCAGGCCACCTTCATATCTATGTAAATTGTCACTCCCCATGCTTGCCTTCTGCAAAAAGATTTCCTAGATAAAGGAGAGAGAAAGGTCAGGCAGAGAAGTGACCTTCAGTAAGAATCTTGCCTCAACCGTGGAGACCCCTTACAGCCAAAGGCAGGTGAGATGGTCCAGCCTGGTGCGGAGGTGCGGGTAGGTGCCAGGGAGTTTGGGGACCCTGCTTCACGTGTGTCTGGACTGGAGCCCAGGATCTGTACGTTTAGAAGTCTTCCCCATTGGTAATGTTTTTCTGCCAAAGATGTCTAAATCCATTCAAAAGCCTTGGGCTTCCTGTTTGCTTTATACACACAGGCTTTTTTGAGTCACACGCACAACCCTGGGAAGTTCAGGGCTTGTGTTTTTAGCACATTGACAATCCTAAGACATTAACAAGGGCAAGGGTTCAAGTGAGCATTTCGCCTAATCTTAGTGTAGAGAAGCACGATGGAGCTGATCATTTCCACAAACAGACAATTCCTCCTGTCTCACCACTGGCCTTGAGCTCCGTTCACTCACTGCCCTCGGTTTCTGGCTCTGTTTCCTGAGTGAGGACACTCCCAGGCCCCACGCAGACCAGAGCAGCAGAGGAGTCCTACCATTTCATTGGTCAGTAGTGACATCATATCTTAAATATTTGACTCTGGGGATTAGAGTAATTGAAAACATGCTTTTATTCTCCAAACACAACTGTAACACTGACTGTCTCTTACACCTGTAAATTTTTTGTCTCATATCTGTAAAACTTTTCTCCAAGTACAATTGCCAGTGTATCAATAATTTCCTAAGTATAAGGTTTTAGTTGACTCTATTCATTTACAGAGTTCTGTTTATTCCCCCTTTGAAAAGGAGAATGTTCAGTAGCTAACGGACTAACTAATCTCTCCCCATTTCATAGTCCCCAAATGTCCTTGATCTCTATTCACTGGATATTTCAGGAAAACATATATGTGTCAGCACATGAACATGTGTATGTGTTGCATGTGTGTTTGTGCACATATCTGATGAGTCTGTTAGTATAAATGTTTCAACTCAGTTACAGGATGAAGGGTGGTCTGTTGGTGGAACACTTCATTACTTTCAAAATTGTGTATCCACTGCATTGCCACTTTGGATTCCAGAGACTCTTAGGAGGAATGTGAAAGACCTTCTAGTTCAAAATTTACATGATTTTTCATGTTCCAAGATGTAAAGCAATTTTTAATATCCCAAATCACAAGTTCATGGTATCTTCTTTGGAAAAGAACCTGCACTTCTGGCTGGTGCTCTGTCTTTTTCTCTTGCTCCATTTTATTAGGCTTTGGAAATCTTATCTGCATATATTGTATTTTGTGTGTCCTTACTTTCTCTGCTTTGACTGACACTGTATCTGATGACAGTTCCTACAGTTGGATGCTCGGTATGTGGGTGTGTACACAGACCTACAGGCACATGCCTATGTATGGCACGTGAATATATGTTCTTAGGCGAGGGCCTAGAACCCTGTGCTGTGTAAGCATTTGTTATTATTATGGTAAAGACAAAGGAAGTACAGTGTGCTGTGAAATTGCCTAGCAAATTATGTTTTAAGCAGACAACTGAAAATGGGATGGAAGGTGAGCAATCAAAAGTGAGAGCGATATGAATAGGTAAAGGAGAACATGCAAAATCTCTGGGATGGGAGGAGGAGCACAGTGTTTCACAGGAACAAAATGTCCATTGTGGCTGCAGCAACGTGTAAAGGGAAAAAGGAGAGGCAGGAATTGAAACTGGAGAGGTAAGCAGAGGCCAAGGGCAGGACGAAAACCACATGGCTGTGAATGTAGGCCATTCACAGTCTCTAAGATTGATATGCTAGCCATGAAAGTGACTTTTGTTTGTAAAATAATGGTAATTGATAAACCAGTAATTTCATAATTGTTATATGGAACAATGTGTATATTATTTTAGAGAAACATTGGTGGGTTCAAATGAACTCAGCTTATCTTTCTGGTTTGTTGCCAACATTTATAAAGGAAACATAATAAACTTTAAGTTACTAAAAAAAAAAAAAAAGAGCAAAGCCAGCCACCTCAGCATTTTACTTCCCCACCACCACCCAGGTGGGTGTGAGGGGGCAATCTTCCTTCTCTGATGGGTCAGCTCAGTTGCTGACAGTCCCGGGTCAGGGGACAGCTGTCTCTAAGGTCCTGCAAACAGGGAAGCACTGGCTCGTGTCAATTCACGCGTCCTTGAGCCTCCTGTCTCTTCGGAGACTTCTTGAAGCATCAGTCATTGGACACATCTTTGGCTGTTCACATGAGCTAACCCAACACTGTAAAGGGCAGAAGTCATTTTATGGCATCTCACTAGTTCTCTGGTGGCCAAGGTGTAGTATCGTGCCATATAGAGTAGCACCTGAGAGGCTGGTCTTGTTTTTCTCTGTAATGGGAGGTAGGTCACTTCCACAGTATTTTCCCTGCTTAGGTACAGTGGCAGTAATTGACTCTCAACTCATGTGGTTGCCAAGCTTGCTTCCTGTTTCATAGCCAGAGATTAGAAGCATCAGGTGTTCTTTCAATACGGGGAGCCCATACTTTGCTTGGAAAAAAAAATCAATGCATTCAGTTTTCATGGCATTGTGTAATCTGGTCTGTTCAGCCCATCTTCATGGGTCATTTGATTTTTATCAAACATACCTGGAGCTATTTTCTTCTTCTTTCTTTAAAACCAGCTGCTGACTGAACTTTTTTACTGAGACCACTACAGGATGATTTAAAAATTTTTTTTCTGTTCAAGAAAACTAAGGCAGTAAACATTATTTGCTCAGGGTTGGCATTTTGGTGGGATCTAAGTTAGGTTTGGAGATTCAGGCTGTTAACTTTTAATAGTTTATGTAAAAATATTTTGTAATTGTCCGAGTGTTTTGCAAAAGTTATTGTTATTTCTGTTGCCCTCCTTATGGTTATTCATCACTCCTTCCCCACACTGAGGACTATGTAATTACTGAGATGTGAGAAGATCTGAACTCTTATAAGACAACCTTGACTAATGTTGAAGGGAAAGAAACACACTTTATGTGTTTGAAGAGGTGGGAGGCCTGCCCCTCAAAATGATAGATATCATGGAGATTCCATAGCTTAAAAGAATCGTTTTCAGGATCTGAAGGAGGAGAAGATAATTAAACGTTAAGGAGCCCTTTCTGGTTACAGGAGAGCATCAGTAATAAACCTATTCACAGAGGACTTTTAATAATTACCATATATCTGCATTGGCACAAGAGAGAGGGATGTGTCCCATTACAAGATGCTAGTCACTAACATGAATATCACTGATCACGTCTGCTGGTATGAATTGGCAATACGCAGGCAGATGAAGAAAGAGTTGAAGATGATCAATGAAGCTACTAATAGATAAAATCTTGGCTTTGAGAGATGCTAAATGATCTCCTTAGTGCAGGAGATCCTTTATTTTGGGGGGAGTTTTGCAGATACTGAATACAGAATAATTTCTGATGATTTCAAGAGGAACCAAAGCCAAGACAGTCAGAATTCATCATGCACTTAAGATTTACAATGCAATCATTTTATATACTCAGATTGGATTTGGCTGGAAAAGTTCAAGATAAAAGCCTCCGTTTCCTGGCACTGCAGCATCTATGCCCAGTGCTCGCCATCTGTGCCCAGAGGCATATTCGTGTTGCATGCCACTTAGAGACAGGACTTGTTTTTGCCTTGGCTTTGTAACTTGAACTGAGAGTTGACATTGCCTCTCCAAGGTCGTTCACCCACTGTCGGTGCTGGGTGGGTCAGAACTGCACAGTCAGTACTACCTGAGTCCAGAGATGTCTGCTCTGCAGCCTTGACACCCACCTGCTATAAGAGCCTATCCTGAGTCTGTGTGAACCAAGGACAGTGTCCACGCAAAATGTCAGCATTGGTGCTGGTATGGACTGAATATTTCCGTCCCTTCAAAATGTCTATGCCAAAGCCCTAACAACCAAAGTGATGGTATTATAACGTGGGACGTTGGAGAGATAATTAGGTTTAGATAAGGTCACAGGGCTAAGAAGAAGAGACTAGAACTCCCTTTCTCTCTCTGCCAGTAGGGACGCGCAGCAAGAGGGCCCCATCTGCAAACCAGAAAGCAAGTTCTCACCAGACCTCAAACTGGTGGGTGCCTTGCTCTTGGCCCTCCCAGCCTCCAGATCTATGAGAAGAGTTTGCTGTTTCATTTACTCAGCCTATGGTATTTATTACAGCAGCCTGAGGGACAATTCTAGCAAGTGTCTGCATGCTTCTTCTTCTTCTTTTTTTTCCCCAAAAATGGCTGGATAGGAAACATTTCAGTTTCTGTAGGCCATCTGTCTACAAGAAGATATTAACTACAAACATACCTTAAGCCAGACCCTTCATGCTAAGGGTGAAGGAAAAATGAGAGGGAAGGAGCCTGCATCTCTCACAGCCTAGAGCACCTCTCTAGTGTATGTAAGAAACAAATACACTTCTATTTTTTTTAAGCTGTTGATAGTACGAGTTAGGTTGCTCTCTGCCTAACCTAACCATTTCTCACTACTGCAGACACCTAAACTGTTACTCACAATATGTTGAGTGAAATTGATCCTATATGCTGTCCTTGTATGGCATTTCCCAGGAGAAGGGAGAGAATAGGACTAGAAGTAATACTAGCATAACAAGAGCAAGGTTCATGCCCATAAATTGTATAGAACAGCTGGAAGTTGCGTGGCCCACACCTCAGCTCTGCCACAAGACCTACTGAGTGCTGGCCTCCAGTGGATCACATATCAGTCAGCATTTTTAGTTGCAAGAAACTAAAAAGCAAACCCCAAACAACACAAAATGTAAAACCTTTGGTTGATCTAGGCAGATACGTGTCAAGTATTGTATTGAGAAGACCTGCGGTAACTCTCCAAACAACCAGGAAGGCCACAGAGGAAGGCTTGCTCAGGAGCATGGGATGTGGGCAGCAGCTGGGACCCTGCAACAAAACCAGCCAGGAGGGCATCGCTGCCTCTAGGACTGAACATCGCTGCCTCTAGGACTGCAGCATGGAGCCTGCACTTCTGACAAGGCCACTCCCACCGCCCACTGCCAGAATGGAACCTCCCAGCCTCATCACACCCCCAGCTCCCAACTCAGAATCTGGGATGAACGCATCTGATTGGGAGAGCCTTGGACCCACACCCCACGCCTTAGCTGCAGGAAAGGATAAGAATGTAAAAGTCTGGTGTGTTTAGTGTCTTTAGTGAGAGTCAAGCTTTCCACTGAGACTCATGAACTGAGGGGTCATCCATTTGAAAGATGGTTTCAGCTGACCAGCATCCAGAGAAGGAGAGACAGAGAGACCGTCCACAGCAGGATTCCCTTTGCTCTTCTGTGAGCTGAACAGTTTGGCTTAACTGATATCTGAGGTTTTAACTTTTCTCGTGTTCTGAGTCTAGAAAAGTAACCCCTGAAATCTTATGCATATTATAATATGTTCCTTGGCATTTAAAAATTATTGGAGGACGCAGCACATAAAATATCTGCTTACTGAGCTACTTGGAGCTGGCTAAGTGTCTTGATGGTAAATCTTTCATCCTGCATGCTAACTTCTATTGATTGATTGTCGCATTCAAAACTCTTATGCAAGAAGTAATTCAGAGAATGACCTTGAATTCATCAGGAAAGAGAGCTGGGGCCAAGTATGAGGAACTTCCACACAGGGACAGAAGCAGAGAAGGGTAGCGTCTGTGTGATCTACCTACTGATCCTAGACTAAACTGAGAATAGGGGCCAGAGCTTCCCCTGTGCGTACACAATGCCATTGTTCCCCAAAGAGGGAGCTACAAAAGGGAACCAGTCCCTTAGGGAAACTTTGGGTCATGGTTAAAAATAGCCAGGATATGAGGGTTAATTTTACATGTCAACTTGACTAGGCCATGATGTGTCCAGATCTTCGGTCAAACATTGTTCTGGCTGTGTCTATGAGGATGTAGTTGGATAAAGTTAACATTTAAATTGTAGACTGAGTAAAGCAGGTGGCTCTCTCTGATGTGAGTGGCCCTCATTTAATCAAATGAAGACCTGAATAGAATAAAAAGGTTGAGTAAGAGGTAACTGCCTGCTTTACTGTTAAGCTGGAACACCACTGGTCTTCTGCCCTTGGACTAGAACTTACAACATTGACTCTCCTGGTTCTCATGCCTTTGGACTCATACTGGAAGCATGCACCCTGCACACTATTGTTCCAGACAAGGGGAGGTGAAGGAATAAAGCTCAAATTTAGTAGGAAGTGGACTATGTTTTACAAGGAATCACTTAGAGATGGTGACTGATCCAGAGCTCATTTCCAGCTGTCAGGGTCAAAAGCAAACGTCCCCTGTCACTAAAGCATATTGCTAAGGAATGAAGATCCCAGTGTCAGTGGGGAGACTGAGCAGCCTTGGGGGGTGTCACTCCTTAGACAGCTGAACTGTTAACACCATGACCAACGGAAGATTTGCCTTGGCCATGGCAGGAGCAAATGTCTCAAGGGTTTTGGGGACAATTTTTAGGTTAGCCAAGGGACATGGCACCCAAACTGAAACTCTCAGATAGTCCTCACAAACCCTCAGTATTTATATTCTAAATGTCTTCTTGCCCTAGTTGCTTCTCCTCATGTTCAATAAACCCCCAGCAGGGTTCCTCACCAGCTGCTCTGCTGACGCCTTGCCAATGACAGCAGATGCAGGAGGGTGACATCCTGGCACGACGGGCTTCATACTGATATCAAAACAACTTTTTTGGGTCTTTGTCTTGAATAAATGAATTAAAACAACTTCACTTATGTTGTAAAAAAACGGATTCGAAACTGTATTGAACCTATACACAATGAAGTTATTTTTATTTCTGATGTGGTCATATGGTCTAGAACGCATGAAAGCAAACATTAGTGTGAGTGCTTGAACCATGTAAGATTTTGTCTCATTGTTTAGTTACCTCCCTTCACTGGCTCTGAGTGACTTTTGGTTGTGCTTACGCTGCATCAGCCTTCCTAAGACGACAACAACCCTTTTCAAAGGGATGGCAAGGGAGTGCATTACATTTTCTGAAGGCTCTTTTTGTGATGTTGGGCCAAAGAGCGTTTGCCTGAAAGTAGTATCGTTGGAATCAGTATAAAATTCCCAGAGTGTTAGCTTTGATACAATGACAATCACTCGACTATCTAAATTCCTGAATGGCCAGAAACTTCTGTCATACAATTTTATAGTCAGGTTATTTTCACAGGCCTTCATAGGAAGAGTTTCCATAAATTTTCACAGTAAGATTTGTAACCTTTTCTTCTGGGAAGCTCCTTTTTATGTCAGACTTAAACCTCTTCTCCAGCTGATTACATTTTTCTTTCTTTTTTAAAGATTTTATTTATTTATCTTAAAGGGAAGGGAAGGAGAGAGGGAGAGATATCAATGTATGGTTGCTTCTCATGTGTCCCCTGCTGGGAACTGGCCTGCAACCCTGGGAACTAGCCTGCAACCCAGGCATGTGCCCTGACTGGGAATTGAACCGCGATTGTCTGGTTCGCAGGCTCGCGCTCAATCCACTGAGCTACACCAGCCAGAGCTGATTACATTTTTCTTGACCCTGAATTGTGATAACCACAGCTACTAATTAATCTTCAAAATGACTCTCTGCCTATGAGAGGGCTATTATTATAGTCCCTGTTTATGGATTGATAATATTAGGTTTAATGGGTTTAAGTACTTTACCCCAAATCACACAGTTATGCTGGAGGAGATCTGGGGTTCATAGCCATTCAGACCTGAGACCCTTCACCATTGCTTTCAGATCCTCACTAGAGAAGATGTCTCCCCAGACACAGGAGCTCATTTTTCCCAAAGGGAGAAATGGACACAGATTTCCCAACACATAAGGAGAACCCACCTAGAACAGGTTGTTTCATCTGAATTACCCAAGTCTTATAAATCTGATAAAAGTGAGTGGCCTAGCATGGAGCTGTACCTAGGAGCAGTTGTCTCCAAACAAAGTTTCTCTAGAGAAGCTTAACTCCATTTCCTTGCAAGAAGATTGACCTGACTCCTTTGCATTGGTTGATGGGTGACTCACTTCATCTGCCAGCCAGAATTATGATGCAAGGGAGAACATAAGAAGTCTAAAAGGAATCCTCTCCTTGAAATCCTTCAAGGATCCATTTTCAGCAGGTCCCTGGGCCTTTGGGAGATGCTATCACAATAATACATGCCACTGCCATCTAAAAAAAGCAGAAGATGCTCTTTTACAGATCTTGGACCACAGCCATGCACTCCATATCATTCCTGGGTTTTCTGCTTTGAACATTTAGAATCTGCCTTGTGAAATAGAAACATACATTCATAAACTGATGAGAAAACCTCAAGGAGCAAACTATCCAACACTGAGTAACCAATGGAGCCTCAGCCCATTGTGGAGTCTGTCCAGAATATCAATCTTCAAGTGTTCATTTCTACTCCCCATGGAACAGTCTCTTGCTTCTTGGGAAAATGTACAAGCTACCCCCACCTATTTCAGGTCAAAGTAACTTTCCAAAAATCACTTGACAACTTCTCTGGTTTAACAACACATTTAAAATATTCCTTCATTCTGAGCTGTTGTATCCTGGGAGATTTTTTCCATAGCATCCTGACCTCCCAATAATTTTAGCTGAACTTTCTCCAGAGAAGCTGATGATCTTCTTCACCTCAGTCCTATTGGAGAAGTTTAAAACATTGGCTCCACTTTTTCACTGTCCTGTTGTATTACATTTAAGTTTGACCACAGCCATATGATAAAGAGAATAGCCTTTCTTGACCTTTGGCTTTGAACTTGGCTACTGGACTTTCATTGGCGGTGATTGTTTCTATTGCTATCATGTCAAATCACCACAAAGCTATTGACTTCCAAGAAACTTCCATTTATTATCTCACAGTTTTTGTAAGTCAGAAGTTCAGTGGACTTTTGCTTGGGGCCTCACAAAGTTATGGAAGGGCTAGAGCCTTACATGGAATTTCTAGGGATGAGTGTGCTTCCAAGCTCATTCATGTTGTTGATCAAATTTAGTTCCTTGTGAACGTAAGATGGAGAGTTTCATCTCCTTGCCGGCTGACAGCTGGGGACCAGGCTGCTCCTAGAGGCTCTCTGCCTTGCTTCTCATGTGTTCCATTTGGCCCCCTCCAGCAATGGTGGGCTCAGTTCCCCTCATGCTTCAAAGCTCTCCAACTTTTTATTTTGATGCGTCTCTCACTCCAGCTGGAGAGAGCTCTCTGCTTTTCAGGACCCATATGATTAGATCAGGCTTATCAAGATAATCTTGGACAGCCTCTCTAGGGTTCACAATCTTAATTACACCTATAAAGACCTTTTTTTTCTGTGTAACATAACACATTGAAAAGTTCCAGGGACTGGGACATGGGCATCTTTGAGGTCCATTCTCGCTATGGTATTGGTTAGCAGGATATTAGCAGTGAAGATGCCAGCAGAGTCTCCAAATGTACCTGTGAAAAGTGGTTTTTATCTCTGGTTCTTCCATATTCACTATGAGAAGAGCTAATCTATGTAGCTGATGGCCCTTCTGCCTGGGCCCCAGAGTGAATACCCTTGGAAGAGCCCAAGGCCCAGGGAAATCCAAGCTCAGCCCAACCTGAAACTTGAAGCAGAGCCACAGCCCGATCTCAGCCAGGATCAGTCCATCTGAAGCTGGTTGACCTTCAGACCCATTGTGCTGAGAATAAACTCTTATTTTCATCTGCCACTGAGTTTGAGGGAATTTTTATAATACAAAATTATTGTGATGATCGCTGACATATAGCAACTGACCTTAAATATAAAAGAAAGCCCATCTATTTTTCCTTTATTTTCATTGTTGTCATCATCACAGATGTTCCCATTTACACCATGTTGCCCACCTCGCCCAGTCCCCGACCCTCTTCCCTCTGGCCATCATCACATTGTTACCTGTGTCTATGAGTTTTGTGTATATATTCTTTGGCTAATCACTTCACCCTTTCTAAACCCAAACCTAAACTTCATTTTAAAATCCATTCCAACCCTACTTCACCCTAGAATCTGAGCTTTATTGCTGTATAGTGGCTCTGGCCAAGGACAGAAAACTTGGTCTGGAACTCTGGCTCAACCGATGACTCGTGTGATCTTGGAGAAGTCATTTTCTGTCCATATGTTTTGACTTTTTCATACATAAATCAAGGAAATAAATCCAAACTTATAGGATTATAGCAAAAGTTACATAAAATAGCAAATTCTTTCATTAACTGTTCTTTGGTATATTCATGAAGTTAATACTTATTGAGTTCCTAAGTTGAGCCAGACATTTTGTTAAGGATTGAGCAATCAAAGGTTAGTTAAGACAAATTTCTTACTTTTAAGAAGTCTACATTTCATTGAGAAAAATATTCTTGAAATGCTAAAGCAATCTGCAAATCCAAGGCATGATTGTTATATTGCTTATTATTTGTCTTATCCCTCCCCTGCTGACACAAACTGACTTTCCATATTTCCTGTCCTATTTTTCTCTAACCTGTCAATCAATATCTCTCATTCCTTCACATTCTTTACCTGAAATAAAAGGTAGTTACACTTATTCACTGTGGAAAAATAATTTACTTCAGAGAGACCCAAATTCACTAAGCCCTCTAGGCAAGCATAAGTACCTGTCAGTTGGAAAGAATGAACCTTTCTTAAGTCTATTGACAATTATTTTATTTATTTGTTTTTCTCCTACAATGAACCCCAGGATAGATATGCCTCAGTACCCAAATCCAACACCAACATAAATAAATTACGCGCACTTCCAAATAAAAGTTTATCGTGGATATTTGTCTGACTTTATGTTTTGCTACAGTCCTCCAAAGCCCCATCTATTCATTTTTTCTTCAGCATGGGATCATTTCTATAAATGCTCACAGCCTGAAAGGTTCTCTTTCCCAGACACAGTCATTATTCAAAGTGTAGCCCAATAGAATATTTTCGGAACATTGTGCTACTGTCATTCGCCACGCTGTTTTAGCTGCTGGTCCTCCTCTGCTTCTCCTTTTCTCCTTGTACTATGTCCCTGGACCAGAGCAAATGTTCCTTTCCTTGGGTTGTCCCAGTAAGAAAAAATTGTGCTAAGTGTGCATAGCTTCACTCGTTTTGCAACAATTTACCAGCAATCCAAATGACAAAATACTGGCATAGAGAATCACCTCGGGGACACATCAACACCCACCGGAACTGCCAGGAGGGCTGCTGCCATGGTAGGCTTCACCTGCCCTCCAGTGCCAACCTTGGCAATGCCTCCATGGAGCTATCTTAACTGTGCCTTGAGAAGGGACTCTGGTCTTGGCCCCCAAATCATATGAAAGCTACTGGAACGGTCACTCAGGTCTCCTCAGTGCTCTCAAAGATTTTCTTAACTTGAAGATATTTTCACATAGAATGAATGATTAAGTGGCTGCAGCCAGTACCATTAAGCTTTCGAGATTAGTGGCGACCAGCAGGGTGGAATTGGCAGTCACAGCCAGTTAAAGGGCAGGTTACTTACTGGTCAGGTGCAGTGTGTTTTTGTCATTTTGGTCATCATGTGCACCTGAACATGATACCCAACATTTGGGCATAAGAGCCAGAGAAGACGCGATGTACTCTGGGAATGGGAGATGCTGTCTGCTAGTGCTGGCCTTGGGGGAAGTGTGGTGAGGTGTGTCAGAGAGTTATGTCAATGGAATGAGTACAAAGCATCCTGGGTAAAGAAAAGAAGACACTCTTCATACAAGGCAGTAAAAACATGAAGGTCAGATCTGGAGGGATTGGTAAACAAACAAAAAAACAGGAAATAAAAGGAAGGCTACAAAATATCAGAGGTTAAGGACAAGGCACAGAAAAAGCAGAGATGGAATGAAATTTGAATTAAAAAATTTATTTTTCTTCAATTAGAGTTGTCCCGGTTTTTCCCCAATTGCCCTCCCCTGCCATGCCTACCCCCTCTCCTGTCCTTGTCCATGGGTCCTTTATACATGTTCCTTGACGTGACCCTTAATCCTGCACTCTTACTGGTTCATCTGTCAGGAAGCTTAGTATAAAGTGTGGGTTAAAAGGGGAGGCCTTAAATGAGCAGGCTGCAAACACATTCCATGTCTTAATTCTGTAACTTAAACAAGTGGGTTCAGTAAAAGCCTGCTTCTGCTTCCTCCTCCCCTAAGTATGTGAGAAAACTTTAGGGGATTGTCTTGTCCGTTGATGCCTTACAACATTATGATTAAAAGCGAACTCAGAGGCCATTTGGGTTACTCTCTTGCTTTTAGGCAGATCTCTCTAAGCCATTCAAGATCGCTCTTCATGTTAATATGCTGATATTATTACATAAGTAAAAGCAGACAAGTTAAGGCCCCAACAGACATGTGGTGAGGGCATTATCTCTTCTTAAGAATGTCTGACCAGCAAAGTTTCTGGGGCTTGTCCATCCATTTTGATAACACAGATCCTACAATAGCCTCTCCGAGATGGATGACACTTATTCTTACCTCCGCCTGCACCTGGGCTTTCCAGTGCTCAGTACATAGCAGACATTTCAGAAATGTGTGCGGCACAGAGGAAAGACTCAGATGCAGATCCTTGGCACCCCTGCGGCTAATGAGGGCTGTTAAGAATTGTAATGACACTAGGCATGGAAATCCTCAATGTGCAGGCTCTGCTCCTGGAAAATGGAACCCAGAATGAGCCTTATGAGGAGGGAAAGTGGTCTGCATTTTAAAAATATTGCATAGATGTGAGCTGTGGTGAACAAGCAGCTGGAAAAGAAAGAAACAACGGCTGCTTGGTCAAATCAAACATATTCTGGAGAATGAAAAATCAGCAAATTGTGCCTATGACAGTGAGTTAATATACAACAATGTTACAGGACCATTTTCAGGCTGCTCTGCAGCAGAAAGGAGCCTGGACACAGGGCCCCGGCTTTGTGCACTGAGTTCAGATGCCAAGTGACTGAGGAGGGAGGGTGGAGACTGTGAATGAGATGAGCTGGGCTTCTTAACTTGTTTTTGTTTTTTCTACTTTTATTGAGATATGCTTTATATATGGTATCCGACGTAAGGATTTGATATATGTATATATTATGCAAAGATCACCACGATAAATTTAGTTAACACTTACCACTTCACGTAGTTACACCTTTTTTTCCCTTGTGATGAAAACTTTGCATATCTGCTCTCGTAGCTACTTTCAGATATACAATGCTATATTCATAACCATCACCACTGTGCTGTACATGACGTCTCCAGAACTTACTGATCTTACAGCTGGGAGCTTGTGCCTTTTGACCACCTATACCTACTTTCCTCATTTCCCCACATCCCCATTTCTGCAACCTCTAATCTGTTACCTGTTTCTATAAAGTGTAATTCTTTTAGATTCCACATGTAAAGAGTCCTACGGTACAGTAGTCCCATCTTACGGGTGGGGATATGCTCTAAGACTCTCAGTAGATGCCCGAAACTAGGAAATTCTATTGTTTTTCTTATATGTATATACATACTCATGATTAAGTTTAATTTATCAGTTAAGCACAGTGAGACAGTAACAACAACTAATGATAAAATAGATGATTATAACAATATACTGTAATAAGAGTTACAGTATGTTACAGAGTTACATAAATATGTTAAATAAGTTACATAAATATGTACATAAATAAGAGTTACATTTATGTTACAGAGTTACATAAATATGGCTTCTCTCTTGAATGACAGATTTGATAACTGAGATGGCTATTAAGTTGGGAGATGCTGGGCAAAGGTATGGTTCATATTCCAGGTGAGACAGAGTGGCTCAGTATGGGATTTTATCACATTGCCCAGGATGGCATGACGTTTAATGCTTAAAAATAGTTTAATTCTGGAATTTCCCATTTATTATTTTTGGATGCAGTGGACTATGGGTAACTGGAACCTCAGAAGGTGAAACCCCAGAGGGCGGACTCAGGGTGATTACTATATTGCTCTTTCTCTGTCTGGCTTATTTCACTTAGCGTAATGCAGTCAAGATTCATCCATATTACTGCAAGTGATAGGACTTCCTTTTTATAGCTAAACAATATTCCATTGTGTAGTCTAACAGTTTTTCTGTATTCATTCATTTGTCAATGGACACTTAGGTTGTTTCCATGTCTTGCGTATTGTGAATAATGCCGCAGGAACGTGGGAATACTCCCAAAGAGATGCAGAGATCTCTTTGAGATAGTGTTTCCACTTCCTTTCGATAAACCCCATGATGTGGAATTGCTGGCTTGTATGGTAGTTGTATTTTTATTTTTTTGAAGAAACTCCATATTCTTTTACATAGCAGTTGTACCATTTATATTCCACCAGCAGTGTATAAGGGCACCCTTTCTCCATACCCTCAGCAGAACTTTCACCTCTCATATTTTTCAGAATAGCCATTCTAACAGGAATGAAACGATATCTCATAGTTTTGATTTTCGATCCCCTGATGATTAACGATGTTCAGCTATTTTCATGCACCTGTTTTCCTTTTATATGTGTTCACTGGGGAAAAAAGCCACCTCAGGCCCTTTGTTCATTTTTAATTGGATTATTTATTTATTTATTTATTTTGCTAAAGAGTTGCGTGAGTTTCTTATACAGTTTGGGTACCAACGCTTTATCAGATATGTGGTTTGGAAATATTTTTTCTATGATGCAGGCTGCCTTTTCATTCCGTTGGCCATTTCTTTTGCTGTGTGTAAGCGTTTTTAGTGTGATGTGGTCCCACTTGTTTATTTTTGCCTGTATTACTTGGGCTTTAGGTGTAATATCAAAAAAAAATCCACTGCTAAGATCAATGTCAAGATTTTCTCTTATGCTTTTTTAGGAGTTTTTATTCCTTGAGGCTTTATATTTAGGTCTTCAATCTACATCTAGGTAAATTTTGTGAGGAACTGGCTGGCGCTTTTCGATTTTGTGGCGAGGGGATCTTTCTCCGTAAGTCAGGGCAATTGTGGTGGATGTGTGCACAGTCCAGGCTGTAGGTGGTCATGCAAGACACTGACTGGCCCATATACAAACATCTTCCTACAGATTAGGAAAAGGTGCCCACTCGTGGTGGAGGCAGCCCAGTGCTAAGGTCAAAGTCAGGTAAGCAGGACATGGGCTGCATTTCAGTCCTCACCACTTTGGTCAGTCTCACTTGCACAGGGCCAAACCTGCATTCCCGAATCTGATGGCCTAGAGGATGGGGCTTACACTTCCCAGGGTTCATCCTGAGAGGTCAAGGAGATGGAGAGACGAAAGATTTCTGGGTCTCTGTTTTCTGGTGCTTCCCTGGATACAAGAGAGGAATTTAAGCTTATGTAACTAAACTTACAAAAATAATAATTTCTTTAGATTCTTGAGTATCCACAGGCAGGATCTTTTAGAGCTTCTCTAAGTTTTTGAAAATTTAGATAGCTTTAATAAGCATATGAATATACAATTATTTTTAAGAAAAAGATTTCATATTTTCCATCAGTTTCAGAGAGCTCTGTAACTCCCAAAGTTTAGAATTACTGGTCCAATTATCTTTTGTAATCTAAAGATTAAACCAATAAACACGAAAGAGGCGAGAAAATCTGACAAGAAGCTTTTTCTTCACTTTGCTTTAACTGTTATGGTCCAATGAAGATAATACAGACATGACATAAACTTCATGAACAACTGCTCAAGGAAACTTGCTCTTCCTACCTGCTTCACACAGTCTGGATGGCAACTCGGGGCCACTTTAACAAATAAGTTATTAAATGAATAGATCTGAAATTCTTCCAAACAGAACGAAAACATTTAAAACATTCAATTCTGTAGAGATGCTGGCAATTGACCGCGTGCCCTGGGCAGGGAAAAGAAAGCGCAGCTGTTATTTGGGGTCAAATGTAATTCCTGCCCTTGCCATTAATGAACTGGGGGCTGTGGTGGGGGTGCCTCAATGTACCCAATTTCTCACTGGGAAATGGAGTGGACTCAAGGGCCTGCTCACCCCACAGGGCCCTTCGACTGGGGAAAAAGTGATACTACATGGCAAGTGCTTTATGCAATCTCTGACACATAAGAGCTCTATAAATGTGAGTTGTTTGATCATTTTATTATTATTTTTACTGTAAAAATGGGGCTATCAAAAGCAGACTTAGGATTTTTATAGTGTTTGGTGGCAGTTCCTTTTCTCAGGGCTAGTGCCATTCTTTGTAAGTTTTGAAGCAAATGCCCAGATTTCTAAAGTAAGATGTACATCCCCCTTATCACACCTTTGAGATCTGTTAAAATTAATTTAACCTTTAAATCACTTAATAGCTATTAATGAAGTCCAGTAAACGGGATTTAGAAGAACAGGTTTTGACAACTGGGGAGAAGGAGTAAGGGTAAGTTGGCATTAGGAATAGATCCCTTGGGTAAACGAATGCACAAAGATTAGAAGCAATTTTATTTCCTTTGGATTTGGCATTAGGGCCAACTTTAAACTCCTTAGGTTTGGGAAATCCTTTTTAATTTAGAAAGGAGCAGCCAGTGCTTTGAGATCTGAATGTCAGAGAACACGACGCTTGGCTTGGTCCTAAAACTCCCTTCAGGCCCCAGCTGACTCACTGTGTAGACAGCACCTTCACAGGGTCCAGGACATTTGTAGGCTCACTGTCCTGGTCATTTAGTTAGTGTTAGTTGAGAGATTGTACCTAGGTCCTGGGCACATTTATTTAAAAATGTTCTGAGATGTAATTCAGTTACACTCTGGGGAGGGGAATGGAGGTCAGAGTTTACAATAATAATTATCCAGGTGGCACCAGCAGGCAGTAAGACACTTGTTCTTCCCATGCTGTGCATCATGACACATGCCCAATGGGCACGCGTCTGCTAACAGATATCCATGGACCTGACCCAAGCCCAGGCTATATGGGAAGTCTGGGTGAGGTGGATTTCCTTTTGGAGATGTTCCCCAAAAAGAAGAGAAAAAAATAAGTATTGCTTTACCAGGAAAATATAATCAAGATTAAATTGGTGTACCTTTTGAACAATAGCCAGTACATATACACTCACATGCCTTAGTGGCAATATTCAGGCACTAGTACAAACAACATGAGCTAGAGAACATGGGGGCATGATCACCTGAACTCTGCATAGGATAGGACTCAAAATTGGAATATGGCGATGGAAGGCACATCTCTTCAACAGGAACAGAGGTGTAAAAGGGAGGCAGAAGAGTGTCAGGTTCCCTTGGGTCTTCCCAGTGCTATTTCTGTGCTATTCTGCTCATTTATTTATGCAAATTATTTATCCCTATTCCACTGTTAAGATCCAAATGGGACATACATAATCTTGTCTCACTGCCCAAAAGACGTAAGTATAAGAGTACACACCTACCTCAGAGTGGTCCTCACATTTCAGGCCCCAGGCCACTGTGACTGGTGCAGACCTGTGCTATTCAATATGGTTGTCCTGGGCAGTCCTGGCCGAACAATTGGACAGTCCTGGATCTCAACAACAGTCTTTTTCACATTTTTTGAAACAGAGTTGGCAAATAGAGGCCCTTTCTTCATAAATGCCAAAGGTGGAAGCTATTGAGTACCCTGGTAAGTAGATCCTGAAACAGAGATTATCTTGCTGGAAGGTTTTTGTTTTTGTTTTTGTTTTTTAAGGAAGTGCTCTTGAGATCAATAGCTGTGCAGGAGAAGGGAAAGAAGCATCACTGGAAAGTAAGCAGTTGGAAATGCTGGGCTGAAATGTACTGTCTGTGGAGGACTTGTTTGACCACGTGGAAGCTCTTTAGTCAAGGCAATTCATGAGGACGGCTGACAGTCAAGGCACCTGGGGCCATAAGTATTCTAGTCATGGAGGCAGCATATTGCAGAGTTCATACAGAATCTTAGCACTGCCGAGAGAGAAAGAGGGAAAAACCAAAGAGATCCTGATGGCATTGGGTTCACAATTCTATCCATGCTTGCACTTGTGAAGCTTGTTTACGAAAGCCAGTTAGGCTTTTTGTCATATCAGACCTAGTTCAGATCGGGTTTTCTTCATCTTCTGCTAAAGGAATTGTGTTTAAGACTATTAAAATATATCTGCTTGGAAATCTATAAAACAAAGAGTAGAAGCATGTCAGAAAATTTAAGCATGGGAGTGGGTAAAGGAAGAAAGTAGTAAAATTATTATCGATTGAGCAGAACATGGAGGGTGTTTTATAGACACAGTATATAGTTCCGGTTTAGTAACTTGGGCCAGAGGAGAGTTCTTCTTCTTTTTTTAACAATATTTTAAATTTCTATTCTGAAATCTTTTAGACACAAAAGGAATAAAGAATGATACAAAAAGCCCATGCACTCACCATTCTGTTTAAAAAATAAACCACAGAAGAACGCTGCCTAACTGAAAGCCACGCTCCCTCTTCCCAATTCTAGTTTTCACTCTTTGCCAAAGGAGATCACTCTCATGTTTGCTGTTCTCATTTTTGTGCATCTTCGTCACCAGACATGTATAGATCCCTACATAATTTATACTAACCTGTTGGTGCTTTTAAGCTTTCAGTTTGTCGAAACACATCTTTCCACAACTTGCTACTTTCAACATAACTCCCCCAAACTCATTGAATTTTCTTTTACTTTATTTTTTGCTTTTCCACATGCCGGTTTTGTTGGGTATGCAGGGTAGTGGCTAGGTGAGCATATTCATTATACAGTGTTCCCCTTGATATTTCCAGAACCCAACTGGCACCACACATAGTGATCACAATATTATTGACTACATTTCTTTTTTTTTCCAAAACTAGTTTTTTAAAAGTTTTATTTATTTCTCTTTAGAGGGGAAGGGAAGGAGAGAGGGAGAGAAACATCAATGTATGGTTGCCTCTCCTGTGTCTCCTGCTGGGAACTGGCCTGCAACCCAGGCATGTGCCCTGACTGGGAATCGAACCTCAATCCTTTGCTTTGCAGGCCTGTGCTCAATCCACTGAGCTACACCAGCCAGGGGCTATTGACTATATTTCTTATGCTTTAATTACTTCTCTGTCACTATGTTGTAACTACCAATTTATGCTTCTTAGTCTCTTCACCTCTTTCACTTAGCCCACAAAACGTCCACCCCTCTGGCAACCACCAGTTCTTTCTTTGTATCTATGAATTTGTTTCAATTTAGTTTGTTTGCTTATTTTGTTCTTTAGATCCCATGTATAAGTGAAATTATATGGTATTTGTCTTACTTTGACTGACTTACTTCACTGGTCATAACACCCTCTAGATCTATCCATGCTGTCACAAAGGATAAGATTTAATCCTTTTTCATGGCCAAATAACACTCCATTTGAGATATATATACATATATATATGTATATATATGCATATATATGAGACATATGTATATATATCTCAAATGGAGTGTTATTATATATATCATATATACACATATATGGAGTATTTATATATATATGTACATATATATATTCCATATATATAAATAGAATGCTCCATTACAGTTTTCCCCATTTTTCCCCATGATATATATACATATATATAATGTGTGTATATGCTATATATGTGTGTATGTGTATATATATATGTGTGTGTGTATATATATATATATATATGTATGTATATATATGTATATATATATATTTTTTTAGCCACTCATCTATTGATGGGCACTTGGGTTGCTTCCATAGCTTGGCTATTGTAAATGATGCTGCAATGAACATAGGGGTGCATATATCCTTTTGAATTAGTGTTTGGAGTTTCTTCAGATAAATCCTCAGAAGTGGAATCACTGGGCCATTGGGCAGGTCCATTCTTAATCTTCTGAGGAAAGTCCATACTGTTTTCCATGGTGGCCATGCCAAGTGCACTAAGATTCCAGAGGAGGATTCTTTGAGGGAATTCAATCTCATGACCATCTGTTGGAGTAGTATTGGCCTAAAAGTAGAATGTCTGGTACATTATTGACCAGCTTCTCTTACAAGTTGATTTTCCCAACAGTGAAAGAAATAATTGGAGAATTTATCCCATGGCTTCAATTCCAATGAACAAGAGGATTTGATTGCAGAGGAAGAAGTTAGAGAAATCATTGAAGAACGCGCCTATATTGCTTAGGTGATATTTTGAAAGGTTGGAAAGATAAGATTTGGTAGAATTGGGATCAAACTTTGAAGAAATAGATAATTGCATGTTATGAGAATTGGTCAGGCAAAGGGCTCAAGAGAGTTAGGGTGCTACCAAAACTCAAATTCTGAGTATGCAGCCCCCAACAGTAGGAAATACAGAGGCAGCAACTTTATATTCCCAAGATGAATAGAACCTTTAAGAACTGTGCCCATGGAACTCAAACCCTTGCCTTTGACTGAATGTTTGTGCCCCTCTCCCCAAGCCATATATTGAAATCCAATTTACTCTCTCTTTTTTTGGTGGCAGACTTTAAATATTTTTATTGTTGCTCCATTACAGTTGTTCCTGTTTTTCCCCAATTGCTCTCCCTTGTCTACCCACCCCCCACTCCCACATTCATTCTGTCCTCCCTGTTGTCTTTGTCCATGGGTCCTTTATACATATTCCATGACTTGAACCTTCCCCTCTTTCCTCCATTATCCTCTTTCCCTCTCCCCTCTGGTAATTGTCAGTTGTTCTTTATTTCCATGTCTCTGGTTATATTTTGCTTGCTTCTTTGGTTTGTTGATTAGGTTCCATCTACAGATGAGATCTTATGGTATTTGTCTTTCACTTCCTGGCTTATTTCACTTAGCATAATGCTCTCCAGTTCCATCCATGCTGTCATGAAGGGTAGGAGCTCCTTCTTTCTTTCTGCTGCATAGTATTCCCTTGTGTAAATATACCACAGCTTTTTAAGCCATTAATTTACTGATGGGCACTTAGGTTGTTTCCAGCAGTTGGCTATTGTAAATGACATTGCTATGAACACTGGGGTACATAGGTTTTTTTGGATTGGTGTTTCAGGATTTTTATGGTATATTCCCAGCAGTGGAATCACCAGGTCAAAAGGCAGTTCCATCTTTAGCTTTTTGAGGAAATTCCATACTGTTTTCCACAGTGGCTTCACTAGTCTGCATTCCCACCAACAGTGCACCAGAGTTTCCTTTTCTCCACAGCCTCACCAGCACTTGCTGTTCATAGTGAAATCTAATTCTCAATGTGATTGTATTTTAAGGTAGGGCCTTTGGGAGGTCATTAAGTCATGAAGCTAGAACATTCCTGAAGGGGATTAGCACCCATAAAAAAGAAGCTCCAGAGAGCTCCCTTGTTCATTCTATCTGGTGAGAACACAGCCAGAACAATCAGGAAGTGGGTCCTCACTAGACACGAGATCTACCCACACCTTGATCTTGGACTTCCCAGCCTCCAGAACTGTTAGTAGTAAATTTCTGTTGTTATTAACTATACAATCTATGACATCTTTGTCACAGTGGCCTGAACAGACTAAAAAATACCCCCAAAGACAGTAATAGTGGCTTTCTGATTTCTCTTTGGAAGAGAATGATCACAAAGGGATGGTTTTGTAGTTTGAACATACACCTGATATAATTGTGTTATATTCTGGATGACAATCTAGTTGTACTATCACAACACTCGATTACTGTTTTCTGTTTTATTTGTAGTTTAAGCATAAAGAATCTTCATTGGTATGTGGAGGCTGAAATACAAGATGTATGAATAAATGAAAATGAAACTTTGGCTGTTCTATTTTCTTGGCTCAGACCCTTGCCTTCCAAGGACCAGAAGTAATAATAGCTATGATTTATTGGATACTTACAAAGTTCCAGGCACTGTGCTAAGTTCTTTATGTGACTTATCTCATGTAATCGTTACTCAAATTCTCTGCAAGTAGGTATTCATTAATAGCCTTATTTTACATATGGTAAAAGTCAGGCCTGGGAAGGTTGGATGACCTGTTCCATGAGGGAAAAAATGAAAGTTATGATGAAGCCAGTGTTCCAGACTGCTGGACCGAAAGCTTGTAAATGAAAACGCTAAATCATTTTTCATGATTGTTGAAGTATTGTGAAAGAAAGAAATGGTGCTCCTTGGGATAAGAAGAGAGTGCAAGGCTGCCAGAACAAAGGTGTCCAGCATGGGCTGCAATGTAACCAACTCCGTGTGTGTGGGTGGGCCTCACCCCTGCAGGGGGACTGTGACAACCCAGGGAAAGCAGTTCTTCTTTCTGGTCTACCAGAGGGGGTCCGTTTACGACTCCTCTGCCCAAAAGTGAAAATACCCTCATTTACACAAAAGTACTTTGTGCTCTAGAGGTCCAGAATGAAGAACAGAATTGATCAATAAAGGAATGAATGTGAGAAAAATGTTAATGTAGTTTGCAACGAGATGAGCACTGCAGATTCGGAGAATTAGCAGACTTCCATTAGCAATTAGAAGAGTCCCATCCTGGGCAGATTCCTAGAAGGGCTTATGATGTGAATGATTTTTCCCCTACTGCTTAGCTTGTCTGAGGTCCTTTTTGAAAGGTTGAGAGCAGGGATTACATTAGGGTGGATATACACCTACCCCAGCAGAGGAAGTCTTAGGTGGTCTTAGCATGTATGTTTAAAATACGTATGTGTGTATGTTTGTATTTATTTATTTTAAGATAATAGATACTCAATAAATATTTTTTTGAAGAATAGGTAAATGTACACTCTGAGAAGAAGGTCAAAATGAGTCCCCATATTGATATGTTTCCTTTGAAAATTAATTTAGTCATAGAATCCATTAGTTGATACAGTAACAGCCATGATCTCATTCAATGTCCCTTGTTTCAAAAAACCTTCCTTGATTTCATAATCTCAGTCAGATCCCTCCTATTTATTGTTGTTTAAAGCACCCAAATTCTCTGTCTTCAATTTATTTATCATAGTGTGTCATTTGTTTCTCTCTTCACTTGAAACTCATATCTGACCAATGCAGTAGCTGTATCTTGCTGTTCACTATTGTACTTCCAACAGTGTCCAGTGCACAGTAACTGCCCAATAAAATTATGTTGAGTTATTTCATTCATAATGGAATCTAATGATCACATAGAACTAA
This sequence comes from Sturnira hondurensis, assembly GCF_014824575.4. Taxonomy (NCBI): domain Eukaryota; kingdom Metazoa; phylum Chordata; class Mammalia; order Chiroptera; family Phyllostomidae; genus Sturnira; species Sturnira hondurensis. Next base: position 19,194,792 of record NW_028087015.1, on the reverse strand, counting down.
CAAGGAAAGTGGGGACAGCCTCATTGAAGAGCAGGATGGCAGCTTGTGGTGGTGGAGTGGAGAAACTGAGCAAAAAGGAAAAGGCTCACGGGCATGGACAACAGTTTGGTGATTGCTGGGGGGTGGGGGGTATAAGGGGACTAAATTGTCATGGAAAAATACAATAAAGGTTAAATTTTAAAAAATAAGAATATGAATGAGAGAGGAGGTAACATCTTTGCTTAGTAGGTCAGATGGCAGTGGTTATGGCTGCCATTCTGGATGTCACAGTTCAAGTGCTTATGGACAAAGAAGAGTATATTGAGAACAGAAGAATAATGCATTATCAAAGTTAATCCTGAGCTAGAGAGGAGATTTAATTCAAAATTATGTAAAAATAGAATCATTTAGCCAATTGAGAAAAGTCTCGGGTCTTGGACAATGACAGCTGGCTAGCTTTCTGCAGATATCATAAAGGTTGTCTCTGAAGAAGTGGATATTCATGCACACACATGCACACATTTTTAATGTGGCCTCAGGGGGTTGTCTGAAACCTATGCTGACCTTGATGATTACTAGAAGGTGAACATTGGAGTTCAGTGTAAAAAATTATTTTTAGTAATTAAATGTGCTCTCAAATACATTAGACTATTTTAGAAAGTCTTAAAATCTAAGACTTTCTATTTTAGAAAGTCTTAGACAAACAGTGGAGTCAATTAGACAAACATATTAGAGTGAAGATAATTAAGATATAGTATGAGAGTCAGAACAGCAGGAAACAGCACCATAGTTCTGGCTTGTTGCGGCTGCCCTGGATGTATGGACTGCTCAGATAGTCTTTGGCTTTTTCCGGCCCCCATGTTTATAAATGATAAATTCACAAAGGAAAACCCATAACTTCTTGGAACCTTGATCATCCATGTTGCTCTTAAATGAGCTGGGTAGAAAATCTGGCCTTTTATGTCTGACGTACATAGGGTGTATCACTGAAACTACAGTGCTCTCTGAACTCATATTGAATGGGTAAAAATCTAATAACTTCACTTTTTCAAATGAAAGATGAGAAGTCTAAGCAATTGTCCCAAACTGCTAACTATTTACCTGGATATATTGGTAGCAAAACCAATTACATATTCTTGGTAACATAAGCCCTATCTAGACACAGTATTAGTATTTATGAAAACATTTTTTTTCTGTATAGCAAAAAAGGAGTGAAGTATTTTTTCCCAGCAAACCAAAATTCGGCGGCTTTTTGACTAGCAAATAATATTGTTACACAGAACTATGAGTATGTAATTCACATTTGTCATCTTGTCCAAACCCCATAAACCTTGATTGAATCTCTGTAAACAGATCTCCTAGGAATAGATGCAGTCCTGGCCAGTCATCTTGTTCTTTCTCTTTGTTTACTAAGTTTAGGTCATAGCATGAGTGTTTCAATATACTGAAAAGTTCTTGTCCTTGTCAACATGTAAGATGATAAAATGTTTCAATATTGTATTGTATTATTATGTACATGCACATTTATTTTCCTCCATCATCCCCACATTCCTCCAACCATTTCACCAAGTCCTAGTGGGAGAGAGAACAACCTCACACCTTTCAGAATCTATGGTGTTTGTAGAGATTGCATTACTATTCCTCTACCCTTTATGCTTTCTTTTATAATTACTGAGAGTATTGTGTGAGCAGTCACTGTGCTTCAGATCCGTTTGACTGAAAGCCATGACCAGACCTCAGACAGTTAGGGGACACTCGTCTTATGCACATGATGAATAAACATGGCCTAGATTTGGGAGAGATGTCTTCTTCTCGATTACAATCAGTACTGCACAAACTCCGTTGCCAATTTTTCTGAACTCATTTTTTTCCCTTCACATTTCTTTTTAATCTTATTTCTTTCCCACAAATTATGAGGCAAACTGGCTGTGCTGAGGCAATCTTCAGTACCAATAAATCAGGGGTCCCCATAAAGCTGTACAATTTCTTGCTGTTGGCGCTTGAAGAAGAAAGTTATTAAATCATTACTCATTTAATATGAATTTTAGGATGCTCTAATACTTCTCACTACATGCTTTGCCTAGTATCGTCATAGTGTAGAAATGTAGATATTGCATAGGAAATCCAGGCAATTTCTTAGTGATTTTCAGGTTTAATACTTGGCCTGCAGTTGCTAATGACAGAATAAATGAGCAGATAATTTTTAAGAATGCTCGTTTTCCTTTAACTGCATCAGCCAGAGCCAGATAACATGCCACGTGGAAAAACGACACTGGGGTCCGGGAATGCAGGTATGCCACACTTGCTGGGATATCTGACGAACTAGGATTTTCTAGTGCTCATCCCTGCATTCCCATGGCTTGGTGCAACATACAGCACATTGCAGGTGCTTGGTGGGTGATGAGTTTAATGCTTGGTCATTAGCAAGGAAAGGAGAGACACAAAACCATACAGATGAAGGGAGAGCTTCATTTTCTTTGCAAGTGGGTTGACCCTTTGCTTTTTTGGAAGTGATGTGGCTAGAGTGGTGTTGTGGACTGCTCTGCCTGGTTTCAGGAGTGTAACTACCCTCCATGGCTAAGGATGAGTGAGAGAGCTTTGGAATATGAGCCACAGGAGACAAAGCTTGTCTCTACTAGCAAACGCTGCCTCAGTTTCCTCCCTACCACAAAGCATGGTAGTAAGTCAATGACAGGTAAGTCTCCTCACAGAGAGAGGGGCAATCTAAGCCAGACTGGATCACTTGGGAGGCCATCATGGAAGGACTCCGTGGGGGGTGGCTGCAACAAAGAGCAAGCAATGGACCCTTGCCCCCACCCCCCCCGGCTATGTGCCATACATTGCCCTTGTCCCCATGTCCTCTGGGAGAAGCGCTTCCTGGCTCTAATCTCCTTAAGCCTGAAAACCTGATGGGGAAGGCAGTGCAGCTCCTCGCCTTGCTAGAGCGGTATCCGGGGAGAAAACTGGCATAAGAAAGAATTCCTAAAAATCCTGTGAAACCTGCTTTGCTAAGAGTGCTTTCGTTAATATGTTAAGGGTCCGAGCAGAAAATGAGTATGTCTCCCAAAGTTTCTGCAGTCCCCTTTCCTGCCAGACACTGACTCAGCCTAAGCCCTCAGATTTCTTTGAAATGTTATCTACTGTTTGATCCTTGCCGCCCAGTATTCCTGTGTATTACAACCCAATAAAAGTCCCTGGAGAAAGGGGCTCCAGGCCTTTTTCCTCTGAGAAACTGGCCACCTCTCCTCCCCAAGCAGATCGTGTCTGAGTAGAGTTTATTTTCATCCACGGCGGATGGGGGAACTTGTGGGAAAAGTTGCCCCCACATAGTGGGGTTCCCTGGAGTGGGGTATCTGTAGGCTCTGCAGCTGGGACACAGATTCCTCTGTATGGGTGAGGACATGGTCCTGAGAGCACCTGAGGTGTGATTATCTGACTGCGGGACTTCAAAGTTTTATTGACAGTTCACAGTCAGAAGGACTTAAAGGACAAAAACATCTGGCTCAAGGCTATATTTTTTTAAAAAATCTGCTCTACCATAAGCTCCAGGGTACATGTGCTTCTCTGTGGACAGCAAGAAAATTTTTCAAGAGTTGACTTTTAGTCTTTAGTCCTCCACAATCCCACGTAGTAAATTGCTGCCCACAACACTGCCTGGTGACCTCCTGCATGACTTGTGTTGAGTGGAGAGTCCAAGAAAGCTGAACATTTTCACAGCATTGTGTCCATAGCATGAGGACTTTAGCATGACAACTATAATATCAACTACATTGGTTTGAACACTAAGTGATGTAGTTTAACCAGCTGCACAGCTAGGACCAACCTGTTGGAAGGCTGCAAGGAAAACACTTGAACCTCAAGTATCTCTTGGGTTTAGGAACCAGTCCTTAAAATGCTACTGTTAACAATTCATTTCTTTGCCCTAAATGTTGTCCTTGTCCTCTAGCTCCCTTTATCAAATAACCCACATGTATATTAATGTATTAAATCACTAACACCTTAGGGTTAAAGAGTTGGTTAAATCTATAGACAATAGAAAAAGTAGGGAGATGAGAAGCTTAAAGCATGGTAGGAGAACATGAAGAGTCATACCAAAAATTGATATTTTACCTGGGATGCCAGGAAAAAAAACTTATGTATAAGCATAAGTTTCAGGTTCTCTTGTTTGCAGAATTCCTCTACCTTGTCATTAGGGTGGGAAAATTCTTTGTTGCGTAGGGCTGTGTTGTGCATTGAAGGATGTTTAACAATGTCTCAGCTCCCTACCCACCAGATGCCAGCTGGAACCCTCAACCTGGCTGTGACAAGAAAAAACGTCTCCAGAAGTTGCCAAATGTCCCCCGGGGGTGGAGGGGCTCACCTCCAGTTGAAAACCACTGGTCCAGTGTAAATTATAAACTTCTAAATGTTAAGGGTAGAAGTCTGTATAACTGATTTCTCCCATAGGTGGAGCTCTTGTTCAAGTAAGTGCTTCATGAAAAGGGCAATGGTGACTCTCACAACCAGAAGGAATAACACAGTTCACTGGCAGCTCAATCAACTGCAAAGCGTCCTTTGGTTTTGCCCCTCTTCTGAATCAGCAGGAAATGGACAGCACTGGGGAGTTCTGGTTCGTAGTGTCTGTTGTGACCCTCAATGGGCCGGTGAGAAAGGCTGATTTTGGAGGTGCAAGGTGCTAGCTCTCCAGACTTCATCCAGAGAGGCTCCCAGGCTGGGCTGGGTAAATGCCCTGGTTAGCTGAGCACTGCCCAAAGCAACAGGTCACGGACATGCTTTTGATATTGCAGAACTGTCCTTGTTCCCTGTACATTTTGTCTCTAAATTGCTTCCATGTTTTTATGTGGTCTGTGGTACACACCTCATTTCTCTCAGCTTGCAGCCATAATATGTCCAGCATTTAGCTCGTTTAACAAAAATTCCTTGTATTTTTAGGCCAATGAGTTGACATTAAGTTAAAGAGTGAAGGTGAGGGGTGTGGAATATGAAGCCCTGTGGTGGGTGGCAACTAACCACTTCTTATAAAACATGTTGTTACCCAAAAAGAGAAGGAATGTTCTTTAAGCATACAAAGTGTTGCGAAGCAAGTCTTAAAACTCTCTTTGACATTTTGTTGAGATTCCATGGGACTGGTTATACAAATTTCAGTTACCATTGACCAGATCATGGCAAGGTCACACTACCCAGAAGTAACAGGAATGCACCTTCCAGATGCTTGCACATTGCAACACTGACAGTTTCCCTCCTACCTGTTGAGTGGGTTGACAGGTACAGGGTACAGTGGAGAGTCAGAGCTGACATTATCTGTCACTTGCAGCTAAGAGTCCAGTGTTAGGACTGAGATTCATTGTAACTGGGAGGTGTTGCCCAGGCCCATTTGTTATTTATTATCTTTAACAAATTCCGTAAGGACTCCAGTTGGTCAGATAAATGTCCCAGAGGCCAGAGATTTGGGCCCGCAGGAAATTTCTTTAGATTCATTAATTTAACAAGTACTTTTTTGGGGGGGGGGGTCTACTATATATAGATGTAAACTTTATTCCATCTTAGGCAATGATGTTGCCCCTAAACACCAGCACTAAGCCTAGCCCTGCCTGGAAGCATGTAAACCCACATGCGGGACACCACCGTGGCCAAGTCTGCTTGTCAACACTCCAGCGTCTCCTCAGAGCCTCTGCGGGACTCATGCCTTTGTCTGTAGCAGCAGCAGTGGGCCACGGGCCGGGATGCTCCACCGTTCCCTGGGTGAAGAGTTCAAAGAAGCCAGTCATACGTGGCCTTCCCTTGTTAACAGCGTCCTCCCCCAACAGCAGTGACAGAAGCGGGAGTTTTGCAAACCAAGGAGGTGATTCAGGCTGAGGGGCGTCTTTCTGTTTCTGTTCTTCCCTGATGTCTCCGGTAGGCGCTCCTGGCGTGGACCCCTTCTTCTGAGACGGAGATTCTCAGCCCTGGCTGCACATCAGAATTGCACGGGAGAGCTTAAGAAACACTGCTGTCTGGACCCTATTTTTCAAGATTTCTGATTTCACTAGTCTGGGGGGGGATTTTCTCCATGGAAAAGAACTAACATTTACATCAGTGGTTCAAAATTCTGGCTGTACATTAAAATCAGCTGGGGACCCTTTAAATATCTTGATGCTTGAATCCCATCCCAGAACAATTAAAAATAAATCTATAGGCTAGAGCCCCAGCATCTGTACTTTTTAAGTTCCTCAGTGCATCCCAGTGCATAGGTAAATTTGGGCCCTCTGGTGCAAGTTCTTTTACTTTCAGGTGGAGACAGCCTATACCAACAATTAAAAGGGCAGAAAGGGTCAGTGAAAAAACAGTCTGACTGGGATGGTCCTTTGTGCATAAGGAATTAAAAGCCAAACATCTTTTCTTGAACTCTTGAAAAGGATGTGCGTGTGCATGCACATGTGTGCATGTGTGTTAATATGATTGTGTACATGCATATGCACAGGTGGGGTTGTGCGCATGCACACATGTATATATGTGTTACCTATGTGCATGTGTGTTTGTGCATTTATGTGTTTGTGCGTGCATGCACACAAGTGCATGTGTACATGTGCATGTGTGTAAGTGTAGATTAAGTTTGTCTGGAAAAAGTCCAGCAGTTGTGAACATAATGAGAATACCTTGTGTGACACCAGTGTGACCCAGCAGCCAAGGACAGTGGACTGGAATGCACATGTGTGAACAATGATGACTTTAGTGTATTAGTCAGTGGGTAGATGTCATGGAGTGAACATGAGTACTGTGTGGCTGTCATATCCAAAATGACTGAGCTAGTAGAGCAATGAATTAGCATCAAACTTTGCATTAAGCTTGAACATTCCCCTGTGAAAACTGTTCAGATGATTCAGGAGGCCACAGCTATGGACAACTGGTGACTGGCGGCTTTGTCACCGCAGTGCACCCATTCATGCACCATGTCTTGTCCAGAGTTTTTTTGTGAAACATCAAACCAGCCAGGTGATTCAGCCCTACAGCCCAGATTTGGCACCTTGAGGCTTCTGGCTTTTCCCAAAATTAAAATAACCTTTGAAAGGGAAGAGATTTCAGACCACTGATGAGATTTAAGAAAATACAACAGGGCAGCTGATGGAGACTGGGAGAACTGAGTGAGGTCCCAAGGTGCCTACTTTGAAGAGGACTGAGTTGTCATTGTCCTATGTACAATGTTTCTTGTATCTTGTATGTTCTTTAATAAATGTCCCTGTTTTCATACTAATGGATGGATACTTTCTGGACAGATCTTGTACAGGTGTATGTATGTGTGTGTGTATAAACATCAGCTGGAGGGGTAGTATTCTCAGGGTTCATGCTCAAGTAAAGTAATTCTGCACCATGAATGTCTGTTCATGCCTCCTCCTTGCTGAGGGCTGTCAGGGAAAGTAAGGCATGGTTGAATCTTTTCTCTTGATTCAGAAACTTGCAATCTCAGGAGGAACTATTACTTTGACAGGTCTACTAGAGTCAGGGGAAGGAAGGAGAAGGAATGAATTCAGGTTCATGTACTAAAAATTGTCACTTGAGTGACCTCGGAGGAAGTTCAATTCCTTTCTAAGCTCTTGTTTCTCACCTGCTGAAGATCTCACTTAGATCGGAGAGCCTGCCCAACTGCATTCTCCTCTTCGGTATAATCTCCTCTCTTCTAGAAAATCTTCCCACTGCCTGACCCCATATAATACGCACTCACCTGTGTCCTGAGGATGTGGATTATTCCAGAGCTGACCCTTTGACACACCCTGATACACCAAATGATACATCCTGTCTTCTATGCTCTGTCCCCTAAGGACCTTATACTTGACAGTTGATTTGGCCATGCAAATCTCCACAGGTAAAATGCTAATGAATAATAATGACATATTTTGTTTCTTCCCTAAGCATTAGTGATTGGGAATAAAATGTTCAGAAAATATATTTCCTGGTGGAGGTTGGTAAAACGTTGGGGAAAACCATGGACTTCTCTGTGAAGCTCCTTAACTGACTCTTGCAAGAGAGGCCTGTTCTGCCTTTGATGGCCTGGGTACATTGTCACCTCACTCCAGAAGCTTAGGCCCCACTGCAAGGACTCATGAGTCTTCTTCACACTGCCAGGATTTGTTAATGTAAGACATTCACTGGGGTTAAGGCCCCAGAATTTTATTCCTCTGAGAATAGTAACTCTTGTACCGGCCAAAAAGTCCCTTTAGTTTTTCCCATCAAATAAAAGACCCATTTTTCATTTTCACCAATAACTATTGTCTTGGATATTTTGAGTATGTCAGCTATCTCCCACATAGTATAATATCAATTGTTCTCAATTAATGTCTTATTTGGTCACTATCAACTTTAACGGGTCTACCCGACCCTGCACAGCATCGTCCAGTGAGAAATCTCCAGCATGAAACTTCACAAACCACTTTTGACACATTTGATCAATCACAGCACCTTCTCCATACACTGCATGGACCTTGTTTTGCATTCCAGTTATGGTTGTACCTTTCTTGAAACAGTAAAGAATAATATGCAAAAAATGTTACGCATTTTCTTCCATATTCAATAGTAAAATGGCTACACAAAAATTCACCAATTTTAATGTTTCTTTTAAATGCATGCTGATATGACAGCTGTCACAATACAATCAAACAAGATTGTTTTGAATGATGTTAAAAACAACTAAGTGCTACTAGAACCACCTTACAAAAAAACACCAAACAATTTTTTTGGGCCAACACAATAAATAATTTCAAAAAATGTCTTTTTTCTTTTTTTTCAGTTGAACTGAATTCAGGGCACTCTGTGAGGGAATAACATTTTTAGAAGCAAATAGTGATATCTCGACTTTCTACTAAGGTGATAGGAAAATACTACTTACCTCAGTTTGTACATCAGACCAGGATCGTGTACCACCTTTTTGATAAAACTTGTGTTATTCCAGCAAGAAACAATTACTCCTTTCTCTGAAATTTCTATCTAAATTTACACCTGAAATTAAGTTCCATTCTTAATAATATATGACTCTTCTCATATTAAAGTTATTTGGGTTCTTAATGTATTTTTTTGAATGGAACTATAAATCCTTAAGGGGAAATCCCATTTTCAGAATGGTGGCATGCTCAAATGTTGAGCAGATCCAAATGAAGGCAAGAAATGTTTATGTTTGCATGTTACTGAAGGAAAATAAAAATAAATCCCATCACACATATAAAGGGGGAATATTCACACAAAAATGAATTGAATTTGCCATTCATATGTCATAACATTTTAAGTGACTGAATCTTTGGGCATTTATAGCAAGGCCTTCTGTGATGTAAAGAAAGCTCTTGTGTTCATTGGAGCAAAAATCAAGGTGTCGGCCAAGCCAAGTTTTTGTCTGGAAGCTTTGAGGGGAAAATCCAATTCCAACTTAGAGAACTTATTGGCGGCAGAATTCAGTTCCTGTGGTTGAAGGACTGAAGTCCCCATTTCCTTGCTGGCTGTCCACTGGAGACTGCTTTCAGCTACTGTAGGATACCTGGACCCTTGTCATGTGACCCCTTTCACCTTAAGCCAACTGTGGCACATCTCATACTTCTCATACTTCAAATCACTGACTTCTTTGTCTCTGACCTGAAACCCAGATTTAAAGGGCTCATGTGATTAGGTCAGGTCCACCTGGATAATCTCCCATGTTCAAAGTCAATTGTGCCACATAAGATGACTTAATCATGGATGGGAGATCCATCACATTCACAGACCCTGGGGATTATACAGGGTGTGGACACTAGTGTTGGACATCTTGGGATTTCTGTCTACCTTAGATTTCTGCCTATCGCATCACTCCTTTGAGAGGCTTTGCTATGAATAAAAAAACACTGAGAAGAATAATCTAGAAGGAAGTGGAATTAAGTTGTCAGAAACCATAGTCAAGAACAAACCTTGAGAATATTTACATGCTGGAAAAAAAGAGAAGGGCTACAGAAAAGGGATTAAAACTCCAGGAGAGGGAATAACTATAAAGGGAATTGAGAAGATGGGTTCCCAACACAGAATTCAACTTCAAGGAAGGACCACCTTTTCCTCAGAGGATGGACGAGAGACTCTGAGGGTGGACACAGAGGTGGGAAATGGTCATTGTAGTGGTAGGAATTTGATGGAATATTGTCAGACCACCTTGATGCTTTCTCTTAGAAGTAAGAGGCAGAGGAAAGGCAAGGACAGAGATAATAGATAGCACGTGGAGGAGGTTGAGAGAGAGGATGTTAGAAATGTGACTTGAGAGGGATGACCCAGGACACCCACAAATGCTTGAAAAATTAGGAAAGTCATCCAATAAGCACTGAGAGATATTGGAGCTTCCTCATACCTGCCTGTGCATGCTTATTTTGTGCATCTTTCCCCAAACCCGAGTTCAGTGACATGATGTTAGTACTTTGCAACTGGCCATGGTGGGGCTATTTATACCTTGGATATTGGTGAACACTACAATTAGGGCTTTTTAAACAGAGCTGACTGTTAAATATGTACTAGTGCTACAAGTGCTACAGGGACTGCCCTTTCAGTTCCAAAGGCATCAGCCTACACTAAGTTTCATCTGATTGTAAACTCTAGTTCATTCCACAAAGAGGTCATAGGAGCATCTGGACAAGGGGCGCAGGAAGCATTGCTTACAAAAAGATGTCTGAGGTTGCTAAAGATTTCATCTCTCAAACCAGTTGTGTGTGCACTACTGGTGAGGGGGGCTAAGGCTAAGGGGGGCCTCAGGATCAGCCTATGGCCTAAGGATCAGCTCTTTTATCTCCACAGAATACTGTTTATAGACTCACAATTTCAAATATGACATTCAATTGGGTTCACGATACTAGTAGTTCTTAGATGTTGAGATAAATATGTGTGATAATGATGTTGAGATAAATAGAAACATTTCCTTCCTTCCTTCCTTCCTTCTTTCCTTCCTTCCTTCCTTCCTTCTCTTCTTCCTCCTTTCTTTTTTCTTCCTCTTGCACAAATGTGGGCTTGTAAGAGGAACGTGGTATTGGAACTTCCCTAAGAAAGGGAGAAAAAGGGCAAAAGAAAAAATTGAAGTAGAAATGGAGCAAGGTGAGCTGCAAAAAGAAAAATAAGCAAAAAAAGGTACAAAGGAACTGTCAGAGTTATTAATATAACTTGCAAAAATAGAATAATTTTCAATAATGAAATTAATTAAAGTCTGTATTTAATAATTTCTAAATTGCCAATGGTTTCCGTAAGATCAATAAGGTTAATATACTCTTTGATTCTTTGGTTGACCAGTCATACTCTCAGTGTCTCCAAATACTCACAGGGCAATCTGCAGTATGAACACTTCTTCAGGAAGAAACACAGAAAGATCTCTGGATCAGTAACAAGAGACTCTTGTCATTCACCCTGCCCACCCTCCAAAACATCCTCTATAATTCACATTATTCTCTGCTTCAAGCAGCTCTCTAAAAAGAGAATATTGAGCCCAGGGAAAGCCAAAGCAGGCAGAACATTACAGAATTTTGACTTCTGTACAATATTTTAGCCCAATGTTATTTGTGATGAAAGAAGGTACTAGAAAAGTACAACAATAAAAAATGGGGTTTATCACTGACATTCACATTGTTCAAAAGATTTGGGGCCTTTATTTATTTTTAATCTGAGACAGTTGCCATTTACTGATTCTTAAAGTCTTACTAAAAAAGGCAACATGAAAAAAAATAATTGTAATAATATGAGAATGAATTTTATGCTTTTATAAGTCTATTTAGTGAGATCAGCCTAAAAGTCACAGTTAACTAGACTCTTACAGAGTAAGAGGCTAAAGGAAAGCCTGAGTGGCAGAGGGGATGCTTTGTCTTGATATTCCCCTGTGCTCAGATAGTTGGCCTTGGCCTTCCTTGCTCAAGGGACTTTGGGACAGTAACACAGAAGTATCATGAAGAATAAATTTGGATTCTGTTCTGTTCCTTCACATGTCTTATGTGATGGACTCTCTCCTCCTCTGCTTTATTAAATAATTCACCAGTGTTCTCAAAGGTTGCTATGTGTATCCAAGTGGATGTTTCAGTGGTTGTACAGATTGAAGTTCATTTTCAGAAAGTTCATTCAGGAGTCTAGATAAATTTAAAAAACTAAGATTGCTTTTTCTGTAGGGCTGTGATTTTATGCAATAGGATCTCTACAATAGAAACTTATTATACGGGTTTTATGACATTTTAAAAGAAATGTATATATCCTCCCAAAGGTAGACTACCAATTCACTGATTCCTCAATTTGCTCTTTTAAAAAGTCTAAGGAGATTATTTAACTTCTGACAGTTAAAGTCATGGGAGAAGTTGAATTGTAAAATTAACTTTGAGTAAATGTTGAGTAATATATAATATCAAACTTTCCAGATCAGAATAATTTAGGGATTTCTGTATATAAATATAAACATATAACATAAATGTGAAAGTAATTATTTACTTTATCTAAAGATATGTTAAGACCATTTGTTGAAGAAGTTATTTTTACTCTGTTTTGTGCTTCTTCCCTCTTTGTCAAATAAATATTAATTGACCATAGAAACTTCGGTTTATTTCTGGGCTTTCTGTTTTGTTCCATTGGTCTATGTGTCTGTTTTTATGCCAGTGCAGGCTCTTTTGATTATAGTGGCCTTGTAATACAGTTTGGTATCAGGTATTGTGATCTCTCCTACTTTGTTCTTCTTTCTCAAAATTGCTGCAGGTATTCTGGGTCACTTATGGTTCCATATAAGTTTCTGAAATGTTTGTTCTATATCTGTGAAATATGTCATTGGTACTTTAATAGGCATTGCATTGAATCTATAAATCACTTTGGGTAGTATGGCCATTTTGATGATGTTAATTATTCTGATCCATGAGCATGGTACATGCTTCCATTTGTTTGTGTCTTCCTTAATTTCTTTCTGCAGTGTCCTATAGTTTTCTGAGTATAGGTCTTTTACCTCCTTGGTTAGGTTTATTCCTAGGTACTTTATTTTTCTTGTTGCTATATCAAGTGGTATTTTTACCCTGATTTCTATTTCTGATATTTCATCGTTGCTGTATAAAAATGCCTTTGTTTTCTGAATATTGACTTTGTATCCTGCTGTTTTACCAAATTCATTTATTAGGTAGAGTAGTTTTTGGTGGAGTCTATAGGATTTTTTTTATGTACACTATCATGTCATCTGCAAACAATGGAATTCTATGCAGCAGAGAGAAAGAAGGAGCTCCTACCCTTTGCGACAACACGGATGAAACTAGAGAGCATTATGCTAAGTGAAATAAACCAGGTGGTGAGGGACAAATACCATATGATCTCACCTTTAAGTGGAACTCAATCAAACAAACAAACCCAACAAAATAAACAAGCAAGCAAAATATAACCAGAGACACTGAAATTAAGAACAATCTAACAATAGCCAGAGGGAAGGGGGGAGGGGATGGTGGGGAAAAGGGTTTTCAGAAACTACTATAAAGGGCACATGGACAAAACCAAGGGGGAGGGTGGAAGCAATGGAAGGATGTGGGATAGGCTGGGGTGGGGGAGTAGTGGGGAGGCATGCAGATGACTGTAATTGAACAACAACAGAGTAATTGAAAAATAAAATTTTCTTTAAAGCAGGACAAAATAAAGATGTTAAGAATCAAAACAAATAATATATACTAATTTTAGTCATTAAGTAAGAGTAAAGAAGATAAAAACACTTGGTTTATACTGCTGGAGTACATCCTGACCCAACTTCTAAGAAAGACTTTATGGAAGATGAACTTGGTGAATCTGTGTATTTTCTGAAAATGTTTTATTAGACACTCTGGTTAAAAAATTCTACCTTAAATTCTTCTTCATATTTTATTCTGTATATATTACTTATTGTATATAAGTAATATATACAATATACTTATATACTTACTGTATATAAGTATATATTACTTATTGTATCTTGTATATATTACTGATTTTTTAAGATGATCTTTTTATTCATTAATTATTCTAGCACTTAGGAGGCTTTTCCAAATGTAAGCCACTTATATTCCTTCGTCTTTTGTAATTTTTTTCTTTGAAAATTCCTCAGCTCTATTTTTGGCCTCACCACCCCTTTTTCTTCCCTTTTCCTTTTCTCTTTACTGATTTCTTGTTGTTATTAGTTGATATTGCATTATATAGCATTATTTTCAGATATTATCTGCATGTTATAAATGAGTGACATTATGTCATTAACAAATAAAATGGTACTATCCTAATGTTAAATTATATTAGATAAAGTTATATGTTTTCAGGAAAATAGAAATCTGGCTTATGTGGTTCATTTAACAAAACACAGTTCTGAATTTTTCTATCAAGTAATCTGGAGGTAAGAAGTCTGAGAGAGCAATTCCACAATGACATAGAGACCCAGGGTCATTCTCTTTCCGCTAGTCTACACCTTAACACGTACCCGTTCCCCTCAGCCTCCAAGGTGGCTGCTCCTTCTGCAGACATCTTTCCTGTGGGCAGGTCAAAAGTGGAGGGAAGAATGAAGGAGAAAGGGAAAAGCCATCGGGGGTCCCCTCTACTCTAAATGTTAGTAGGGGAGAAACAGAAAATGATGTCGAGTAGGCAATTATCAGTGTTTGCTAGAGACTTCCCGATTTAATCTCTAAGTCCCCTGTGATATCTCCCATAATTATGGACTCTATTTCTTTTTGTTCTTATAGGTTTCCTTAAAAGTATTTTCCAACCGTCTATTGAATTATTTAAAGATCTGAGGAATCATGATTTTAATTTGTTAAAGTTCATCTATATGGGTTTTATAAATGCAAACATCTTTTTACATTTTTCTGAGGGACTACTGGAAGGATTTATTGATTAAAAAGTGTCTTTGGCTATTTGAAATATCTCTCTTTGTTATGGGCTACAATGTTGTATCCTGACGCTTCTCCTTCATGTTTTGTGTTTTCCCAAATAAGTGGTTGGGAACTCTGCATGCAGCTGGAGCATTTCAATCAGTAGACTATTGTAAATATAGAACGACGCCCAGCAGTCCAGTCCCTACTCCCAACCCTTGCATCAGCACACCCCTGCTTAGGCACAGACCCCTGGGGTCCATTCTCTTTTGCTGCACATGGCATTTACTGGAATTCAGGGCCCTGTGTAAGCAGGATCGGACAGTAAAGAAACGTAATGCTACTTGGAAAACACTATATTTGAGTTCACTTTTGGAACACAGAACTGTATCTATCCTCCTTGATCATTGAAATCTTTTTGATCAAACTCTTTCAGAAATAAATTAGAGGTAATTCAACTTAGGAAATCAGTGAACTAAAAAGAAAAAAAAAGGAATGACATTTTGCAACTCCAAATGAAGGTATTTAGGATGAGAGCCAGATTCTGAAAGTGCTTGAGACCCACTTGAAGTTAATTTGGGTATAAATTATGGGGTAGCTAGCTCAGGCAGCACCTCTCACAGACCTAATTTGTACCATCTCAGCATTTGTTGTAATTTGTTTTTCTGAAGAAGTAGTATTGATGGAAGAGGAAATGCAACAGGGTTTGATGAAGTTTCTTTTGCAAGTAAAAATTATACTTTCCTGTAAAAAAAGAACTATTACATTTTTAAGTTACTTGTACATTTAGGTGGCCACATGTATATTGTGCTACCTAGTGTGTTTGATTGCAATGTGATTATGAATAAGAAGGTGAAATTGGGGTGGATTTATAATATTAAAGAATAAAATCTTTCTGTGCTGCTTTGTTATTTTGTTTTTGTTTGTTCATTTTTGTGTGTGTGTATTTGCAAAGCACCTCATGAAAATCTCTTCTGACAACATCATGCCGAATGGACTTCTAAGCTTTTCAGCAACGATAGGAAACCACTTTCTCTCAAGAGTGACTGATCTCACACACGCTGTATCGATTTAAGGTTTACATGGAAGAACAATCACCTCAACACAGCTTCGGCTTTTTATATTGAAACAGAGAAACTTTTTAAAAGCTTAAGTACGGAAGCTATAAAACCTGATAATATCAGTTATTTAAAAATACATTTGAGTTTTATGCTAAGTATTAGCATAATGCAGAAGAAGGGCGGGAGAAAGTGGGGGGAGAGGGAAAAGGAGAGACAGATGGGAAGAGGAGACAAAACAACAGATTTGGAGACCAGTGAGAACAGAGAGGAGATCAATAGATTAGCAAGTGTGAAATTATTTTTGTTACAGGACACCGTCTCCTGGGGCTGAGTTGTGTATGAACAGCACCTTCTGAAGCATTCATTTATTAGCCTCTGTTCACACATCCATAATTATTCTGGATTCTTAAATGCAGTGAAGAGTCACAGTAGCATTAGGGCAACTAAGGGAATTTTATTAAAGAGCCAGCACCTAGGTCCTTACTTTTTCTTTTTTTTAAAAAATAAACTAACCTACTGGCTTAATGAGATATTATTAGTCTTACCACTAATGTTCTTTTCTGGCCTGTGACACAGCTCACGATCCCACATTGCACTTAGCATCGACATGTCCATATTTTCTCCCTGCCTGCGATAGTTTCTCTCTCTCTCTCTCTGCCTTCCAGAACCCTGATACTTCTGAAGTGCGCTTTGCAGACTGTCCTGCCATTTGGATTTTTTGGTTTTTTTCATGAATAGAATAAGTTTGTGAATTTTTGGTCAGCACACCACAGGGACGATGGCCCTTCATAGCACGCTGTGTCGGGGGGCAAAATGTCAATGTGTCTGCTCACCTCGATCCCTTGGCTAGGGTGGCATCTGCCAGGTCTTTCCATTTTGAAAAAAACTTTTTTTGGTAACTAATAAATATCCTGGGGAGATAATTTGAGCCTAGGCAAATACTGGGTTCTTAAAGTTTTTGCACATTAGTTTTTAGCATTCACCAGTAGGCATTGCCTGCAACCATTGTTATTGTGGTGTACTATTCCCACCATCATTTCTGCATTTATTAATTGGAAAAACTTCTCTCATTTATTTATGTATTCAATTATTTATTTATGTCATTATGGACTCAGTGATGCTTAATATATTTCACTTGTTATAATCCAACCTATCATTACTTATTTTGTTGCTAAACTTGTTCCAGCTTTGGACATTGGGAGCCCTTTCATTTGGGCTCCTGTGACCTTTGACACACTCCAATCTTTTTGTGTGTGCACTTCCTTACTTGCTGATACCACAAGATGCTCCAAGTTCATCTGACATTTTCCCTGCCCCATACTTGGAATTGACTACATCAGCAAGGAGTTCTGGTTTCTTTTAGAGGAAAATAACATTTGTAATTAAAAACCTGGTCTCCAGGAGTGTTCATTGGTACTGGGATGTCACTGATTCTGCACTCCATCAGTGGTCCATGCTTTTACCCATAAAATGTTGTCCTGGGTTGTGCAGCTTAATGGTAAGTCTTAAAATTGTATAGTAAATGTTCCAGCTTTGTTTTCAAAATTATTTTGTTTCTTTCTAGTTGTTTTCCCTTTACATGTAAGTTTTAGAATCAGCTTGTCATTATCTATAAAAAAAACTGTCAGGGTTTGCATTGGGTTTGCATAGATCAATTTGGAGTGAACTGACAGCTTAACAATATTGAGTCTTCCAGATTTTTACTCTTTTAAAACTTTTATTTCTATATAAGATTCAAGCCAATGTATGGAAAGCTATTTAAGGAGGCTGAGGTCAGGAAGCAAGCCTATGTACTAAAAACAGATCATAGTGTTAGGCAATCCAAGAGTTGGGGAGGAAGTAGTTCACAAATTCATTTTTTAAAAATATGGAATACTTCAAAAATTTGAGTGTCACAAATTCATTTTTAATTGGATTTAAAAAAAGATCCCATATGGTAGAAGAGTAAGGGAACTAATGGAAGAATTTACCTCCTCTAATGCCCTTGATAACACCCTTACCAGATGTCCTGCCAAATATGAAATATTTTTAAAAAATTCTTCATTCATATAACGAAAACATTTCTCTTTTGCTTTGTAAACATTAAAAGCAGGCCTCCTAATTCTTTTCATTTTTATACTCCCCCCTTATATTTTTCGAAGGGGAAAAACTGTAGGAGAAGAAAACAAATGAGTACAATTATTTCACACCAGGAATGCACCATTTGTGTAACCACCTTGGATTCTATTTATCACAGGAATTTTAGAATAATCACTCCCAATGCATTCATTATGGTTTGGAAACTAAAGAAGGCTAGCATATGGTTTTTAATCCTGTTTATATATTTGAGATTTTCTAAAATTAATATTTTCAGCTGACATTTTCTTTCAGCTTCATCTTATTACACACAGATTGGAACGATGTTTGATGGGGAGAATCTAAGTAAGTTTCTGTGGTGGTTTAGAAATTAGTCTTATAAGGGCAGAGATAATTCAGGAAAGTTTAACTGTTCAACTCTAAGAAGGGATACACTGAGAAATTCATTTCCAGAAGCCATGTTTCCAATGATGACTTTGTAGAAAATCTGTGATGGAGCAAATCATGCTGTGATGTGGTACACATGTCCTTGTGATTTTGGTGGCTGGTACCTTGGGCTAGAAAATAAAAGGAATATGATTAGCTATTGAAGGAAAGACACTTTTTTGATAGTGCACTTTACTATTGGTTCATAAAAAACTGCTTATTTAATTTTTTCTTGTGGTAAAACACACATAGCATATGATGTACACTCTTAACCATTTTCAACTGTGCACTTGAGTGGTAACAAGTACAGACTGTTGTGCCACCATTACCACCCTGCATTTTCAGGACTCTTTTCATCTTGAAAAAATGAAACTTTATACTACTCACTAAAAAAGTAACTCTTCTTTCCTCCTCCCAGTCATGGCAACCATCAGCCTCTCTGTCTCGTGTACCTGATCACTTCAGACACCTCATATTAGCAGAATCATGTAGTATTTGTCTTTTTTAACTGGCCTGTTTTACTTAGCATGATGTCCTTGAGGTTCATCGGCATTGTGGCATGTGTCAGAATTTCCTTTCCTCTTTATGACTGAATAATAGTCCAACGTATGGGTATCCCATTCTATTTATGTATCCATTCATCCATTGAGGCATACTTGGGTTGTTTCCATGTTTTAGCTATCAGAAAAAAAATGTTTCAGTGAGCATGGGTGTACTAATATTTTTTTGAGATCCTACTTTCAATTCTTTTGGTTATAAACCCAGAAGTGGAATTACTGCATGGTAATTCTATTTTTACTTTTTAAAGAGTTACCATGTTATTTTCTATGGTGGCTGCGCCAGTTTACATTTCTACTGAGGAGTTTCAGTTTTTTTGGAAACTGTCCCTTGCATACCTGAGAAGAATGTATATTCTGTTGTAGAGTGTACTGTACACATCTGCTGGATCTGGTTGATTTATTGTGTTGTTCATGCTTCATATTTCCTTAATCATCTTTTGTCTGTTCTTCTATTCATTATTGAAAGTCAGGTACTGAAGTCTCCAACTACTATTGAAGAACTGTCTACTTTTTCTTTCAATTTTGATAAATTGGCTTCTCATATTTTGATGATATGTCATTAGGTGTGTAGATGTTTGTAATGGTTATACCTTCTTGATGAATTGAACCTTTTATTAATGTACATCTTTCTTTGTCTCTTGTAAACTTCTAAAATTTAAGGTCTATTTTGTCAGATAGTATAGCCACCTTTGTTTTCTTATGGTTTCTATTTACATGGAATATCTTTTTCCATTCTTTAAGCTTCAACCTATTTGTGTCTTCAGATTTAAAGTAGGGGTATAGCAGATGGTAATTAGTTTTATTTATAAAATTAAAAGTTGACAGTATTTCCCTCAGTTTTGAAACTTTACTGCTGTGTAAATTCCTAATGATGGATAGATTAATTGCCCTTTGCTGCTTTAACAAATTAGTGCAAACTTGGTGACTTAAAATGAACACTTTTATTAAACAATTTTGAAAGTCCAAAGTACAAAATGGGTCTCATCAGACTAAAATCAAGACGTTAGCCAAGTTGTTTTCCTTCAGGAGGTTCATCGCAATGGTCTGTTTCCTCGCTTTTCCAGCATCTAGGGTCTACCTTTGTTCCTTTGGTCATAGCCTCCGTCTTCCATCATCAAAGCTAACATTGTAGCAATGCAAATCTGTCTCACATTCTGACTCTGACTTTCCTGCTTTCCTTTCTCACTAATAAGCATACTTGTGATAATACTGGGCACACTCAGATAATTTAGGATAATCATCCCACCTGAAAATCAGCAGGTTAGCAAACTTAATTCCCTAAGCAATTTTAATTCAACCTTGAAATATAACATGACTTACTCAGAGGTTCCAAAGATTAGGATGTGACATCTTTAGAGGACTATTACTCTGCTTATCATGTAGGGAATATCGGCAGAACATATCAGGCCTCCGGGTGGCAGTGAAAAAGTACAACTTGGTGTGAAGGGACAGTGGAGTGGTGGGAAGGAGCCAGGTAGTACAGAAACTTCAAGGGCAGGTCAAGGGCCTGGCACTTGACCTACTGGAAAACCACAGAACTCAGGCCCATCAGGTACATCTCTTCTTGAAAAAACATAAGGCAACTGATTATAGACTCTAATTACATGTGAAAAATCACTTCACAGCAGCACCTAGAACAGCATTTGATTGAATACCTGGGAGATGGTGTATGCACGCTATCAATTTGTAGCTCCCTTTCTTCCTCCCACTTTTTTTTTAGATTTTATTTATTTATTTTTAGAGCGGAAGGGAAGGAGAGAAGGAAAGAAGGAGAGAAGGAGAGAAATATCAATGTATGGTTGCCTCTCGTGCGTCCCCTGCTGGGAACTGGCCTGCAACCCAGGCATGTGCCCTGACTGGGAATCGAACCGAGATCGTCTGGTTCGCAGGCCCGTGCTCAATCCACTGAGCTACACCAGCCAGGGCTCTTCCTCCCACTTTTATGAGAGATATCCTCATAGCTCATCTAAACCACAAATATATTAGAAAGGAAATTCTGAAGATCATAGTTCAGCCTAGCCAAACTGACTTATTGCAAAGCTATCACAAGGAGAGAGGAGTAAAGGATACATGAAGACTCCTGTTTGAGTGACTGGGGTGAATTTTGGGAAGGCAATCATGCCATGAGGTACAGTGAATTACATAGTCAAGACATCCTTTTCTGTTTTTTATCCTTAGTTGCTACCTGATCCCAAAAAGAAAAGTTGGGGGTAAGGGAGGGTAAGAGAATAGAAGGCACATCACTTCAAGATCAATAAGTCTCATTATTGGATATGGCCTCTTTTCCACAGTTTGTTGTGACTCAACCAGGAGTCATAGGCAGTAGCCCAGGGGAGCTGAGCGATGACATAATGACTAAGACTTATAGCTTTTGTCTGGAATTTTACTGCCTGGTAATAATATTCACACTTCTGGAATTCTCGGCCTCTTGGACACTAAAAAACAGCATCTTCTCCATTCATCTCTCTAGGGTGGGTTCCCAGGAAGCTGGAGCTTGTTTTTGAGGAGGGTGGTGGTGGAGGGGATTTAAAGCTGCTGCCTTGGTGTCCTGTTGCATTAGAGCGCACAGATGGGTGCTCCAAAGAGTCATCCACTCACTCCAGACCACAGACAAAGCTTGTATAGTATGAGAGGGCACGGCTTTGCTGTCCGATGTCATCATTAGCTAGAAATATACCTGCCCAAGGCACCCCTTTCTTCCTAGGGCCCATGCAATTTAATATCTTATATCTCAGAGTAAACAGTGATTCACAATGCTTCCTCATGCATTTGCTCTAAGTTATTAAATTTCATGATTTTAAAAACTTTGATTCTGCCCTGGCTGGCGTGGCTCAGTGGATTGAGCGTGGGTCTGTGAAGCAAAGGATTGCGGTTCGATTCCCAGTCAGGGCACGCGCCTGGGTTGCAGGCCAGTTCCCAGTGGGGGACACATGAAAGGCAACCATACACTGATATTTCTCTCCCTCTCTCCTTCCCTTCCACTCTCTCTGAAAATAAATAAATAAAATATTTTAGAAAAAACAACTTTGATTCTGAAATTTAGAAAAATGATTAAAACCACTATGCATGGAGCATGAACTGAGTGATGTTTTTGGTATACATCTAATTGTTTTTTTCTCTACAGTCAATCCAAAAGATGGGCGTCATCGCTCACACTTTGGAAATAAGGAAACTGTCCAGAGTCACACTCTTCATTAACGACAGAGCAAGAATTTGCATCGATATTTGTCTGAATCGGTGAGTATATTTTATTCTCCATGACATACTTTGCATCTAACCCCCAATGTCAGTTCAATGGCTTCACTTTAAAATCAGGTAATGCATACTGATAGCAATGATAAACTTGCAAATTAATAGACTGTCATTCTCAAGTACTCTGTTATTGAAAATTGTCATTGAATGTAAGGAAAAACACACCAAAAGCTACTGATGAAAACAAGTGATAAATGGCTAGGAAAGTAATGAGATCCAATTGTCAAGCAGTGACAAGGTCCGCAAACCTACTTATTTAGTGATTTATTAATTTGCATAAATAAATACATTTATTTAATGAAAAGACAATTTCTTTTGATTTCAATGAAAAGACAATTCTGATATAAACTCTGAGCAAAAAGAATTTTGTGTCTGAGTGGAGGAAAAATATAGGACATAGATTATTGTAACATATTATAGAAAATGCCTTTATTCCATAAGGGAAAGGCGGGTAAGGTTTTTTGGTAAGATGGAGATTTATAGAATAGGCACCAAGTGGCATAATGTTGACACATACAGCCAATCTACTGTGAATTTCTACAGTTGGAAATGTGGTCTCCCCAGATTTGAGCTGGACAAGCATACGACCCTCTTAGTTTATACTGTACGGCTGGCACACAGTGATAGAAGCACATGTAACATCTAGTAAATTAAAGTCTCATAATGGCCTTATAAAGGCAGTGCACTTTCAAATGGTGCTTGTCGGTTACCAGCACGTAGGTTAGCCAGTTCTTGGTATGGTCTGGGTTTGTTGAATAACTTATTCTATTCTCAGACTTTACACCAGCATTTAAATGATGATGATGATGGCAGAGGGAAAGAACGGGAGAGAGAGAGGTATGAAAAGGGATTTTATTTACAGTAGCAGGCTCTAGGGACAACATCAGCAAAATAAATTCAGACTGCTGTGCCTTATTTGAATTCCAAATTATACCCATATTTTTGATCTCTCATTTTCTTAGTTGATACTTGTACTTCCCTTGCTTCTGCGATTCTGAGTATGAATTCATAGCCACACACTCCTGATAATAACCTTCCTGAATATCAGTGCTCTGCAAGCGGGTTGTCACTCTGAAGCTGGTTTTAGGTCTCCCCAAACAATTCTAGCTCTCTATCTGGCAGGGAGAAGGGTTGCGAACATTCTTAGGGATCTGATTCTCTGGGGCATGGCAGCTTCTACCAGAACAGGTCCCATCCCCGCAGACAAAGCGGCTGTGTGCCTTGAATTCACTTAGAAGTTCATTTTAAAAGTCAGGAATCCTTCTTCCTTCCTATTGATCAGAGCAATATTGTACATGGTGTTGACACACCCAGGGAAGCTCAGAGAAGATAACAGAAGGCACAGTATAAGCACACTGACCCCACCCTCGTAAGTTTAAGTATTTTGTATATTTCTAGGGTAAGTGCTACCTTCCTAAGTTTCAGTACTTTTCTCAATTAAGCCTTGCAGGGAAACACAATAACAATAATGAGGCTTCGAGCACCCAGAGGACTAGAAGAAATATCTCTTTATCCTTCAGAGCAAAGCTCAGAATTAAGGCAAACCACCCGGGACATTTCCTCCCAGGAACAGAATGCAGAATCTGCATTAGAAAAGGCTGTGGGACACAGACCAAGGCTGGAATGTTAGAGGTAAAAAGAATTATGCAAGTGTGTGGACCGAGTGACAGAGGCAAAGCGTACGGCATGTGCTGTGTCAGCTTGGTGAGGCAAAACCAGACTTCCCTGGTTTCCCATTCCCTGAATGGTCCTGAGTTGTGCTTGGCCAGACATGAACTGATGCTCTCTTTGGAAGGCAGCAGTTGGAAGGCTCAGGTATTATGCCTGCAGTTGTTGTGACTGCCACATCCTTGCTCTGAGCTTCCCCTTTATAGACCCACACTGATGTCTAGACACACGTGGCTTCACAGGTTGACTGGTTGGTAACTCTCTTCATCGCCCAAGTTCCCCCTTTAACCTTCACTTCCCAGCTCTTTTCACAATTGTATCACATCCAATCCCTACAGTAAATACTTAGCCCCATAGTTTAAGAGATTTTCTACGTGCTTGGGTGAGCCCTGACTGTTATAGGATGTGACAAGGGGACTAGATGTCGCCATCATGGGAACTAACCCTACAGAAACTACTCAAGCAACGCTCTTGCTTAGCACTGGGAAGAACAAAAAATAAAACTGGAACATGAGTTCCTAGGTGGTAGTGGGTTTGTATTCATTCATTCATTCATTCATTCAATAGGTATATTGGCAGCTCTCAAAAGGTGTCAGGTACTCTAGGTAGTGAAGACACAATTAAGGTAAAATAGGGTCACCGTACAATTCATTGTCCAAACCAGAGCTGTCTGGGAGTGAAAGGGGCATAATTAATAAATATACCAGAAAAAACAGGCACAAACTTGGACTGTGCTACACAAATGAGTATGCAGATAAAAGAGACCTGATACTAGTCTTCATGGTGCTGATGGCCAAGTCCAAAAGACAGACAATTTAAAAAT
Source organism: Sturnira hondurensis (assembly GCF_014824575.4). NCBI lineage: Eukaryota > Metazoa > Chordata > Mammalia > Chiroptera > Phyllostomidae > Sturnira > Sturnira hondurensis. Next base: position 19,170,149 of record NW_028087015.1, on the reverse strand, counting down.
AATCTCAAATATAAAATGTAAACTTACAAGGACGAGAAGGGCTAAGAAAAGAGGCCGATAGAGCAACACATCACAAAGTGACTGACCTACCCCAGGTCAGGAAATGCTGCGGATTGTATTGATATTCTGGGTGCTCTCACCTCCCCCTCCTCTTCCTGTTCTTCCTCTTCCTCCTTTTCCTTCTTCTCTTCCCTTTGCTTCCCTTTTCTCCTCTCTTTCCTCTCTCTACTCTCTCTCTCTGTTCGCAGTGGATGTTACACAAAAACTAATAGAAAACCAGGTTTGCCAGGTATGTGGGTCATTTACATGGGGAGTCAGCATGCAGGTAAAAACTGACAGAATAAAAAGGAGATGTTCATGAGTTGGGGTGTGTCTGGGCAGAAAGAGAGCCCTTCCCTGGAAGTTCATCTGGTGCAAGTAAACGTGACCTGACCCTGGGTGATTTTTATCTTTATTCTTTTGTTTTTAGAACAGAGGTTTTGATCTAAATGTCCATCTTAGTCTTTGCTGGCATTTAGACAAGTTTACTTACTGGTTTTTATTCCCTTTTAGCCTTAGAATACTCATCTGTAAAGCAGTTACCATAATAATACATCTCAACATTATTTCAAAAATAAAATAGTACAAAGAATGGACATTCTCTGAGAGTGTCTGGCACATAATATACTTCATATAAATATTACTTTTTGTTGTTATTATGATCTTGATTATTATTTGGTCATAAAACTCCTCAGTGAAATTCTTTCATACAGTTATTCCTTAAAGGTAAATCACTGTTAAAATGCTTTCATGCTTCTTTCATTAATCCCTTATAGATCTAAAACATGGTTATTATCAGAATGTCTAAAATATCATGAAAATGAAGAAAGTAAGTTTCCCATATTTCTACATCTTAGAGATAAATACTGTTAACACTTTGATTTATATTCCTCCCATTCTTGTTTTGAATTTTTATGTGGTTGAGTTAAAGTATATAACATATTGTATACATTGAATTTTTAAAGTTTGTTTTTTTCTGACTTAAAAATTATACATGTTTATTATAGAAAAATTAGAAATGCTTACACAATTTATACTCAAAACAAGGAAAATATACAACTGCTAGTTAATATTTTGAGTATATTTTCTTATAGCCTTCTTTTAATCCTTACCCAAGGACATTTTTTCATTGCTTTTTCAGAGAAAGGAAGGGGGAGAGAGGAACAACGATATGACAGGGAAACATGCATTGGTTGATTTCTGTATGTGTTCAGATCGGGACTCATATGCACTCTGATGGGGAATCCAAGCCACAGCATAGGTTATGTGCCCTGACTGGGAATTTAACCCATAAACTTGTGGCTACAGGACAACGCTCCCACTAACGGAGCCACAATGGCCAGGGCTCTCACAGCCTTTTTCTATGCTTTTAAAAAAACATAGTTGAAATCCTACTGTGTACACGGATGTTTAAGCTTCAACAAGGGGCCCTTTATAGGGGCCGCATATGAGAAATGTTGTAAAGAACTATTCAGTAACATCTAATATCAGCACCTCAGTGGGTTTGTTAGATTTTCCTAATTAAAAATCTCTAATCACTGCTGTCTTCACATGAATTTTAAAGAGGCCCCAAATTATTACTAAGGTAACTTGCATTATATTGTGTATGCATCCCTAATTTTATGAATAAAGAAAATGTTTAGTGCTCTCAATTCAGTGCCGCAAATAAGCAAGAATTTAGCTAGGGTTAACAAGGGTAGGTACAGGATAAACCTAAAAGATGACGGCATCTTTTGTTCAGATGCCATCAACCATGACTGCGGGGTGATTATTAAAAAAAAACAGATGATCTGTTACTGAGTTAAAGCCGAGGAAAACGCTCTAGGGTCAAGTTTCATCCCTGCGTTGCAGAATAGATGATAACAGTCGAGCCTTCTTAATTTTAGGTTTGGGATGAATGCTGCAGGAGGGAAAACTTGGCAAATCTTCTATACCCTTTACCTCTACTCTGACTGGTCTAAAATAATAAGATAAAAAGGTGAGTCAGGCGGATGTGGCTGGGTTACTTTGTAGAAAGCATTGTATTTATGTTGTTATGTTCACATAAGTCATGTTGTATTAAGTTATGCTATGCAGATTATATATTAGATTTGCATTTTGATTTACCTCTCATCCATCGAAACTGTTCAAAATGCTTTCTGGACTGTTTCCATGGCTGTACCCAGAGTACATTTACTTGGGTAACCTCTCCTTCTATAATCTTCTTATTCAAGCTTCCTTCTTATTGCTGATAAGTTTCCCAGGAGTTTCTGTCCTCAGTAAATTTAATCATAAAGGTACTACCCCATTTTCAAAATCACATGTAGTACCTCACCAGGCATTTCCATGTACATAAGAAACTATGGTCCAATTTTCTGACTGGTACCATCCTTACCTTTTTGAGTCAGAAGCAGATAGTATGTAAGTTTCCATCCATTTTTTAGTCATTGAAAATTCCCTCGTTTTGGAAACATTTGCCCATCAGTTCTATTTTGCAGATCCACGTGAGTCATTACTAATTCATTGATTGACTGATGGATGGATTGATCTTCAGCCAAAAAGATCAGAAAGTGAAGAAAAATGAGGAAGCTGGGAGAAGTTTTTCAGGAACTGTTAGCCAGATGTCATTTTAACACATGAAGTCTGAACCCATCCTGCATGATAAGGGGGTGGGATTCAATTCCACTTGTATAAGCTAAGCCTGCCTACTAAAGCAGACACTTCATTGAATCAAAGTGAGCTTCTCTTTATTTTTTTCCTTGGATGCTCTGGCTAATTGCCTCAATTCTCCATGCAGTGCATATATTTTGCAGAGCTGGTGTTCAAGGTAGTGGAAGATGGTAGATCTCATTATCGAGTCTGGTTTTATAAGCAAGCTGCTTTCATCTTGTTCTTCCTTGGAAATCACAAGGTTTGTAAGATTATTGTAAATACATGTCTGAACACGTAACCCTCCTCACCTCTCTCCTCGTGATTTCATAAGCAGCTGGTGTTGCCGCGGTAGTTCAACAGAATAAACTCGCTCTTTGGGGACATCTGTATCCAATACAGACTATCTCTGACGTGCCTGTGTCCCTTCTCTGTGTGTGACATGATGGAAAGCAGGCTCGGAGTTTTGGGCCCTTGCCCCGTGTACTTCTTTGTATCATGAAGTGAACAGCCGCTTCCTCTCCAAGTCTCATAAATGCTAAGGGGATTTTCATTTTCCATCAGGAGGATGAGATTTTCTTTTTCCTGTGATCTCAGAAGTCACTGCAGCTGGCACTTCACAGAAAGTGAAGAAAAGGTCTTTAGGCCCTTGATTATATCATGCGCTCAGCAGCCTCATGATTATGAAAACACAGGGAGTCCCAGCTTTTCATTTTGGTTTTCTAAATAAGAGCCATAGTCATAAAACAGGCCATAATGGATATCCAAAGCTGTACCAGGCTGGGTGATGGCTACAAGATCAAATCAATATCCATGTCCTAGATTTGTTCTCTATTTTCTTTTTTTTTGAATTTTCCATTCAAAGAAATCAACTTGTAAAACAGTCTTGGTAGTGTAGCTCCGCTTACAAATTCTGATGAGTTATTTGAAATAAGTCACAAATAGATTAATGTATTTTTAACCTGATCTTATTCCATTTAGAACAAAGGAGTTCGCTTAACAGAGAAAGTATTTAATAAAGCCAATGGTCTGTAACAATGGTTCTCAGTGTGGTCCTCAAGCCAGCTGTATTAGCATTCCTTTGAAATTTGTAAGGGATGAAAATTCTCAGGTCCCAACAAAATCAGAAGATCCAGGCATGGGACCCATCTATCAGTGTTTTAACAGGGCCTTCCAGGTTATTGTAATGCAATCTAACGTTTGAGAACCCCTAATCCCTAAAGACTAATTGACGAAGTGGAATGAAAATAAAGCTAATATATCCACAGTGTGTTTGTTTAGGTTCTGGCAAAGTAATTTTAGGGCTGTTTTACTTTTTCTGTGAAGAATAAGTTGAGTGCCCTTCTGCTTTACCTGTATTGATTTAATTAACTCTTCCAACAATCCCATGTGGTAGGCACTGTTTTTCTTGCTTTCAAGATCAGGAGGCTAACATTAAGTAGTACCTGCAGCAGAGTCACCCAGCTTAATCAGCAGTGGAAGCACCATCCAACTTGGGAAACCTGGTGCTAAGAAATGGTCATCCTACCCTGGATTTGCTGGATCTGGGAAGGGGCTGCAGACTTTTCATAAGGAACCTAGGGGCCCCTCTAGGGACCTCAGGAGGGTCTGAGGCTGGACCTACTCCTCAAAGGACAAAGAAAACTTCTCAGAAAACCGAGGACAGAACTTTATGTGGCAAAGAGCTGTTGCTTTCTGACATATAGGCAGCTCTATCTCTGGAATCATACTCAGGTATAGCATAGATTTGTATAGGTAAGTCCATTTGTCAACGTTACAGCTCACTCTCAGAGGATACATCTTATATTTTACTTCTAATGGGACACTTCCCATAAATTTCAATTTCAAAGTCCAATGTTACTGATGGCTAGACAGTTCTGCAACCTTGTGGAGAACAAAGCTCCTGGTCGATTGGATCTCCTGGGCATTATTTCAAGTGTGTAAGCTAAACCTCCTTGTGAGTGTTCAAAAGTGTCTGCTTGTACTGTTTAAATTAGAGTTTAGTTTCTGTATGCTCTGACCATGTGATAGAAGCCTGTGTAAGAAAATGAACTTCCATTTGTCCAGAATAAAACGGCTGAAAATTCGAACTTTAAAATTCCTCCTAGATTGTTGCCATTGAGCACCATTACATTGTTTGTGTATTATTGGTAAGAACATTTTATTGTATTATGGACCTACGATTGAGAAAAAGTCAGGCAAGTTCACTGTGGGAAAAGTGTGCAGCTGTGATGTAATGAAGATTACTCTGTGCTCCCATCTGTTGTTGTGCGCCCAGGGTTTGGATGGTTCCTTCTCAATGGCATCCTTGGACAGCCCAATCACAAAGGCTCTTCTAGACATTCAACGACTAGTGAGCAGAACCCAGGAGCCTGGTCTCACCTTTCTGCCCAACACACACTGAGTAGGTGTGCACCATCTCCTCCACAAACCCTAGTTAGTTTTGGTCACCTCTTCCACATTCAGCTGTGGCCTACACCTACTCACCGCAGCGGGGGCCGCTCAAATGCTCAGAGCTGTGGACTGAGCACAACCCCTCCGTGTGGCCGGTAGGTCCCTTCTGTCCTCATCGGCAAATATGGTCAGAACCATCAGCAGTGGTTAGAACCTCCATCAGGGTTGCCTGGGCCTCTCACTCACTGCCGCTTCCACCTGCTTTGGGCTTTTCTGTCACCACCATGACATTGCTCTCTTCCATGCTCTTTCCCCCTCAGAGGCCAAAACAAAACAGAACAGAAGAGAGCACACAGAATAGGGAAGGACTCGAGGTAGCTTCTCAGGGCCAAGAACACCAAAGCACCTGGTGCCTAATCTTCCCACCCTCCACACAGAGCCCTAACTAACATCACAGTGCCTGTTTATTGACGGCTTCTTTGAGTAGGAAAGTGATATGTTAATAGTATGGAAAGAAAGACCAGATTTAAAACACACTGGTAGTTTTATGAACTAAATCCCCAAAGATTAAGTTAACTCTACATTTTCAAGCTGCACTAAGCTAATTGCTTACTCAGCAGGTGAAGAATTACCATTTATCAAGACCTACAAGTAATCAGCAAAGCCTATTCTTGAGCCCAAAGCATGTTAAAATCAAACTTAAGGCTTTTTAAAAAAGAGCACCGTTTTTGGTATGCAGAGATATAGATTATAGATGGCTTTAGAATTAAAAGAAAATTCCCACCGGAAGTGGGAGAAATGAGACTATTGAGGGATGAAAGACTAAGCGACCTACCAAGGTCATATAGCTAATAAAACATAACGATGGCATCTCTGATCTGAAGCCTATTGGTGTCTCCATGACTCCAAGCCATCTCAGGAGATGACAGCAAATGCCTCACTTTGGCCACTGACTTTTTGTTCCAATAAAACGATGAAGGAAGCAGTGACAGGAAGCAGTCACAGGAGATGAGTGATAATGACAGTGATGGCGTTTCCATAGCCACCACTCGTACTTCCTGATCGCCCCACCCAAGAAATGGTAGTTGATGAACTAGGCTTATCAGTCCTGATAAAGGGATACACCATCATCAATATTTCTGATGTATATATATGTCTGGCACCTGTGTACTTGAGTCAGCAGTTACACATCCTACTCTCTTCATTCAAAGGCTTACATCCTTGCATGGAGGGGTTCATGTTGTGGAAAAACGTCACCATGTACATTTAGCAGAGACCAGAAGACAATGGATCTAGGCCCTCACTTATCAAGGTTGGCCACAACAACATGAAAATATCTGGAATAGCTGTGTCTGTATCACATTCTGAAGATGATAATACAAGCTGAGTGTCACCAGCAATGCCATCTTTGGATGCATAAATATTTACATCCTCTTTCTTTAAGGGAAATACTACTGTAGTGTTTTTTTTTAAAGGAAGAGGTGAAGAAAAGGAAATATCTGTGTGCTTTTTAGCTTATCTACAAGGGGCAACTTTTTCCTGGTTCTGAATTTTTACCCATAAACTCTCTCCTCCCTCTCCCCAACAGTCCTCACTTTATTAGACTGGAAGATCAAAGTAGATGCTGAAAATACTCTCCAGCCATGATTTTAGCAGACTTGTGCTACTGCAAAAAATTCTCTGGGCCTGGAAGGGCCTGTCTCTCCTTGGGGAAGCAACAATGTGTCAATGGGATTTTAATGTGAATATTGATCTGTGATGCCCACATTTCAAGATCTCTCCACCAGACCCAGGGTAAAGTCTTATGCCTTCCTACCTGTCTTCATGTTTAACACAGGCAGGGATTTAAGACATTTCTAAAGATGAATAGAAAGTTGTCAGTGGTAGGCTTGCCATAAGAGGGTATTGAGAACTATAGTACTTAAGAACCAAGTGGGGAAGCACAACCTTTGGGCCAAAGAGGAAACAATGTTCTCTTTGGTACCCCCTTCCTTTTATTAGCATTAACTTACCCTGGAGAGTTTATAGAAGTGAGTTTTTGATTAGACTGATCACGCTTTAAATATTTCCAGAAGCTCACTTGGGATGTAGTTGATACCTGAAAGCATGGTTGGTTTCTGGCTCTATTTCCTGTGCTCAGCCTCTACATTAATTTCATATCTTGAAACCAACTGTGGCCAGTTACGGTTTGAATTTATGAAAACATTGGAGGCTCCATGTTTTACTCCTCTGCTGGAAGACATAATAGTGTAATCCTTTACTGGGCCTGCCACAACAAAGTATGACAGACTGGGTGACTTCGATAACAAAAATTGATTTTCTTACCATTCCAGAGATTAGAAGTACAGGATCAAGGTGTCTGGAGGGGTTGGGGTTTTTTTGAAAACTCTCTCCAGAGCCATTTTCTCCTTGTATCTTCAGTTGGTGTTCCTTATGCATGTATCTATGTCCAAATTTTCTCTTCTGATAAGGACAGCAGTCTTGTCAGATTAGGACCCATCCTAATGGACTTGTTTTAACTTAATCACCAGAGTATATATCCTGAACCAAATACAGTTCATTCTGAGTCACCGGTGGTTAGGACTTCAACATACGAATTTTGTTGGGGAGGATACAATTCAGGTAGAACAAGTAGTGTTTTGGTTGAGCCAGAGGAAGGACAGATCTGAATCATCTCTTGCTAACTCCATGAGTTTCAAGAAAGAACTCATACAAAAGAGTGCATATTTTCCAGGATGCTAGAGGGATCAGCTAAGAGCTCTTCACTTTCAGTAGCGCCGCTGGAACTGAGTGATGGTGCCAAGATTTGGAGCTTGAGTCAAGAATCGTTTACTCTTAGCAGAAGTTGGTATAATTTACTATTATTTGGAATATAAATCCTGCCTCCTGCAAAAGGATTGGAGATGGTGTATAACTTTAAACATAATGAAAAAAAGAGAAAACAAGTAATCATATGAAACTTCAAGAGTGAATAGATGTTACCAGTTACCTGGAGAAAACTAAAGATTGATCCTTAATTATTTTCTGGAAACAAACAAAGACAGAGAAATACACTGAGATATGTCATTTTCATGGGCTGTTAAAGGAAAGCAGGCAAGCTTGCCTGGAGAGTGAATTTTTTTTCCCTGAAAAAAAAAACCCAAGGAAAAATTTATTGCATGAGACATTTCACAGCAACTTGAGTGAATTAAGAGTGTCAGCTGTTGAACAGGGAAAGTGGATCAGAAAATAGATGTCTTCAAACAGGTTTAATGAAACTGATTATTTATAACAGAAAGTCCTATCACACTTTAATGTTATAAGGGGAACATTTGTCATAATTCATATCTTTTGGGAAATAAAAAGTTTAGGAAACCCTCGTTTCCTTGCGATGTTTGGAGTGCCTGACAGTGTGAGAAAGAAAGGCTGAGATACGGAGTGAGCTACCATATTACAGCAGAGGCCAGTGAGGCGTCTTCGGGTGTGAAACGGCATATCTAGAGGTGATCTGGGTTGAGAGATGAGAAAAATTAAAGTGAATTTCAAAAAGAAAATACAGAGATTTATCTTTCTTTGAACTTCATTTGTTTTCTTCTCTTCCTCTTTTTCCTCCTCCTTTTTTTTTGCCTTCTCCTCCACCCCCTCTTCCTTCTCTTCCTTCTTTCTTCTCTTGGCTCCTGGGAGATGGATCAGAAGAGGTGATCAATGGCATGACTAAAAACACAAGGGCTGAGCAGCTCTCAAGAATGGGATTCTATACATTTGAGGTAGACAGCCTCCAAGAGGGCCTCCCAATGAACCTGGACTCCAGGGGTTCATGGCTTTGGTAGTTTCCTTCCACCTTGTATCAGAGTCAGTCTGATACAAGGGTGACTAATAGGGTATAGCCAAAATGATAGTATGTCACTTGGAGGCAAGGTCATTAAAGACACATGGCTTCCGGCTTGTTATCCCTTATCTTCTTTCTTGGGTCACTCACTCTGGGGGAAATAAGCTGCCATGTCATGAGCAGCTCCATGGAGAGGCCCATGGGGTAGGGCTTCCTGCCAGCAGTCACTGAACGGAATGGAAAGTGGGTCCTCCGGCCTGTCAAGCCTTCAGATGGCAAAGCCTATCAGCCTGACTACAGCGTGGGCTGATATCTTACTGAGAAAACTTGAGCCAGAACCACTCAGCTCCACTGCTCTCAAGTTAAGTGAGATAAAGACATTGTGATACAGTTCTATGACCCACAGAAACTATGAGATAATAAATGTTAGTTGCTTTACGTTGCCAAATTGGGGGGTGATTTGCGAACTGTAATAGGAACAATTTGAGTTGAGGAACAACATTGAGTTGCAAATTGTTCACATTGCTATCTAAAATAGGACTCTCCACCTTCTTGGGCATTCACTTTCCCCTTTACTTTAGTTTTCTTCATTGTCCTTATCACTACATGATAGCACATTACATTTTATTTGTTCATTGTCTTCCTTTAGGCAAAGAAAATTTCACAAGGGTAGGGAATTGTCTGTTCATATTGTCAGCACCTGAGAAAGTGCTTGGCACATGTTGACGTTCAGTCATAACGGTTGAACAGTTTAAGTGGTTAGCTAAGTCTTTGATAACTGTTGGCTCACGATGACTGAATTGGGGGAAGAGCAGTGTCACTGGGAGGAACCACAGAAGAGATGGCCAGAGGGGCCTTGCTGAGGGCAGGATCAGCAAGAGCCCAAAGCAGGTTGGTAATGGGAGGTGTCAAGTAGTCTCTGTGGCTTTCCAGAAATTTCTCTGGGAAGAAAACTAATAGTAGCAACTCCAGCATTTCTATAAAGAGGTTTTATTGGGAGGCAAATCTGGTTGAAGATGAATTTCCATAACCTCTCATGAAAGACTGAGAAAAACTGAGGTGTTCATGAGAAGAGAGTGGCTTGATGGAGGGTTGGCTGGAGCCATTCTGTGTATTATCTGCTCAAATTGCCAATGTGGGTGGATGAATGGACTCCCCCTCATGAACGTGACAGATTTTTGAGGTTTTTGTCATGCAGATAGCCCAGGAAATAATGCCTGACTTTATTTTGTTGTCCTTCCCAATAAAACCAGAGCTTGTTTCAGTTTGCTTGGAGTCATCTTTTGATTGCTGTGTCTCTCAATCTGCATCCAATTTGCAAGCTAAGCCTTTTAGTGTTATCTTCAAAACGCCCAGAATCTCACCACTTTCCCAAACCCTGGTCCAAACTACTCTCATCTCTCACTTAGACTGTTGCAATAGTTTTATAGCTAGTCTCCTTGTTTGTGTCTTGTCACTTAAGTCTTTTTCCATACAAAACCTGAAGTTACTCTTTAAAATATATACCAAATTGTATCATCCCTTCTGTTTCATAACCTCTAGGCTTCCTTGGAGTAGAAGCCAATTCCTTGCTACGGCACCAGCTTCCCACAGCTGTCCCGTTACCTCTGCCACCCCATCTTCCAATTTTTTTTTGCCCCAGCCAATGTGTCCTCCTTTCAGTTTGTGGAGCAACTAGCAGGGTCTTAGCTCCTGCCTCAGGGTCTTTGGACTTACTGTTCCAGCTGCCTGGAATGCTATTCCTCTCTGGACATTTGCCTGGATAGCCACATCATCTGCTCCCTCACCTCTTCAAGTCTTTCCTCCAGTATCACCATTTCAGTGAAGACTTTTCTGACTGTTCTGCTGAATATCGAAACCTCTCCAGTCTGTACTCCCTATTCCCTCTCCCTGTTTTATTCTGCACCATAGAATTTCTCATCTTCATCCATGTACACATCTCTCCATACACACACATATGTATACACACACACACACAATTCATTTTATTATTTGTCTGCCTCCAACGCATAAGTGCTTCTCCAGATTTCATTTGAGAATCCTGTTAAAATGCAGAGTCTGAATTTTTAATATCCCCAGTGTTGTTGATGCTGCTGGTCCAGGGACCATAATTTGAGAAGCAAGTTTCTAGAACTGTGCTCTCTAATATAGCAGTTGCTAGCCACATATGCTCATGTCAATTTAAATTTATGAAAATTAATTGTCATTTAATGCTCAGTTCTTCAGTCACAATAGCCACGTCTCAGAAGCTCGTGCGTGAACCACAGGTGACCGGCGGTTGCCCCTATCAGCACAGATACAAAACATTTCATTACCACCGGAAGTTCGGCCAGACAGCCCTGCTCTGCAACCACTCTGTTCAATACGGCAGTCACCGGCCACACGGGGCTGTTTAAATATAATAAAAATTCAGTAAAATTGGAAAGTCAGTTCTTTACCTGCACTAGCCACCCGTCAAGTCCCGAATAACCACACATGGCCAGTGGCTGCTGTACAACGAAGATATAGACCATGTCCACCCCTGCAGAAAGTCCTGTGGGGTAGGACACAGACTATAAGCTCCATAAGGGCAGGGACTTCTGCCTGTCTTGTTCACTGCTCTATCTTTGGTGCCTAAAACAATAGGACCCACAGGTGGGCCTTCAAAAAACATTTATACTTTGGTCTTCCCTCAGGAGACGGCAGTATCTTGAGGAAGTAATTGTGATTGCCTTTTGCTATGCGTCCAACTGTGACTGCTGGAAGACCATTAATAAACATTCCCTAGACTGACTGTTTAGACTACTTCCCACTGTCCAGCTCCTGAGGGATGAATGTACAGCAGGACAGGAAGGTACGCAAGCTGGAAACTGGGCACAGGCAGCCGTTAGCCTCTCGCTTGTGACTCTAGTCTGCCTTCTTGGTCAGAGAGAGGCTGCTCAGGGGTGCTGCCTTTCACACTTTCACAAAAGAACTGTAACAAAAGTCAGCTTTTGAAGCCAATGTCCCTGGTGTCCCTGAGCTCACGCAAACTCTAATCTGAACAAATACGCATTACAGTCCTTTCTGTCTCCTTAGACATGGCTCCACACTTCCAGATAGGCCATTTTCTAAAAAGGACGATGCCCTTCATTCTGAAAGAGTAGCTAAGTATGACCTACATAACCAAGACTTACTTTGACATCTTTAGAATATACCCCCCACTCCCCAGCCCTTTCATTGTGCCTTCAGTCAGGTCTAACTGCTCTGCGACAAAGAAAACACTAAGAGGATGCACATACAAAAATGTAGCTGTGTTCTTTGGAAATTTTTTCCCTAGAATTCTAGCTGGCTACTTCTGATTATCAATGGTATTCATCCTGCTGTATTTTTCCAGGAAAATAAATCTGGCTAGGGAATTTTAAAAATCAGCACAAAAGACACATTTCACTACTACCACATTGGAAAAAATATTGTGTTTGGCAGAGGAGAGACTTTTGGATGCCATTAATAAATACCCTCATCGTTGGTCCCAGGAACCCGAACTGAGAGAAACATCTAGGCCACGAAGTCTTGTCTGCATCCTAATTCAGATGGGTTGCTTACCCCCTTGGCTTTCTCCTCCAGCGTTTCAATTTTATTGGCTGAGTCAGTCATCTTTTTCTGTCCTTATTCCAACATCAGTAGAGTGACTCTGTTCTCTTATTCTTTTTAGTTGGCCAGACTGGCAGGATTTAGAATGATTTTGATAAAAACTGAGGGCAGATGCAATATTCAACATTTTTGATAGATGCGGCTCCACTGTTGTTGTTGTTGTTTTTTTGCCTTGAAGCTAATGTGGCTCCCAAAGCTAAATACAATACTTAGCAAGTGAGAATTTTAAGAGCGCCGGCAACTTCAATGAGATGGCATCAGTGCTGGGCACCCCTCGACCAAACGTACATGTGTCTGTCTATTTAACATCTATCTACTTACCTATCATCTATCTGTAATATGAAAGCTAGGTCACCGTTTAAAATATGAACAGTGACAATACTTCTAAGGAGCATGACCCCTCGAGCATTGCTGTTGTCGTATCTCCTAATACTTCTAATCACTTCTAAATGAAGTGATTCTTCCAAACAGGGACAGAAAAACAGTGGCAGAACCCAAAAGTACATTCTGGACGGTTAAATCCTAATCTAACCTGACCACGTTATGGACAGTTAAAGGCAGCTCTTTCTCTTTATATCTACAACATGTGCGGGGCAGAGCTGGTCAGTGTTTCTGAGTTTGGGGTGTGAGGGTGGGGCATTCTCTTCGCACAGAACTGTTACCGAACAAGGGTCCGAGGTGGGGGGTGCAGTACTTGGCCCACCGAGGGATGCCAAAAACTGCTGCAGAAAACAGAGGCCCCTCCCAAGGATGGTATACTAATATCTATTGGGCTCTTCTGTCCGCCGCCAATTGGAAAGACATCTTTCAATGCCAGAGATTTGTGAAAAGGAAACAAATGTTTATTTAATGCTATTTAGGCCTAATGCCTTCATTAAAATATTAAAGTCCTTAAGGGTATACACCTACACACACACACACACACACACACACACAAACACAGCTCCCTTCTCCCACTGTCCCAACTTCTGGTACCATAAATCAGGAAAAGAGCACACATCTGTTTTTCAGGTCGCTGACACTGTGGGCTGTGTCGCCTGTCAAGGCAGGATCTCCGATTAATCCAAAGTCATGAGGCACCTTCCACTGGCAAGAGTTCTTTGTACCAAGTTCCAGTCAAAGTCTCTCCTGCTTTCCCGGCCACTCGGCCAAAGGGAGCACCCCGAAGCTGCGTGGGCCTCTTCTACCAAAGCTGCAGGGGTCTGCATTCCACCAAAAGCGCCTGTCTTTCTTCTTCACCTGGCCACAGGGATCCCCATTCTGGCAAAGCTGCATGGTTTTCCCTTTTCACCTGGGCAAGAGGAGGTCTTAATTCTGTTGAAACCGCGTGGCTCTCTCTCTTAATGGCTACAGGGGTCTACATCTTTCCAAAACAGCATGGCTCTCCCCCTCACCTGGCCAAGAGGGGGTTCTCGCTCTGCTAAAACCACACGGCTCTCTTGCAGGCACCGTCTCAGAGGGTCAGCCCCCAGTTACATCCTGGGTAGAAGCCACTCACTTCTCCCCGGTTCAAAACTTGGCCACAGCTATTCAACATATCTATGAAACCAGTTAAAGGTTATAGATATGTTAAATGACCATTCCAGAGGTTAGCTGCCAAACTGTTGCTATGCAAAACAGCTCTCAATGGCCCGGCTCCATTTGTCCCTTCCCCCAACTGACACCTGGGGGAGGGTGAGGACATTTTATATGTCTCTCCAATATTCCTACACACTTTAAGTTCTGGACACCATTCCAAATCTTTTTTGCCTCCCCCCCTGCCTCCCGACTCGGCTGCACCCTGTATCAGAAGCACATTGAAGTTCTACTCCCATGGCCTCCTAGCGTCAAGAGGAAGGCTACTATGGACTGATATTACTTTAGAAAGCCCCTTGGAGATGTCCCAAATGCTGGACCAAGGCACATTCAGGGACACTTGGACATTTTTAATAAAGAAGATGAGAGTGAATGAACTGCCTCTGGGCTAAGTCTTTCGGCAGTCCTCTCTGCTTGAAGGTTAGAGGGGTGGGAGAGATTCTAGCGAGTCTGGAATAGGGCCTGCAGGACGTTCTACTCTTTGCTCTGATTGTGGGAAGTCAGAAGGATGGTGCCGTACAGAGGTTTTCTGGAGGTGTTCAGATGTGTGGATCCCTTACTGAAGTTAGATGCTTGATCCAAACTTCAAGCAGACTCAAATTCATTCAAATTCTATTGATGTTTTGAAATAAAATCATTATCTGGAGGTCTTCTACTACATGATCCATGTGTTTTGGACTCATACAAGCCCCAAAGGAACAGTATTTATGTAAAGCTGTGGCACCAGCAGGTATACCCAAGGCACAGGCAACTGAAGTGTGAAATATCCAATTACAGTCCTTCCCACCGGAGTTGGCACACTTCTAAAATGAAACTTAATGTTTTAAAAATTCAACTCTTTGTATTTCTAGTCCATTCCTGGACCTATAGAAACAACGCATTTGGGCCTTAGAAACAAAAGGGAATCTCTACAAAACCCCTGATTCCTGTCATAACATCGGAAAGAACCTTGATATATTTCTCTAACGTGGCTTTTTGAAGCGGTTCGACTGCCTGTGCTGAAGTGCTTACCTTCAGTTTTATAAGTTTTCGAGAGGCTTGCTGATAGTTACTGATCCTTCTCATGAGGGGCTCTGGATGGGAACAGAAAGAAAATGCACCTTTGGAGATGCTGCTAAAACAGAACCATGCAGGAAAATGGGGAGGAAATGACGAGTGACCAGTAAACAGGTACGAATAGATCAGGAAGTAAAAGGCCCCTGCTTTGCTTACAGTGATGGGGTAATTAAGACTCTGAGGATGGTTTGGGTTCGCCTGCCAGCAGTGAGCGGGCTAGCTCTGCAGTCTTTCAGACTGAAGCTTGTTACATGTCCAGGATCCTCTCTCCTCCAAATCTCCGTGTCTCCGGCAAATGCACTCTCGCATTCTGACAGTGATACGTTCGTTCTGCTGGGCGTTAGGTTATTCCCCTTCAGCAACATCATCTGAAAAGTTCTTTGAAATCACCACAGACTTGCCCCCCCCGCCCCCCCCTGCCACGGCACTTCTCCTGAAAATAGGTACCACACAAAAATGGCCCATCCACCTAGTGCAACTAAAAAATACAGAAGAAAGAACCATGCAGGACCCAAACCTGAATTTGTATTTCATCAGTGGCCGCAGAGAACCCAATGGGCAATACTTTACAAAAGGAGATGGGTACATGAAATTTATCTCGCTGAAGTCCAGAAAGAGTAACCTTAAAAAAAAGGGTTTAAATGTGCCATTTGCTGTTACCATAAGAATTACCAAGTGTTTCTTACTTTCAGCCAAAGGAGACGTTCGTCTAATTTTCCCAAGGCCTTGGTTAGATTCCAGTTCCCACAAAGTGTGACATTGGGTTCCAAGGCCTGCAGAGCACTTTGCAAAGAGTAGAATATGTTGCATTGTTTAGACAATCAGATAAGAAAGGTCCCGTTTCTTCCTGGCCAGAACAAGCTATTGGCTGTGAAGAAGTAGGCTTTGGAGCCCCGAGGCCACAGGCCAAGGAAGTTAGGTGAGGGAAGTTAAAGAAACAGAAACACTCAACACCTGAGACAGTGTGGCTTCCCTTTTCATAAAAGCACAAGGAGCCAGTACATCACATGATCACCCTGGAGGTTATTTGGCCACCTGCATTCGGGGTTGAGCACAGGTTTTAGAAGGGAGGGAAACACTCCTGTGGCTGTGTGTATATTTCCTCTGTGCACTACTTTAAAAAGAAACTTTACACACAGGAGGCCCCAGGCGATGGTGCTGGGGGGAACAATAGCCACTTGGAAGTCGGAGGGGGCTCTGGTTTTCATTATGCGAGTGAGAGGTCATTATTTCAATCCTTCTCTCTTTTTCTTTAGATCCACAGCCTCTTGGTCTCCAACCCTCCAGTGGGTCCGTGGTCCATTATTCTTTGGATGTTTTGATATTATAAATGTGGTGGAGGAGAGCCAACCAGAGTCTCCCTGTCCAACTAGCTGACGGCAAGCCTTTGCTGCATCATTCATAAAGATCAAGCAGGTCGTGAATCACCTATTGGCCTGTGGTTGTAAGGCGAGCAAGAGAAATGGTCTGAATCCCACCCCTATGCTTCTTCTACTGAGACAAGGATCAAGTCAGCAAACGGATCTTTTCAGGGGCTTTTCCTAACTGGCAAGGGAGCATGAAAAACCATTTCTCAGATTTCTCCATCATCAGGGGGTGGCATTGTAGAGTTGAAATCCAAAGCACTTTGGCAGGTATTCTGGAAGTATGGAAACTGTAAAATTTTACAAAGGCAGTTATATCAACTCTGGTCTCCAGCTCCAAAAGAACGGCTTTGAGGTAAAGCAAAGGCTGTTGATCAGTTGTGACAGTGTTGTCCCTTTATGTAGGTTCTCATAAATGAAAAAGCCTATGATAGATTTGTTAAAATGCTCAGTGGAAGATACCCATGAAGAATCCCTTCAGGATGTGAAACCTGTAGTTTTTAAAATTGTTGTTCAGTTACAGTTGTCCCCATTTTTACCCCCAGGACTCTCCCCTCCCCACACTCCATTGTCTTTGTCCATGTGTCCTTTATACTTGTTCCTTAACTTGGGTCAAGCCATGGAAATTTTTGTTAAAATTTGTAGAGGGAGGCTGTGTTCTTTAGCAGTTGGTGGTAAGACTGGAGAAGAAAGAAGTACCAGTTACTGGTTACTCTTTCTAATTGGAAATCCTCTCCCCTGTATTTTTCGTGTGACTATCTGGAAGGCAGCTTAATAAACCTACTGTGACTTGGGGAGACATTTGGGGCCCCGAGGATAATAATGAAAAATAATGAGGATAGTTACCTTTGACTGCAGCGAAACAGGGATGAAGAGCCTTCCTGCTACACTTTCTAATGCTTTCATTGTTTAGTTTATTGTCACTGTGGGCAGATAATTTCATATTCACAACCCTGGTAATATGTGAGGTTTCAAAGAACCCATCCTCAGTGGGTTTATAAGTACAATCAATTTCTTGGTCATTTTAATGGCTATCTAATCAATCTTACTTGGGCTATCTACTATTTTGTAAATTACTAACACAGTCTAGTTTTTAATAATCAGATATGGTAAGTTGAGATACCTCAATTATTCTGACCATTACCATCATAAGTTCATAATAATTAGAATGATAGAAAAGAACACCCATGTCGGCTGAAGAATCCAAGGATCACTGGGGGAAGGAGCTGCGGCCATCGGCACCGTGAGTCCTACTCAAGGGAAATTGTAGTTCAGGTTCGAAGGCGCGTGGTGTGTTTGGACAGTCGCTATTACATATGCTGCTTGAGAGGACGGTCAAGCTGCTTTGAGATCCTTAGGGCTTGTCCAGGAAATAATGTTTCATTGTTATTTTCAGAGAATATCCTCATCCTTTAAAAATAATATGTGACTGTGTGTGTGTGTGTGAGTGAGAGAGAAAACATAAGGATTGGACATGAGTCTTAATCTATGGAATAACAGAACAAAACAGAATCTGCTGTTACCATATGACTAACTCAAGGCCATGACGAAGTTAAATTATAATTAAGATTACGATACTGCTAAGCTATGGTAGAAATTGCCTCCTTAACTTTATCAAACATCTCCCTGGGTATGCTCCCTGTATGCTGGTTTGAATGTGTCAGGGCATCACGGCTTGTGGTGCTTACCTGGTCTGAGTGACAAACTCCAGCTCAAGGGTCCTCTCTGAGAGGAGCCCCTGGGCTTCATCCCTCTCTCCATATGGTGATGAAAGTGGTTTCTTCAGTAAATGCCACCAGAGGGAGAGTCACGGTACCAGCACAGCACCAGGCACACAGTAGGTTCTTAGTAATTACTTGTTGGATGAATGAATGAATGTTGTCACTGTTTTTATATTCTTTTTCCCACCCTCTGACTCATCACATGATGCCAGCTCATCCGAGTTCCATTTAGAATATCTTCCTTTTTCATCCGGATTCTGTCATAATACCTGGTCAATGAACCTTTGTTAAAGGAGTTGAGAGTTGCTGAGTACCATCTGCTCCTTCAGAAGAAAAATGATTGGTATTCCCTGGAATTCTTTGTTCATGAGTATTGATTTCAATTTCAGTCTCTACCATATTTTCATCAACACACGGGCTAGGACAGGTTTCAGGCATGTTGATTTCATCAGTGAAAGATTCAGTAACTCCTTGACTGTAATGAGAGACATTCCACAATATGGAAACGGCTAGTCTTGGCAATACTTAGGTCAAGGTTGTTGATGTTGTTTTTAATGATTCTTCAAGGCCGTCTTTTAGTACCTAGATGATGCCGTTTGCTGATACCTGAGCAACAATTTAAACTTCACGGTAGCCTCCATGCGTGGTTCATGAGACTGGCATCCTAGTTGCAGATATTTCCTGGGATACTTCTGGAGATGCCACAAATGTGCTGTTAGCAGGCGGGGACTGTTTCGTATCTAGTTCTCAAATGGAGAGGTTCTGTTCATCACATGTGGTTTCAAATGCAAGCTGATCTGCTGACTTGAAACAACAACAAAAAAAGCTTTAACAAATGGACCTGTGGCTTTAGGAGATGGTGATATACTCAAAGGGAAAAGGAGTGATCACGAGGGCATTCCCGGGTGCGGTGTTCCCAATACGAGTGTCTCTGGAAACATTTTCTCCCTCATGGCAACAGCTTCGCTCACTGGTGGACACCTTAATGAAATCCTCCCGAGTCGCTGTTAGGCAGCTGGAGCTGTGTTTTGGCAAGTGCCAGTGATGGCACCAGCGTCCATGGCACACGGCCGGTGATAGGCGCTCCCTTCCCCCTGCCCCGCTCCTCCCTGGAATGGTAAGGACAGCTTCTGGTGTAGGGTCAAGAAGAAACCATTTGGTTCACAGCACATGGAAAACCAATTTGTTTCATAGATTTTTCACGTGAGTATTTTCACTGCAGTATTTACCTAGTCTTTATTCTGTCTCCTTCTACTGTCTATTCAGAATAACCCCCCGTTTTATCAGAATAACCCCTCTCTCAGCTAATCATGATTGTTAGCTGTTGAACCAATGAATTGAATTTGGTGACGTCTCTGTGAAAATTTAGACCTGGTAAGCAATGTATCGTATAACTTTCCCCTTAAAAATATTTCACCTTTTGGTTTCATGTTGCATGCTCTTGGACACCAAAGTTCTTGAAAACTTGTCCTAATTCTGAACACATGTAAAGGGAAAATGAATTTAATTTATTCTGAGATCTTGACAAGATGCAGGGGGCTACCTCAGGTTAATGTTCTAAGGAGGTTAGCAGCCCTCTTGGTTTATGTGAGGGCAATTAAGCAGCTCACGTAGGGTGAGAAGAAGGTTGAAGACAAATAGACTTAAATTCGATATATTTTAAGGCCTTCTTACTTGCTAAAGATGAAATTTGCCTTTCATCTGTCAGTCCTTGCTGTCATATTGATTTCTCGGATCTAAAGGTCTGAGTGAGTAGAGATTTGTCATTTCTCTTTTTCCAACTGATTGATAATTTTTCCTTTTAGGTCAAGTTGCCATATTATTCTTCCAGGTTTTAATGCTCTAAGACTTTTTAATTTTCTAAACTTTTACTTTAGTGTAATAACTAATGGTCAACATAATTTTGAAGATTTCTCCAATGTTTGTAATCAGTGCCAGAAGTATAATTAGGTGCATAGTTATTTACCCATAACTCTGAAATCTAGAAAGATATGAAAAAAACCCAGAAGTTTTTAAAAATTTATGTTTGGCATAAACTAATTTGGTGACAGAACCTGACTTAAAGGGATGCAAGCTATGTACAGTTTCCAATAATCTTATGCAGACATATTAATACATTTAATGAAGGATGCCATGCCAGACTTTACTAGGTGTGTTACAAAGTATGTCACAGGCAGCTTCCTAAAATGTGAAAAACTATGAATTCCAAAATATATCTTGCAAGTATAGAACTGAAGGCCTGAACTAAACTGAGGTGATAAAGACTTTTCACTTACTTGTTCATTTCCAGCTAAAGTCACTGAGCCAAGGGAAGTGACAAAACCAAGGATGCAACTTTACAGGGACAACGGCCACAGTGATCTGACTTGCTCTTGACTTTAACATAAGGCAAGTTTCTTCCCCACTTTTCAGTGTCCTATCTGAACACCAAGGTCCTATGGCCAGGATATTAAATGACACTTGACCCAATTACCAACATATTGCTTTATTTCTTGGTGGTAGTAAATTAAGGCTTTCTAGATTCATACAGCACGCAGTGATTTGAACATTAGGATAAAAAAAAACACAATGAGCATTCAATTTAGCAGAGGCAGGAAGGAAGCAATGTTTTAAAACAGATAAATTTTCTACTGAGGCCTTTTGTTTGGTCTCTAAAAATCTGCTGAGCTATTTCCCCAGTAACCTCTGTCAGAGATTCACAGCCCAAGGGGAAGCAGAATGGAAAGGAAGACGGAGGGAACAGGGGAAAGTGGGAAAGACGGTATGTGCTGGGCAATCAGTATGAAAGTTGTCTTTGTCTCCTATTTGGAAGACAGTGTAGATGTTGTGGTCAAGTGGTGGTGATAAAATATTTGCATGAGGACTCTCTTTCTCTGATGCAGGGAACCATTTTGGACCTCCCTTCTCATTCTGGGAGTGTGAAAACAGCTCAGTTGGAAGACCCCAGTGCCAAGGGTTAGGAACAATCCTTTGTGACTCTCAAATTCTAAAGCTTTAGACAAGGTCACAAGTCACGGAGCAGGGGAATGCGACCTTCAAACCCTTTTATGATTCTAAACTCTATGGCTATCACTAGATATTATCTCCAGCCAAACAATTTACCTACCCACGTCCTCCGGGCCCCCGCCCCATGGGCCTGATTGCACGTCTGATTGGTTGATTATGTTGACTGGAAAGAAGAGTGCATTTCCCATGATGCATGAAAGAAATCTCCTGGGCAGACACCACCTCACTCTGTCTCCCTCACAACAGAAGACAAAGGAACGCAGGGAGCCTACAGTGGGAGTGCAGTTGTCGAGCGTTGTGCAAGCTTGGTCTGAAACTGATTCCACACGCTTGCCTTGGAGATGCAGAGGTTCTGGGTTTGGGTGGCGGACGCTTTGAGAAAGGAAGGATGGGTGATTTGAACACTGATGAAGGAGGGGCGTGGCCACAGAATAATTTGGGAAAGGCCATGTGTTTATTGACAAAAGGCAACTCAATTTGATGAAAATAAGCCATGGAATTTCTTCTGGCATCCTGATTTCACGTGAATGAGGCTAGCAAATGGGTTGCTATCCAAATTGGACCTTTAAAATTCATACTTGGCAATGACTTTAATGCCCTATTCCAGGACGCTGGCTGGTAAACCAGCGCCTAAGCTCTGTCAGTGTGTTCCCTCTTCCATTTGTCTGGCATTTCCAAGCGAACAGTATTGGAACACCTGGAAGCCTGCCCTGCATTCTTTGACGGAGAACATGCAGACAGCCACAGGGGAAGGCACACGAAGTGGCAGTCTGCACAATTAAACATTATGACTTAACCCCAACAGGCTCTATGTGATGAAGTCTGGATGCACAGAAAAATAAATAGATGAGAAAAGTAGAAATGTGATGGGAATGGCCACGGACTGAGGTGTCTGTTCCCGTCAGCTGCAGGGCAGATGGGCATGCTGCAGGCCTCGTGCGCATGCAGAGGAGGCAGGGAAACCTTACAGGACTGTGCTGCTTGGGGCCTTGTTTCTTAGTTAAAAATCACGAGGGTTTTTCCTCCATTCAAAAACTCTCCATTTGAAAGATCAGCTTGACTGGGGGGGGGTATGGGCTTTGCTGTGATCAGGGATTTTGAGGTGCTATTAAGGGGGTTGCTCCAGCAGAGTGGGAGAAGATGACCAAGAGACTCACCCACCCAAACAACCATGGATGGGAGTGATACTCAGGTTGGAGTGAAGGACACGCAGGACCCTGGTGTTGGCACTTCTGAATCTCCTGCAGCATCCCTGGAATTTGCACCCTTGGAGGAGGTGGCAGATGCTCTGTGTGTTCTATGCCAAGGTACTTGTGTGGATTGACATCTCAGTTCCCTCCATTCTGAAATGGGCATCAAGCTAAAACTCTTGGGCTGGATGGTCTCTGATTTAGTTCTGGAAACGAAAGCCCAAAGTGGTCAAATGTTTTGTCCAAGATCACAGAGCTGGTCGGTGGCAGAATGCAGGTCTCTCCTCCACTGTGTTGCTTGTTGAAAGAGATTCTTTTAAAAGGTTTCAAAGTACTTTGTATCTACCAGGGGCTGTGACATGAATTTAATAAGAATTTGCTTGGATGTAGAGGCATGTGGCTTAAGTCAATAGAGCGTAAGGAGGAGGAGGAGGAGGTATGGGCGGAATTATTATTCTGATGATTTGATGTGGTTGCCGTTGGAGGCAGAAGGATGGGGGATTGAGGGGTGGGGTACAGAACCCCAGAAATGTGGTCAGGAGGAGACAGAGACAGAACCGGGCGTCTCCAATCCAACCACACGGAATCAGCTTTCTGAGGTACATCTGTGGTGAGAACAGAAACTGCCTGCAAATGACCTGAACAACAACATCATTTAGTGTAATAGAACTTTACCCTGCCCACCCCACCCCCTTCCTTTCCATGACCTCTGCTGCCCCAGGCAATTAGAAAAAAATAAAAGCCAGATGCCTAAGAACCTTCCTGGAAGAAAGAGCTGTTATGAGTGGGTGTCGGTGCTTACATATGCTGCTTTAGAAAAACACATTTCGCTTTGTTCATGTTTGTCTGAAAACAGCGCCGGATAGGAGCTGTCCCTTCAGAAGAAGGCAGGGTTGGTGTGCTCGATGACACAGCGCTTGCAGTGGCGCTTCACAAACCGCAAGGCCTCCACGGACACCTCGCAGTCCTGGACGTTGAGCAGCTGGAGGTCGAAGCAGTTGGCCGCCACGATCTGCAGGCCCTGGCCCGTGATGCTCTCGCAGGACTTGAGGCTGAGCCGCTTGAGATTGAAGCAGTTCAGGGCCAGGCACTCCAGGCCCGTGTCAGAGACCAGAGGGCACTTGCCAATGTCCAGGGACTTGAGTTTGGTGCAGTTCTTGGCGAGGTACTCCACGCCGTGGTCCGTTATGCCCTCGCAGCCCCTCGCGTTGAGGTAGCGCAGCTTGCTGCAGTACTTGGCGACATAGCGGATGCCCACGTCAGTGACACGGCCACAGTGAGCGATGCTGAGGTACCGCAGGCGGGACTCCAGCTTGGCGATCTCCCGCAGGCCGAAGTCGCTGACGAAGCGACAGTCACTGACGCTCAGCTCCTTGATGGACGTGCAGTAGATCATCAGGTAGCGGAGGCCCTCGTCGGTGAGGCGGACGCAGCGGCGCAGGTACAGGTGGGTCAGCTGCGTGCAGTGCGCCGCGATGGTGTGCAGGCCCTCGTCCTCCAGCACAAAACAGTCGGTCATGTCCAGGTAGCGGATGGAAATCTGTTTACCATGCAAGGGGGACAGTTTAATGGAGGCCTCCCGGGTCAAGCTGATGCAGGTCACTTTGGAGCACCCTACACAGAGAGACAGAACACACGCTCAGAGCAACTGCCGTGAATGGGGTGGTGGGCTCACCCCTGGATGAGGCATGACAGATTCCTGCCCTCCTCCCAAGCCAGATCCCCATGTTACCTCTTTTTTACTTAACCTCTACATAGAAGGAGAGCAAGAATGGGTGTTCATTGATTTTTTTTAAAGTACTTTGGGGCTTTAGGGGATTCACAGGCTTTAGGATCAGAAAGACGATGGCTCCAGTTCCAGACCATCACTAGTTGCCACACATGAGGCAAATCAAGCCTTTGTCTTAAAATGGGGACAATGACATTCCCTGAAAGGTGATTGTGAAGAAGAAATGAGACATTTGTGTAAATATCATGCCTTGGTCCTGGAATGTTCTAGAAGTTCAATAAAGGCTGGTTTTCCCCTGCAGTGGTCTGCTGCAATGGCTTGGGAACTCTCTGGTCCAAAGAAGTACCATAAGTAAAAGAAGCCCTGGCCTTGGCCTTGGTTTGGCAGAAGGAACTCTGATTGGGAGTCACAGATGTTTCAAGTCTATTTTTTATGGCCTCAGGCAAGAGGCTTAACTTTTCTGTTTCAAGGCTTTCCTTATAACTTGGGACTCAACAGGAGGTGTGCCCCTCGCTTTGGGAAATGATGAGGATGCAAAACCAGATAATGGTAGGGACATGCTCCGACAAGTTCTCTGGGAAATGCATGCACTTATTAGTCTAAGAAGGTGACCATCTGGGGATTCAATTCAACTCTCCTGGGTAAAGAAAGAGTAACTGTGTCATCTGGATCGTTCTAGCCTCTCTGCCAGTCTCCCTGCCCTGCCTTACCTCCAACCTTCTGGTCTCCTCGCAGCTGCCAGAGAGATTATAGAAAGAACTGCAAACATGTCACTCTGCTCACAGCCTTTAGATGGCACCCATTTCACTCCCAGTGTAAAATACAAAACCTCAGGGGGCCTGAAGGACCGGCAGCTGGGCACTCTGACCATACGTCTTTCCTCACTTCTTGGACCCCACCGGCCTTCTTGCTACTTTGCATACTCCCCACACATCTTCCTGCTTCACGGTCGCGCCCTGGACAGGGCTGTCCCAGATCTCCATGGACTCACCCCCCACTTTCTTTGGTCTCTGAGCACAGGTCGGTTTACTGGACAATTCTTTCCTCCCCCGCCTGACTCCCTTTCATTTTCAGTATTCTCTATCACTTTGTGACATTCTGGATTCATTTGTTCACTTTTGTATTCGCTGTCCCCACTCTGGAATGTCAGCTTCTGATAAAAAGAACTCTGGGCTGCTCACTGCTGTATCCCTCACACCTGGGTCCTAGCCGGTGCTCACTAGATACCTGCAGAATGAAAGAGTGAATGGCCTGTGGAATGCACAGAGTCTTCTATAGGAAGATCGGATAGCATAATCCAATTTCCAACATTTAAGTGTCCTCAGGACTTCGGCCCTGGCTGAGGAATATCTACACTGAAAAACAGTTGTCTGCTTTATTATAATGCATTTCATTTGTGTGGAACTGTGAAGTCTACAAAGGGTTTTTATAAACATTTTTTACCATATTTTTAAAACAATCCATTTTACAGATAAAGAAATTAAGTTCAGGAAGATATCTTTGGACGCCTCTTTAAACATTGTTTTTAACCCTTCTTCCCCTAAGAACATGTGTGTGTATAAATTATATACATATATGCACTACATATTATATAATTATTATATATTTATATACCATACGAAACATTTTGTTGTATAATTCAGTTCACTATATATTACCACATAACATGCACACAGTGTATTTTTAGTGTGTGAATAATTAATATGCATAGTCCATATAGTGTACAAACAAATGCATATGTATACATGGGTCATTTCACTACACAGACTGCTCACTTTCTCTCTGCCCTGTCCCTTAAGATCTGGCAGATCTTAAGCTAGGTGCCTCACCTCCGGCACCTCTGTGCCTTGTTGCTCAAGTATTATCCAAGGCTTCCAAGCAGCTGCACAATAGCGCTAACTGGGACTTTCCTCCCATTTCCTGGCAGGCTGCCCAGGAAACTCATGTAAAATTCAGGTCCTGGGAGAAACGCCATTCAAAAGCCACGTGCTAGCAAGTCAAAGCATTTCAGGAAGGAGCAGAGCATACAATGCAGCACTGGAGAACAGAGATGCAGCTCATCAGGGGCTCCCTGGTTTTGTAGGAGGTGGTGGGTACTTTGGCTTTGAAATCTTCCTTCGTTTTGTGTTTCTTTTTCTAGATTAACTCTGATCCCGCTTCCGCTGAATTTGTATGTCCATAGTAGTGGTTGGACCCGTCTATGGTCCCTGTGAAGGCACAGTGTTTCTCAAGAATGTATGATAGACTTTGTTCCTAAATACTTAGTTTTGTTTTGCTATTTTTATACATGTATATTTTAAATATTAAGCAAAATTTGTTGCCCTACAGAAAAGATACTGTATTTGGGCCAAGGAAATACATGCTTGGTTTTTGAAAATTAGTTCCAAATATAATGAAATACTAGTTTAGCTCAGTTTTTGTAAAGAAACTATTTTGACATGTTTATTTTCAATCAGTAATTTAAAATTTTTAACTTTAGCTTTAATACCTACAGATTGGTTGAGTTTGGGTTAAAAAGACATTGGTCCATGGCTCAGCAGGTAATATCTGTGGTTAGCTTGTGCATTCATACATTACAGACAGAGAGAGAACCTTAGAAGTCATCCAATTTAACCTTTGTTTTTTAAAGACGAGACGTCCCAGGCTCAGTGAGACTAGGGCAAAGGTTCTCAACTCTTGATCCACTGTTGCTTATGCTTCTCTGGAGAACCCTGACTAAACATTTATAAAAGGTAAAATGTAATAATTTAAAAAAAACACTACAGCTAGTTATAGTAATTTTTACTGACTTGAAAAGATAGCTTTCAAGGTGGGCATTTTCTGCATTGCTGGAGACCGGAGAGGCGATCTCATGTCCTCCGGGCAGTTAAGATCCAGACCAGCAACGAGTCTCTAGAGTCAAGGCTATTGCCTTGGAGAAGGTGGCCAGTATCAGAGTCCAGCTGGAAAAACTGAGGAGAACAAGTCACGAGTGAAATCACCTGCCTCGGCCTTCTGGCTGCTCCCTATATCGATATAACAATTTCCAGATTCCCTCAGAAATGAGGGCGCCTTTCAGAGGTAGTGTTACGTTCATCCTTAGAGCTTCTCGGACCTTTTAAGTCCCTCCCCCCTCGCCCCATTTCTGAAATTTTATGCTCCTGGTGAGTTACAGGGTCCCCTTGTTTTGTTTTTTATGTGTACACATCACAGGGAGAGTTCTGGGAGGCATGTGAGGGCCTATACAACTACAGGGTTCAGCACAAATAACGCCTTTTTTAAATTACAAAGTCTTTTATTACAAAATTGTAAGCATGCCATTCTATAATATAACAATATCACACTGAAGCACACCGTCTGACATTTTAGGTGAAATATTTAAATTGAAACTATAAATTATCACACCCATATTATTACCTTACCAAACATGCTCAAGCAGGCGTTACTTCTGCTAGACCCTGTATATTTGGATCTGCAAATTAGTCAGATTGGTATAGAGGAAGGGCATGCAGACTTCCATAATGGTTAGTCAAAGAGGCCGCGCAGGGCCCACTCACTCAAGCTAGAGCCCAGGAATTTCCATTCTCAAGTAGCCAAAGTAGTGTTTGCATTGAATTTCAACAGGACTCCAAAGGACAGACAGGGCACAATTACTTGCAGCCTGTACTAAATTTGCATGGGGAGTCCTTTTAATGAAGATGGGGATTCCAAAAATAAATCATTTCCTCATCAGAGAAAAGAAAAGAAAATGAGGTGTTTGTAAAAGAGGCCCATGATGCCCAGAATCTTAGAAGGTTAAAGAGTCCAATCCCCTGCCCTTTTTTTTTTTTTTAGCTGAAGACGAAACATATCTAGAGAAAGCTGCAAATTGTCCCAGATCACAAGGTTTTGAAATAAGTTTCCACCACATCACAGTGCTTTCTCTTTCCAGAATTCCTTGGAGGAAAAATGTAAGAAAATCTCTTCGTTTCCTGCTTCTTTATGCCAATGGCTGCTCGCAACTGAACATATGGTTACTATGGTTTTGTACTGAAGCCAGCTGAGGAGGGGAGCAAGGAGTTGCTTGCCAGCAAGGGAAAGAATCTGCACAAAATAATTGACTGTCATCTGAAATATTTTCAGATGTCGGCTTTCGAAAGAGAGAGCAAGCTGAGAGAGCTGGCTTTTACCTCGTTTTTTTTCAGAGGGTGTCATGTACCTCAGGTGCTTGTAAATCCCGAATTCTGTTTATTTGCCCATCACCGTGGGTCTTACTCCTTGACCCTCCCCCAACTATCCCTGCTGTTGTGGCTCATGCTGCTCATTTCTTTAACCCCCTGATGCATCTTACACATCTCAGCCCCCTGAATGCTCATCTTTTCACTGGGCACAGAGGAGATAAAGGGAGGCTGTGAGTCTGGCCGGATCCATGTCTGGCGCCAAAGTGTGAGTCTGGGTTTTAATTCTTCCTGCCTGAGAGAGGTTTTTGAGCAAAGCAGCCACGCTGGGATTTCCCTCCATGTTTAAAAGAACTAAAAGCCCCACTCAATAGGCCTTACCTTTGGCCGGTGTAATTGAAAGCTTTGCTTAAGAAAAGATACAGAATCAACCCACAGGTGGGTCAAGTGCAGTGAGATATAAGGAGACGCTCGCCCCCAGCACTGCCTGGGCTCTGGAAGAGCATACACTCAGGGATGTAGGGGTGGTTTTAAACTCCCCGCGCCTGAGTGAGACACTGGGTCCCTATTTACCTCTGATAGGGTACTCGGTTCCCATTATCTATGGTTGCTCGGAAATGACTGTGAGAGTCATCGGGAGGAAAGACGTTTAAAAGTCCATCTAACTTAAAGTGCCAGATAAAGAGATGCCTCTAAATTCTAAGAAGTTGACGTCATTTGATGGAAGAGATACCTCTGGCCTCCGGGGGTGTAATTACACAGAGACAGTTTCTCTAGCTGTCCGCTCCTTTCACACCCACCCTCCATCTCTGATGGTTAACAAGAGGCGGCCCCTCCCAAGTGGCAAAGTCATCTACTGCTTTGGGGCGGTGCCTTGGGAAGGCCCCACTGAGGCCTTCAGAGATTGGTTGCCCTTTACCTGACACATCCAGGTGCTCCAGGTTGGGGCAAAGGGACACCACGTCAAAGACAGCCTCGTTGGAGATATTGTAGCAGCCTGAGACTTCCAGGCGCCTCAGTTCTGGGCAGCACTGGGCAATGGTGTAAAGCCCTCTGTCCGTGAGCCGCCGGCAGCCACTGACAGTTACGGTTTCCAGCATGAGACAGACGTTGGGTGTGTCCTGGCACAGCCTGCGGGTCAGCACCTTGAGGGCGCGGTCCACATTGATGGTCTCGCCCGTCAGGCGGATAGTCCTCCAGAGGCGCGGGTCCCAGGCCAGGTTGTACCAGCGGCGGCACACGCGGGCGCAGCGGCACAGCTGGTTGGTGGGCAGGAAGGAGAAGATCTGGACCATGGAGTGGTCCGGGAGCCGCTCTATGCTGGCCTGCTCCTTCTGGGGTTTGGAGGCCAGCCGGATGAGCGGGTGGGTGAGGCGGGTCGGGGGCGGGGAGTGGACCAGGGCCACGGTCTCCCCTGTGATGGAGGACGAGGAGGTGGACGAACCCCTTCCATTCTGAAATCCGGGCAGGTTCGGTGGACATATCAGGGCTGGGCTGGGTGTGCTCAGTGTGCGCATGCTCAGGTCGGAGTCTGGCAAAGGACAGAGAGCAAAGGGTTAATGATGGTCCCAGGGGAGCCCTGGAAGGAGGCAAGTGCCCAGTGACACTCTCATTCCACTGATACCCATCCTGGGCAGACCCTGCGGAATCCGTCACCAGAGGCAAGAACTCATGGAAGTTTCGCCAGTTCCAGAAAGGGGCTCATTTCTGTACAGGGGGCGAGGGGGGCTGCGTGGGGAGTGGGGGGAAGTAGGCAAACTTTTCTGTAAGGGGTCAGATATGAAGTACTGGAGGCACCGCGGGCCATATGGGGTCCGGCTCTGTGGCAATTACTCAACCCTGCCAGCTGTGCATAAAGCTGCCGTGAACAATATGTAAAAAACACGCCCTGGCTGGTGTAGCTCAGTGGATTGAGCGCGGGCCTGCGAACCAGAGTATGGAGGTTCGATTCCCAGTCAGGGCACATGCCTGGATTGCAGGACAGTTCCCAGCAGGGGACTCACGAGAAGCAACCATACATTGATATTTCTCTCCTTCCTTTCCCCTCTAAAGATAAATAAAATCTTAAAAAAAAACCAGGAATGATAGTTGCAATAAAATTTGTTTTATGAGAATGAACCAGCTGGATTTGGCCTGAGGGTCATAGTTCACTGACCTCCGATCTGTATGAATGGGGATTATCTAAAGGGCACTACTTCAAAGTTTCATTATTTCTATTCTGGGAGGAACCTTCATATATTATAAACACAAACTGATTTAACTTTTTCATTATATTTTAGTGAGGCAAAAAATAATGCTTCATTTACACATGAGGAGAATGAGTTTCAGAAAGGAAGCCAGGCCGATGAGGGTAAAACGGTTCCTGTCTTTGCCCTCACTGGGGTCCCTAGTGTCCAGCCCCCACCTTTTGGTAACTGCATCCCCAACTGTGGGGCCCGGGGTCTGTGGAGAACCCCCTTTTTGGCTAGATTTCAAAGGGTTCTTCCAAGCCCTGGATATCTGTGACAATATTTATTTTTCCTTCTTAGTAACGACCCCTTCCCTTTGCACTTGAATAATTCGAGTCATATTTTGTTCCTTGGAACGAGACAGCTCACTTGATGAGGACCACAGTGGTTTTTAAGTTTATGGGGGGTTATGTTTTTCAGAAAACTACTATAGGGAATCTGCCATTTCGTGTTCCCCCACCTCTCTATGTATGTGTGGGGAAGAATGTATATCTATAAATATATATTTTACATTGTCGGTGGATGTATTTATCTAGGAAGTCATTTATTCTCTCTAAATATGTGTATATATCTTACACACACACGCACACACACACATAGACAAAAGGAGAGTTTTTTCCTCCAAAATATAGATTTTTTCATCTGTGAAGCAGTGAGTTGGACTAGATGACTTCTCAGTCATTTCCAGTTCCAATTATAGCTCTAAAGACTTAAAAATTCTATCCTTGTGTGTTTTTCCATATTTCATACCTTGGGGATTTTATAACACTTTTTTTTCAAAGAACTTCCAGTAATAACATAAAACATAAAACTCTGACACCTAAATTTCCACTGATTGCCTATTTGTAATTTTCATACCCAAATACTTTTTTAATGCAATAATTTTTCCTTTTAAAGAACTGCTTTATAACCTAACACTGCAAATGTCCTTCACATGTCCACAACTTTGCTCATGGAGCCTCTTTGAATTATTGTCCGCCTCTGCCCACTCTGTCCTCCTCTTGAAACACTAACACCTTTTGCAACTGAGCACAAAGGCCTCCCTCTCTAAGAACATCCTCCTGGTATCTTTGAGAAATAATTAATTCCTTCCTCCTTGAATCCCCTGTCGGGGCCTAAAGATGGTGAATGCAATCCATCAAGAAAATCGCACCAGGAGGGCTTGGCTGAGGCAGCCCCAAACAGGATGCTGCAGCCGAGCCAGGTAGCCCCCACCCTTGTGGGCATCCCTTGATCACGAGTACTAACTACCAATCAAGATGCTGATCACGCGCCCACCTACCAATCGTCGCCAGGAGCATGCAGTGAGCATGCACAGGACAACCTATCAGAACCACCTCCCCTTTTCCCCTGCCCCCTATATAACAGCCCCGCCCAAAATAAAATTCGCAGCTTGATCAGAATCCTTTGTCTTGCTGCCTTTCTACGCGCCTCTTGCTCCCATCCCTATTCATCCGTTTCAGGTAGACTCGGGACCCCCGTTGACTGTTCCACGGGACGGAACAATCCCCACCCATTGTTATATAGGCATTTGTAAATGTATCTTTCCCTAATGAGCTTGACTATATTATTTTGATCAAGATTGCATCTCTCCCTGTACCCCCACACCCTTTGTCGTATGACTTTGCAGCTTCTCCCAGGCAGGGTATATTTCCTTGGTCTAGTGATACTGGGCTTGGCCTTGTGATTTGCTTTGGCCAGTGAATTCCAGGGAATGTGATGTGCCCAAAGCCATTGGTATGGTTGGGCTTGCCCTCAGGTGCTTTTCTATCAGCATGAAAAAAACCATGCTTGGCTAGTCCACTGGTATTAGGATGAGGAGAGTCCCAAGGAGCAGGCAGAATTGGATCCAACCTGCTGCTGAGAGCCAAGCTCAACCAAGCCCAGCTGGGGGCAACCAATGCCCAGATGAGATACAGATATGTGTGCTAAAATACTGAGTCGGGGACTGATTTGTTACACAGCATTACTACCTTCTATTACATTAAAAATGTCCTTAAACAAGGATTAAATCCCTTTTTATGTCTGCTCTGGCAGTATCTGACATGGCTTATGGTACAAACTAGGTGCACGTAAATGTCTCTAATTGAATGAAAATACTTACTTATTTAAAAACAAATAATTTATAGCTCAGCATGTATTTTTCTTTGGCAGGTAGTATACATACAGCATTTTAAATCATTCACTAGAAAAGAAACATGTACTTTTCCCTTTTGCAATCAGCTCAAATGAATAGTAACATTTTAAGGAAAAACATAAGTTAAGGATTTCAGAACTGCCATCCAAGCTACCATGGTAGTTGAGAACTCCAAGAACTGCCTCTGAAGTTGAGTTTTCGTTAGGCAGGACAATTTATTTTGGGCCAGGAGGGAAAGGCAATCTTGGACTTTCAGCTCTGACATTTTAGCAGCTGTGAGGGCTCTGAAATCTCCCCCTTGCCTGCTTAAATTCCATTCATCTTGAAAGAGAAGACTTTTGACAGTGCTCCAAGGGGACCAGTATAGCTTGAGTTAGGCCCTGAGGGATGAAATACATGTATGGTGGGAGTAGAGGTGGAGGCCTAGAACCTGCCTCTTTCAGGGATTCGCTTATCTTTACTCTTTGATGCCCCTGGCCCTAACGGGATCGTGGGAGTGCACCCTCAGTGCCTAGCACTGCCGAGAATCCAGTCATGCTTTCTGTTTTTCTTTTCTTTCTTTTATTTGTCAACAATCATAGCTTAGTAGTCATGGAATTCACACTCAGAGAGCAATGGCGGCCTGACACGTCTATGAGGAACATTCTATGCTCGGGAGGACGCAGGAGCCTGACAGGAGCGCTGCTGGCCAGGGCATAGCAGCAAGATTCTCAGCAGTCGTTCCTGGCTGCTCCACACTGCTCACTGAAGTGGGGAGACAAGGAGCGGAGGCAGGAGATTTCGACCAGGAGAGCTGGATGTCTCCTTTACTAGAGTATGCACCAGGACTGTTTTGTCCTTTTCTTCTTACTCTTTAGCAGGTCAACGACCCTTAGAGAATTTTTGAAAGGATATGATTTGTCACCATTGAATAAATAGCATCTGGTAATTAAAATGGACAAAGAATGATGAATAACGTGATGGTCTGAATGTTTATAACCCCCTCAAATTCTTATGGAACTCCTAACCCCTGTGGTGTTACTGGTGGATGGTCCGTTGGGTCCTGGGGAGTCTCCCTGCCTGGCCGAGATGGTGGCAGGGGGAAGCTCTTACACTGACCATGTGCATGGCTAACAAGATAATTGGTAGAGGGAAAAGCACTCCTCCTCACCTTCCAGAACCCATGGTGGGTGGGACCAGGCAAAGGCAGGCACATGTGCCATCGAAGTCAAAATGACAGCAGGGGGAGGTTCTGGACCACAGAGGCCTCTCAGCCTAGCCTGGGGAAAGAGGGGATTGGCTGGAAGGAGGACCCACCCAAAGCATGAGAAGGTGCCTCATCTGTCCCACATCCAAGTGAATAGAATTCCAGGGGAACAAAAAAATGCCCTCTGGCTCTTGCTTGCTCGTGGCTTACTGCCTAATGTCTTGCACTGGCATGGTGCACTGACATGGACCTTGGCAGCCACGTGGCCCGCGGCTTCCAGAAGGGGGTCTCTCTCTCTCTCTCTCGCCCTCCTCCCACCTGGTTTGCATGCTCTCTGGCCTGGGAGTATGTGTCCTTGAGGCCTTAGCAGCTGCATAGTCCATGGCCTCTAGGAAGGACCCTGAAATGGACAGCAGTCAGGAACCAGCTAAGCTAACTGGATGCCCACTTAATAGTTACCAGCGTGCTCCAAAGGGCTACACTTTAATTGGGAGCAGAAACTTTGGATACTGGTTTGTGTGTTCGTGTTGCTGAGGCGGTGAGCTTTGAGACAGGAGTCCGCCATTCTCCCAGACTGCACAGCGCCCGGGTAAAAGCCCTTTCCTTTTGCACCAACATCTGCCTCACAAGTTTGGCTTTTGGGGTGACAGGCAGCCAAGCCCCTGTGTTTTCTGTTTGGTAACAATGGTGATGGTATCAGAAGGCGGGGCTTTGGGGAGCTGATTAAGTCATGAGGGTGGAGTCCTCCTCAATATGATTAGTGTCCTAATGAAAGACCCCAGGGAGCTCCCTGTCCCTTCTGTCCTGGGAGGACGCAGTGAGAAGACCACTGACTCTGAGGAAGCAAGTGTCTCCAGACACCAGAGCTGCCAGCATTTTGATGTTGAGCTTCCCAGCAACCAGAACTGGGAGAAATAAATTTCTGTTGTTTATAATCCACCCAGTCTGTGGTATTTTGTTACAGCAGCCCAAACGGACTCAGACAAGTAACAATGATTTACCTAAATATATAATACACATATTTATATAATATAAAAATTTAACGTGGCTTGTGTATATTTGTATTATAAATATTTATATTATATATTTAGTATATATTCATATAAATATAAACACATATATATATTTGCTCCAAATACGAAACACATATATTTCAATTTAGAAATAAACAGTATTATGAATAAAATATGCATGTCTGCTACACAGCCTTTCTTATCCTTTGATACTAGGAGCTATTTATTGCCACTAGGTACGATCGATAAAAACAGAAGTGTTTCATATAGAACTATCAGGAGCCCCAGAATATAAATGCCTGTATACTAGGAAGATAGAGCACGGCTTCACATTCCAAAAAGGATCACATCCACCGTCCACGTCGGAGGTTTCATCTACGCAGGAGGTTGCAGAAAGGCCTAGCGCACTCTCTGTACAAGGTTTTCTCTCCCATGCCTCTTTCAGACGGCCAGCAGCTAAGTGGACGTTGGTAACAGCTGCTGATTTTTCTGACAGAGTTTACAAATGAGGATGCTGGTGCCTGATTACTGGATATACACTTGGAGAAGACAGGATCTAAGGAAGTACTAAGATGATGGAAGAAAGCTTGGGCCCTCCTCCTGGCCTTATCACATTGCAATATAAACAGAAACAGAAAGAAAAAATATGGATTCAGAATATTTAGGAGGCATGAATTTATTGTCATATCTGAATGCCTAGTCCAAGCAAATCTCTACCTCTGTAATTTTTTAGGGCAAAGTCAGTCTGCATCACTTACGTGATACGTGTTGGGCTAAAACACGAGTTGGTAAAAATGCTGAGAGATATCATTGCTGATTTTAATACATTATATACATTTGTACACATTTATGTAAAACTTAGCCATTATACCACATCTTTCTTTACCTTTTCCCCTAGGCAATGGTGAGATGAAAGTCTGTGGAAGGTCTCCACACTGCCAGACATTATTTTGAGCAGGAAAACATAACAGGACTTGCAAAATGTGCCAAATGAAATATATATTTCCAAAAGCTTTGATCAAGGACCGAATTCATTGATGCCACATCAGTGTCCTTAAATTCTGAGAAGGCTTTTTGATAACTGGAAGTGGGGACTGTGATGAGATGGCACATAGCAGTGTGTTGAACAGCCTTCCTTGCCTACAGCTTCTGTGGTATCCACATGGCTATAAGGAGAGATACCACTCACAAAGCATCCTGGGCAAGAGACATTGCTAAGAGGTGCACAAACGCACTCTCAGTCATTTATTTGAAGATAAGATGTCCCTTGAAATGTCAAGAGGAATGCTCAAACTGTTAGGAGAGGAATGTACCTTCGTAACTTATAAAATATTTCCAGAAAGTAAAAAGCAAGAGTCCTTTTTATCTACCAAGACCACTGTTTTCCCTACAGATAGTCTTTGAGCAAGCTTTTTTCCAAGAATAAGTACATGAATCGATAATATAATCTTGTAAAGGTAGGCTCTAAAATTTTTGTGGTAAAATAGATGGGTGCATGGAGGGATGGACAGAAACAGACACAGGTATTAGAGAAAAAATCTGCAAAACAGGACATGTCTAGCTAATTACAAAGATAAGGACTAGAAAAGAAGTTGCTAATTATGAATATGTAAGATTCAAAGAAAGACAGAGATAAACATGTAAGAATCACAAGGCAGAACGGGAGAATTTAAAGGAGAAATGATCGCATAACTTGTCAACAGGATGCAAATTCTGTGGCCTATGTCACTTATTGATATTGGAAGCTGGGTATATTCAAAAGACTGAAATAGAACAAAAAACGCACACACCACTGATATTTGCAGAAAAATATACAGATGGGCTGCAAGGAATGCACAGGGATACACACTGGGTGGTAAAACTGCAATTTGGACTGTTACAGATGCTCTACAGTCAGGATTCCTTCCTTCACTGGAACATCTAACACACGTTGTTACTACTGCTTGAGTGCCCAGCTGGGGTCTAGGAAGGGAGGAGCGTTTGCATTTGACTGGATTACAAAGCAAATTTCTAGCCCACCTTGCTTTGGCCTCCACCCCAGCCCCATTAAAGTACTGCTCCCCTAGACTCGGATCTCCAATTTTGTTTTTTTTTTTCCTTTAGGGAGAGAGAAGAAAGACTCTGTTGACAACGCACTAAAATCACACAAAATCCAGGATGGTAAAAAATAGAAAACCAAAGTGGGGTAGGATCAAGGGTGGAAAGCAGGGATGGCTGGGGTTGGGAGGAGTGGGCTGGTAACATGGAGACAACTGTACTTGAACAACAATTAAATTTTAAAAAAATTTAAAAGAATAGGAAACTTTGTACAAGTCTAAGGGGAAAAGTCAGTTTTCACTAAGTCTAAGGTGAAGACATTTGAACTAAACAATATTTTTGTCGAGCTTTTGAATTTTCTCGAATCTTTGTTTTCACACAATGGAGATATGAAGTCAAATAAATATAACTATACTTTTTATATTGATATATTCAATTGCTGTCTAAACAAAGAGAGAGTTGATTCCTAAGTAAGAGCTTGTGGCTCCATTAATATTTCAATAATTGAAAACATTTCCAAGTATGTAATTTACACAAAGCCACTATGTTTTGTGTTCTTAAATTACTTTAAATATGCAAAGAATACAAAAAAATAGCTGTTTTTTTCTGGGGGAAAAACCCTAAGAACTCTTTTTCTCATGGTTTCAGAAGTCCTGGAAATTGTGCATCGCTAGTAATTATAGTGCAGTTTAAAAATATTCGTGGCATCTCAGGCACACATGCTCATTAGACACATTTTCTTCTAACTAGACAGCTGCCTGTTTTGTACAAGTTTTTATTTTCAAACCACTGTTGTTTACACTCTAGGAAGTCATATTTACATTACACTGGCTTTTCAAAGTCAAAATCTGCAAAGCTACTCTGCATGTTCCCTCTCTGATTACCAAAGCTTTGGTGCAAGATGCTTTCCATTATAAGTGGTCTTTCTACTCAAGAACTCTTGCCATAAAAAGCAAGGTTTCTTTTCTTAGCTTAAACTCAAGCTTAAAAAAATACATCTCTAAAACCCAGCTAAGGAAGAAAAAAATACCACCTGAAGGATCTTTTTTCTTCTTGTTTTATTTCAAAATATTTTTTCTTAATGTGGTTCACATTATACGCGCACCTAGACCTTATTTAAGGAATTGGTTGCAACAGAGTGGGCATTAATAGAGACAGGTTATCCCGCATTTTGCCTGGACGAGTACATTTCAGGACTCTGGGGTTCTTGTTGGCAATGTCATCCAGAAGGTGGCAACCCCCAGGATCAGATCTGGGGCAGGACTCTCTCCAAGAACAAACAGCCACTTTGTCAGTCACCTGCACTAGTCCCATGAGGGCAGAGCCATGGCACGTGATCCCTGAGATGTTGAGGACAATGACGATGCTCCTGTGACATCAGAGTGCTTGGTCCTCCGGCCCAGTGCCTGACTTGATTTATGCCTGAGCATCAGATTCTCAGGGTTATCCCGTTTCTGACTCTGAATTGAACTCGGGGCATGGATTCTCTTTTGCCCTTTAGCTCCTACAGAAGAGAATTAGTTATTGCTAAGGAAGCTGTTAAGCCACATTTTTCTAAAAGTCATAAATATAATCACTGAAATGTCAAAATGGCCTGTGTTGTCAACATGAATATGTAGAAAGAAGCTTTTGGGAAATTTATGCCCAATGAACTAACTATCAAGTGGCCTCAGAAACTATATGTAGTTCATCAGCCTCTTCTGGTTTTCTTTTATGTTGAAAGGAGAACTTCTTAGCGCCCTCCTTTTGCTCATATGTAACGTGGCAAAGGGAGATGATCTTATACTATGTATTTTTTTAATGGAGAGCAGGACGTTTCACCCCTGACACAGAGAGCGCCCCGCTCTTCCGTGTCATCCTTCTCAAAAGGCAAGGGTCGAGCACGTTTTTGGAATCTCTTTCAACATTTATTAACCTTCTTTTTTTTTTTTAAAGAAAGCAGGCCTTAGGTTCAAGGTCATTGACAAACAGCAGCATTTAGCTAGCATTTAATAACACTTTTATTGCTTGAGGTTTCATTTTTAACTATAATTTATTTTTATTTAAAAAAAAAACACCCCCGCCCTGGCTGGTCTGTCTCAGTGGATTGAGCCCGGGCCTGTGAAGCAAGGGGTAGCCAGTTTGGTTCCCAGCCAGGGCACATGCCCGGGTTGCGGGCCAGGTCCCCAGTGGGGGACACATGAAAGGCAACCACACATGGATGTTTCTCTCCCACTTTTTCTCCTTCCCTTCCCCTCTCTCTAAAAATAAATAAATAGAATATTTAAAAAAAACATCCTCTATTTCTGGCAAGTAATACTCATTTTCCAAGTAAGGCAATGTTGGAATATTTGGTTTCCAAACAGTGATTTAAGTTTACTTTAGAAAAATACTGAGTGAATGAAAATCAGGATGGCATCTGTAAGTGTCTTAAGTCCAGGAAACGCTGTTTGGGTGGAAAGAACAGGGAAGAAGATGTGTGAGTTGGACTCCTGTCTGCTCTACCATGTGCAGCTGCATCCCCTGAGGCAAGCTGATGAGCCCTCATGAGCCACAGGCTCCCCTTTTGTAAATGGGAAACAGTTCCACGTACTTCTCAGAGTCGTTGGGTGAAATCTGTAGAAAGGGACACGGTCGGTGGAGGCATTCAAGAACAATCGTACAATCTCGCTGAGAACGTTGTGGGCCAGAAATTCCGTGCTCTCCTGCTACAGGGCTATGTTTTTAAGCACATGGCATTCTGGGTCCCCTGGAATAGTCCCATCTTTGTAAGTTTCTTACATTGTCTCCAAAAACTTCTGCAATGTTTTTCACATCAGCAGGAGGGGTTGGGGGGAAGGAGGTGGTGGAATAAAAATAAAAATCCATCATTAGAGCACAGTGTAATAACTCTGGGTGAACAATATATGGTCATTGCACCTACTGGTAAATGAATGTTGTAACTGTGAAAGCCTTTTCTCACAGTTTATTTAATAAAATATGTTTTTTCCTACAACGCGGTGCACTGTTCTCTCTGAAGTTTCGAGTGTTCCTTTCGCAGAACCGTTGTCTCTTGTGCTTCTCCTTTCTCCTCCTCGGGTGTTGTTAGCTCACCTTCATTGTGGTGCATCACTTACCCACACACTGGTGTTCCCCAGGGTTTTCATCCTTTACTCTTCTCTGTTAGCCTCTGGCCTCCCCCTGGGTGGGCTCTTGGCCTCACATGGCTTCTGCAACTGCTTGTATGCTGATGACTCCCGAATCTCGATTTCCCGTACAGACCACTCTCTCTCCCCATTTCTGTGTGTCTCGCAGACATTGAACACATGCATCCAAGTGCCTGCTGGACCAGTGTTGTCTGCTAGGATAGCCACTAGCTAGGTGTGGCTATTGGAAATTAGATTTATTAAAATGAAACCAACAGTTCAGATCCTCAGGTGCACTGGCCACATTTCAGGAGCTCATTGCCACAGAGGGCCAGTGCCTGCTGTGCTAGATAGCACATATAGACAGATTCCACCTCTGGAAAGATTCTACTGGACAATCCTATACCAGCCCTTCCCCCACAGATGTATGGGATGCATGTCCAATATGACATATCCAAGGCTGGCTGTATCCATATATTCTGCAAAACAATCTTCTTTCTTACACTGTGTTAGTGGTATTGCCATTCGTCAAGTCTCCCTTTCTAAGCTACACAACCTGGGAATTACCTCGAACCCTGTGTATTTCTGACCAGTTGCCAAGTTCTTTACTTCGATCAGTTTATAGACCTAATGTTCTCCTCCCTCCTCTGTCTCTGCTGTTACCACTCCAGTTCAAGTTAGCATCATCTCTCTCTCAACCACTTAACTGAGATTCCCGACTTTGAGTTTCCTTCCCAACCGTCTACCACTCTCACACAACCTCCGTCCTGTATTCAGAGAACGCTTTCTAAATTATGATCCAATTTCCTTGCACCAATACCTGGAGTGGTTCACGGTTTTGTTGTGGGTTGAATTGTGTCCACCACAACAATCTGTTCAAGTCCTAATCCCGGGTGCCTGTGAATGTGACCTTATTTGGAAAGAAGGTCTTTGAAAATGTAATTAAGTTAAATTAAAGTCATATGTGATTCAGGTGGTTCCTAATCCACTATGTCTGGTGTCCGTATGGGAGGAGAAGGCAGAAACACAGAAACACACACACCGAGGTTGGAAGGTAGTTCGAGGAGGGAGGCAGAGGCTGGACTTACGTTGCCCCAAGGAATGTCTGGGGGTCACCCAGAGCTGAAAGAGGCAAGAGAGTACCCTCATATCCCTGCCTACACCTTGATTTCAGGCCACTAGCCTCCAAAGCGGTGAGACAATAAACTGTTATTTTAGGCGACCTGATTCGTGTTACTTTATAACAGTAGCCCCCAGAAGCCAATATACTTCATTTCACACCTTTTTTCTTGAATGCTTCCTATATGCCAGACATTGTACCTAGGGAATAAAATGCAACTTTTTAGACTGTGTAGGAGACCTTCCCCCACAATTCACAATCAGAGCACCTGCTGATGCTGTTCCCCTGGCCTAGGATGTCTATTCCTCCAGACTAACTGGTTGATGCTCAGTCCTTGCTCAGGTCCCAGGTAGGAGGTCAGCTTCTCTGTTAGGACTTCCCAGAAACACCCAGGCTGAATTATTCCGTTACTATTGGTGTTTCCATTGAATTCAAATATGTCAGCATCACAGCCCTTTTCACATAGTGTCTCTCCCCTGACTAGACTGAGACTTGAGGTCAGGTGCTGTCTTGTTCGTGTCTAATCAGTCCAGAGTCTTACCTGGACTCAGCCACCCAGAGAACGTTCAACTAATGCACGGAAGAGAATGAACCAAAGAGAATGCACGATGCTTGGTCCTGCAGCAAATCCTTTTCAGGAACCACTTCGAGGAACCACTTGGAACCAGATGCTTCACGTTGAAGAAGTTGAAACATCTCAGTGCTTCATCAACATTTTATTTTTAGGTCTTTTTTCTCTCTTCCCCTGCACTTAATTTAGGCTGAAAGTAGTACATACACTTAGTTCAATAAGATTAGTCTCCTCAGAGGGTATTTGAAAAACACATGCACACACAAAAACAATCTCTTGCAGCAATATCATCAGCCAAAGTGGCTCAGAGCCAAGTTCCTGGAGCTTCTGCTCGAGTTACACCTGCTGTGGTAGATTACCTACATCACCGTTCACTCTTAATAACAATAAAACGTGAAAATGCACGATAAATAAAAAAGAATAGCGCTTCTACATTAGCCTAGACTTTTAGACTCTTTCTGTTTAAATTTATACCTAAGATGGAACAGGGACTCTCTCTCCCCCTCCCCAGAACTGATTCACGCATCAGTCGTGGCGGTCAGAACTGGCTTTTCTATCACAGTGCAGGAGAGACGGTAGTGTGTACGCACTGTCCTCCAGAGAGCTCACAGACGGCTTTGCAAAACTGGGGAAGTGAGCCAGCTCTTGTCTTGACCAGAGAAGAAACATAGATTTTTGTGAAAAGATTTGCAATCTATAATTTCCAACCTTCAAGTTGCATTTTACATGGCGCCTTAATTATTTTCTATCTTCAATTGTCAGATAGAGCTTTTGCCTTATTTCCCCATGAATAGTTAGGAAATTCCAGCTTTGTATCCTTCAAAGCACAATACCGAGTACAGTATTGAATTTAGATTCCATAAAGAGAAAGTCATAAATTTTCAGTTCACAGCAGCAGCAGGCCCACAGGGAATGGCTGTCCATCTCACAAATTCAGCTTTTTAGGAAGAAAAAAAGAAATTGCAGTAAACTTATAAACATGTAGAAGATCAATAATTAATCAGAATGTTCTTAAAGCACAGAAAATCCTTGATTTCCTTAGCTATTTGAAAATGTAATCCACCATTGTTTAAATAATTTACAATAATTTCTTTTAGTGTAAAATATGTATAAAGCATTTATTATCTACCAGACACTGTTCTAAGTACTGTATAAATATTGACTCATAAATACAATACCCTATTGTCATTTTTAAATACTTGAGAAAGCCAATGACCAAATGATGTAGAGAACATTTTATTGTCTCTATATTACCAAAAGGAAAAGGTAACAACTAAAGGAACTTAGTACGTTTAAAATTGCTTTATTTACCTGCTGAGAATCTCGATATCCTGGTGGGTGGATGGACCCCTTTCACTGACTTGGCACACATTTTGCATGGGGGGTCCTCTAGGCCTGTTACGGTCCAAGTTCATGATCTCTTCTTGAGAGACCCCACGGCTACCCCAGACCCACTATTCGGAAGCACGAAAACTGACTTTCTCGGGCTGCCAGCTTTGGAGACAGGACTTTACATGGCTGGCTCACATGGCCCCAGTTTGGACGATTTCACTTTCCAAAACTTAAATCACATTTTTTAAAGGAAGCCATCATTTCAAAGGAAAATTAATAATAATGACCTTTTGGAAATTCGGCTGCAGAATAAAATTTAAGCAAAGTGAAATACTTCTGAGGAAGCCTCCCATACCCACTGCATAATTATGTCTCCGTAGAACTAGGGCCTTTCATCACCTTGCCAGTTCACCCATGTCTCAACCAGTCCGTAATTTCTGTGTCATGTATTTCTCTTTAGGAAGATAGCTATACATTTATATTTATTGAATATATGTCTTAACACCATTTGGGTCAAGATTTTGAAAAAGCAAACCTAAAGCTTATCTCCCAATCAGAGCAGGTGGCACTACTCAGTGCTTAAAACTCTCACTTAGTCCCAAAGTCACTCAAAAAAGTGATCCTTGGAATGGAAGGGGTGAAGTCTACATGTGATACAATGGAGACAATCTCTACTTAGGATTGTTTTCTGGACCACCTGTGCTTTTAGTTTTTACCCAAAATTTGAGATTTATACTAAGTCCTAAAACAAAGTAAATGGTAGATTCTGGTTCATCATTTATATAGATACACTTGACTCCCCTCATCCCTGGAGGATGTGTTCCAAGACCCTCAGTGGATTTCGAAAACCAAGGACAGCACTGAACTCTCTCCATACTGTGTTTTTCTTAAACATATGGGATAAAGTTCAGTTTATAAATGAGGCACAGTATGAGATGAACAACGATAATGGATAGTAAGATAAAACAACTATTATAACAACAACTGTTCCAAAAGTTACATGCATGTGGTTTCTCTTTCTGGCTACCAATTTGATAACTGAGATGAG
This sequence comes from Sturnira hondurensis, assembly GCF_014824575.4. Taxonomy (NCBI): domain Eukaryota; kingdom Metazoa; phylum Chordata; class Mammalia; order Chiroptera; family Phyllostomidae; genus Sturnira; species Sturnira hondurensis. The sequence continues at coordinate 19,126,115 of NW_028087015.1, read as the reverse complement.
TGTACACTGCGTGGAGACGCTGGGCAAAGCGGTGGTTCCCGTTGCAGGTAGGAGGCAGCAGGACTGCATGAGATTGCATCGTGCTACCCAGGTTGGCGCACCATTTAAAAACACGTATTGCTTATTTCTGGAATTTTCCATTTAATATCTTTGGGCCATGATTGATCATGGGTAATGAAAAATGTGGCAATGGAAAGTGTGCATAAGGGGATAGACATTACTGTATATCATTCACTAGAATGTTTACTATTGAGTAGGTAACAGATCTTGGAAGGTGCAGTTTGATCTTGTGACATGGGTCAGGCAGGGTGCGGGGGCTGATGAGCACCTGAGGAGGGGCGCTCATCCCCTCCCCCCATCCTGCCCTCTTCATTCTTTCCTCTGCTTCCCCAGCCCTGCGCTCCTTGGTGGGCCACTTGGTTTGCCTTCATGAGTTTAGAGCTGAACTTAAAATACTTCATTTTCCCGTAAAATGTTAACACTCTGACATTTATATTCTGGGCTTGAAGTTTTCCTTAAAATTTTTTGTTGTTATATTTTTTTCATTTGGTTTTAAAGTATCTCTATTAAATTAGTGAAATCAAAGATTACCAAAGATGAGAAAAACATTTTCAGTTCAGTCTTCAAAGGTTGACTAGATAGAAGCCTTGGGGCAGAAACTGTTTTGGTTCATTCAATATAAACTGTCTTAATAGATATTCCGTAATCTGGGCCAGATTATTTGCAGACTGGCCTCAAAGCACAAAGTCAGTCCTTTCTGATTAAAAAAAAAAAACTAAATCTCTTATAATGGTTCAAGAAGGGAAAATAAGATGAAAACAGCACCTTAATTTTCAATTTTAAAGAGAAATTTCAATGCTTTATTGTTTTGGAATTAATTGTGGGTCATTTTGAACAACAACAAAAAGCATGATTTATAGCTAAAAGATTGCTTTGTTTGCTTCATGGATTAGGCAAATAAAAAGATGATTACAACAACATTTTGCAAAATCGTCAATTTAGCTTTTTTGGCCATGTCAAGAGCCTTAGGAAATAATATAGCCGAATACCCAGCGATTGATTGACTGTTATAATACTTCAGTACAGCTCGGAGTAGCATAAGCTGCAAAGATGTGGTAGATATTGGTATTTCACATTCCTCTTTAGCCAGTCATGTTAACTAAAGGACATTCTTTTTCTCATTATTAAAAAAGTAGTCCACATAAATATAGTGAAATAGTTATGAAATAGAGATTTTATTTTCTTGGGGAATATTTAGGAACATCTTGACCAAAATTAATGTACAAGTGAGCAAATGTGTAGTCGTTAATGAGCTTCTTTTTGTNTGGCCATGTCAAGAGCCTTAGGAAATAATATAGCCGAATACCCAGCGATTGATTGACTGGTATAATACTTCAGTACAGCTCAGAGTAGCATAAGCTGCAAGGATGTGGTAGATATTGGTATTTCACATTCCTCTTTAGCCAGTCATGTTAACTAAAGGACATTCCTTTTCTCATTATTAAAAAAGTAGTCCACATAAATATAGTGAAATAGTTATGAAATAGAGATTTTATTTTCTTGGGGAATATTTAGGAACATCTTGACCAAAATTAATGTACAAGTGAGCAAATGTGTAGTCGTTAATGAGCTTCTTTTTGTACCTTACATTCCTGAAAATAATTTTGAACTTTGACCAGAGCTATCCTTTATCCCTGGAAATAGTTTTATTACTTCTTACAATTTTAGTGTGTGAAGATCAAAATAAAATTAGAAGTAACCCATCGCAACCATAATCCAACTAAGAGTTAATCATAGCAAGGAACCTTGTTTTTGCTACAAAATCCACAAAGTCTTGGTTTATCATTAATTTTTTTAGAGTCTGCCATTGAGGCATAATGAAAATAGCAAACAAAGAGCATTGTGTCTGCACATCAGCACTACGAGTTTTGTATGTTTTAATTGTGAACAAGTACATAGAATATGAGAAAAATGTTTGCTGCAATTTACATTAGACTAATAGATAACCCAGTATAAATAAGATGGCTCACATCTTAGAAATGTATATATCAAAACACAAGAATACATGTTTAAAGCAAAGTAGCCATGAAAAATAATGCCTGAAGTAGGTCCATGACTTTAATAATAAAAATTTTAATTATAAATACAATAGAAAACTCTGAAAATTTTGATATATTAATGCATTGTACCTTGAAATATAAGATATACCAAGGGTGTTGTATTTCAAAGTGCCAACCTTAAACAAAAAAAAATTGTTCCAATGCTTCCCTTCTTTTTTCATAGACTTTAAAAATATAGTCTCCAAAAGTTAAAGAGAAAGCCATTACCCAGACTTCTGATTCCTAAATTCTGAAAAGGCAGAGGATAGCAGTATTTATTCTACTGCCCCTGTGCTAGACCTCCTTGAATGAATTAGACGCACTTTGACCTCTAACCTGTTTTTAAAAAATTGAATTGGATGGGAAATTAAAAAAAAAACACCACTCAGGCAGTTGCTTCATCGTGAAGTTTTATAATAACCTTTAAAGGAGGTTCCCCCAACATATCTATTAATGTTTCTATCTTTCTAAACTAAGAGTTAAATCATGAATAAATAAGCCATCTGAATAAATTCTGGGTTACCCTACCCCCTTTGTATTTTTTCTTGAAGATAAGGAAGCATTCTTGCTAGTCAGCAATAACCCGGCTCCATGTGGACAGAAAAGGATAAAACCACACCAGCTAAGAGGGTGTTATTTATTGTTCTGGAGAGAAGTGTGTCAGAATAGTGAAGGATGAGCCTAATCAGGTTTTTGGGTGTTTACACCTAAGCACCCTGCTCCCAACTCCGGTGTTTAATGGTCTGCGCCCAGTGTGTAAATCTGCGGGGAAAGTGTGATGGGGGTGGGAAATCAGAGAACAGCCTCAGGCAGGCTTCCTTTGTTGGAATCCTTCAACTAAAGAGTTTAGAGTCAGATCTTTAGGGAAAAAAGCATTTCCTTTCCTTGACGGTCCCGCTTTCCACTCATTTATTTCTGAAATGTTGTAAAACATCCTTTGAAATGGCCTCTACCCCTCAGTGTATTCCTAAAGCTTATCTGGCTTTTAACCTGCTTGGTTTTCTTCGGAGCTACCGCCCCTGCTCAGAGTGCCATCGCTGTGCCTCTTCTCCCAGCACTTCTGCCAAAAAGCTTTTGAGCCTGGACATTTGGTGGGCCAGACAGCAGTCCATCCTGCAGGACTTGCTCTGCCCCGATCGCCCAGACCACAGGTGTCGAACACAAGGCCTGCAGGTTGAACCTGGCCCTTCAACTTGTTTTATAGGGCTCGGTACCTGGTTTCTCCCCTGAGGCAGCACTGAGCTCTCACTTAACTGTTAAGAAGCAGTTACATTTATGCAGTCTTAAAATTACATTCGGCCCTTTGAAGGCAACTGCAAGGCTGATGTGGCCCCCAGTGAAAGCGAGTTTGACACCCCTGGCCTAGACCTACCACTTGAAACCTTCTCAATCAACATTATCACAACTCTGCTGAGGGGCTATACTGTGCCCAACTAGAGATCAGAAGGGCAAGGCACTGAAGCAATGTCTGAAGGACTAGCAATGACAACATGGTGTGGATTTCCAAGGACAGCTCCAAGTAATTTCCAAGTAATTTTCCAAGTAATTTCTCCAAGTTCGGGAAACTTGGTGAAAGAGCTGTACTGAATTGCTGCCTCCTGAACTATACCAAGCCAACCTGAAAACATTCTGGGGTGGGGAGCAGGGGCGCTAAAAAGATAGCTGGCAAATTCTCATTTAAAGAGTAAGCACTCCACTCCAGTGTGGGACGCTGTGAATACCCACATCATTAATTACAACATACTTTGGGATTATAAGAGCAGATGGAAGTAGTATATCTCATGTGGAAAGCTGGGTTGGAGCAACTTTCTCAAGTCATCTGGACACATTTTTCTTTTAATCAAAGCACTGACTTCTTCCTTGTATATTATTCAGTTGTCTTCTGTCAACATGATGGCAGCAAATGGTGAAAATGTGCTGGCTCAAAACATTCAGCCATTTAGATAATAATTGTGTAAACATGGATGCGATGGTGGGCACTTTCTGCAGTGAGGACATTAAGAGCTCTGGGACTTTGCATGTTGGGGCATCTGTGCCTTCTAAGGAAAACAAACTGATAACTTCATAACTTTAAACATCCTGTACTGTCCCAAATATTAAACATATGCTCTAAGGGGGAGAAAAGCACATGTGGAAGCAAGACAACAAATATAAAACTGTCACTGTGTACTCTGCAGGCTCGGAGAGGTGGCTAGGAGTGACAAGATGGGAGGCGGCCGCACGGGACTTTTCCCATTCAGAAAACTGGACAAGAGTGGAGAAGCATGGTCCCTGGGGTGGAGCACTTTGGGGTCCTAATTAAATGACGTTTTCTGGTCTTCCTATAATCACATTCCTTTGATAGTCTACAAAAGGCAAGTGAACTCTTTCCTGAAGGGTCAGGTTCAATCCCCTATGCATTTGCATTCTAAAATGAGTGAGAGTAACCCCACACAATAAGCCTCTACAATTCACAGCAAGGCATGGCAATTACACGCAGCTTCCATGTCATTCAGAATGCAAAGCTAATCATTTACAAAGTCATGGCTGAGTAGTCGGTACCCGGGGCTGGGTAGGACTGAAAAGTCCTTCTGGAGATGGGAGAATGATCCAGGCCTTGGTTCTACTCAAAAAGGGTAACACATTGTGTGAAAGTTTGTAATATGACCTAACTGAATTTATCAGCTTCTTGCTTGCTCTACCGTTCTGTGATTCACTTTGGAAAAATATTGTGGGGAAATAAATTATGACTTACTAATTAAAAACAACAATAACAACAAAGCAGTAAGAGAGGGAATATTGGTTCCTCTTGGCCTCATTATGCAGTAAATTGTGTGGTAGAGTACATGGCTTTTAGAAACTCAAGTGGCCACCAAAAACTCTATTTCTGGAGTGGCCACTACGGAACCTGGTCCTGATTTTTATGATTTTTTTTGAAGTTGAGTAGGTTTCTACTTGATACTTTATGAAAGGATTTAGATTTTAATTAGAATCCAGGGGTTTCTCCCTTGTAAAGATTCCTAATTTCAATTGAGCCCTTTGCACAAGTTATTCACCTAATTCACCTTTGGATTGTGAAGTAAAATTGTTCTGAAGAAAACTAGAAGTCTACTAATTGGGCCCATGGATGCAGATGCTGATAAATATTATGAGAAGTTATTGTAAGAGTGATTTTCTCCTTCTTTGAACCAAATTGTTTACATTTTCATGCTTCAATTTCTATAATCACGGGCTTGTTTTTTTAAATTGGTTCATTTATTATTTGATTGGGAATATGCGTGGTATATTCCAATGTTTTCTCATAAGATTCTAGAGTTTATACATTTGATTTATTTTCATATGTTGCCTTGACTCCAATAGCGGAACCACAATAACTAGTTTTCTGGGAATTATAAAGTATTTCACGTAGAAGGTAATAAGATTCTGATTCAGAGGACGGGATGCTCTCTCTTACTGTCTCCACCTGCCTGTTTCTCTCTCCAAGGCTGGCTTGGCTGCTAGCACCATGAACAGACCTGACGGGCCCGAACACCAAAAAATCAGAATTCCCTTCTTTCTTTGCAATTCTTCAGGACAGATCTTAACGCAGTGGTGCAGGGCCAGCTGTCTGAGAAAGGACTGGGTTGTTGGTTTAGGAACATGGTGAGGATGGCTTCCCTTTTCTGTCCTCAGTAATGGGTTCCTGTGTTTAGAGATGCCCCCCAGTGACCTCAAGTTAAAATGACAATGTCTCTGGAACAGATAAATGCAAAGTACTAACAATCAATGATTGCTTCGTGTGAATAAACTGATTATATTTTTATGGGCATAGATGACATGATGTTTTCCGTGAGAAGAGTCACTCTCTGAAAGTTCTAATAGCCAGTTAATGTTTCCATCCCCACAGGAAAGTGGCTTTTGAGTTCATATATCATACTTTCTACCATTTTCTGTAATTCTCAGTACCAGGGGCAAATTCCTACATAAAAGGCCCTGAAACAATACTTGGTGACATTTCCTTAGGGGTGTACCTTTAAAATAGAATTAAAGATTAATTTTTATTCTTGTCATTACCATCAATGTTCTTAGAGCAATAAGCCTACTCAAAGCTCCATCCCTTACCAATTACAACTATAGGAAGATTCTTATGGGCTCTTGCTAGTTTTTCTTCCTATAAATAAGCTCTTGCTTATTTATCATGTTGTTTTTTGTTCCTCTTTCTCTTTAGGTCTCTCAGTAGCTGCTGACGGTGCCGGACTGCATGGCTTCCTCTTCCAGGCTTGTCTGTCTAATACACAGATATGGCTGCTTTCTATGTCTTCAGAATTGCCGGAGCAAAACCAGGGTTTTTGCAATTATTTTAATAAGCAGAACCCTTGAGACATAAGAGTATTTTGAAACATTTAAATTAAAAATACTGTGTGGTTGATAGCATGATTGATATATTATGTATGTATATATATCCTACATACATATATATATATATCCTACCCAATTTATGTATATAAAGATATATACACACTCTCATATACTTAAGAATACATGTGTTCTTACTTTTGAATGTGCTATGAATTATTCAGTCCTCTTCAAAAAGAAGATCAAACAAAAAAATCCCTATAAGAGACAGAAATAGCTGGCCAAAAATAAATACTTGATAGGAAATGAGCAGGTGCCGCGCAGTGACTTCCCGGCTGAGACGGAACGTAAACAGAGGACCTGCCCTGCAGATACACGTGACGTCGAGCAGGTTCACGGTAAGTCCTCAGCTGCAGCCCTTCTGCAGGTGTAGTGCAGTGGGAGGGCCGAGAATACACTGAGTTTTATCCAGGCGTCTGTGGAAACTATTTCAGGTGGGGCGCTAAATCTACTGACACAGATTTTTAGCCTGAGGCTGAAATCTAAATTTTACTATGAAAATACTTTTCACATAGCTTCGCCCAAGGACAGTTTTGTTGGAATCAATGCATGAATGTCCTTTGAGAATGGTGAGTGCTCAAGTCAGACTCCTCATTTCTCTCATCTTCTGACGGACACACAGGGTCTCTTCCTCTTTTCCTCTCTCCGTCACACACATAAACCTTACGGATCTGTCAGTCAGTCTGGCTGCTGGCTGGCATGGGTCTACCACCAGAAATAATGGCTGGCTTTACAGATTACTGTTGCTTATGGCTTTGCCTTCATGTCTTCAAGTAAATTGACAGAATTTCCTAAGTAGATGGGGAGAAAGGAGGCCAAGCCATTTCTCCTCCACCAGAGTTAGGCCGCTGATGGGTTCACTGCTGCCTGGGCAAATGTTCTAGCTCGTGAGGTTCCTGGCTGTGGCTGCAACACAGGTTTCAGTCTTTTCTGCTCCCACTTCCCATGGTGGAACCCACCTCCAGAAAACGGGGCTACTCACTGTTTCTGGGAGCATGATCTAAGCTCTCTCCCACCCAGGTTGTCCCCTCTTCCTTCATGTGAATTTATGTTGTTTTAAATTTTTTTCAGGCTTGATTCGAGTATTGTCTATTTCAGGAACTACTGCCTGGGTCCATCAGCCTATGATGCACCATTACAGCACTTTCCATCTTCATTAAGGCATTTCTTTTTTTTTTTTTAAAGATTTTATTTATTTATTTATTTATCTTTAGAGGGGAAGGAGAGAGGGAGAGAAACATCAATGTATGGTTGCCTTTTTTGTGTCCCCTGCTGGTAGTTAGCCTGCAAGGAACCAGCCTGCAACCCAGGTATGTGCCCTGACTGGGAATCGAACCGTGATTGTCTGGTTCGCAGGCCCGCGCTCAATCCACTGAGCTACGCCAGCCAGGGCTCCATTAAGGCATTTCTTTACCTTCCTATTTTTTAGGCTGTAATCTCCATGATGATTGGTACCCTGATTATCTTCCTCATAACTATTTTCCTAGCATCTTACAGCAGTGCCTCATTCTTAATAGGTATTCAATAAGTATTTGCTGACTAATAAATATGTATTATTTGCTTAATAAATGGGACGAGTAAAGGCTTTAGGTTTAGCTGAAGTCTTTCTTTTTATCTCTTGCAAGATGAGCGATTGCACAGAAGACTTTAATACATATAGTTTTTGAATTTATTAGTCCCTCAGAAATATTTGTCAAATTAGAAAAAATTGCATTTTCACATGATAGTGCATAAAGCACTTTTAGGTGTAGTCCTGTTATGAAGACTTTAGTGCCTTGCTGTGGGCAAGTTAGGTGCTTTTCATTTCTTACATTGAGTTCCTGAGGCCTACAGAGAAACAGCAACTAGCAGCCCTGGGATAGGACAGCGTCTTCTGGTGTTTGTCAACAACAGCAGGTGGCAGAGTAAGCTGTCCAGGAAATCTGTATTTCAAAGAGTCCGAGGAGGAAGCAACTGGCAGGAGTTGTTGCTCCATTAGTCGGCAGGCACACGGCTGCAGAACTGGGGTCCCATGCCTCTCATGATTCTCCATAGCCCGGGTGAACAGATTGGCTTGAAGGTCCATGATCGTCACAATAGGTGAGATTCTCTCATCCTATTGCTGGAGCTATGAGATAGGTAATTTCAGAGGCTATTTTGCCCACCCTAGGCTCTCAGGAGACTCAGATGGTTTAAATCCCAACTTTACAATTAGCCTGGGACTTCAAAATATGAAAAGGCGCCTCAAACATCAGAACCGGATGATCATTCGTATAGACCATGAAATTTCAAGGATCCCAGGGAGCTAAGTTGCAATGTTTGCAAATGAAACATCCACGAAAGTGCAATGCATCCAGCTTATATCTAGCACCTTCCTTCCTTACTACACTTTAACTTGACATTGTTTTTCTTTTCCTGGAAAAAATTTTAAGGATTTTCAAAAGCTCTATGTGAGAGTTTCAGTGTGTGTGTGTGTGTGTGTGTGTGTGTGTCTGTGTGTGTTTAACTGTGTGCCAACCTCTGCTAGACTGCAAGCTCAAAGGACTTCATCTAACTTTGGTTTCCTGACGGGTCTCCAGCTCCTACAACAGATTGAGCTGACACAAAATATGTGCTTAAAAATATGTGTTGAGTGGATGGATTCTAAAATATAGAAAACTATATGCAGGATTTTTCTGTCTTTCCAAGATTTTAAATGGTAAAGGCAGTGACTCAATATCAATGGAGACCACTCTGATCTGTGCAGTCACGGGCAAAGCAGATGTGTGGTCCTTAGTTCCTTCTAGCTTGATACCTGTGTTGTTGGCTAGAGAGCTGTTTCATGCCTGGGGCACATAAAATAAAAAAAAATAAATGAAATAATTGGTATGTCTCTGACATGAGCAAGAACTTGAAGATACTTAAAGATTCTACTTTTCTGATGTAGCTGAGTGCATGTGGTAAAATTGGGGAGTGATGAATTACTCAATGCCATTGCAGGTCTTTTCAAATGCACTACATCTCAGTTGAAGTATCTAAATGGTAATAGGTTATAGCAAAACCATATAAAACAGGGTAGATTGTGCAGACAAATTAGTAGTAATAATATAGCTGCAATTAAGCTTGATTTTTCTCCCCACAGATTATAGGTTTTAGCATTTCTTAGATTTTTCTAATAGTGGAGATTATTTTTAAATATACCTCTAGCAAGTAATTTTATTTTCTCTAAAATATTACCAAATTTTTAATAAGAAATAAGCTATTAAATCCCTGATCTCCTTAAGAATTTGTTTATAGCACGTAGTTTACATACTGAAAGGTAAGGTGAATAAGCCAAAATTCTTGTTGAAGTCTCACATGGATTTCCATTTCCAGATCATCTTCAGAGGATACTGAAGTTGACCTTTATCTCTTTCCTTGAAAAGAGATAATGAAACCTGACATTCCCAAGAATTTTGTCCACTATAAAGTCAGCATTATGAGAAATCTTCCTCAGGTTATGATTGGTCCACCTTCCTCCCACTTCATTTCTTAAATTGGCATGGTCGAATTTTTGTTTATTGTTTGACTTTGCAAGTCTTCCCCTTGGTTTTTATGTGGGGGAGGCTAATGAATAATCATGTGTTTGTGGAAGGAAAGACTAAATGCACCCTGGAGGTTGAGATGCTCACGGCACAGAGCTGTGCACCTGCAGAAATTTACAAGCGCTCTGTTTAGTGCAGGGATTCTCACACTTGACTGTGCAGTGGAATTACTTGGAGAGTTTTAAAAAACAACAGTGATGCCTGGATCGTACCTCCCGAGACTGTGATTTAATTGGTTTGGGATACATCCTAGGCACTAGAGGTTTTCAAATCTCCTGGGTGTTCTAGCACGGGAAGGGGTTGAAGAACCAGTGATTTAGAGAATGTGAACATCACCGGCATGTAGTTAACATGCCGTTAACAAGCAGGTTTCAGCTGCTTCAGGTCACATGTGGCTTCTGCTGCCTTAACTCTAAANGTTTAGTGCAGGGATTCTCACACTTGACTGTGCAGTGGAATTACTTGGAGAGTTTTAAAAAACGACAGTGATGCCTGGATCGTACCTCCCGAGACTGTGATTTAATTGGTTTGGGATACATCCTAGGCACTAGAGGTTTTGAAATCTCCTGGGTGTTCTAGCACGGGAAGGGGTTGAAGAACCAGTGATTTAGAGAATGTGAACATCACCGGCATGTAGTTAACATGCCGTTAACAAGCAGGTTTCAGCTGCTTCAGGTCACATGTGGCTTCTGCTGCCTTAACTCTAAACACCATCGGTGCTCTCATATCCCCTCACTTTGGATCATTAGGAAAATTCCTGTTGCCCGGTGTTTTTTTTTAAGAAATAAGAGCTTCTGCTTTTCAATGAAGAGGACAAGCCTCCTGATCAACCTCACAAGGAAGAATCTTATCTTAACCTCAGGTAGGTCTGTTTGGGGCTGCATCAAGAAGGTTGGACAGAACACCTTGAGGAATAAACACTTGGCCTGTTAATCTTCAGCCATTAACAACCACAGGGGAGGGTTTTCATTGGCTCGTAGCCTGCTATTGATAAAGTCCATAGTGTCTGGTACCACCTATTGTCCCTGGGAGGGTACTGATATACCCTCTCCACCCACTTTTCTCTTCTGCTTGTTTGCCTACCTAGACTTGTCATGACTGCCTGTCACGTAGAGAAAGCAGGCCACGTGCACAAACAGGCATGGACAGAGAGGGAGGTCTAAACAAGGGAAGGAGCTTCCGTATTGCCTGGACTCTAGGCTTCAGAAAAGATCAAAACCAAGTTTGTCCTTTTGCATGAAATAGAGGGAAATTTGCACGAGTGGTAAAATGAACACCAAGAGTAAGGGGCAGAAGGTTATTTGTCTTGGACTTCATCATTTTTACTAGGAATTTTCCAAGCTTGACCAAGTAGTTCTCTTAAGAACTTAATAGTTTAAAAATGTCACCATGCTAAAGTTAAAATCATGGCAAAAACTCAACGGTTTCAGGAAGGGTGTTTGTATTAGCAATTTTAAGTGGAATATATAGGCGGGTCACAGTAACCACTTCAGCAGAATTTGGAAGGCAAAATTAATAGGTATGGATAAGTTCCCGGATGATAATGCAACATAAATTAGATTTAGTTACTATGAATGCACTTTATGAAATCCTTTTAAATTGGCCTCTCAGATTGTCCAGCCACGGGGTTTTGATTTAGGACAAGAGTCCAGGGACATCTGGAGCTGTGGCACCATAATGATGTCACATACGAGGAGGCTCAACTGTGGAGTTTGGTGTCCAGGTGCCTGGAGGAGCAGGTGGGTGCTCAGCGGGAAAGCAGGGCAGCCATCGAAGACTCGGAGTCTCAGAATATGTCACCATTTGCTTTTCGGCATTGGCATTTCCCCCTCTTTCCACTGGAAAAACACATAAGTATTTCAAATAGTTTCACAGACACTAACACACAGTCAATCCTCCTGAGTTTACCAAAATAACTGCATGCAATCCATCTGAATTCCCACGAAAGTGCTATTTTATGCACGATTGTAAGCAGATTCCAGAGTGACAACTGTCATGAGAGGCAGAGTTAGTGTCATACTGAGTGTGTTTAGGATGGTACTTATTAGCTCACTACCTTCGGGGAGACCCCTAAACAAAGCTAGGAAATGCACGTGGTCAATATTTACATTTGCTAGACACATTGGGGTGGTTTGGAGTCATTTCCAACAACAGCTGTGCAAACGGTTGATGTTGTGGTACATTCTCAGACTTAACTCTCCATTTGGCAATTCCTACATATGTCCAAACACTGAAAATATTTTTGCTTTTGATATGCGGGAGAATCCAATTTGGGATTTAAATGTCAAGTGAAGAGAAACCGCCCATTCTCCTGCTTCCCGTTTCACATGCTACTTTGTTTTCCTCCCGCGCTGTCCTTCTCAGTGACGGCGCGTGCTGCCATGACTTCCCCTCGAGAAATTCCCAGAGCCAGCTCTTTTGTGCTGTCATAAACATAAGGGGTGAGGCACTGGCTGGAAATGTAAACTTGGATCAGGCTTCCAAAACACAACAGAACAATTGGTGGTCTTGTCGGGTCCAGTCCTTTAATTGGAAAAAACCATAGCCTTGACTCGGCGGTACTGTTTATAAGGCTCATCCCCACATATAAACGATTTTTAAAAATTATGGAAGACCCACATTTATAAATGCAATGAGTCTTTGTTTAAAAAAAAAGCAATTTATCTGTCTCTTGAATTGTTAACCTTTTTCTTTTTCCTCTTTCCAGCCCAAAGCAAACAAGGAAGAGTTTAGCCTTTTTTTCTCTCTTTTTAGCAGTGGAGTTTCCCACATTTGTGGAAACTGCAGGAGTCAGTGCATTGGGAGTGCAATGGGTAAGTCTCACCCAGGGAAAACCACCTTCGTAATCACTGTATCTCCCTGGCCAGGTACATACAGTTGGGTCTTTTAATTGAAGGTGAGCCACAGGGAAATTGCTGAAGGCAAAGATGTCTTTATGGCACTTTAAATCACTCTGGGGAGAGTGTAATGTTAGATCAGTTAAGTTGCTTTGTGAGCCCTGACTCTTGGAAAATATGTGCTCTTGAGTCAGAGGCGCAAGGGGTCCATGCACATGCACACACACATGGGCAAACACACGTGCAGTTTCCAAAACTTGACTCTATTCTATTAGAAAAGGATAGTCACCTGGGCTCTGTGTACACGACTTGTACCCTGCGAATTAAGGGATGTGGAGGATCTTTGGTTTATGGGGTGAAAAACCCTACTGGCAGGATGGCCATCCAAAAAGCAGCATAATGAAGGGGCTGAGGAGAAACAACTAAAATTAGGCTTCATCTGAAGACAACTATAACTTGGGAAACGCACTGAGTAACATCCCCTGGGACTGCCATCAGAGAAAAAAGAAAACAGCACACTTTAGGGACAGAAGATGCCCTTTAGAGACTGCCCTAATGCAGGCCTCTCCAACTCGGGCAGGCGCTCTGTCCAGTTTGGTGGCCCTAGTGAAAAAGGAGCAAGGTAAATACACACAAGGTCACCCACTCTTCCCTGCACGTGTTCTCAGTATAACAATCCCAAGGGGGATGAATGAATACATACACGTGTGCATGGACACACACAAACACAGAGAGCTCAAAATGATTTCTTGACAGTTCTAGCTGAGCCTTAGAAACAGAAACAGGGCCCATATCCAGGCTGCAGTTGGTACAGGCTCTCCTAGCTGTTGGCCTGAGTTGTTTGCCTCTCCTTTCGGGCTTGCCTCTGGTAATTAACTTACACATATTTTAAACAAAAAACAATGTCATTTTTAAGTGTATAACAAATGATAATGTGATTGTTAACTTGCCCAGTTTGGGTTGTACATATGGTCATAGGAAGTGAATCAGGTCCTAGAAACACCATGACGTGTATGTATTTTTAACACTTTGGAGGAAAGTCATTGTGGGAACTTGACTATTTCTTTGATCTTCTACCTTTCATTTTGTCACCGCTGAAGTGGAAACCAATCACTGGGTGTGGCAGGTACCCTCTGACATGGGTCCCCATGATTTTACCTCCTGTGCAATCATTTCTTCTGAAATCACTTCCTTTTGAGTGTGGACTGGTCCTGGTTACAGCCTCTAATAAATAAAGCTTGGAAAAAGTGACAAGGCGTCACTTCTGAGATGGCTATAAGAGACTGTGACATCCCTCTTACTTGTACTCTTTCTTCCCTTCTTGCATGCTCACACTAATGAAGCAAAATGCTATGTGTGAGCTGCCTGATGAAGAGGCCCCCCCAAAATGCAGGAGGCCTCTGGCTAACAGCTTGTGAGGAGCTGAACCCTCAGCTCAAGGTACTGATCCTGCCAAAAAGCATGTGAGCGAATGTGCAGTGGAACCGTGTCTGCCCAGGTTTGAGAGGGTTGAGGCCCAGCTGACACCTCCATCGCTGTCTTGTGAGTTAAGCAGTGCTTGATTCTTGACATGCAGACACTGTGAGGTAATAAAAGTTGTTGTTTAAGCCATCAAATTTGGGGGGTAATTTGTTACACAGCAAACAATAGCCGATATACCATTCTAAAGACAGTTCCCATCATTCATTGGTAGACCGAATTTTTTTTAAGGTAAATACATACTTGTACAAATTATTACAAGTTTCCTTCCACATTTTTTCTTGGGATGAGAAGTATTGTTTTTAATCTCACTACTTTTCTTTTTCTAAAAGAATCTGTTAGATTATCTGTATTTAAAATGGTAAGAATGCTCCCAATGAGGTAAGACTGTTTACCCACTGAATTCTGTCTTTTCTCTAGTAACATCTTGAATTTGCTATTTTAACTACCTACGTTGAATTCATTTACAAGTAAATTGTGATTTTAGCCCAGTTTTGTTTATTTTTTAGCAACAAAGTAATAGATAATCAAGATAAATAATGAGTGATTATTGCCTTTTTTGCACAAAACTAATTCCATAAACATTTATTAGGTAGTTAATTCTATTTGAATCTGTATTATACATGTTAGGGGATAACTTAGTATTTATAAACAGAACAGATGATCTTTACTTGAAATAGTCTCTCAAAAACAGACGGGTCTTAGCATTTAATTAGTTTTAAGATTTTAGCCACATACTCTTGTCCTCTGCCACCCACTCAAAAATTGTCTCCAGATGTTCAACAAATAACCAACAGAAGTGGCAATTTGGCTAGCACTGATCTAGGACTTAAGGAAATATACCCAAGACCATATCTTGGATTGTTGCCAAAATCATTCCAACAACAGGATGCCTGTCTCCCCACCTATAAAGTGGTGAGGGAGTTCTCAATGCCCAGTTTAGGGTTATATAAAACCCATTTCTTGCAACACCCCAAATTTTATGCATATAACTTGTGATGAGAAACCAACCTGTGGGAAACCTGGTTTGGTGAATAACAGCTTTTCTATTTATGGTTTAAAAACCATCGAGTATCTCATGATCTATGTTAAATAAGAGTAGAACGCACTGGTAGTATTTTCTTTTCTGGGAAACACAAAAAACTAAATAAAAACAGATTAAACCTTAAAACTGTCCTGTTGGGAATAAATACTTGGGAATGCGCATTCTTCTGACTTTCCTGCCCCGTCACAGTGCGCTCCATCAGCATCGACCAAGACAGTCACTATGCCAACACTGGCAATGTAGATAAGTACAAGCTAACACGTGAATGATAAATGTGAGAAGGATGGTTTTAATTACACTGAAGAAGTTTCCACACGCATCTCATTTCTGCTCTACAAACCCAACAGCTTCACCTCAGGGCTTTGATCAAGGAGAAAAAAACAGTTCTGTGACCACTGAGTAAGGTTTTCTTCTAATGGGGAGTGGATAGAGCAGAGACTGATGGATGGCATTCAATGCCATTTGACTTCACAGGATTCATTGCTAATATCACCTTCCTCAGAGCATTCATGTTTTCCTGGTTCTGTATGGAGACTTCTACAAAGTCTGAAATGTGGGTGTTCTAGAAATCTTGGCTGTTTATGAAGAATGGGAAGCTGGTTTGCTTCCCGGTCATAAGAGCAGGCACTTCCTGCCTGGTGTGGCCACACCTTTGACAAGTCAGATGCCCTGGGAAAGCTCTGCATTCGGACAAGACACCAGTCTGGGGCCCGCAAAAGTGCTTCATGCCACTCCTGGCCCTGACCCTTTGGGCACGGATGCACTCATCTTTCCCGGGTCACGGAGACCAGCAGCACAGGTGGCCTGCAGTGAACACTTCTTGCCTGCCTTGTGGCACCTAATGCTCAATAGCTCCACTTTCTACAGGAGGCAGAACAGAGACATGCCTGGAATTTAAGTCTCAGTGAAGAATTCTATATAATTTGACAGAGAATCACATGATCTCCGCAAAAAAGGTAAAGGACTGACAAAATGAACTTGCTTGCATTTGGAAACAACATTAACAAATTGAGCAAAAACAATAAAATCATCTTTTTTTGCAAACCACTATGTTTTTAAAATGTTTTTTTAGCTTACTCAGAAAAACAGTGGATCTGGCTCCCAAAAGAACAACTTTTGACAGTGAATAATGCTATTAAGTTACCACCTGGCAGCCCTTAGTTAGGGGCTTCCATGGAAAAAAGGTAGTGTGGCTTGGTGGTAAAAGTAAACGTTCTGAAAACAGAGTGCTTGGAAAGTTACTTACCTCTCTGCTTATTTTCTCATCTTAAAAATTGGAATAGAAATAGTACCAGCCTCATAGGATAGTAAGATGTCAATGGGCATGCAATAGAGATAGCATAGAATAAGTACTCAGTATATTATTTTTACTATTAACGGAAAAATATAAAACTTTCCCTGGCTTACATGATTTGAAATTTATTTTACTAAGTGCAAATTACAAACCAATCTATTTCTATGGTAAGAAATAGTGCTTTCAAATTCTATGTCAAAGAGCATTTTTTCCTTCCAATCCATCACAGACCAATACTTCTGCAAAATTAATAAAAATGAATTACTAGAAAACTAACATGCACGTGGGACAAAGATATATTAAGACCTACGCCTAAATTTCAGAGTCCAATGTTCCGGAGAGCTTCCTCTGGATTTCTGTCCCTGTGTCTTTGCCATCTGGTCACACAGTGCACAGATGAACATCTGTCCGCTGACCCCACTGGGAGCCACACCGCTGCAGAAGACAGCTGGTTGTCATTGGGACTGCACCTGTTTCTCCGTTAGGGAATTCTCTTCCTCTTGAGCGGGCAGTCCCCTCTAACACAGAGATGCCCAGACTTGGATGGGAAGCTAGGTAGGAGAGGAAGTGGAGGAAGCACAGAGTCGGTTCTGGGAAGTGGTGCAGACAACAGCAGTGCCCTGAGCCTCCAGAAGCAATGGTAGCAGTGATGCCACAAGCAGCCTGGGAGGTGTAGGCCAGGATCCTGCTCGACTGAGGTCCACTGCCCTTGGTGGGGAGCTCCTGGGACTTGCTCTGAGATTCTCCTGGAGAGTTTGTGATCTACTTAATGTTCTCTTAGTGAGTTCTTTCTGCTTAATTACTTGATAGATTCGTACTGCTCAAAACCAAGCACCATGAGTAGTTCACAAGGACTTGAATGACACAGTGAAGAAGATGGGCTGTCCTGACACTTGGCGTCTCGTTGACTCTGGCCACCTTATGGCTGTTTACAGACACATTTTGGTATTATCTCACTATTAACCCTAGCCCTACTGATTTCCATTTCATCTTGTTCCCTGTACCATAGTCATACATGTAAAGACACCCTTCAGTTTAGCTCCAGAGCCACACCGAAAATCAATGAACATTTTGTACTGACAAGTTGATGTGACATGGGCCAGGAGGTAGGCCACCTGTCACAATTCTGAAATAAACTGGTCTTCCCGGGGTGTCCCAGAATTTATACTGGGAATTCACCCTTTTGTGGTCTTAAGCAAAAAATGTAGCCCTGCAAAGCTGACTTCCCATGTGGGAGACAGTTCAAGTGACTCTAAAACATGACAGAGGTCATTTTCTGCTCAGTCCATCAAGATCTTCTTAACCCCCGAGGAGGCACAGTGCGGTGAGAGCTCACCTCAGGCTGTGGGCCCTCCCGAGAGCTGCACAGGGCTTGCAAATGCTGTCTATCTAGACTCCTTTTAGGGAAGTTTCAGATTTATAAAAGGAGAAGATGAGGTTTGAGGGTTCCTTTTCCCTTCTTAACCCTGGGAAGCTCGTTGCTGTCCTTACCAGAGTTTTCCTCTGGCCACTGTGGGCACTGAACTTCCCATTTGATTAGCTAGTACCACCTGTATCAGAGTATTTCCTCTTATGTAATCTTCCAGAAGGTCAAGGATTGAAAAATGAACTGTCTGAGATTATGAAGATATGATTTGCATGGTGGTATAGACTTCATATCAAAATGCAATAATTATTGAGAGAGGAAACACCTATTATTGGGAAAAAGCAGGGATCCATGTTTCCACTCAATCTTTGTCCGAGTAGGTAGCTAGCTGACAGCCAAGTTCTTTTGTGAATGAGGGAGTTCAGGGCAACAGTTCTTGACCGTGGCTGCATATTGAAATAACATAAGTACCTTGAAAAATGAACCATGTTTAGTCCCACTTCCTAGAGAGTCTGATACTATAGAGAGTTTTCAATGGATAATCCCTGAAACAGAACCCTCACCAGTTTCTGCACGTGAACCTCAAAATAACAAACTTCTTTAATTCGTTTTTTAATTTTAAAATTATTTTACTGCTGTTCAATTACACTTGTCTGCATTTGCCCCACCCCGACTTTTCCCCCCATCCTAGCCAAATATTATTCTGCATCATTGTTTGAACCTTTATGCTTTAAAGTCAGGTATATTTGTAGTTCAAATCCCACTTATTTTTGATAAATGCGAGCTTCTATTTCAATTTCCTTAACATACACAATTCTTTAAAATAAATAATTACAAAATCAAACACAGGTAACACTTTCAGTAAGCCAGAAACAAGTTAATTGATTAATGGGAGGCGCAAAACCCTGTCCACAGGAGATACATATTTAATGAACTGATGGATGAAAGACTGAGAAGACAGCCTAAACATAATTTCATTTGGTCAACCTTTATGTCAGACAGCAGAGATTTACAATATTTACCCTCTCTGCAGATTTGCTTCCCCAGGGAAAATTAAACTTCTTATAGATAACTGCATATTTCAACTACCTTTTCCCCCAAATTCTGAAAGGTCAATTGTCTTGTCTCAGATCACACAGTGGCCCTGAACTTCCAGCTTACAGTGACCACTGGGTTCATCTGACACCAGCAACTGTTCTCATTCACAGTGGCTCCTCTTTAATGACAGGTAGACATTGCGCCAAGTATCCAGAAGTTCCCTACTTATTCCATGATTATATTCTGATTATGAAAAGAGAAAGATTTATTTTTATTTATTTTTTTAAAGATTTTATTTATGTATCTTTAGAGGGGAAGGGAAGGAGAGAGGGAGAGAAATATCACTGTATGGTTGCCTCTTGTGTGTCCCCTGCTGGGAACTGGCCTGCAACCCTGGCATGTGCCCTGACTGGGAATTGGACCTCGATCCTGTGGTTCACAGGCCCACATTGAAAAGAGAAAGATTTAAAGATTTGAATGAACAATTTTGCTTAGTTTCTTTGCAGAGTTCCTGTTGACTTTAAAATATTCATAGAAAAATTAGAATAGTGTGAATAGTAACAGAGATATTAATTTCCTTCATGTTGCTTGTTAATTTATGTGAAGGGTTCAGTTAATCATTTTTAAATTCCATAGAGATTAAAGAGATGCAATAGCAAAAGATGAATAACCTATCTTTGTCATTCTAATTTCTTGTCATATAGGTCTGTGTAGTTGGCAAGGTAAGTAATGCTGAAAAATAAAATAACTTTCAAAATATTATTTTAGAGCCAACTCTTGGTGGGTACCAAAAGATAGATTCTGTGATAGAGGAAATTAACAAGCCAAACAGAAAATTAATTAACATTAATGTCTAGTCTGCTATGATTTCTGCATTGTTGAGCTCATCTGCAGTGCTGGTTTTAAAAAGATTTGGACCTCTTCCTAACTCCTGTTGATCTAATCACAAGGCTGCTGGAGAAATTGCTGTTTTTTAATGTATCTGCAAAAGAGAAGCATTACCACTGTAACTAGTTAAGTCTCTGAAAGAATATCAATCTCTCGTTCCTGTTCATCTCTAAAGGTTCATCCTGCTCTGTGTCTCTTCACATACGTTCTTGCATGATCTCTTGGAAGACTTTCAGTCCTGGTCCTAAAAAGGGTTTCAGCCTCAAGCAATTGTAGCTTGATTCCCCAGATGCAGACCACAGCCCACCAGCTCCCCAAAGTGCCTGACCACGAGGACAATGTGAGCATGAAAGGGCCATGTGAATCCTTTAGTTGTTCTTGCAGACAACATAGAATACTCCACCCTTGAGATCAGCCACATCTTTTTGAGTAAGTTCCACGGAGATGGCTTTCTTACGGATGGAGTATGAGGAACTGAAGACATCACACAATAACTACAATGGGAGCTGTTTATGTAGATGCCATTATTTCTGTAAATAAAATCCCTCTACATGTACATATGGAACCACATGATAAACTTAAGGTGATGTTCTTTAGATAATGTCTATTTGAGCATTTAACCAGAGAAGGAGCCCACTGATGGAGCCTTCTCTCCCAAATCTCCATATTTCCAGACACTCCACCTGAAGATGGAAGATTGAGCAGCTTCCTGAGACAGCTGCGGTTCAGAACTTAATCCCTAACCTGCAGAGCCTGGTACTGATCTGCAAATTGTTTATAATTCATTCTCAGATAGCACTCTGGCTTCCACATCTTCAAGTCCTCGAGGAACTCTATAGTGCTTAGACCTACTCATTTCCTGTAGGAATCCCATTCCTCCTGGTTGTCTTCCTATTGGACCACATGTTCATCTGTCCTGACCAAAGTACCATGCATGCAGCCAACCAAGGTGTGAGGGTGGCCAGGCTGAGCTGTTCTGACCCATTAAATTTTGGAGGAGGTAAAACCTACCTCCCTTTTAATACAGCTGTTGAAACCAGTGGTGGTCTTATCTTCCACCTCCTTCCTTTTCAAACTTCCTGTAGCTGACTGATCTTCTTTTCCCCAAGCTAGGCAACTTAGAGCTTATTCATCAGTATGCTGAACTGGTCCTTTTGCAGAAGCACTGATATTATCCAAAAATTTTCTCATATCCTTGTCTTCCACTGTTGTGTCTTGCTAAATCAAAGCAGCTGAATTTGATACAAGTTCAATGTCATTTCCTTCAAGAATATACTCATCTTTGTGGGCTTGAGATACTGAACAAACAACATCTGACCTCATCTCAACCATACAGTTACATTTTTTGCCCAAGAAATTTCTAATTTCGACAAGTGAACTGTTCTCCTGAAAAATCGTGTTGATGGGGAACTGAGTGTCCATGGACCTCACCTTGTAATGGAAGCCCAGTGTGACACCCTCGATCACTTTCTGTGACTGTACATTGTGCAAAATAGGTGGCCAGTGCCTTTCTATTTCCCCACCATTTGTCAACCTGGAGCCTCTTATTTTTCTTTCCAAAGAAGCTGAGCTCTACGTTGATGTATTTAAAGTCTATCCACAGGGTGCCTCTGGGGCCCTTCACTATAGCTGTCGACATTTTCTGGAATGTCAACAGTGTGATGGTTTAGAACGGTTTTCATCCTCACAGTAGATGCCTGTCCTAGGTATTCTTGATGCCTCCTGCCTGACCTGAACCTGGGCTACACCAGCCCCGAGAAGTAAAAGCAGAACCTAGGATCCCCACTAGAAACCAGAAAATGTCAATACGTTCAAAAAGCTTCCCAGGTGATTCTAATGTGAGCCAAAGACACAGCCCCTGAGCACCTCTGCTTCCTGTATTCATTCCTCCTGTAATCGCCTCCCCTCAGGTATGGGCCAGGCCTGGTTGACTGCCTTCTGGGAAACAGAATTTCGGGAAAGTGATGGGATGTAGCTTCTGAGATTCAGTTATAAAAGCATGTGACTTCTGTCTTGTCACTCTGTCTTTTCTTCTAGGCCTGTTCACTCCGATGAGAAGCCCATATGGCAAGAAACTGAGGTCAGCCTTTAGCCCACAGCCACTGAGGAACTGAGCCCTCATGCCAACAACCCATGCATGATGAATGGACTACAGTCAGCAACCACGTGAGCAAGGTGGGCAGTGGCCATGTCTCCAGCTGAGCTTTCAGATGACCAAAGTTCCAGCTGGCGCTTTGACTGCAGTCTTGCGAGGGATTCTGAAGCTTAAAAACCCAGCTGACCTGTGCCAGGACCCTGACCCCAAAAACAGTGAAAGAAAAAATATGTATTTTTATCTTTACTTGACAAATAAAAAGTATATATTTTTAAGGTGGTCAACACGATGTTTTAATATACCAATACATTGTGAAATAATTGCCACTATTAACCTAATTAACATATCTCTCCCTTCTCCTAGCCACGATATTTTTTTTTATTGTGGTGCAAACACTTAAGGTCAACCCAATGTGTACTGTGTTAAGTTAGTAGGCCTTGGGGTAATTTGTCACACAGCAATAGATAACTAAAACACACAGTCACTAGTGATAACTATTTTGGGGGAAAAATAAAGCATAAAAGAGCTCTAGAAAGTGATGGGAATGGGAGTGAAGGAAATAACTGAAATTGTAAAAAGTATTACCAAGGGAGGCCTGACTGAGAAGGTGCCATTAAATAGAGACTTGAGGGAGGTGGGAGAGTGAGTCATGCAGACACCTGCAGGGAGATCCTTCCAGACAGAGGGGCACAGCTGTGCATTGGGGTAGAAGGAAAGATTCTCATGGGTTGGCCCTATGTTGAGTGCTTGTATTTTTCTCAGGCTACGCACACAGAAGCCTAAGAGATAGACATGAGACTATATCCATTTTCAGATGAGGGCTGTCAAGCTTAATACCCCAGAAATACACTACCATAAGAATTGGGGGTGGGCATGAAACACAGGGCAGTTGAGCCCATGTCTATGCCAGAGAATGTGTATTAGCTTCCTATTGCTGCTATAACAAATTGCCACAGATTTAGGGGCTTAAATAATGCAAATTTATTATCCGACAGTCCTGTAGGCCAGAAGTTCAACACGGTTTCTCACAAAGAGAAGATCAAGGTGTTGGCGGGGCTGCATTCCTTTCTGGAGGTTCTAGGGGGAATCTGTTTCTTTGCTTGTTTAGGTTGTTGACAGAATTCAGTTCTTTACGGTTGTAGGACTTTGTTTTGTACAATAGGTTGGAGGTTCCAGCATAATTATGATTATTACGAGACGACCAAACATTTTATTTTAGGTGTTATTTCCCATTTTTTTCATTTTCAGCTTAAAATCTCAAGAAATTTCCTTTGGCCACTCTGCTTGCTTCATTTTCCTGTTCTCATCTCTTAGCAAAGACGTCCAATGCGGCCAGGTTACCAGTGAGGACTTCTGACTAAGCGTTGCCCATCATATTGGGATAGCCTAGTGTTAGTGATACTATTGGACCCTTTGGGAAGCTGAGTTTGATTTACTTTCAGATGAGCTTGTTCAACGAAGGAGAATGCTGAAACGGGCCACCCTGCCACACTGAACCAGAACGTGCCTCCGAAGCAGCTGAACGGGATGGGGATGCGCAACAGGAACGTGAGCGACCTTGAGTAGGAACTGCAGCTGGGGAGTGCTGACCTGCAGCAGAAAGGAACCTCGGTCCCATGGACCCATGTGCTTACTCGCCTGACACGAAGGAACCTCTCCCCTCACTCTCTTCTCTATGTCATGTCCAAGGTGAGGCTGGCATGGCCGCTCATTCCCACCTAAGAAAGCCGCCGGGGGACTCCGGCATTTTCTTGTATGTGTATGTCAGTGTGTGTTAAGAGGTTAAACTTCTGTATGGTTGTGTGCGCACACCGCACAGACATATATCTAGAGGGGCTCTATTCCCACGTGTTATATATGGCAGAAAGTTTACACAATGACCTGCTCTACTAAAGTTTCCCGAAGGCGCTGCCAAGGGGCAGACCATCCACTCTGAATTACATCTCATTGTATCTGCTCTCTCCTTCCGGTGCCAATAAGTAGTAAAAACCCAAGGGTGGAAAGCCATGAAAGGGCTGAGAAAATCCCTAATAATTAAGGATTTCCAGTATTAATCTTTTCCACTTGGAGCATGTGCTTTCCAGCCATCACTTTATTTTTAGGGCCCATTTTTATTTAAGAAGACGGAGTGTTGATATCTTTTCTTTTACCAGAGAGTACAGAGTTCTGGTCACATAAATCAAGGCAGAAATTTGATGAGTGCCAGGCTAGTCTGATCCGCTCGGACTTGGTTTTAAAAATATTTCCATGGGAACCTTGGAGAGTGGTGGATGTGGTCTCGCTCTGCTGACAAAATTCCCCTTACTGCCCACCACTGTTTCTCTGCTGCTCTTCCTGTTTCTGGAAGCCCTGTCACTGATCTTCCAAGGCTGGAATGGGAGCAGGAGCCACTGCTGTGTTATGCACTAGACTTAGGGCTGGGTGTTGAGGACTCAGAAGTGATTACAATGGACAAAATTATAGGATTAGCCCTCAGGTCTTCTGGGGGGTGAGGGAGGAACAAACCTTGGCAGAAATAGTGTATCATAAATATCACAGAGCAAGTAGAGAAACCTGATGAGAGAAGCCAGAATGCAGAAACGTAGCCAAAGAACATGGGTTACGTTTCAGTTGGACCAAATCAGTGGATTTGGCAGAACCAGTAGTTTTTTATTTCTTATCACAATCAGACTTAACATATTAAAGAAAATATTTCCACTGTGAGAAATAGAAAACCACCTTAAACTAGCCTTCAGGTAAGATGGAATCTCCTGGCTGATGTAACCACAACGTTCTGGTGGAGGCTTACTTTATGCTGGCCATTCAGGTGTTCTATGAATGATCTCAGAGAACTGACTTTTCTCCTAGGACCTGGCTGTTGTTTTCAACCCCTGAAGGATTCTCTTTATGTGATGGGAAGGATTAACATTTTAAACTCATGAGATACCAACAATTCCAAATCTCCGCAGAAAGGAAACCATCTCTGGCTCCAAGCATCCATTCCAGTCCCCACACAGAAGGCCTCTTGTGGGCCAGCAGGCACCATTTGTCCAGCTTCTGTGGAAGAGGTGGAAGCCCCTGATTGATAGCTCCATCCCACTCCCAAGAGTGGGGATGAGCACGCCCCCAGAAAAAGGATCCAAGGAGGGCCAATGGGAACCACAGCTCTCCCCTGGAGGCCTGCGGGAGATCCTGGTCCCACAGCGGGAGAGACCACCTAGAAAGGAAATGGGAGCTGACCTGGATATACAACAAGGGCATTCTCAGCAATTCAGCCTCTCATAGAACCCAAGGGAGAAACATTGGAATTGCTACTAGATTTATTAGAGAGATGCAGAAGCAAAGATGATTCTGCAGCTGTAACTCCTATACTGCATAAAGCTGAACTCTCCATCAGCACTTCACAAATCTATGGAGAAAGCTAAAGATTGATGACAGGCCTTGAAATCTCAAAATATCTTCTCTCCTAACCCTCACATTCTCACTCAGCATTTTGCTTACCCTGTTCTTGGTTTCTGGGTTTCTCTCTCTCCTTTCTCTCTCCCCACTATGCACCCCCAATACATTCTCTCTTTAAAATAGCTCTTTGTAAAACAATACACAATAGCACTATTTGGGGAGGACAATTACGTTCAATCCACTTTTACTTAGAGCTGTTTTCACCATAATTGTTGCTGAGATGAAATACCGATCTTTCCATGTTGAGAAAATTAAAAGTGCCTCAAGGGTCAGAGAAAACAATCCTCTAAATACAAGCTTCAGGGAAAATGCCCACATAAATTGACTGCTCCCTTCCTGACACCACAACATGTAATTCTCTAGTTTTCCCAGAAGAATAGATCTCTGACCCATTCTTATTATCTTCAAAGAGGCCAGCAGTGGGACCCCTCAGCCCAGAAGGCCCACAGTGGCCAAACAAACAATTGTGTAGATTTTTTTTCTAAGACAAAATCTACATGACCAAAGATGTTATGGGAGAAAAGGCTCCCTTTTCCCAGAAATGGTGCACCAATGGGAGAAATGTAGGTCTTCTTTCAGTTATACAGGGAATGGTGGCAATTCTAAACTTTGTCACATGTGGACACAGCGAAGCGCAAAACATGCAATTACAAGGCGAGCGAAGCTGGCGAGTGGTGCTGAGACAAGATGTTCCCTAACCATGGGTGGAATTAGCTACATGACTGAAGTCAAGGTCTAATACATGATATGCCTAGCAGAGAAGACCAGTAATACATTTATAAGTTAGAAATATATATCTATTGACACATGTGTAAACACACATGTGCATATATTCATGCACAGAGCTATATGTGATCAGAAATGTCCAGATGTCAATTTAATGAGAAATGGTTCCTGTATTTGTAACGTTCTCTGTGACTAATCTGTTCTGTAGGAAAGACCCAATTTTTGTCTAAATCTAACCTGAGAGTTCAGTTAGAAATATCAGAAAGATACATTATGGTAAGAAAATATATTCAGAGTGTGTTAAGGCATAGAAATACATATTTTCTAATTCACATATAAATCATATTTAATTTTACTTAAGTTGAAGGTCTTATAAATTTAAATCTGTACCTTTCAGGATAAACTGCCAGTACAAACTGCACCCTAAAGTCCCTTCTCTCAGACCTGCAACTTCTCATTCCCTTCTTTTTCTGAAGGCAGTTATTAACACGCAGCTTTGAATTGAGGGTGCTGTTTATCAACTCAACAACTTCACTCAGGTTCCTGTCTCTGGAAGGACCTGCCCATGAACTCTGCCCTTCTCCTGAATATCCTGCAAGACTTAATTTAAGTCTACGTCCCACAGAAAGCTTTTCTTGAGTTACCCAGTCTAAGGAAGATGGTGGCTGGTCCCATAGATAACATTTATCATGTAGACTGATCACACAGACCAATCACAGCAGTGATTGATTACTTGTTCAGCTTTGGCATAGCATCTGTGTACCTTCAGTAATTCTGACGACGTTTCCCCAGACGTCCCTCTGTGGTAAGCAGAGTAATTGCCCTCAATATATCCACAAGTCAGCCCCTGGAACCTGTGAGCATTACATTTCACTGCAAGAGGACTTTGCAGATGGAATATGCATATTGACAAAATGTCTTGACAGTCTCCAAATATTCAAAACTGTCTATAATTGGATGTTGATCTGTATGTTCTGATTTTCTCACTTGCTACCTGAGAAGAACTGAGTCTCAGTGATGAAGATCATCACTCTATTAAGTCATTCACAAACTATGGGACAGGCTTTCTATACCTGGTGCTATTGAAATTTTGAGCATACTAATCTAGGCAGCATCCCAAGATTATACCCACTAGATAACTAATAACAACTTTTAGTTATGACAACAAAAAATGTTCCAGGCACTGTGCAACATGCCCCGTGGGGCAAGATCACCCCAGGTGGAGGATCTCTGAATTGGGGTACGTATGCTTTCATGTGTCACAGGCAGGATGGAATGAAAGAAGGCTAAGAAAGCTTCTGGAACGGCCTGGGCCCAGTGGTTGCCTGTACACTGTGCCTCTAGTCCTGGTGGAGACACTGGGACCCTCACAGACCCCACCCCTCCACTTCTCAGTCACTGCACCCTCTACTCAACCCTGGGGCATTTGGCTTCTGTGATTTCTGCTCAGCAGCTGACCATGCTCACTGGCTTTCAAAACCTAACTTTAAATGACACTGATGAGGAAGAAGAGGAAAAGGATCCATGGTATGTTTTTTAAAATCCCAGCATATTAAAAAGAACATTATATATGGAAATATTTATTAAGCTATGTTAGTGGACATTTTACTGGGCCATGTTGTCTATTAATCATATTCTAGTTCACAGCCATAAAACAGTATTTTATTACATTAAGTTTCTGGCAACCCACCATATACCCGTAAGTATAGGATGGGTCTATAAAACAATCCCCTAGATAATTTAAAAGTTAAAAAAATAGTAAAATCTGAAAAATAGTTCTACTTTAGTTTTGATCAAAAGGGTAATCAGGCTAAAAATAAAAATGATGTAGCTCTTTTAAAAGGAAAGAAAACAAATGATAAATAAAAAGCTAACACTTGACAGAGGAATCTTGCTCCCCTTTGAGTCGGCTGTTGGAAGTTACTAAAGACAGAGTGGTACAAATGTTACATTAGACAATTCCCTGCAAGTGTCTTTGCAAATGAAACTGACAGACACGTGACGGTACGGCCTGTCCTGTAGGAACACCAGCACTTCCTAATACATGCCCTCAGAGAACCCTGCGATTCTCGGACCCCTTTGAGCTACGACAGAGAGGCCTAGGCCGCAAAACCAGTGGGCTTCTCCTAAAAGCCTTTCTTTCATCCAATGAATCCCCCCAAAGAACCAAAATGCTGGCTAAATGGTTTAATGTAGAAGGATCCTTTATTTTTGCTATCAGTGATGATGTGTTAGTTCTGATTATTTCAACTGAGTATTTGACTCATCTCCAACAAGTTTTATATGGATTTATTTCTATATATAAATACACACACATATATATATTTCCTTCATTTTTTCATCTTCTAAGAGTTGTAAGGTTGAAATTTGCTATGGTTCTCTCAGGGTGTAGTAGAATTTTAATGAGAAAATAGAAATAAAATAAGTCTGGAATATGAAGCCATGAACTTGGAAAGGAATCCAAACTGCCATATTGATGAACACTACATTTTCTCGAGCCCGTGTGCCAGCTTGGAGCAATTGTTTCACTTGTCTGTCGCTATTTCCTCAATTTACGGCCTTTGGTCCTTGAAACAGAAACATTTAGAATATATGCATCAAATAAGTATATATGTATACAGGCATACATCAGAAATTGTACATTATATATTAAAACCCACACTTTGCAAGCCATCCTTGCATATAGCTGATAGTAATTAAAAACATTCAGAACTTTATTGGAGGAGAACGGAAACCATCCATTTCTGCATAATTAAAACTAAGCTCAGATATGTTTTCTGGTCACAATGCAATTGCGTTGGTTTCTCCCTCTGCCTTGGACCACAAGGAAACAGTCATCACTTTGACCAACTACCTCCTTTGCTAATCACTTTAAACAGCTCCTCGTTTCTAGAACAAGGTTTTTAAACTGTGTTCCTAAGATCTCCAGGGTTCCACGCACCACTGCAGGCTCAGGGGCTGCCTGTGGAACTAAGGAGAACCTTTGAAGCTGGTTCAGGACTTCTCTAACCAGCAGAGCAGCTTTCAATCAATCTGAATAACAAATGGAAAATTTATATTCTTTAGATTTTCTTTCAAAGAAATTTCAAAGAAGGGCCCACCACGAGAACCAAGAATTACCAGAGCTTTCAAGTCCCTTGTGGAATGACAGCTTGCACCAGAGAATGTGAATTCACTTCACTAAAATCTTCTTCCACCTGAGTCCATATTAAGCCTGATGAGAGGATGAGAGGAGAGCAAAAGGGGAGGAAAAAGGAGAAGGAGAGTTTTGAAAAACAGAATGTGAGCGGAACAAGGCATGTGCTTCCTCCATCACTAAGTTCTGTGGCAAATGGCAGAGGAAGCCCGGTGGATCATTCCCCGGCTGGCGTTTGCAGAGCAGCAGGACGGGTAGACATGCCAGGGCACCAGGAGATATTGGAGGAAAATGGCCCTGAGCTGGCAGAGCAGTGGAGAGAGCCCCTGGGCTTCCCAGGGATGCTCAGGGAGAGGAAAAGAATCAGAAATGCTGTGGGCCTCCCTGTGGAGACACAGAGGGCAGATGCTGGTGGAGTTCAGAAGGATGTTCATTTTGTTTAACACAAAGGGGCAGGCATGGTTCCCCCTAAAGAAGGCAGGCAGATAATGTCTATCTAAGCTTTCGAGAGGGGGCCACCCACCTTGAAAGAGCTGTGAAGGAGTGAGATTCTTGTACACCCACAGGATGATACACATAGAAAACACACATTGAGCTGTGTAACCAAGTTTGAGTGGAGAGTCTCAACTGATGGAGGTATAAAGTTGGAACGCATTTCTGCCACAACTGACTGATTGTGTTCTTTTGACCGAATGTAGGAAACACCCTGCTGATACCTCATTTTTAGTAGCTTTCAGCTGTGAAGATTTTTCTAGTCCCATTTGTATCCCAGGCTCATATTCAATCCAAAGCCTTCCTACCTGTCGCATTTGTGTCTCAAGTGGCTCGCAGAGAGGGGGGTCTGGGTTCTCTGCACTCCCTCCCAGGAAACCCCAGATGAAGTTCATCACTCAGAACCGAAGGCACACCATCCTTTGATTGTCCAGAGCGACTTACAAACTTTTCTAAACACACACAGATACACAGTTTGGGTTGTTTTAGACTCAGAATACACGATTCTGCTGCTCTTCCTCTATGTTTGATAATACATATGAATTCTTTATACTCATGATTTTTTAATAGACTTGGGCAACTTGGTTGGAATAACTCCTAGAAACAATTTACTTTTTAGAAGAAAACCTATAAAATAGAAATGCAGTGTGCAGGTTAAGAGCACAGGCTCTTGGGCCCTGTTGTCCAGTTCGAATGGGTCGGTTTGAGGGAGAAGTCACCGAGCCCCTCAGGCCTCAGTTTCTCTATCTGCAATCTGGGCGCAGTGATCGCACATAATTCAGACGGTTGTTGTGAGGGTTAAATAATTTTGTGTTTTGAACAGTAATTGGCATTCTGAAGTGTTTGTTGCCTGTCATCATTACTATATTTTATGTATTAATATTTGATGCCATACTCCCTGCTGGGTTTGAACCCGATTACTACTACACTTACTACGACGGGCAAACCTTTAGCACCTCTTGGGCTCAGCAGCACTCTGATGGGTAAACGAGAGGGATAAATGGTCCCTTCTGTCCCTCCTCTGGTTAGGGTTTACAGACCATGGCCGGGGCAGTAGAAAAAGGGGGCACTCGTATAGGACATCATGGAATTAAAAACTGGTGAAACCTTTTTGCAAGGTCACGTTGTAACACTGTGTAGAATTTAATGTGTGCGTGCTTTTAGTCTTAGGAATTTTTATTTTTTGTGATTTATCTGACAAAAATACTTGTATACATGCAAAAAGATAAATATACCAGAATGTGTATTGAAGCATTGCTTGTAAAGACCCAAAGCATGCATTCATTAGGAATTGGTTAATTATAATAAATAACACTATCTTAACTTACATTCACTAAAAAGGTGTCTGATACTCATGTAAGTAAACGGCCAAGTGAACAAAAGCGTAAGTTGTAAAGCAGTATGTATATTATGACCCCATCATTTTAAAAAAAGGATATAGAAGAAAAGAATGAAAGCAATAAAAATGCATGTGTGTCTTTACATATGCACAGACTATGAGTTATAAAACTATTTGGTGGACTTACCAGTGCTTTTATCTTTCTGTGTCATATTTTAGCAGTGTGACTGTGGGCAAACTATTGAAAATCTCTGAATCTTCGTTCCCTTAACTGTCAAATGGATACTACTGAATTTTCCTTATTATTATAAGGATTAAGTAAGATAGCAGATTTAGATTCCTTGCCCCAAAGCCAGGCATACTGTAGATGTTTCATAAATGTCAGGTCTCTTCCCTCCACTCCCTAGTAAATTGTTTATCGTAAAAAAAGTAGAAATAAAGTTTCTTGACAATGATTTCCATTTAGCTATGTGAGTAATACAAATTTAATATTGTAAAATAAATTTTTGACAATGCTTACCTTAAATGCATAATTTTTCCTAGGATTATTTTTATTTTAGATGGAATAAAAATGCATGTAACTCAAGGTGGGGGAAAGTGGCTGACTACTTGTAGCATTTTGTAGTTGGCTGGCCTCTCAGGACAAAGAATATACATAATTTTTGTGTCCCAACCCATTTATAATCCAGTAATGCAGTGTAAAGTAAGACTGTTATTTCACTCTAAATGTTTATATACACATTTGCATAAACTTATATAAATATATACATATGTAGATAAAACTTCTTTTTACCTTAATAGTGGCTATCTTTAAGATGCAAAATTACAGGCAAAATTCTTTCTGTTTTTGAACTCCTCTATATTTTCTATATTTTAAAACCTTAATATGTATATTTTGAAATAAAAATGCACCAAAATGTTGCAAATTTTTATTGACTTATATCTAAACTATGTAGAGTTCATCAATAATAAAAATAAACCAAGGTCTTTGATATTAGTTTTGTTTTTATTTTCTATTAAAATTATAGGGGTAAACTAAGTGTTTGCAGCTAAGTGTTTCCCTAATTTGGATGAGGTCAACTGACCTCTGCAAAGGAAGAGAGAACAATGGATTTCAGTTTGTTTCTAATATTAGGAAATGCACTGGGCTTATCGCAACCGCGGACTAGTACCCTGGTTTCACTGCAAACAGTTAAGCAAAACATTAGTCAAGAAGTTGATAAGTATTATTTAGAGAAGATCTGCTTTTTGAGACTTGTCTGCATCTGTTATGATCAGATTAACTAGTGTCTTTGTGAGAAACAAGTAACTATGACAGTGCCCACTCCAGATAGAACTCCACTCAAAAATGTGGGCAAGTTAACATAATGGGCAATTCTTACAAGAAGCCGGGGCAGTTTGTTGCTGGTTTCATCCATAATGACCTACTCCATGC
The DNA here is from genome assembly GCF_014824575.4 of Sturnira hondurensis. Lineage (NCBI taxonomy): Eukaryota > Metazoa > Chordata > Mammalia > Chiroptera > Phyllostomidae > Sturnira > Sturnira hondurensis. The sequence continues at coordinate 19,093,492 of NW_028087015.1, read as the reverse complement.
CGAAAGCACAAATATGTAGCAGGTGGTTAAGCATGTGAGAAAAAATACAGTATTACACTCTTAGCATGTTCAAATTCAAAAGGATTAAAAAAATCATCCAGCTGAAAGTCTCTTTTATAGAAAAACACCTGATTTAAACGGGAACTTTTTCTTGAACTTGAACCTGAACCAGATATACCAGAGTCAAACTTCTTCCTTTTTCCCTTTCCACTAAAGCATGCTAATATAATTAACATCCACGGAAGGTCACATGGCCAACAAGCCTGAGTTTACCTACGCAGATTCCACATCCCATTGAATGGGAGAGTTAACATGATGGGTAACAGGATGTTTATCAACAAAATGCTTTTGCCATTTGGTTTTTTCATATTTAAGTTGACCTATTCATTACAGTCAACTCTTAAGTATACATACTTCTGAGGACAAACGCTTGTGAGTGTTGCACGTCTAAATGAGCCTAGCATGCCTGGGCTCCCTATAAATATTTGTCAGATAAATGGATAACAGATGGTTATTTGCTATGTGGATTTCACAGCTCTTTTACCTCTCTCTCTTATTTCTGCTTCATATTGTGGTGCCAGAACCATTTCTCTCTAAAAGCAGAAAGATGAAATCAGAGTAAGGAGTCTCTCAAGTGGTCCAGTTTATCTTATTGAATATTTTGGTCCAATGGCTTGGCAGAGAGGAACTTAGTAAATGTTGATGAAAACAATCTGTTACATCTTTGTCACTGTTCATTAAGAGAGTTGAAAGGATCATATATCTGTACATCATTCAAGAAGGTAGCCAATACTACAGTTGATGTGGAATTTAGAGTTGGGTCCTTAACAAATTCAAGTTCCATACAGCTGCCACATTGATTTTCCTAAAATCATCACTATAGGAGACATTTCAAGTTCCTGATCATAAACACAAAACCCTTGTGATCGCACTCCTGCTGATCCCTTGATACCCTTAACTTCGTGCCCTGCCCTTTCCTGCTGTGTACTTAAGAATCCAGGGCTCTGAAAGGCTTTACTCCGAAGTCAGAGCACAAATATAGCTGAATGCCACGGATGTAAAGGGCTCAGACTGCAGGAAGACAGTGTGATATGTTCCTCCAGGAGGTCTTCTCTCGGGTACTCCACTTTAAACATTTCTATTGACTCCCTAGGACCAGGATTGAGTCCCACAGCTCTCACTATTCCTCCTACCAGCCCTACCAGCTCCCACTACTCCCTCCCACCAGCTCCCAAAGGTCTCAACTCAGGACCTTTGCCATGTGGTGCCCTTTCCTTGGTAGGTTCTTGGGTCTCTTCCTTCAGCTGGCAACCACTTTCTCATCCTCTGAATCTCCATTCAAGTCATGACCTCCCTAAAAAGACAGAAGTACAGATAGAGACTACACCCTGAGTCCCACCTCCCCAACCTGCCCCACGCTAGGCCAGATGTCTCTTCTCTGCTCTCTGTAGCACCCAGTGGCTCCACATTTAACCCCTGCATTCACTGTGTTGTGTCAGAGCACAGCATTTCTGAACACAGAGTCTGAAACCAGTGCACCTAGACTCAAATCCTGTCTCCTTTTCTTGCCAGTGGGTTCAGGGATTTCATTTGTAAAATAGATGGGATAGTAGAAATTAGCTCAGAGAGAGGAGGAGGAAGCAAACCAATATATAAAAAGCTTTACACCAGTAAGTCCTCATTGAGTATGAGCTATTAATGGCGTTTATTTGTTATTTGTTCTTCAGCCTTGATATCTTGGTTCATATTCTCAGGGGAAAAATATCTTAATTGTTGTATATCTTTCCCTGCTCATATTGTGCTTGGCTAGTAAGTTCTGTATACACTGAACTTCTAAGAATAAGTTACCAGAGTGCAAAAGGGTGTTTGGGGAGGGTAGAAGAGGATGAAGGAGATCAAATGTATAGTGGTGGAAGGAGACCTGACTTTGGGTGGTGAACACACAATACAGTATACAGAGGATGTATTATAGAATAATACACTTGAAACCTATGCAATTTTATTAAACAATGCCATGCTAATACACTTAATAAAACTTATTTTAAAAATAAGAGAATAATTTTAGAGTCATGGAATCCTGGAACTCCAAGTGTGTAAGCATCAACACTTAGTTCCAAGTTCACGGAGCAAGGAAGCACCATGTAGGCATGGAGAGCCATTTCCCAGAGAGGGAACAATTAAGCATTTCAGGTGATTCTATCCTTGAGTGTAAACATGGCCTCCTCCATCGACACAGTCCTCGTAGAGCTTCTGAATAATACTCAACTGCTTCATGTCCATGCAAGGTATTCACTTATAGTTTTCAACAGAAAGTGTCAATTACAGGATGTCTGATAAATTCATCCAGAAACACAAAGAAAAACAGATGTTATTTTCCAAATCTTATCAAACGATTCCCTTTCTCTTTACTCACTGGGGTAGTTTTGGGCCAAATATGATGGTAAAGTCATTTGCCTGCCCCCAATCACGTGCAGGCTTCAGAGGGAGGGACTGTCAGAGTAAGTAAGATATTTGGATTTCCCACACTCTGAGTAAGCTCTTCCTTCTCTGGGTGGTTAAAACAAAGTATTTGATTTGCCCATTTTTCTACTGATGAAAGATGACAGATCCAATAGTTGATCTCATGAATGGAAATCTTGATATTGTATAATTGCAGTCTTTCTGTTTCCATTGTGACCAATTCAATGTCAGAGAGATGTTCCAAAGTCTGCACGGACAGTGCTAAGGTTACCTGTCTGCACCCTCGAAGTCCTAGCTGGCTTTGACCTGGAAGAAACAGACCAGGTGAGCAGAGGAGAGAGGATGGATCGTGTGTGCTTAGCTATTTGTATTCTAGATAACTGTTCATTGTATTTTAGACATATTCTTCACTAGAGAAAAGGGAACTGGTTACATGTCTATCTGTGAATTAAAAATTCTCCTTAGAAGGAGACCACTGGGTAGCTTCAGGTAGAAAAAAATTGCTGTTTTTTTAGATTATTTATGCATTTACTGAAGTCTGCAGGCTCATTTTTTTCTATTTTGCTATTTATTTCTTTGACTATAACAATATGCAAGCTCATATTTGTCCTTAGCTCCCCAAATTCCATCAACTACCTGACTATTCGAAGGAATTAAGAAGACATGGAAACTATAAACTGAGGTACATGACAAGGAACATTTATTCAACTCCCGTAGATTTGACCCGGATAATTACTGTACACTAAGAGACCCCTGTTGACTAAAATTCTCACCCTTACAACGAGACAGAAAAGGTGTCATTGTGCTGCAAAGCAGGTTTTAAATGATTGGAACGACCCATTATTTCATCAGTTCGAACGGATTTCTGTAGCTGATAAAATGAGTTCTACCCTCATGGAGGACCGGGAAAGAAGTTCCTAATTAGCAGGCGTCCTTCCCAGGCTTAGGTGCTCTAGCGACCCAAGTGCGTGCTGCGAGTGATTCTGACTCTGGGCAAGCCTGCATTCCGTTCGGATTCCATTTTCCTCGTATGCTAAAACAGGAAAGGCGTCATTTTCAAACAGGAAGTACTTGATGGACGAAAAATTCTATAAGCAGTGGTAAGACTCTCCAAATAGACAAGGGAATGCCAAAAAAAGGAGCGATTGTGAACTGAGCAGGCAACGTGTTCTCCAGGAGACGGCCGGGTGTGTGTGTCCTTGCTGATTACACATTTAATAGCTACACAGCAATGATCTCTATCAAGAAAGACCGCATTTCAGGGCTGTGTTTTCAAAAGGAAAAAGAAAGAGCCCTCTAGGTGAGCCCTTGGAAAGAGGCAGAGTAGTTTCAGACACAGTGAAGAAATCGGGGGGGGGGGGGGNTCCCCAAATTCCATCAACTACCTGACTATTCGAAGGAATTAAGAAGACATGGAAACTATAAACTGAGGTACATGACAAGGAACATTTATTCAATTCGCGTAGATTTGACCCGGATAATTACTGTACACTAAGAGACCCCTGTTGACTAAAATTCTCACCCTTACAACGAGACAGAAAAGGTGTCATTGTGCTGCAAAGCAGGTTTTAAATGATTGGAACGACCCATTATTTCATCAGTTCGAACGGATTTCTGTAGCTGATAAAATGAGTTCTACCCTCATGGAGGACCGGGAAAGAAGTTCCTAATTAGCAGGCGTCCTTCCCAGGCTTAGGTGCTCTAGCGACCCAAGTGCGTGCTGCGAGTGATTCTGACTCTGGGCAAGCCTGCATTCCGTTCGGATTCCATTTTCCTCGTATGCTAAAACAGGAAAGGCGTCATTTTCAAACAGGAAGTACTTGATGGACGAAAAATTCTATAAGCAGTGGTAAGACTCTCCAAATAGACAAGGGAATGCCAAAAAAAGGAGCGATTGTGAACTGAGCTGGCAACGTGTTCTCCAGGAGACGGCCGGGTGTGTGTGTCCTTGCTGATTACACATTTAATAGCTACACCGCAATGATCTCTATCAAGAAAGACCGCATTTCAGGGCTGTGTTTTCAAAAGCAAAAAGAAAGAGCCCTCTAGGTGAGCCCTTGGAAAGAGGCAGAGTAGTTTCAGACACAGTGAAGAAATCGGGGGGGGGGGGGGGGGGGGGGGGGCCATGGGATGGCCTCAGTCAAACTGGACCCGAGGAAAGATACGCAGGCGCACAGCACACGTTCAAAATGAAAATCCCATGCTGACTCCCTACCACTACATTTTAAGAAGTGATTCAGGCAAATCAAAAAATCAAAAGCACAGATCATTGTATGGGAGATTCATCTCTTTTTTTCATTTTGTGCATGAGATCCCTGAAGGGGAAATGCGAGGTAAGGGTAAGGGATGTAGGTACAGGTAAGACATGTAGATTTTAAGTCACAACTACGATATCTGAACGCAGAATGATAATCGAAATTAACTGTCTGCCATCCCTAGCCAACTGGGGAAAAAAGGGTGTGAGAGTTAACTGAGAACATGCATGAAAGAACTTGCTAAAGGCCCAGAAGTTAAGTTCTGTAAACAGTTATGATTCCTAATGATAACAATAATTATAACAAATGTCTGGGTTTTAAGAGGCCCTTCTACCTCCTACATTTTGAAGATGATGTAGAAATGGTCACAGTATGTACAACTGTGTAAGTGGTCTTCCTATGGTCCCCTTGTCCCAGGGCTCACCTGTCTGATTGGAGGGCCCTTTCAAAGAGATGTATCCTCCTCTGCAGAAGCCGTCGTGGTCCAAAGGAACCATCAAATAGACACTACTCTGCAAGGAAGGACACGAGAGGGCCTGGAACATGAGCTTAGTTCTTAGAGCCCGAATGGGGAATAATATTGCATAATTTCTTTTCAAAATGACTGCTTTTTACCTGGAATCACATTTGCACGCCTCCCTTGAATTTATCAATTCAAAAGTTTCAATATATACATGCCTATTGTAACCTGTATTACCTTAATCTCTTTCCATGCTTCTTACCACCCCTCAACATTTATATAAAGTTTTCCTACATTAAAAAGGAATCATTACTGGTTTAACTTAAAACTGTACAACAGTGTTAATTGGTGACACCCTTTTATGACTTAACATATGTGAATATCTAGAACTGTAAACTCTACGCATATCTAAACTGTAATGCCTCAATGCGGGATTGCTTTTGCTTGAGAAGGGAGGCCCTGAACCAGCCTGCTAGGGTCTGAATCCTCACTCCAGCTCTACTGACTAGCATGTCAGGCAAGCTGAGCAATCACTCTGTGCCTCCGTATTCTCATCTGGACCATAAGAGTACTTCACTCCTAGGAGAACTGAATGAGTTAATACTTACAAGTTTCGAGAACAGGTAAGACAGAAGCAGGAAGATTTTAAGGGACTTCAAGGTTTTACAGGTAGATTGAATTCAGGGAAGCTGTCTTAATATCAACAGCGTTAATAGTCTCATTTCAAGATATAAAAAATTAACATGTAAAAAGTTTGGATGTTGAGTTAGTAGTGATTTGTTTCTTCTCATTCATTCATCTATTCATTTATTGACCAGCTGTTTATTGAGCTTCTTCTGAATAGAAGGTCTCTTTCAGATAGCAATGAAAAGAACAAAAGAAAAAATTGATACTAAATTCTACTAGGCAGATCGAAGGAGAAATCGTACACTGCATTCATGGTAAAATCAGGTGTCTTTTTGCAAATATTTAAATCACAATCCAAAGGATAAACTATGGGAGGAGGTCAAAGCTAATGAAGGGCTTTAAATCCATGGAAGAATCCCTTCCATAAACCATGTATGTCAATGAAGTTCACTAAACTGCACATTACCAGAGCAATAACTTACACTTTCAACTTTAAGAACACCCCCAAATATATTTCATTTTTGCAGCTGCCATCTTGGATTTACTTTTCCAGAAGAGGGAATCATGTCAGGAAACATTAAAGCATTAACTTCGGCTTTGTTTCCTTTTAAACAGCGGATTCAGTGTTCCTGAAAGTCCCATTTGAAATAACAATGAAATCCCTGGATTTTCTGGAGCAGCAACTCCTCTTTCATGAAACAAGTTTTGGGTTCTCAGCCTCCACAAAATCCTGCAGTTACTTTTTGTTGTATTAGAAATCTTAACTTTTGCAGTTCTCCCTTAGTTAAGCAATTCCATTAAAACAGGCATGCATGCATACTTCATTCACTTTTTGTACCCTTTCTTTTAATTTTGCAAGAAGTTATCTTTGATTTCATATTTGAAAAGAAGATAAGTGATGATGTACTGATGTTTAATCCAATTTCAATATGGCTCTTTGCATTTTACTTTATCTGAGTTATTTCAATACTGTTAAGTAATGTTTTATATTTGAGGGATATTCATTTGGCAATATAAACTCTTTCCATTCCTTCAGATGAGGGGTGTTAGCCCTAATTTCCCCAGTGGGCAAGAGGAGATAACTAGGTCTTACTGAGTCTGCTACTTGGCTAGCAGTCAGAGAGCTGGTTAGCACAGAAAATGGAACTGTAAACACATGTTCAAAATCATATCAGAATATTGATTCTACGCTGTCACCCACAATGGGAGCATACTGTGTACATGTCACATCGGACTGGGCTAGTATGTGCAGAAAGATGAATTAGAAGCCCTGGGTCAACTTGCTGCACCAGGAGGGCACACAGAGGTACCTGCTAAGAAGACAAAGGAAATGGTCCACATATTTTCCCCCTCAAGTTGAAAGAAACCATTTCTCAGAAGCATCAATTTTCACACAGTGATTAACTCACAGGAATTAGCACAACGAGGTGCCAAACTGCACAGAGGAGGAGGCAAGGGGCTGCCCATCTTGCAGGATGGCTTTGTGTTTGGGAGCACAGCAGAGAAGGCTGGTGGCTAACCTGGAGGTCAGGTGCATCCTGCTCAAGGGAAGGAGGGAAAAAGATGGATTCGGAGGCTAAGAAAAAAGACATGTTCCCACAGCGTCCCTAGCAATCTGGAGATTCTTATGTTCGTGACTCTATTATTTCTAAAGTCATTTTTTTTTTTTTTTTTTTACAGGGTGGTGGTTGGAGGTATAAGTGATGGTGTGCAGAGGGTAAAGACACCAGAGGAACTGCTCCCCTCTGCAGCCCTGATGATTTCTCTTCATTTAGCCCAATTTGTATGCACACTCATGCAAATAGTGCATGCTCATGCACACTGCTGGCTGCCGTCTAGCAGTAGGGAGAGATGGCTGCACCCCACCTGGCATTATCTCACTGTTCTCAGGCCAGGATTGGGAAGAAGAACCCTGGGGGAGTTGCCCCCAGGCAGTCCCACGAACTCTGCAGGGTTCACAGCAGGACTGACTCCAGAGATGTTACTGCTGGAGTTTGCAGTCTCTTTAACTCCTCTCTCAGTGGATTTTCGGGGGTAGCTGCTCTAGAAAGAAGGCAAGACTCCCTACGGCAGCTAAGTGGAAGCAGACCTCTGTTGAAGCAGTTGAGGTAATACTTCCCCTTCCCTGGCACTTGAACTGAAAGGACTGAGGCAAAATAAAAGGGCAATCTGTATGCAATTAGAAGCTTCTACTGGCAATTGCTTTTTTTCCCTTGTTAAAACAGTAGAAATCCAAATTTTCCACCTTCTCAGGCTGTCCCCCCTCCAGCTCTAAACTGCCACAGTTGGTAGCAGTGTCTCTACGCAGTGCTGGCAAGGGTAGATCCATCAAAGAAAGGAAGGCTTTTTAAAATTAAAAAAATTAACATATGGCATTTCTCCAAAGCAGTAGTCACTAAACGTTTTAGCCTAACCTTTGGAAAGTGTATATATTTGTTGCCCTTGTGCATACATTCTTCTTTTAAAATTATTGATCTGATACCTTTTTGAAATTTTAATTAACTTTAAGATTTTAAAACTTAGATCGCCCCCCCCACCAAAGAAAATAAACTACATCAATTATTCAGCAATTTGTAATCTCCTGAAATTCTTAAAAAATCTAGAGGTCCTGTGATCATCTTCTTTCATTTAGTGTACAGAAATTTGAAGAGAGCAATGGTGCACGGTCATTTGTCTTCCAAGCACTTGCTCTTTGACTCCTTAGGACATGGGACTTTATGTATAGTTTTAGTTCTATGACCAATCAACCCCACAAGAGGAGAAATTCATCTCATTTTATTCATTCAAATGTTTTCTGAATTCCTACTATGTGGTAGGGATACATCAGGAGAAAAGAGGGGCAGAATTCCTACCTTTAGCAAACTTTCATCTAGTGGGACAAGATGGTCGGGCAGACAATAAGCCAAGAAACACATAAATGTTGAGTGTATGTGCATCCAAATTAGTTTAGAGGACGATGCATTGTGTTCTGGGTCTGACGAACTTGACTTCTAGCCATCCTTAGCTCTGATATCTCAACACTAATCATAAGAATATTAACCAAATAGGAAATGATTAGGTACTAGATTATCTACAGAGGGAGGTCTTAGTCAGCTCTATCTAAAATTGGCTCAGTTTTCCTTTGCTGGATTCCATCTCAACATGCTTGTCTTGAATGTCAATTGTAAGCAAACATAAATGTCTTGTTAAAACAAGTTTATCTTCATTCAACTTAACTGTGGCCTCTGATTAGCTGTTTGGAACTTAACTAAAGCATAGTTATGGTTGTTTTTCCTCTTGGTGGTATGTTGGCCATATATGATCAAACCGTATGTCTCTGACTCTTTAAAATGTCCTCAATTTTCTTCTGTGAACTTTGAAAGTACAGGTGCCATTCTTCATTTTATCCAAGGCATATAGTTAAAGGTAAATTAAGTGTTCACTCCTTTATGAAAGGATTTTTTCTGAAAGGATTTACTATTGAGTTTCTAATAAGAATAACTACCTAATTTCATAAAATAATATTGTTTAAAGTCTTTCCATTTATGTTGAATTTTTATATTTGATTGCATCATAGCTTCAGTCAAGTTGGGCAAGTGATCTGGACTTGTGCTCTAGACTGAATGTCTGCGTGCTCCCCAAAATTTGTATGTTTAAACTTAGTCCCCCGTGTTGGTGGGTATTAAGAGGCAATTCCCCTTTGGAAGATGATAAGGTCATGAGGGTGGAACCCTCGTGAATGGGATTAGTGCCTTTGCACAAGAATTGCCAAGAGCTCTCTCAGCTCTGCCTCCATGTGCGGACACAGTGAGAAGGTGACACAGTGAGAAGCGGGTCCAGTGAGCGGGCCCTCACCAGACACTGACTTTCCCAGTGCCTTGCTCTTGGACTTCCCAGCCTTAGAACTATGAGAAATTTCTGTAGTTTACAAGCTCCCAAGCTTATAGAATATTTGTTACAGCAACCCAAATGAACTAAGACAACTTTCACCAAAGAATCAGGGATCTTGTGGCCTAAATTAGTGAGTGACATGTTTCAGCCCTAGGTTACTTAATTCTACGTAATTCTGGGCATTTGTTAGAAGCCAGGGATGTAAACCAGCAAAGTCTGGAGACTCCAGGGCTTTCGCGTAATGAAATAGCAGAAGACACCAAGAGCTCACAAGATGTCCAAGAGGGCGTCCTGCCTAGACAAAGGATGAAGCTGCAGATGACTGCTAGTTTATCTCAATTTTCTTACAGCCACGGCATGTGGTTGACAACAGGCTGAAACCAGACAGAAGCCAGGTCACATCACCCTCTGCTCCACACCTTGCAGGGTTCCTCAGACTAATTGGGACATAATATGTCATATACTGTGATCTCCTATAACCCAGTTCTTACTACTCTTCCTCTTTTCTATTCTGGGCTCCAATACATCACTTGCCATTGTTCCTTGAAGATGTCAACCACACACCTGCTTAGAAGCCTGGCACTATCTGTTACCTTTGTTGGAATGCTCTCATCGTGAACATGTACATGGTGTATTCCCTGCCATAGTCCTTTCATGCTGCTGTAACAGAATACAATAGACCAAGTGGCTTACAAACAAGAGAAATTTATTTCTTACAGTTCTAGGGGCCAGAACCCCAAGGTCAAGATTCAGTGTCTGGTGAGAGCCTACTTCCTGGCTCAGAGATGGCTCTCCTCTTTCTGTGACCTCACATAGAGGAAGCTGCTAGGGCGCTCTCTGGAGGCCCTTTTCTGAGGATACTCATGTCATTCATGAGGGCTCCATCTTCTTGATGCAATTACCTTCTAAAGTCCCCCTTCTAATGCCATCACATGAGGGGTTAGGATTTTAATACGTAAATCTGGGGAAGACATAAACATTCAATCTATAGCACTCCTTGTCACCTCATGCAAGCCTGCTCAAGTGTCACCTTCTTAATGAGGTTTGCCTATGACTTCTTAGTAAAAATTACAGTCTGCTTCCCTCCCACCTTGATTATCCCAATCTCTCTGAGCATGGTCTATTTTTGTTTTCCTTTTTTCTCTAGAGTACTTATTGTCACCCAAAGTACTATATAATGTTCCTTATTTATCATGTCTATTGAGTGTTTTCTACCTTCCTTTGCTAGAATTCATGTCCCAGAATAGCAGGCATATTTATTTTCTTCTCATAGCTGTGTTGTACCCCAAAGCTCTGAAAACAATTTCTGGCACATAGTGAGTGTGCAATAAATATTTTATGCATAACTGAATGAATGAAAAAATGAATGAATGAAAAGTTTAGAACATTGTACAGTGATAAGCTATCAGGGCAGAGTCCCCCTGGATTTTGTTCACCATGACATCCTCAGCACCTACAACAGTTCCCAGCAACATGTTTTTATGGAGAACAGTGAATGAATGAACATTACTGGGTGGGAGGAGGGGGCTCGTAAAACCTACAAAAATATTAGTGATAAAGAAATGCCTTTGGGCCAGGATCGAGGTACTTTCATGCCCCGAATTCTTCCCCAAATTCTTTAGCTGGATGCAGGTCATAAAATTACCCCATCCTCCTCTGCAGAAAACATCATTCTTTTTAGTTACTGGAGAACTCCGATGGCCTGCCACTACTAAAGAGAATGTCCTCACAGAGGTGGCAGCATGTATTACACGAAGAAACAGCACATGAAAATGATCTGTCCAGACAGGATTCTGTTGCTGTACGGGCCCTCTCTGTTCAGTGCTGCTTTCTTCTGTGATTGGACATCATGGGCTTTGGAGTCAGATTTCTGCCCTATCGCATCCCAGGCTGTTACTCTCAGAAGGTCACTTAGTGTGGGCCTCCATTTCTCGTATTTTAAAACAATACCTACTTTTCGGGACTGTCATGAAGCTGAAAAGAATGTGTCCAATAAAATGCTTCGTAGATATTCCAAAATCCATCACTATAACCTCTATGTCTTTTCAATGCATAACTCTAAGATTTCGGTTGTGTAGTAATGGTATAATATGCATAATAATACGTGGTTACATATTAGGATTTTAAATAAGATTTTGTGTTTTCATCCAAGGTGTAAACATTACACCACTTTGTTCATTTATTTTCTTCCTTCGTTTTACACTGAAACTATAGTAGAAAATGCCATGAGAAATTGGAATTAACACTGAGGCCATTTCACTTCTTTCCTCGGTGCAAATCTAGCTGGTGATAGCCATGAGTGGTTATTAATGCTGGATTCCTTAACATTTATAGCACTGCATCAGAATATTTACTAAAAGGGCAAAGCAATGACTCATAAGTTACCCAGTATTTACATCTGAACAAAGATGGTGGTGTATATATCTCTGATACGTGATGACTTATTACCAAGCCAAAGTGACCATTAAAAGATAAAACTGTAGTGTACAATGTGTGGCAGAGTTCCATCACTTGAACATATTTCCTATTGAAACGTGATTAACATTTAGCTTCTGAAATGGAATAAGCAAATTAGTAGCCAAGGAATTTGCAGATTCTTTCTGTGGCCTCCTTAGGTCTTCATCGACACCACTTGCGTGATGTAAATCTTATTGAGAAAGCCCTTCTATAATCTGCGTACTTCCAAATGCCAGGTTTTCAGCTTCAAGGCTACAAAACATACACACTGTAAGAAGAGAAGGTGGAATTCTGGAAGAACGGGAGACTTTCATACGTCCACACAGCTTCTCACTGGCAGAGTTGTGATGGGAAGTTCTTGAAAAAAGAGCCAGATAAGGCCAAAGGCTATGTGACTGGAGAGCAGTGCACTGTGGTTTTCTGGAGGGTCCGCTGTCCCTCAGACTCAGAGCAGCAGTACCCATATCTAGTGCATGTGTGTGTTTTATGGTAAACAAAGATCCTGTTTAAAAATCAATAAACTACTTATGCTATTTTCAAAAACCGAAAAACATGGCTTTCATATCCATAATGAACAAAACATGAACATTGTTTTACTCTTTAGTGAGGGAACCAAAACAGTACAAAAGAGAAGGAGAATATATGCATAACGGAAAAGTCATTTCGTAGTAAGATTTCTGGATCAGACGCACAGCTGAGTAATGTCCTACAGGGTGGGTAATTTTTCTGAAAACAGAGGTCATTTGACTTTTACTGGACAAAAATCTACATGTTAGCATATAACTTCATAGAACCTAGATGTTTAGTCAGTAGTACTTAGCAAGTCAAATGAAGTCACACTCCCTAAGTAAGCATATAATCCTTGGGTGGGCCTGTTAAAGGATGTTCTTATAGGACATCACAAGGGCATGTTACCTTGCTTTGCCTGTTTCTGAATTTCAGATGACTTTTCTTAACTTTTAGTGTCTTGCTGGGAATTGAAAATAGATTAGTAACTACAATGAAGACAATGTTTAATTTATAGATGGCTCTGCAGTTTACCATTTTATAATTTATAAAATTACTTAGATGGTGAAAATGGTACTTGGATATATCTGATGTAAGAGGGCATGACTGTTACCTTCTAAGAGGAGATACCAGATCCTACCTATAAAGAGTGTTACCAAAATACATTATTTCAAATGAAAATGATCATTTTGCTCAAAGAAGCAAATAACATCATGAAAATCTGAGAATACCCATGAGTTCCTCTCAGAGAGCACCGAGAAGTCAATGCAAGGGAGGAAAAGTGACAAATTGAAAGTGATTTCTGGGAAGATAAAACAAATAGTCCTTTCAGTGGTATAGCCTTCTTTAGCTTGACCACGGGTCTCTGTGGATTCCTAGGGAAAAGTGACAAAATCTGGCCCGACACACTGCAAGCAAAGCCAAAGGTAGGACTGAAAAAACTTGCCTTGTGTGGCCATTGCTTTAGAGAAGAAGCCTGGCTCCACGTTCGCTGAAGGAAATTCAGAGGGAAGGTACTGGTTGGTCTAGAACAGCAAAGTGGAAGAGAGAATCCACCAGACTCCCTTTACATTTCTGAACCAATCATTCCGATGCTGCTGAGAGCTCCTACTGCCTGGGTCCCTCTCTGCATCTGGAGAGCATTTCTCTAAATATGGGGTGTTGTGTGTCACCCCAGTGTCTGCGCTCTTTCACTGTTCTACCTGCAAAAACTTCCTTCATTGGACTAGCTGTTCTCACGAAGGTTCATCTAAATACCCTGTAGGATAAACTGACCCAACATGGAATCAAGATGTTTTTTAATTATGCTTTTGAGAATTAGTCAAAACTCCATTACTTTTGAATTCATAACTTCCCATTGAGGTATAACAAATGTATTTATTAAGGAACAAATGATGTTCTTGTTTGATTTATTCTCCAATAAGTGTGATTTCTAGGGTTTGTAGAAACATCCTGTAGACAGATGTAGCAAAATCATATTTTATGATATTACAAGGCTGCTATTCCCTGAGGTTGGTTCCTTGTTCTATGATCCTTTTCTCCACTATTTAGGCTGCATGAAAAGCTTCTTCTATGAACTGCCCTCAGGGAAACAGTTATGCAAGGAGAGCTTCAAAATAAGCTTTTGAACTTCATAGCAGAGACAACTGTCTTGAAAACAGGAATAATTTAAATTTACAAGAAAGGTATGGGACTTCCTAGGAAAGGAAGATGTATGGGTTCCACCAACAAGAGCCTGGAGTATTTGGAGCACAAAACTTGTACTATGATTCCGGAGCAGGGAGGGCTGTGTTAACACTGACGGGTGCTTTCTTACCTTGAAGCTCAGAGGGTGGGATGGAAAGGATGGTTGAGGTCCTGACCATGGACCATCTTTTACAAGTCACAATATGGGGCTGCCATGTTTAGAGGTAAGTAAATGTTCCTTATCCTCTTCCCTAATGAAAGATGTTATGTATGTCTCTTCCATAATTTCTCTCTCGCTGCCACCCCAGGCCCACATATCCTGCCACATCACGCACTATCCCCTCAGAACTTACGTCCTTTTCGGCAAAGGGGACTATCCTCTCGCCCCTCCGTGGCAGCAGCCTGGCGTGACAGTGGAACAGGGTTTCTTAGGGCGAGTTCCAGAGAAGACCATTTGGAAAACAGACTTCTAGACTCATCCTGTACATGCAGCCTCCTCGAAATGTTATGAGCTCTGTGTGGCACAGGAGAATGTCTTAGTGTTTCCCTAGAGTATCTGACCAGAGAAAAATCCATGAAAACACAGACACCTCCTTCCCTGGAATTATACTGGTGTCTATGAGGCTACTGGCTTGTGATTGTACTGTGCAGGGTACCGAACCAGCTCTCTGGCTGTGTGGGCTCAGTGGATCCAGGGTTGTCTTCTGGTGTGGGTTTTCTCAGAACAGGTATAATGCCACTTAGCCTGGTGGGCAGTATCCGATGAGGGGTGCCATGCAAATTGTTCAGAATCTGCTCCTGCCTGGGTAAGGCACCCTGTCCCTTTCCCCTCCTTCCCTTTTTTATATACAGACTACCGAGAGCATTCTGATTCATATCCCCCTCCCCCATCTGCCTATATCCTCTTTCGCTGTCACCTTGAGAGGACACTGTTAAACTCCAGGAAGAGTTTAGCAAGTCCTCTGACATGCAATCTCCCTTAAGCTTCCAAAGCACTAGGTTTCACTGAAGTTAGAAGAATCCTGGAGGCCTTCAGTATAACGAACTACTCTTTTGATTGCTGGCACTGAAAACACTCTGCTGCATGTTATCATTATCTGAGTTTAAGTCTGTATTCTCCATAGATAGAAATTTCCTTGAAGACTAAGACTTTAGATGCATTTACAGTATCCTTGAATCTTATGCATCTAGATTCTACTGGGATCCTGGCCTGAGAACTTTGTGTTTGAGTTTCTCCAGGTATAAAGGTTAGAGGAAAATAGGCCCTGTGAACAAAGGAATGAGGTAGAGGAGGTGAGCACCAGGGGAAGGGCTGGGAACTGAGCTTGGTGGGGCCCTTTCCTCACATCCCCACTCCCCTTACCATCCCAGGTGCCCTTGAGGCAAAGTTGATAGGGACCCCAAACTGGCTCTAAGAAGAACATGTGACTAATAAGTCTAACTTAAAAAATATTCAGCCTCACTTGTAATCCAGGATATTTAATTAACCCAATTAGCTATATTTCAGCAGCAGGAACAGAGCCTGGTTTAGTGTGGTCTGGGGCTTTTACATTTGGGCGGTCCTCATTAAAAATGGAGAGGAGAGTTGGAAAGAGATTGCGGTCTTACTCGATTGTGATGAAGTATCTTCTGCAATTGCTTTGAAGTCTACGTAAATGCATTTATAAGTGTCTCCTAGGGCCTTGGAAGGACCCAGGCAAGTGGGGGCCTTGAAGTTTGGGCCTCAGGATAAATCCAGCATTTTGGGGGAGGGTTTTAAACAGGAACAAATGTGGCCAGGGAATATGCTGAATGAGTTCACCTCTGTTCATTTATTAACCGAACATGTAATTCCCTGGGTATGTCTCCAGATATCAATGATTCGGATTTCAATTTTACTGTAAATTACCAAAATAACAGTATTGTACTAACAGAAGATGGAAAATCTGAGGGCTATCACTTTTCAGGTTCTTTGCAAGGAAAATACCCAAGTGCCACATATTCTCATTTTGCTAATAAAACATTAATATTTTAAAAGCAAACCTTGATGTTCAACTTTCCAAAGTTATAATCCCACTGCAGAATAATAATTCGTATTTCTGCTTTCAGGAGCACTTCTAGGAAAATACAGACTGAGAGTGGACTGGCGACCTTATATGCCGACTGGTGAATTTTAAAACAAAGAGAGCCAGTACTATTAAGATGAAAATAATTGCATATGATCCGGAATCCTAAATCATTACCATATGTTACTTGGGTGACTCCCAACTTAGAAAATATGTAAAAATGGAGAAAAAAACCTTCCATGTTTTATTTTTAACCATTTATTTCTTGAGATGGCATTGAAACCTGAATTTTAAGTGCACTTAGAGGTTCAAACCTTTCAAAAATATGAGAAAACTTTGAAAAAGTATATAAATGTAGTAATTTTTGGCAGTAATTTTTTTCAGGGATAAATAGCATAGCAAACAAACAGAGAAACAAAAAATTGCCGCTAATAAGCTGCATTAAAAAAATCAAAGGCAATTATTGTACTACAGAGGGCAAGGGTAAGAAGAAAGGCTTAGGCTGGCTCTAAAGTCTGAAAGGTTAATTCAAGGTCCCTGTTAAATAACAACATAAAAATTCACTGTTACGTAATTAGTTGACTAAGGAAACTTGGTAGAGCAGGCTGCATTAAAACCTAATAATCCAGGGCAGTGGCCCAGGCTTCTGAAGGTCATAAATTACCATTTAAATTAAGGGTTTGTTATTAACACAGATCTTTCTCCTACTTTGCTTCTGCTATTTCCTTAAAAATTTTAATACCCCAGGCAAGATACATTCTCAGAAATTGGAACGGATTAGCAAGGTAGGAAAGCTGACCTGAACAGGCTCCCCTCGGCATTCTTCGCACTGCCTCCACGCCCTGTCTCAGATCCTGCCGAGCTGTTTTCGCCTTGGCTGGCACATCATTTGGTAAACATGGTGCACCAACTGTATCACTCTGTCTAAGGTTTCTCACACCTTCTGCTCGGCCTAACTCACATCGCATGGTGGGGTTAGGGGGAGACTGACCCAAAACCTACACCTTGGTTGGCACTGAAGGCCACTGGATACCCCAGAACTTTGAATCTTTGGTTCACCCAGAACTCCTGAGTGAACCTTGGGAGTGAACCTTGGGGCACCTTCCTCACTATCTGAGCCTACAGTACAGTGGATGGAGAAGCCATCTCAACGTGTTCCATCAGTTAGAGAAGGTCCCTGTGAGCGGGGCTTCATACAGTCCGTTCAGGTGATTAAAAACTACCCTTGAAAGCTATATTCCTAAACTGCAGCTAAGTTTGTTTCATTTATTCAACCCAACCAGATTACATCCAGGACACCCGTTAAATCTAAATTTCAGATAGTAACTCCTTTCTCAGCACTGGTATTTCCTGGATATTTGCACAGAGTGTATGTGTAATAAACACATAATGCCTTGTTTTCTTAAGAGTCAGGCTTACCTGGGAATCCCATGTTTTTATTTCTAAACGGGGAAGCCTAACTCAATCTGCTGTTAACGCCTTGCTGCAGCAACACGGCGCCGACTGCGCCAGGTACTCCACACGTTTTTATCTCCTGCAGTAGCCCCATGAGGCCCTTACCGCTTCCATTTGACGGGTGTGAAAATGGAAGCACAGAGAAACAAACATTCACTTATGAAATTAAATATCCTAAACCTGAACACTGCAAGCTTAGGTGGCTTCCCGTCTTGTGGAGGTTTTCCAGAGAAAACAGTTCTGAGCTGCTTGAACACAAGGACAACCGCTTCACCCAGATCCTTAATGATCTTTGGCGTGGAGTATTGTTACATACTTTCAGTTTGGAAAATATCCACAGCAGGTGTTACCAATTGCCAACCGCAAGCCATTAAAACTCATAGAACCCTGAATTTAAAACAAATTCTGGATGAGCCTTCCAAGATAAACTGGGTACAATGCATGCCGCTTAACAGCCAAATTATTTGACTTGCTATTTGTTTAATATAAACTATTTAAATGAGTACCAAAAACAGCCAAAATAAAGATTTCTGTTCTAACACAATTCCCGTTACTATGCACCTCCTATGTGTCAGATCTAATAGAAGGACACATAAAGAAATACTTACTTAAATGCAATATGAGGATGGAGGCAAAAACTAAATGTATTTATAAAAATTGTGCATTTACTCTTACACATTTAAACTTCAGTCATCTTCAAAGCACTCTGCATTCGATACAGTACACCTCTTGAGATATTTTCCACTGCTCAAACAGTTTTTGAACTTGTCAATTTTGATGCCTTTTAGTGCTTCTGTCATTTTTTGTTTCACCTCTTCCACATTGGCAAAACGTTTCCCTTTGAGGACTTTTTTCATCCAAGGAAATAGCAACAACAAAAACAACAACAAAAGACAGTCGCTTGGGGCTGGATCATGTGAAAAGGGAGGGTTGGGCACTGGGGTCATGCCATTTCATTTTTGGTCAAAAACTGCTGAACACTCAGCAGGGTGTGGGCAGGTGATTGTAAATCACCCATCATGAAATGGGCAAATGTGTTAAAGGAGTCTCCAAAAAAATTCACTGAAGCAGAATGCAGCCTCTCATGTGAATGTCAGCTGGTACACTGATACAGATGGGTTCCTAGAACACTCACTTAGTGGGGGAAGCCTGTACTGCAAGGGGTCCGCCCTCCAGAAGATAATTCCAGTATTTGTAGGGTCCCCCCTCATATACCGAATGCTAGTGTGACATGTATACAGCAGCAATATAAATGCAGAGCAGAGCAGAGCTCTCCCTCCCATGATGAGGGAATAGCCACAAGGTTTTCATGGAGGTGTGACTAAACTGAATCTTAAAGAGCAAGGAAGTGCTCATGGAGTAGGAAGTCGCAAAGGTTGCTGTAGGTGAAGGTGACGGAATGAAATGGAGACTACCTTGGCTTTCATCATCATTAAGAGCCAGATCCATCATTCCTTGGGCACATTCCCAAGATTAAAATAAATGAGGCTATAGGGACAGCATAGAAGGAAATGTTTGATTCTTTGGAATGTCTGGAGACTACCAGAAGGAATAGTCTCTGCTATCTCAGGTTCTCCTCTTTTTAACATTGTTTCTGATGCTGAAATAGACTAGGAACTTGATCAGGTTTCAGTGCATGTAAGACAGAGGAAGAGAAGGTCACAGCGAACATTGGTGCTACATTTCCTTACTTTGTACTTAGATTGAAATATACAACCTTTAACCACTATTTTCGGAAAGTATTGAAATCTTTTGAAAAATATTTTTATTGTTCAATTACAATTATCCCCATTTTACCCCATTACTTTCCCCTGCTCTACCTACTGCCCACCTTCCACTTTCAAAGCACTGAAGTCTTAAAGCTCATATATTATCCTATGTTTTCTGAGTTTCTCAACTGTAGACATTTAGTATTATATGAAAGGTCTTTAAAATATTTTGAAATGTGAATTCCTCCTAGAATTTTCAACCTGTATGTTTGTAGCTCAGGAGTGGAAAATAAAGATTTTTGCAGAAGTATGAACTAATACAGATATTGGTTTGTCTGACCAAAAATACCATACAATGTTGGCTTTGGTACCGTTAATTTTGCATTCAAGAGAAGTCTTATTCTAAGCCTGACCCCATATTAACTAGAAACAAAACGTGAACTGTCTTCAAGTTTCTGTAAAATGTCTCCTGTCACTTTGAGGTTCACTAAAAGCTCCATAAAGAGGCTCAGATGATGTACCCTAGCAGCCTGTATGAGAACTGGCCCAGGAGTCAACAGAATCTGAACGTGCTTTTGGTTTTGTTTCTTACTTAGACACGTTATCCAACCACTGGGTTTCTCCTTTTTTTGCATCTTTAAAAAAGTACAATTGAGATTCACAACTGCTAGGATCCCTTTTATCTCTAAGAATTCTATGTCTATAACTGACGTCATTAGAAGAAATTACTTTTACCAACTTGCATTTCAAGTCTTTGGAATAATAAGATTTAGCAAGATTGCAAGTGACCCAGCATAGTATCCAGAGAAAAGGTGATAATTCCTCCTCTGATCCAAAGGCATATGAATTCAGAAATGAGGTAACATGTTGTTCAATAGATTCCCCACATTAGTGCAGTCACATGGTATTTGTCTTTCTCGGACTGGCTTATTTCACTTAGCATAATGTTCTCCAGGTCCATGCATGCTGTTGCAAGGGGTGGGGGAGAACCAAACATAAACAATTAGGTAACCAATAGAAACTGGAATAATTTCTGCCACTTCTGACAGAAGTATGATGGGCACTCCATCCAAATGTGCGTGCATTCCTTCCTCCTGTTGGCTAAAAACCAGCGAAAACCTCACGTAAGTCTAAAAAAGGAAATGGTAAAGTTGCTCTAGTTAGGACTATAAGCTCTATTCAGTATTTTACAACATATGTGGTGTTTTACTGGATGAAGACCTTATACACCATATAAAGTCATATTCTTAACCAAATAAAGATGATTTTACTGGATCAAATTCAGATAATATTAACACTTATAAACAAATTCCAAACTTCCTTTGGTTTCTAATAATCATATATGAGTGGCTATGACAATTCTATCAATATATTTACCCCTTTCAGCAGCCACATTAGTGAGCATAACAACAAAACATAACAAAACAAACACCGAAAACTGGACCTTCAAGGCACCCATCATAGCCAATGAATTTTAGTCAATAAATGCCAAAATAATTAAATTACTGCAAACTTTCAACTAAATGTTTGGTATTAATTTTGGCTTAAAATAAAAATCTGGGAAATTGATAATATCTCATGTTCCAAAATTAATACATTTGATTTCCTAAAATAAAAACATATCACAATGAATTAGGTTCACACTGGAAACTTGCTGACTGGCTTCGACACTTGGAAATTCTTCTAACTTCTCGGAACCTCAGTCTCTCACTTGCACAAACACCGGCCTATTAATTTTAAAAGTGTCTTCACACTCTGAGAGTTTATGATTCAACATAACAGCTTTCGAAAGAGTAGTGAAAGGGCCCGGAAACCATTTTGTTCGTTCAGTCCAAAGATCTAACGTAGAAAATACCCTGTGTTTCCAACACCAGTCTGCGTTACCAGGAGCAAGCGACGCTGGTGCAGGGGGCGAACAGTGTGTGTCAATCACGAGGAAGAAAATTATTACTGTTTTAAATCAGCAGATGTTTTACTCTCCTTTGAATTGCAGTTAGCTCTTTCTTGGAAAATGCAAACGTTAAGAACTGACTCTGAAGAACAGCAGAGGGCGGCACAATCACAACCAAACCACACAAAGGAAAACCTGGGCATCAGAAGGACCCAGTGCCGGCAAGTCCCAGGCCTGCGACTGAGCAAGTGACCAACAGCCAGGTGAGAACAAAACATTCCCAAAGTGGATCTGAGGATCTGCCAATGAAAACGGTTTACATTTCATCTCAGTTCCATCCTCTGCCTTGGGTACCTCAGGAGCATTTCATTCACTCTGGGGCACTGGGTTAGATAGAGGCGACAGTGCTGGGTTAGAGCATGCCAGCGCACGGGGCAGGACGAGGGCTGCGTTGAACAGGGAGTCCCTGGAGAGAGGGCAGGCGTAGCTTGTGGTTAGACTCTTTGAGGTGGTGGATTTGTTCACGAAAAGGTCTCATGGGAAGCACAGAAAGGTCTTGTGTGTCACTGGAGGGCGCAGGTCTAGGACCAGGGAGGGAGCTCACAGCGGGGCTGGGCTGGAGAAACTGTGGGGAGGAGCCTGGAAACACACGGAGCCGCCCACAGCGGAGCAGGATAACTTGGGGCATCTCCAGGCACGCCTCGGCTGACTGTACTTCTTTCCCAGGTCGCAGAGATTTGCAAGTCTGGTGAGAGGTTGGAGCTGATAACTAAGCATCTACAGTTCTAATGCATTAATTACACTTATCACTATGGCAAGTCGTATAGAGTCTGATTTACTTCTAGGAAATCAGTATGCGATTATACATGCTTTTAAAACACAAGCTTATTATTTCCATATAATAGGTTATAATGACTGCGATGAACTCAGAGATCTGTTATTAAAACAGTTATAATTGTTCTATGTATGAGAATGGTTAAAGAACTTGCTAGTGGTTATTTGTTGATACACAACTGGATTCAGTGAGGTGTCTGGCTATAGATACCTGTATATTCATCCACACATAGGCACGGGGACTCATGTAGGTAAACACATCTGTGTGCAGAAAAATAGAAGTTGCCCTACAGGACACAGGCATTCTTCTTATGCAGGCGTATCAGTCCTGTCCACTTACTATGCAGGCAACACAAAGGCTTCCCTGTCAGAGTTGCTTGCCTGGGTTCAAATCTAGCCTCTACCACTTATTAACTGTGTGGCCTGGGCAACTCAGGCAACCATCTCAGTGGCTCTCGAATGTTTCCAGGAAAAGTAGCATTAACATCAGCATCCTCTGGGAACTTGCTGGAAATGCAAATTCTCAGACTCCACCCAGCCCTCCAGAATGAGAACCTCTGGGGGTATGATCCAGAAATCTCTCTTAATGATGCTTCTAGGTAACTTCTGATGCACATTCACACCTGAGAACCCTTGCTCTACCTCCACGTGTCTCAGTCTCCTCATGTATAAGATGTGGGCAAAAAGTGGATGTGAGAAATAAATGAGTTAGTATATACCTGCAGTGTTTAGAACAGGGCATGCTACAAGCTAAGCAGTATTAAGTGTTGTCTAATTAATATACATATCTCAATAGCCATTAATACAATAAAAGAGTAACATCGACTACAGTGTTAATGCTATTAGGAAGTTGAAACAGTCGAAACACTTTGATTTTGCTGAGAGCACATGTTAAAATAATTAAACCCACAGAAACACACCATAGAGAAGTATCGAGGCTTCACAAATGCCAGGGAAACTGTGTGCATCCGAAAGCAGCCAATCACCCTCGCTGCCTGGGCTGCGCATGATCTGACGGACATCACTGGTGCAGAAGCTGGCCCACCTCACATCCCCGACGGGATGATTTTTACTGAGGTAGCCAAAGGAGCTGGCCCGAAAACACCACACCTTCAAGACCATCCTTAAGATATATGTGTATCAGCTCTGCACTTCTTCGTAATTGAGAAGATAGAGATGAGCTCATCCAGGGGATGGAGAACAGGGGGAAATGAAGACCCTCTCAGGCCCTTTCAGCTCATCCCCCCAAATCTCAGAAAAGTTCGTCCTGACTTTGGTGGTTATGAATTTCTTTTACGTGTGGGGAGTCTTTAATCCTGTTTCCAAATATATAAAACAGGATGGCGATAATGACGATGATGGTGGTGGTGATGATGAAAATATGTTAATGCTTGTTTCCTCATAGGGCTGCGAGGGTCAGATAAGAGGACACAATGGCAACCACCTGGCAAGTGTCCCCTATGCACTGGTCATTACAGAATTATTCATTTTCATAGCTAATAAAATGACATTTTGAGAAGTTAAGTAGATTGCTCAACATCCCACAGCCAGTAAGGGGGAGAGTGGACTTCCCAGCTTGGTACATGGGCTTCTAGAATGGATGTTCTCTCTGCACAAGGTCTTCCTGAGGGCTTCCATGTTAGAGCAACTTGGAACTGGTGTCCCTTAGGAATGATCAGAGATGTAATTTGCACACAATTATGAAATCAGAAAAAAATCTTCACAACAGGAAGACTGATGTTAATAATCCAAAAAGCTGTTCATATTACATTTATCTAGGTAATATAAAGCAAATTACAATTGTAATTGATGAAACTGCCAATGAATTCTCACTTTTGGAAATTAATTCACAATGAAGCTACATAATTGGAAACCATTTACCCAGGAAATACCACATGTCAGGTCCTATCAGTGGACGGGAAAGCAAAGTTGAAGGGGCTTCCTTGTCATCAAGGACCTGGCTGCTCAGTAAGACAGCAGTTCATTTCTATTATAGCATTTACTATTCCAGACCAACTATATGAAGATTTGGGGGGGTTGGGGGAGAAAGGGGTAGGTGTGGTACAGGCATTCGCATTTTTAAAATTTCCTTAGATGACACTACAGTGTAGCCAGAGTGGAGAACCACGGTAGGGGAGGAGAGCTGGTTTTTTTCTGGACCCCAGGCAAGTCCTGGATTCATTCTCTTTTCAGTGCCCTGTGTGTGGATTAGGTGCCCCTTTCTGACTGATAATCATTCCTGACAGGGAGGAATCTGGAACTATCACTAGGTATTGGGGAGTGATTCAGTCCTCAGAAATGAAAGCATGAGACTGGGAATTCAGTTGACCGAAAATGGGATAACTCAAATTGCAGGCCATGCAAACCCACACATGTCCAGGAGACTAGAAGAACTGAGATCTGAGAGAACTTTCTTACAAAGAGCTTGGCCCTGAAGGTGAGGAGAAGAAGAAAAGATGGCACCTGAACTGTAAGCAGGAGGGAAGGTGGGTGGGGGGATGGAGAGAAAGAGAATTGAGAAACTTCACTGAATTTTTGTGATTCAATACGGAAGTAGAAAAGGTAAGTTAGAATGAAGCTAAGGCAGGGGTAACCAATGGAGTACTCTCAGAGAAGAGAGGAAGGGATGGAATCCAGAATCAGGTGTAGCAGATGCTTCCTTCACTAGAATCAACGAGAGTACCTGAGAGCAGACGGGAACAGGGCCAGAGAGAGCAGGGGCAGTTCAGTGTGAGGTGCTGGTGCCAACCAGAGAGCTGGGCAGTCAACAGCGTTTCTTACACGGTGAAACAACAATAAAGGTGCTTCTATCGTGAAGTATGAGGGACCTTCCAGATACAGGCTGGAGTTCATTCCATAGACAAGTACAGAAACCGACAAAGACTTTGTTTTCCAGCATTTGTAAGGAATACAAAAACAATCCTAGCATCCTTCGCTCTAGAATAATATTTATTTTCTCTAAATATCCGGATCTGGTCTATTTCATTCTGGAATTCAATATGGCGCCCAGTTTTACCTTCCAATACAATTTTGAAAAGGCGAAGCCACAGTTAGGGTTTATCACACATACTTTCCTCATGCTATCATTTAAAACGAACAGCCACAACAAAACCCAGGACAGCATGATTCCACATCATTCCTCTTTCTGAAGCAAGGGTTCCCTTTGAAGGTTGCCTTTCCAGAGCTAGAACTCAGCTAGGGGTCAAGTGGAGAGTATGTGGGTGGTGGCTTCGCGTCTGGTATCCTGGGGCTGGTCAGATATCCTAACAAAGAATTTTCAATTTGTGAACTGGTGGATATCAGCAAACTCAGTGGCTTTAATCATGGTGGTTATAAGAGAGTGTCTGATACTCAAAAATGTATTATCTTTTACTACTGACATCTTTGCCTCCATTGGCCTTTGTTTTACAAACATCAGATTCGAAGTGAAAAGAGAAAAGGTACAATTTTACTTTGTTTCCAGTTTTTAAATATGTTGAGATCACTCTTGGAATGAAGTACACAAAAGCTTAGTAATAATCATAATGATAACGTAATAGGTGTTTTTTAAACTTTAGATTTCCAAACATCCAGATGTTTGGCCTTTGCGGAAGGTATCCAGATGACTGATTGGGGCTTTTCAGTTTTCATACAGCTACAAGACTTTCTGGAGCCACAAGCTTTTTAGTTGCAACACTGTAACTAGAAATCAAAATTATCCTGCTCTCATGTAGGACCCCTGTGAGCAAACTGAGGTCTGCAGGCCAAATCCAGCCCGGGCCATTTCTTTTAACGCCTTGTCTCTGGCGCCTTTCATGCGGCAAAGGAGACCCCACAGCCGCCACGCTGAAAATATTTACACCCTGGCCCTCCGCGGGAAGAGTCTGCCAATCCTTTTTGTAGGTCACCTCCTTTCCTTAGCTAATTGGCTTTCTACGATTGCCTTTAGGAAGTTCCAATAAATCAGTATACTTTATGTGTATATGAATGATACACTCTTCGAGAAACTGCACTGATGATTTTTGGCCATTGTTCAGAGGTGAGCTTAATGGGATTTAATGTTCAGGAGGCCACAGGTTAACTGCTCTTCTCCTTGGAAATCATTGAGCATTTCCTTGAGAAAATGGCTAACTTTAGTTGCACAGGTAAATTAGTAGCTAGTATGTTCTTCACAGCTTCCATTTTTATATTTCCCCCCATGGGAGGTTCAAATGACATATATTGCAATAAATAATCTAAGGAACATTCAAATTCACTTTCAATGCCAGGATTTAAGTCTTAATGCATTTTATATGCATGTACTAATTGTTACTAACATGCTTGTTTAATAACAAGTATTAAATTGACATTTGGATACAGAAAGCTCAAGAATAAAGAAGGCATTTTAAAATGATAGATTAGATTACTATTTTTCTATATCGTTTAGAAGTTAGTTTTGTAAAATTCAGTATTTTGGCTTATTATTTAGTCTTTTTTTTAAAGATTTTATTTATTTATTTATTTATTTATTTATTTACCTTTAAAGGGGAAGGAGAGAGAGAGAGAAACATCAATGTATGGTTGCCTTTTGTGTGTCCCCTGCTGGGAACTGGCCTGCAACCCAGGCATGTGCCCTGACTAGGAATTGAACTGCGATCCTCTGGTTTGCAGGCCCGTGCTCAATCCACTGAGCTACGCCAGCCAGGGCCTATTTAGTCATTTTTAAAAAGAAAGGATTAATTTAGCCATTTTAGTACTCACAATTTATAACAAATCTAAACGAATAAGTATTTACTTAAAAACATATAAGTAAGCTTCTCCTGCAAGACATATCAGAAAGAAAAAACACAATGTTTTGCCTTCTATTTCAATGTCTAGCCATAAAAAAAATTAAAGTGATCCTTTCTTTTCATTGGTTTAAGAAACAGGGAAAGAAGCCAAAGCATATTTATTGTCTATCAATTCTTAGATTCTCCTTTAAACACGATCTTGGAGTCTATTCTAGTATAGGCAGTGCTTTGTCAGAGTTTACCTCTCCATACATACTACACACAGTATTTACTGTAGTAATAAATAATACTAGCATTATATACATATGTGTGTGTGTGTGTGATGCCTGTCTGGAAAAAGTCCAGCCAATGTAACGAGAACTGTGTGTGTGACACTGATGTAACCTGGCAGCCAAGGACTAGAATGCATGAACAGGAGTGACGTCACTGTTCTAGTCAGTGGGGGCAGTAGATGCTGCTGAGTGAACATGTGTACTGTGTGTCTGTCACATTGAAAATGACTGTGCAAGTTGAACAATGGATCTGTACCAAATTTTGTGTTAAGCTTGAACATTCCTCTGTGGAAACTATTTGGGTGACTCAGAAGTCCACAGCTGTGGGCAACTGGGGATTGGCAGCTTCATCACGACAATATGCCCACTCGTGCATCATGTCTTCTGCAGTTTTTTAGAGAAACTTCAAATCACCCAGGTGACTCAGCCCCGCTACAGCCCAGATTTGGTGCCCTGAGACTCCTGGCTTTTCCCAAAACTAAAATCGCCTTTGAAAGGGAAGAAATTTCAGACCATCAATGAAGTTTAAGAAAGTACAATGGGGCAGCTGATGGTGATGGGACTGAGGTGTCATTGTCCTATGTACAATGTTTCTTGCATCTTGTATCTTCTTCAATAAATGTCTCTATTTCTCATTTACATGGCTGGATACTTCCTGAACACACTTTGTATGTATATATGTATGTAGGTATATATATATATATGCATACACATATATACATTCCATACGTACATGCATATACTATGTCTGAGCATAAATTACTGAAGATGAAGGACGGTATGAATGCCCGCCATAGCACCAGCTGTTATCATGCAGACCTTCTCTCTGGCTTCTGAGTGCTAGTTTGCTATAAAGGGCGTACAAACACTTGAAGCCGCATTGCAAAGACATGTACCTTCTTTTGCCCTTATTTCCCAAGTTTAATTTGCTAGTATCCAGTTTCTAAATTCCATTCTCTACTTATTTTTTCATTTATTTAATCCTAACACTAATATACTTACCCTAAATTTGACTTATCCATTACTAACCTAGAAAATTTTACCAATTGGTCAGTTATTGTGACCCAGACAAAAATGTAAATATTTATTACTTTAAGTTAGCAAAAGTCATGCATTTAGGAAAGAAGGTCTCCATGGCATCATTTGTCCTTTAAAAGCATTTCTGTCTGCTCCCTATGACTCATACTTCCAGCATCAGCAAGGCCTGGGGCACCTCCTCCCATCGCTTTTGACCTGCGGAAGGGAGGCCATCCCCATTTCACAGGTGAGAGCCCTGGGGTGCAGTATGAGTAAGTGGCTTGCCCAAAGTTGACAGCAGAATCCAGGACCTGACCCCAGGTCTTTAAGATCTAAGCCCATGAAACTTATCATTACTTCATATTCAATTATAGACTTCTCCAGAGAACCAAAAACCCACCCACAAATTAGAAGCTTCTTCTTTCAAACTCTGTTTTTTTTAATAAAGATTGATTTGTAATGGAATTACATGTTATTTTCTGACAAGACTGTCAAACATGATTATTTTGAATATAATAACATAATAAAATTATCGACACTTAGAGTAGATGACAAACTTCATTGCTCTCATCATTTAAAAAAAAACTATAGTAGAATGCAAAATCTTTAAATCAGTGTTGAGTTTAAGGGTAACACCTAAAATGAGTCAAATATTTGTGTTGCAATAGTATAAACAACATTAAACAAAAATTGGGGTGAGGATGCCAATACAAGCCAGCAAAGAAGATGAGGTATAGCTGAGGCACAGTTTTAGATAACTCCTCATTCAACAGATGAGGGCAACGTGGCCGGGAAAGGTCAGAACTATACTCACAGCCTTTAAATCAGATCCAGTGCCCTTATCACTAAATTGTGCTGCTTTACTGCCATGTTTATGTCAGGGTTTGGCCATCAAATTAACCGTGTAGAAAGGCAAGGCTCATCCGGGTGCCTAAACTGAAGGACAGTCACAGCACGAGAAAGACCATCATCGGTCTCCGACAAGAAAAGAAACCTTTCTGCTGATGGGTTTACCCTACTGTCGGCTCTCACACACAGCTTCCTCAAATCCACAGCGAAGAAAGGGAAAACAAGTTAAACACTTGGTATTTGTATACCTAAGAACAGAACAGACTAGTGGATGAGTTAAAAGGAAAACAAGTTATTTCGGTAGTATTTTCCCCAGTTAATTTCTGAGTGTTTTTTGTCAGAGTGATAGATCAAGTATAAGAAAATTCTACTAACAGCGTTTATTACAATAACATTTTTGCATATCCAAACGCATTTTAATGGTGCTTTATATCTAAAAGTCTTGAGACAGATGTAGAAAATGTGCATCGGACTGGTGCAAATCCAATAGCACTTTTCACGTACAAACATCTTTTTATACTCTCCCCAGACAGTTTGAAATGAAACATACATTACAAATTAATCTCAAATAAATTACTTTTCTCAATTGCAGCCATTGGCTGTCACCTTACTAAAAACACCATTTAGCCAAAACTCAATATCTAGCCATTTGATTTAGTGCAGGCCGCTGAGGTTTGATGAAAGCAAGAAAGTGTGAAAATTTAAAACCCTTAAAGCAAATACATAACATTTTATAGGTGACGAAAATAATTGAGTACGAATCTGTATTTTATTGCAATTTTTCACAACATTGCCCTGTCCTAAATAGTCAAGTGTCTTGACTCAATGGACTTTAATATTCCAAAAATGACCTATCAAGGCAGATTTTCCCCATCAGCAGCACACAGTTCTCATCACCTTCAAAGATTTCTCACTTCACAGGGATTAATCAGTTCACAGGGCCCTTAATGTGCTGAGGGCCCACTGTCGATACACAGTAAGTTCAGGGAAAGTTGCTAACATTGTTATCAAAGGCACCGATGTCCTAAAGAGCTTAATCAGTTTGTCTGGGTAATGAGTCCCTGAAGAATGTGGTTTCCGGGGAGGCTGGACAGCTGTTCTGCATCGGAGCCCTATTCAAAGTTGCACATTTATGTCCCTTCCCTCCAAGAGGTGTGTCGTTGCATCTCTTCCTGTCCTCGTTCCTTTTAAACGATGAGGTAATAGGCTGTAAAAATGTTATCAAATGCCGGTTGTTAGAGAGAAAGATTCTAGCACCACCTTCAAACCTGGAGTGAGGAAGCAGGTGAAACACTGGTTGATGGAAAGCAAAGAGAAAATCGTATTTTAATGATTTTCATGTCAGATGAAGAATGTATCTGAGAAAGAGTCCAGAGTTGGGAATGACAGGCTCATCAGAAACTGGACTCCTCCGGGGTTACGTAGGGTCAGGGGAATCAGCAGCCCTTTTCACAGCACCACTCAGACGCAGGGCTGCCAGCCCAGTGCTGGGCCACCATGGTGATGTGCCCAGTGGGTGACCCCGGGGAGGGTCTTCAGGGGTATTAACAGTGTATCCTATTGACATAGGCATCCTCCCCACCCCAAAGTCAGCATCCTAAAGTCTTCTCTTGAAGATCCCTTTTGTATGGTAGCATATTAAAATAATCTTTTATTTTAAAAAATATTTTATGTATTTATTTCTAGAGAGAGGGGAAGGAAGAGAGAATGAGAGTGAGAGAAACCTCAGTGTGTGGTTGGCTCTCATGTGGCCCCAGCTGGGGACCTGGACCACAGCCGAATCATGTGCCCTGACTGGGAATCAAACTGGCTACCCTTTGGCTTGCAGGCTGGTACTCAATCCACTGAGCCACACCAACCAGGGCTAAAGGAATCTTTTATATTTGGTCTTACCAAGTATTTGTTAAACCAATCCAGTCACAGGAGATTTTTGTGACTGTATTGTTACGAGCTGAATTGTGTCACTCCATAACTCCTAGGCTGAAATGCTAACGCTTGGCACCCCAGAATGTGACTGATTTAAAGGGGGGGTCTTTGAAGAGGTGGTTGAGTTAAAATGAGTCCTGGCAGAGGTGGGAGTGGAGGGCTCTAATCCAATACTGCCAGTGCCTTTTTAAGGAGAAGTCAGGGCGCAGCCATGCACAGAAGGAAAACCATGTGAGGACACAAGGAGAAGGCGGCCATCTGCAAGCCGGGGACAGACGCCTCAGAAGAAACCAACCCTCCTGACACTTGCACCTCCCACTCCCAGCCTGCAGAATCGTGGGGTTACAAATTCCTGTTGCTTAAGCTACTAAGTCGGTGGTACTTTGTTACAACCAAACTAATCAGTTGCCAGAGCAAACTAATAACATAGTTAAGATTGTCAATGAATTGACAGAATACCAATTGACAGGATACTGTCAAGATTCATTGAGCAGAATAGCATCTTGCAGCAAAAACGTCCCTACACTTGTAGGGATGTGTGGAAGGTCCATGGCCTATGTCATGGTTGCCTCCTACCATGTCATCAATGGCTACAAACATACAATTAGTAACTGTGAGGATCCTTATTTTTGTATGCTTGTGCATTGAGGTTTAGAGATACCTTTGCAGTTTGTTTTAATTTTGTCCAAGGATCTTTTCGTTGCTGTTGTTAGGAAAAATAGAAAGGGTAAAAATGCAGATGTAATGTCTCCACATCTGCAAGTGCCTACACACTCCAAGAACTATGCTGCACATGGAAAAATAAAATAAGACTTGCTTCTTGATTTCACAGTTGGGAGGAAAGGGAGACATATTAAATAAATATCGCTGCAATTTATTATTTCATTTCAGTTTTGATAAGTGTTATAAAAGAAAAATATAGTGGCAGCTGAACTATAATTACACACGACAGCTTTTACTGAACAAATCCAAGGCAGATAAAATAATGTGGGAAATAAAATTCACAATCTTGCTATTCACATTAATATATTAAAACCTGCATTATTCTTTTTAATTTCAAATAAGCCTCATTAATGATCATCATTCCGTGGTACATATTTACTCACCTTCTTATTTTTGGTGAGAGGAAGATCTACAAACATTAAGAAATAAGAAATATACTTCAACATAAAATATTTTCCTCTATTATTTTTCACATAAAATAAAGGCGTGGATCATTATTATCTGATTTCACTACTGATATGTATTGAAATGTAAACAATCATACCAGAGTAGATTGCTATTTGCTACACTACCCAAAAAACTGTTCTGTGTTTCCAAAGAAATGCTGGGAATGCAGCTTCCCATGTGTGTGCTGCACTTAGATGGCGTGTCATTTATGACACTGGGGAAAAGAGGATTGCAGCTTTGGCTAATAAACCATTGTAACCGTCAGCTACTCTGTTTCAAATGGGCATGCTAATATTTCTTCATTTATGCAAAATAAAAGTTATTCTCGAGTCATCTGTTTTCACTTTTGCCTTCCTTTCCATTTCAGCTTTGGGCCTCAGCTCTCTTTCCTGACTAGTGAGTAACCCTGGTCTCTCTCCTCTTTTGCTGCAGCCTGGATGTTGTTCTTCGATCAAACACATGAAGCTGTTTTTACTTTAAAATGATTTGTGTTCTAGGAGTATAATGCATTTATGTGCATAAATAATTATTTTAATAATACTATTAGTTCTTTGAGACTCCAGTGATCGTGTATCACATAATAATTGATGGCTAATAATTATCAAGGGTTCATTCTGTATTAGGTCCCATGCCAAAATCTTTACATACCCTGTTACATTGAATCCACCTACTATCCCTGGATATTAGTGGTCATTGATTCTACTAGTGGCTGTTTTTCTTTCTTTTTCTTTTTTTTTCAGTAGGAAATAAATTTTAGGGAGGTAAGCAATTAAGATTCTAATCCAGTCCTGCTGGATCCCTGATCCCCCATCCTGAGTTCCAAGATCACTGACTGATGGAGTGAGTGAGAGGTTCAGTCTAGGAAGAGGCTACAAGCTCTGAAGGATGAAGGTTTTCCGCAAGCAATTCTCAAGCTTGACATTCAAATAACCATGTGCATAAATTATCCAAGGTATATGCACACATCATCCAGCTTTAAAATATACAGGTCTACAGAAGTCTGCGATATGGAGTCATTGACAGACATTTTTGTTAAATTTACCACTTCACATGAGGACGATTATGGGTTGATCACTAGCAAGAACATATTTGTGCATAGTTAAATCCACAATGGTGGCTTAATATTACAAATAGGACAATTCTCTGTGTGAGTTCCACTTAAGGAAAACAGCCGGGGTTTGGATTATTTATTAGCTTAAAATAATACCCAATTTTCTTCAGAAATCCAGGATGGGCAAAATGATATAGTTAATGCAATTAATGCAATGAATTCTGCAGGGCAGTAGTTTTCAGGACCAAACCCACCTACGCAAGCTCACCAGGTGCGTTGCAATTAGAATTTTCACAGTGAGTCCCCATGATGGGCCAGGAACTACCTAAGCTTTGGCAACACAGCAGAGTTCAACACCACCCCAGCCCTTGCTCACGTGGAACATCCAAGCTTTCACTTACAAAGGAAACATAAGCAAAGGGGGTCGCCACAGGGAACTGGCCACTTGGGACAAACCTCTCTTAAGTCATAATTTGTCAAGCAATTCTTTCTTTATGTGTTGGGTTTGAATAGAGAAAGAAAATGGGCAGAGGCTATGTCACGTTCCTCATCACTCGCAGGGTTCAGCCACCACCCTTCGCTCTAGTGGCTACTGAAGCACTGACTCAGACACCCCATGGGTACCCCGTGGGAAGTTTGTAGCTACAACACAGCACCAGGTAAAGACAGGGAAGGGGCTGTTCCAGGCTGTGTGAGGAAGGGGCCCCAGAGGAAAGCTGTCCCCGACCATCAGAAGTCCATGGCCACATATGGAAGGATTTACAACCGAAAATTCATTTGAAATAAATTCAGGAGTCCATTTTATCCCACTTAAGTGGAAGGCAGATGAGTGTAAATGGAACACTTGGCCTAGAGATCTTCAGAATCTGATACTACTTTAAGAAAGCCAATAAAGGAACTCTAAAGACAGATGCCCAGTGTGGACACAACAGGAAGCAGGAAAACTTCCACACACATATTTTAGCTTATTTAGAAAAGGGGAAACAGTAAATTATCCAGTCCTTAGAAGTGTGTGTGTAATTTCCAGCACAGATGTGCCCCCTGCCGCTGATACCCTGGAGTGGCTATCTCGTCTCCACAGCCAAATCCTGGGCTGTGGTCACAGACAGAACTGTGAGTGGTCTGAGGTCTCTGCATGTAGTAGCCAAGCCTTCACTGTCGCCCAGCTGAGGAGCCAAAACATGATCAGCTCTGGACAAACTGTGGACCCAGAGCGGAGTGAGTTATAATATTGTTTTGCCCAGCCAGGCCCAGACTCAGATACTACTTCCAAACACTGGCCAAAATACCCTGCCTGAACTCCTGCTAGAAATCTGTCATCTTTTGTGATTTCAAGGAGGAAGTGGGAGCTATTTCTGGGAATGATGTTTCAGAGTTTGGAAGCTTCATTTAGGATACCAGAAATGTAAACGAATAATAAAAAATAAACACCGGTAGTTAGGGGGGAGGGGATGTGATTAAAACCAGTTTGCCACTTAACCTCCTAATCAGGAATGCTGAGTATTCAGTATTATCGGACAGCTCCATTTAAATCCTCCGGCTTATGTTTCAGCAGGACGTGCAGGACTCTGCCCACTGGAGACTGCAGAGGCTTCTTCCTCTGCAGCCGGGCTACTTCCTGTTTCCCACGGGAGCTTGCGGGCTTTCCGGGCTCACAGGTCCTCCCTCTGTGTGGCCCTCTCCTTCCTGGAACACACAGGGGAATGGCTGAAGCATAAGCAGGCAGGGACTCTGGCGGCAGGGTGGAGAACTCCTCATGCCAACTCTGTGTGTCTCACCACATCCAAGCGTTCACTTTTTGTCTCTCATCATGGTATGTACATTTTATGGTTTGGAAAGGGAATTGTGCCATGGCTTTAGAAACGCAAGGTGCTTCCCGGGGCAGTACACGTTGGACAGACGGGTCCAGACAGGTGGACTCGGGAGGCCACACAGCAAATCACTGCGCACTGCGCTCTGGGCTGCTTCTGCCCCTTGTGCAAGGGAAGAGCTGCTTCTGGTCAAGCCTGCGTCCCTACTCTTTTTAGTTGTTGCATTGACAGACACATTTACCAAATCCATGATCGGTCCAGTCTGTCCCAGAGTTCTCTGCCGGGTCAACCTTCTTAAAGAATAGGATGAGCCTATGTCCAAGTCTGGGGGAAAAGCCTTGTTTTATACCTGACGTCTCAACTTGATAATTATCAGAGCACCTACACTCTCAAGGGAGCCCCAGTGTAGAAGATCAGTGCGTGGTGCAGCCCTAATGGTACTTCCCCACTCAAAATCTTTTACTCCTGCTCATCCACTGCTAACTCCCTAATTTTGCAAACTGTTTTAAAACAATGATTGATTAGCATCAGGACTTCCGGCCAAGATGGAAGCATAGGTGGAAATACTGTGCTTCCTCACACAACCAAAATTAAGGACAACAAAGATTTAGAGACAAAAGCACAACCATAACAGACAGAAAACTGAACTGTATTGAAGGAAGTCTGACAAGCATTCAGCCTGACCAGTAAGAGGGGCGGAGTCAGTGGCCTACGGAGAGGGATTGAGGCAGAAAAAAGGTGGCTGCCAGACCTAGGAGCGCAGGTGGCTCGGGGCTGACTGTGGGCACAAATTCTCTCGCAGATAACTAGACAAAAATGGGCAGTGAGACAGACTGTGGGACCCAGGGCTCTAGTGTCAGGAAATAAAGCCTAAAAACACTGACTGAAAAGGTGCCGGGAGACACTCCCAACCTCACAGGAGAGTTTGTTGGGGAGACCCACAGGGTCCTAGAACATACACCAGCCCACCGACCCCGGAACCAGCATAAGAAGGCCCCAATTTGCTTGTGGGAAGTGGCAGAGGGGACCAAAATTCGAGAGAGAGCAAAACAAGCACCATTGCTCCCTCTCTGACCCCACTCCCACATACAGCGTCACAACCCAGACACGTGGATTGACCCGTCCTGGTGAACACCTAGGCTCTGCCACTCATATGTAACAAGCCCAACCTGACCAAAAAATGGCTCAATCAGAAGAACAGATCAAAGCCCCAGAGCCAATACTTTTAAGCAACCAAGAGATAGCCAACCTATCAGATGCACAGTTCGAAACACTGGCGATCAGGATGCCCACAGAACTGGTTGATTTTGGTCGCAAAATGAAGGCTACACTAAGTGAAATGAAGGAAAATGCACAGGGAACCAATAGTGATGGAAAGAAAACTGGGACTCAAACCAGTGGAGTGGACCAGAAAGAAGAAAGAAAGAACCAAACAGAAAAGAATAAAGAAACAAGAATTTAAAAAAATGAGGAGAGGCTTAGGAACCTCCAGGACATCTTTAAACGTTCCAACATCCGAATTATAGGGACTGACCAGAAGAGGAAGAGGAAGAGCAACAAGTGGAAAACTTATTTGAACAAATAATAAAGGAGAAATTCCCCAATCTGGCAAAGGAAATAGACTTTCAGGAAGTCCAGGAAGCTCAGAGAGTCCCAAATAAGGTGGATCCAAGGAGGAACACATGAAGGCACATCATAATTACATTAGCCAAGGTTAAAATGAAGCAGAGAATCCTAGAAGCAGCAAGAGGTAAGGGGACAGTCACCTACAAAGGAGTTTCTATCAGACTGTCAGCTGATTTCTCAAAAGAGACCTTGCAGGCAAGAAGGGGCTAGAAAGAAGTATTCCAAAGTCATGAAACCCAAAGACCTACATCCAAGACTGCTCTATCCAGCAAAGCTTTCATTTAGAATGGAAGGGCAGATAAAGTGCTTCTCAGATAAGGTCAAGTTCAAGGAGTTCATCACCAAACCCTTATTATATGAAATGTTAAAAGGACTTATCTAAGAAAAAGAAGATAAAAATATGAACAGTGAAAGGACAGCAAACTCACAGTTATTAACAACTACACCTAAAACAAAAGCAAACTAAGCAGACAGCTAAAACAGGAGCAGAGCCAGCGAAATGATCACATGGAGGGTTAGCAACAGGGGAGTGGGAAGAGGAGAGGGGGGAAGAAGGTACAGAGAATAAGTAACATAGATGGTGGGGAGAAAATAGACAGGGGGAGGGCAAGAGTAGTGTGGGAAATGTAGAAGCTAAAGAACTTATGCCACATGGACATGAACTAAAGGGGGGAATGTGGGTGGGAGGGGGTGTGCAGGGTGGAGGGGAATGAGGGGGGAAATGGGACAACTATAATGGCATCATCAATAAAATAGGTTATTCTAAAAATCCAATGATTTATTTTTAACTTATTTACACTTTTTCCCAGGCTGTGCCAGAAATTTATGTATTTATTGACTTTTGTATTTACATTTGTCAAAGCTAATTTAACCAGATACATAGGAAGGAGATTTTTTAGATGAATTTGCTGCAAATCAGCACATTGAGTGCACGGCTTTAGGGAATTAATCTTTCTGCTTTGACTAAAGGAACAAGACACACCAAAGTGGCAGACTTTACATTACACTGGAGACTAAAAACACCAATCTTTGTAGCCTATAAACAAGCAAACTAAATAATTGTTGTAACAAATTAACCTGGTATAGTTTACAATTTTAAATATTTTGTCAAATTGTTTGTTCTATTGTTAAGTCAACATGTTTTTCTTGGGTTTGGTTGCTACACCGACAGAATATGGATCCGATGTCTAAAAGAACTTAATCACTTGTACAATTTGGTTCTGTGATTGCGGAGTTTTAGGCAGGTCAACTTGATAAGCAAACATAAAAGGTTTTATGACAAAAATCAACCTTCACCTTTCTCCTTCAATATCCAAATGATTTTTAATTAAAATAAATTAATAAAAGTGAAGAAATCTTTTTATGTCCATCATATTTAACTAATTAAGTAAACCCCATCAAAGAGTTGTTATCATAAAGAACTTAGCTTTTAAAAAGTCCTATGATTAAATAACCTTTTTTCTCCTAAATGGATTATTTTTCTCCTGGAATTGATTACGGCTGATGCACTCAATGACCTTAGAAGTCAGATAGGGACTTTGGGGCTCTGTGTCAACTATTTATAAAGCTTCTCAGTGTCTATGGTGATACAGTTTCTCAAAGACCTTTGTGAGTAGGAGTCATTATATGAACCCACAGTGATGTCTTCACCCTTAGACCGCAAGTTAAATCCACAAAAAATAAAAAATCCATAAAAATTAAACAGTTATGTCTTAATATGATATTCTAGCATATTTAATATTATATTTTATTTTAACTTCAGACTGTGGAGTGTATAAGTCACCAAATTCAAAGAGTGGGTTTCCACTCAGGCAGGGTAGAGTTTCAGGATCTAAAAGATACCATCTCTCCTCACTGCCTGCAGACGGTCGCTATGCTGTGGAATTCAGCTGAGCTTGCTTCTTTTTAGTTTCTCTCTATGAAGCCATTATGGGTCGAGTTGTGTCCCACCCAATTCATATATTGAAGTCCTAACCCCCAGTACTTTAGAACGTGATTGTATGTTTAGATAGGGCCTGCAAAGAGGTCTTAAGGTTAAATGAGGTTAAGGTTAAATAGGGGCATTAATGAGGTCATGAATAAGGTTAAGGTCAAATGAGGTCATTAGGGTGAGCCTTACCACAGCATGACTGATGTTCTTGTAGGAAGAGATGAGGACACCTACAGGCACAAAAGGGAGACCAAGTGAAGGCGCAGAAGGCGGCCACCTTGAAGCCAAGGTGAGACATCAGAACAAAGCACCCCAGGCAGCACCTTGACCAAGGACTGCTGGATTCCAGAGTTATGAGAAAATATGTCTCTGTTATTTAAGCCACCCAGCCTGCGGTACTTTGTTAGGGCGGCCTAGCAAACTGATACAATAATCAACTGTAAGATTTTCATTTACACATGGAGTAGAATAAAAACAATTCAGTGGAAATAAACTACAAGACACACATATTCTGGTATTTACAGACAATACTGAAATGTAAGACCAATTATCTTGCTATTTGGGTTGGAAAAAACAGTCACAGATACCGACAAATAATGGTAAGAATCTCGTGATGTCTGCTTCGAAAAGAAGAGCTGCCTTCATTCTGCGGAAGGGCTGACTGTTTCTTCTTTGAGTGATGTAAAAGACATGTGTGGAAAATTCTGGTGGGCTGCTGTGAAATGTCAAGTCCTGTCTCCATAGGTGGCGACTCCCACCTGCGTGAGCGCCTGCACCTCTCCTGGAGCGCCAGACTTCCCCGTCACAAAGTGCCCTTGCAGTGGTCGAGGGACAAGCATCTGGATATAGGTAATGAAGTCAGAGGCAAGAGCATGATGCTACTAAAAGTCATTCCCCCTGTTTATGTCTAAGGGAAATACTGGAGCCTTTGGTGAAAGGTAGAGACCACCTGATGAACTTTCCCATCTGAGGCTGCACGGAATGTGCCAAATCCTGAAACAATGGCGGGACTGCAGAGAGAGGAAAAGAGGGAGAGAGAAGAGGAGGGAGAGAGGGAGGGAGGGAAAGAAATATGAGAAGCAAAGGATACACAATTTGGGGTAACATACAATTGCAACCCCCAAATCCAGTATGAAATGTATGGCAAGATAATGTATGCTTGGTTTCATGAAAATGGACTGAGTTCCCTTAAACCATTCATTTGCTAAAGCTTTTCTTTTCTTTTAAATACATGGAGAGGATAATGCCATTTGCAAGAAGAGGGCAACATGATTGTGGGAAATACTAAAATAGGGTTTATCTGAATCAGACCCATTGTTACGTAGATAAGTATCTATGTGATTGGGGGGGGTCAATGCTATTTTTAGTATATTTAGAGATAAATATACTAAAATATTTATCAAATATTTTTAAGTGGCTTATTTTCAAAGTCTGGGCATAAAACTGCTAAGAATCAGTCAGTCCACAGACATTCAACAAATATCTATTTTGGTTACGTATAGGTCAAGGCTCCAAGGATACAGCAAGAACGAGAAGAAGTCTGTGTCTTCAAGGGCCTTACTTTCTCCCAAGGAGTGACAAATAGATCTGCAATCAATCAACAGACTGAAGTGTATGATTTCAGATCCGGGAAAGAAAGAACTAAAAGGGAAACATGCAAATACAACATTTTGGTGAAGAATGACTCGGTGGTGCTGATAACGGTGCTAATCAGCTGGGAGGGCTGAAGAAGGCATTTGGAGGAGATATTGAAGCTGAGATGGACAGAGGAGAGCCAAGTAAGACTCTGGGAGAGAGATATTCAAGAAAAAGGAAGAGCCAGTGCAAATACCCTGAGCCAAGGCCAAGCTTGGCGTGACCAGGGGGAGACATGAATGGCTGGGTGGCACTGAACGAGTGGAAAGTCAAACATAAGTGTGGACATCTGGACTCAGGTGGGCGAGATCATACAGATCCCCCTTGGCCAGGCAGAGGAACATGGCTTTTACCTTCATTGCATTTGATTTTAAGCAGGATTTGACTTGGTCTGGTTCATATTTCTAACACACCCCTCTGGCTGCTGGGTCAAAAAGGGACTGTTTCAGGTTAGAGGTTAGGGTGGGAGATTCAAAAAGGGGAGAGATGACCACCTCTCAGAGTAGGTCATCACAGAGATGGTGAGCAATACCCAGATTCAGGGTAGAGTGTGGAGGTAGAGCCAAGTGGACTTATTGACCAATTAAATAGGGGGTGTTAGGGTAAGGTGGGAATTGGAGAAACTTAATCACATGTGTGTGGACTTCTGTCATCTTGAAAGCTTTCTTTTTTCTGTTGAGGTAAAATATACGCCATCAGCCCTGACCAGTGTGGCTCAGTTGGTTGGAGCATTGTCCTATAATTGAAAGGACTGTGGTTTCGATTCCTGGTCAGGGAGCACACCCAGGTTGAGGACTCAACCCCTGGTCCATACAGGAGGCAACTAATCTTTCTCTTTCACATTGATATTTTTCTCTTTCCCTTCCTCTCTCTCTAAAAGTAATGAAAAAATGTCCTCAGGTGAGGATAAAAAAAGAAAAAAATAATAATACCAGCAGGCTAAGCCTTCTTAATTTGAAATGCCAAACATCTTTAAATTTCATGAGTAGAAAGGAAATAAACCTTCTTCTCTT
The DNA here is from genome assembly GCF_014824575.4 of Sturnira hondurensis. NCBI lineage: Eukaryota > Metazoa > Chordata > Mammalia > Chiroptera > Phyllostomidae > Sturnira > Sturnira hondurensis. The sequence goes on along the minus strand of NW_028087015.1, from coordinate 19,052,188 downwards.
AAAAGGTTGACCAAAGGCTTCAAATATACCCAATGTATTATTAGTAATAGCTGGAAAACTAAGCTCTTGCAGGAATACGGAATGGGGTCATTACGTTGATCATGTGTACTGAGAATCCTCTGCACTGTTAAGTAGATATAACAAAAGACAATTTCAGAGGAGACAGTCGGAAACAGAAGGCCACCCCTTTCCCACTTTGATCCACACACACTCCAACCCCTCTCTCAATAAACACTTCTAATGCCAGGAAAGAACGCTTCAAAACTCTGGCTTGCTTTGTTCACTATAATTCAAGAAGGAATCTGTATCCACTAGTAAACAAAAACCTACAGTGAAGAAAATTCCTTACACTCTTCTAGAAATGACATGTTTTGTTGTATCTCTTCAGAATAGACGGGGCCCAGTAATGTTCTTTCTTGTATGGCACTGAGCACGTCACCCATGACAACACATCGAGGCTGCGTGTATAGATTGCTCATTCACACGGGGACTCCTCTGGGCTGAGCAAAGGTCTTGTTCACTCTTATATTTAACTGGTCGACCAGTGCTGTGATTGTATCAGCCATTTATTGTTTATCTTATGAATGAGTCCCAAGTACACTGGATTGCCCCTAAATAAGAAAACGTGTGATCATCTGCAACAAACCCTGGCAAAAGGTACTGTCTCACATGGTATGTTATGCCACAGAGTCCTGTATATGATCACATTGGATTTTCTAGGAGAGGATGCTCATTTGCAGGCAGGAACGTTAGTCTCTGTCAAGCTGGGCAGGCAAAGTTAGAGGAAAAGTATCTTTTGATCTCTGACACAACCATGTCAGTCTCGTTCAGTCAGAAGACGGGTGCCCTCTAGTCCTTCCAAAATGCTGCCAAGCATGAGAGTGTGGACGGAGCATTTGTTCAAGTTCCTGCTGTTGTTTCCCCTGTGATTTTAAAAATATTTTAACTTAAATTTTTGAGTAGGTAACAATGTCACATACGCTGTAAGTGAAAAAAACAAGATACCCAGCAAAAAGTCTTCTTCCAACACCATCTCCTGTCTGTTCAGCAAACGTTTCCCAACATCACTATTAGTTGCTGGTTTTTGAGATCCCAGGAACTTTTTCACATATGCAACTATAAATTCTTATTTCCCACTTTTTTCACAAAATGGTACTTCATTATTAAAAAGTTAATTAATTAGTGCTGAAGGAAGTTAAGACAATGTAGAGAAACAATCAGATTCGTAAATGGAAGAAATTAAATTAGCCCAAAGGAAAAAGGGGAACTGGAAGAAAAGAAAATCATAAAGTGCTTAAGTGATTTTTATTTCCTCTCCACCATCCTTGAGCAGAAGAGAGAGTCTCCATGCAGCACACTGTGAGGGTTCTTGGCAAGCCTGTGGGTGTCTGTGTGCTTCGAGGCAGACATGTTTGGTCATCAATCTTTCCAAATAAAAAGCTTAGAGACTGCCAGGAACTTGAAAACAATAGCAGACTGATGGTTTGCTGTAGCTTGTGGTAAGAATTACATGAAATGGCACCCACGCTCTCAATAGGATGGCCACTTTGCTTTACTCCTCCATCTCAAAGTTCCTATTTTTCTTTGCTACCTCTTTTCTGTCATCTGGGCTCTATTAATGAAGAAATGGGGAGGAACCACAGCAATTATCTGGAAAATTAAATGGAAAAACTCCAAATTACTTTCCCCTGAAAGTTCCAGGCAAATCTAAAAGCCAATATTCCTATGATTGAGATGACTTGAAGTCTCAGAGCATATAGTTTCTTTCAGGAGCATAAAGCTATATTTTTTAAAACACAGACATCACAAATTTCTTATCTAAATTGCAGGCTATTCTTAAGAACTCTCCTAATTTGTTTTTATTAAAATATAATCTTTTCCAAGTATCCAAAATATAAAAGTTCCACAAATACAGATTTTTAGATCAAGGCTGAAGGGTTATATGTATTGAACAAGATAAATCCCCATGAACTTATTTTTCACGACTGTTACCTTGAACTTATTTTCACTACTGTTACCTTGTCCAGTGCCAAGGTATACAGTTGCACTCTGATAGACATTTGGCCGGGGGTCCCAGCTTGGGGCTGAGATGCAGTCTGCTATTCAGTGTATGCTTGGAGCAAGGCTGCATCAGCTCAGAGAAAAGAAAGCCTATCTTTAACTGGCTACGGGAAGAAATGCCTTTTTGTAATTCTCATGAAGGCTCTGCATGATCTAGCTCGGCCAGGAAGTGAAGCACTTTCAAACCATTTGCAGAAACAAGAGCCACCAACGATCATGTTTATATGGAAGACTAGACATCAGGTTTGTCCAGGATACTCCTAATTATATCTGCCGATCAACTTAATTATTATTAGGGCCCCTCACTCTTAAGAGTGTTTGGGACTAGATGACCTATTATACTGGTCACCCTAGTCTTGTATGTTCTATCCCCCCTCTGTTTTCATAGAAGGAAATGAACTTAGCAGGCAAAACTGAATTCCTTTAAAAACTACACTCATGGCAACAGCCAAGAGACTCTCTTAGCTGAGTTGTTTGTCTCTTTGAATCCACTTTGTAGTTTGGATTCCTATAAATAATTGTATTCTTAAAAAACCAGCTAACAAAGCATACCGTTTCACGATAACTGCGATAGTTGTGCTCTTTCTCTGACTACCAAATATATGCAAGAAAATATATAGTCAATGAGAGTAAACAACCATTCTGCAGCGCCTCTGTGAGTCTCCCATTGAGTAATTCTGGATCTCATCATGCACATTTTAAATCTGTTCTGGGCCACTTTGTGTCTAATTTGGTACTGATTTGGCCAACCTGATCAGTGCCTCAAGCAATTGAGGAAATTCCATAATCCTCGCTGTTGTAGCCCAGCGGATCACAGTGAATACTGAAACATGCCAGTAAGAGGAAAAATATTTATTGCAGAGGTGCTGAGAGTGTGGATCTTCCCTTCTTTGAACACCATATAAGAAGAAATGGATATCACGGCAGGGTATAAAACCTGGCTGCTCGGAAGCTTTTTTCTTATGCCATCACCCGTGTCTATATCTAGGACTATTTTCATTTGGCAGTTTGGGTCAGGAATTGGTGCATATTCTAATAGACACGCTGACAGCAGGGGTTGGCAAGCTTTTCCTGTAAAGCTACAGAGAGTAAATACTTGAGGCTTTGCATGCCAAAGTCTCTTGCCACTACTCAACTCTGTATACGGTGCAGAAGTGGCTGCAGACAGAGTATAAACAAGTAAATGTGACTGTGTTCCCATAAAACTTTACTTAGAAAAGCAACTGGCAGGCTGAATTTGGCCTGTAGGCCAGAGTTAGGACACATACCTGCCCTCTGCTGTGCCCCACTGGCAATTTATTGGAAGAAATGTTCTTATTGTCATTATGCTTCATAGTAAAGTCCCTACACCTTGCCTTTTCTTAGTTAACAAGACATTCTTAGTTTCTGTGGCAGAAAACCATTCAGAGATTTTCAGAGTTGATTTTTTAAAAAATATTTTATTTATTTATCTTTAGAGGGGAAGGGAAGGAGAGAGGAAGGAAACAGCAATGTATGGTTGCTTCTGGTGCATCCCCTGCAGGGAACTGGCCCCTGACAGAAACTGGCCTGCAACCCAAGCATATGCCCTGACTGGGAATCGAACCGCGATCATCTGGTTCGCAGGCCCACGCTCAATCCACTGAGCTACACCAGCCAGGGCCTTTCAGAGTTGATTTTGACCATCCTATTACATCTCATGATGTCATAATAATTTAACAATTTATCCTACAGGCAATCTATTTGAAGAAAAATTCACATCATTGAAACGTTATGAATAATACAATGACTTAGCATCAAAGGACACACTACATTAGTCTTAGTTACCTAGGATAAACACTCTGTAAATTCATAAAAAGAGATTGTGGGTTATGTATTATCTAGATAAATAGATTACAGATTATTATGAAGACATTTGGGAATAAGAAATTTGGTATTTGGGGTCATGCTATTATCCCAGTTTTAAGATGTAACTGTCTTTTCCCTTCATCTATTGTGTTTATGGTAGTAATTGGATGAATGTGCCTTTGCAATCAATGAGATGTTGATGACCACTTCAATATCAGAACAGGGAGAAAATTAAGATGTGTGCTCACTTCCTTCTAACTTAAAATAAAAAAATATATTTCTCTCCTCTTTTTCCCACCCTCCCCAAATGGTCCCCAAAAAAGAACAATAAAGGTTCTTGAAAAATATATAGAAAGCAAAACCGTGAGCTGATTTTAATGATCAAATACACCGTTTGTTGATAATTAGCAATGGTTAAAGGACATGGACTTAAAGTTATCACCACAGAGAGGTAAATGGATGATAATTGTACTAACTGGCTTTTACGTACACCTTCATTAGAATTCTATACAAGCTTGCAGACGTCTTCAGATTTTGATAATTATATTAAGCTTCTCAAACAAATAAGCATTAAACAACTCTCGTGTGAAAAACGAAATAATTTTGTACTATATCCCTCTGAACTCCAGGCAATTACATGTTTAGAAAAATGTTAGTCAAATTATCAGAAGAAAGTCTTTCGAGTTCTGTGTGTTGCTACCTTGTTATTCCACTTCATCCCCCCATCGTTTTTCAGAGGCCTTTCACCTACTCTTCATCACAGCCATGGATTTTCTAGGCCCCGAGTTGGATTCGTGGAAGTATAGAGGCTATTGAAAAACCAAACACAAAACCAAAACCAGACTGGTGTGACCTTACCAGCAACAAGGAGCCACATAAGCACATATAAGCCTTCTTTTGGCAAAGCTGTTATCCACCAGCCTAAACCTTAAACTGTCTTCTAAAGTTTCATGAGCACCTCATGTTAAGGCATTGCACTAAGAAAGGAAGCTAGCAAAGGTTGAAAAATATTTCCCACAGGAAATGTGCTCTGGCCTGTACTGAAGCCAAGTCTATCTATGGAGGAAGGATCTTTTCTGTTGCTTTTTTTTCATCCCCTCTCCTTTTGTACATTATTACTAGGTTGCAAACAATAGCTTTTTTGTTGCAAATCAGGAATAAAGGAGCCTAAAATCAGCATACAATTGTGTGATCACTGGTTAGCCTTGTATCCCAAAGTTGTTAAGAAAAAAAAAAAACAAAGATACACTATTCACAAAGCTAGTCATTCAATTCACACTAAAAGATAAGAGAAGGCCAGGGAATCTGTGAGCAAAAATCTACACTACCCCGTTTATTAGGCTCTGGAAATGTTTTCCATAAGGGCCTGCCAATTTTAAAACACTTTTCCTTGCTAAATTTACCCATGTTTAGTCAAGGGAGACTTTAATTCTGATCAGTCATTCATTCTTATGAACATGAGGAGCAAAACAATAAGAACCTATAAAATATCCACTGTCTTAAAAGAAAGCATTTGGCTAGCATCTCTTATTTATTTATTTTAAGTCTTATTCATAATTTCCTATCATTTCTCAACCAGTTATCTCTGACCTTGGCCAGGAGATGTCACTGTAGTGAGATTAAATAATTAACAGAGAGGTCTGAGTATTACCAACTTTCCATGTATGGAACTGTCATAAAGGTGTAGAAAGGCATTCTAGACTCTGCACACACAATCCTGCTGTTAACTAACAGATATAACACAAAGAGGATGTTCATCCCTCCCTCCTTGCTAAAGTGCAAACATTCTAGAACAAGGGAGCATCCCAAATGTAATGATTTAGTCATCTGGGTAAGCAAAGGTTTTAGTGAATACAGGCATGAGAGAGCTTTGTTTCTGTTTTTCACAAAAATAAAAAAAAAAATCCTAAAATGTGTATGAAACCTGAAAATATCCCCAATTGCCAGAACAATCCTAAGAAAGAAGAATAATGCGGGATGCATCACACTCCTGATTTCAAACTTCACAAGAAGATACAGACATCAAAACATTATGATATTGATGTAAAAACAGAAACATAGGCCAATGGAACAAAACCCCCAAATAAACCCTTGCAATATATGGTCAACCAATATTTCACAAGAGTAGAAAGAATACTTAATGGGGAAAGGATACTTAATGGGGAAGAATACTTCCCCATTAAGTAGAAAGAATACTTAATGGGGATAGTCTCTTCAATACATGTTGCTGGGCCCTGGCTGGTGTTGCTCAGTGGATTGAGCATGGGCCTGTGAAGTAAAGGGTCGCTGGTTCAATTCCCAGTCAGGGCACATGCCTGGGTTGCAGGCCAGGTCCTCAGTGGGGACACATGAGAGGCAACCACACATTGATGTTTCTCTCCCACTCCTTCTTCTTCCCTTCCCCTCTCTAAAAATAAATAAATAAAATATTAAAAAAAATAAATGTTGCTGGGAAACTGGATAACCCCATACAGAAAAAATAGAACTAGATCCTATGTTACACCACACACAATAATCAACTCAAAATGAATTAAAACTTGAATGTAAGACCTGAAACCATAAACCACATAGAAGAAAATATAGGTGGTAAGCTCCTTGCCATTGATTTTGGCAAGGATTTCTTAAATTTGACACCAAAAGCAAAGTCAATAAAAACAAATATAAATTGAGACTACATCAAACTAAATGGTTTTTCTGCACAGCAAAGGAAACCATCACAAAATGAAAAGGCATGTTACGGAATGGGAGAAAACATTTGCAAACTGCATATCCAATAAGGGTTTATACAAAGTATATACAAAGAACTCACGCAAATCAGTAACAAAGAACCAAATAACCTAATTTAAAAAGTGGGCGAAGGACCCAAATAGACCCTTTTCCCAAAGAAGACCTACAAATGTCCAACAGATACATGAAAAGGTGCTTAGTATCACTATCTATCAGGGAAACACAATCAAAACCACCATAAAATATCAACTCATACCTGCTAAAATGCCTGTCATCAAAAGGTCAAGAGACAACAAGTGTTGGCAAGAATGTTGATAGGAACGTAACCGGTGCAGCCAGGATGGCAAACAGTATGGGGGCTCCTCCAGAAACTAACAGAGAACTACCATACAGTCCAGCAATTCTATTTCACGTGCTGGTACATGATCCAGCAAAGTCAGTTTTTCCTCATGACAGTCCATCCTTCAGAAAGGTAAGACTGTAGCCCACTTATGTCCATAATGCATTCTGGAAAACATCCGAAAGTTGAATGTCTGAAAGTCAAGCAATAGACTTCATGCTATTTAGTGTGGAGTAGGAGAAAGGAGTACTTTTATCTCTTTTTCCAGATTTATTGAGGTATAATTGACCAGCACATAGCTCTTTTGGTATGTAATGAATGCATGCTAAGTCAAACTGAAAGAAAAAAGTAGAGTGAAAATGCCCTGATTATTGCTTTCTCCCAACTAGGTACTTGAAGAGCATCATTTAATTGTGAGGTCAAGGATATGACACAAAATGCTTGACAGCTAAGCCATCACATGTATTATAATTTCTCTTTTCTGTTATTTTCCCTGCCTTTATGAATACACAGAATCAAGCAAGGTCTTGCCATTTATTATGATAATATCACAATGGTTATCTATCATCTATTAGTAAAGCTCTAGAAGACAAAATAATTCTCTCTTTAATTACTAACCAAAATTACCTATTGTTCTTGCAAAGTAGTTAGTAATTGATTTTTTTCATGGGACACTCTTTGGAGTCATGTTCTACATTTGTTCTACCAAATGCGCTCTGAAAGCTTCCATACCCTGCTCTGTGCCCAGGATTCTAAGGATTACCTCTAGACAACAAGGCTCCTTTGTTCTCTGGCTCAGGGTTGCAAAAGAACAAAAAGGTCACGGCATTTATCTGACACCTTCCCCAGTCAGCCATTCCTCTACCCAACAAAAGATTCTCCTTCAGCTTAGCTCCAGCTCCCTCCCAGTTCTGGCAAGTACCCCCGGGGGAATGTCTGCTTTTGTACTGTCAGGCCCAGGATCTAGGCCAGGGTACCACCCATCTTTTGTAGGGTCCCTTTTAATCTTGTCCTCAACTTTGTAAGGATCTCTGTAGTAAATCTTCTCTAATCACCTTGTTTGAATGTTCTACATATATACACATCATTTCTGGAACCTAGGTGGCACCTGAAGCATTACTCTTCAGATATACAAGTGGGCATACATCTTGATAGGTGCCTTCCATCAGGAACACAATAGTTTTCGTTTGAATTATCAAGTCCAAGTTCTTCATGGAGAGAAGAAAGTGAAATAAGACAACAGAATATTCGAAACGAAGAACCCCAGAACTAAACTTGTTAGACCCAGCCATACGTTTATTTTAAATGCTGATTTCACTTTATAATACTAAAAGTCAAGTCCAGAAGAGGCCACTGACTACAGAGTCCACACTCTGTCCACTGTACAACTCCACCCTGCCCCGAGGCACATCGAATTCTCAGGAACTTCCCATGGCTGAAAGGACTTGAAGTCTGGAGCCTTAACACAAGCCTGTTTAATTTTACTTACTCTAATTTTCCAAACAGATGTCCTCACAGAACCATTCACATAGAAAACTCACTAACAGCTCACTCATGAATCACAGTTTGGAAAGAAGGTGTTTCACTTCTGTGCCTCTACCTCCCTCGTTTCTTCTGGAGTCTATGCCCACAGTTCCTTCCGGGGTTAGTGATAAACTTTGGAAAGACTGCTCTCACACTTCAGGTGCGCTGCAGATTTCTAACCCATATGCTGTTTTCAAAAGGATGTATTACGTTTGTGAGATTTTCAAAGCAACTCATAATTTGATGATGATAAGGAAAAGGAAAGAGGAATATTGGTAAGAGGAAGTTTTCTTTAGTGCTTAATGATTTGGGCAGTGATTAGGCTAGCGGTCATCTGATAAAATGATTTGCTGAGGAAAATGCTAGTGGGAAACTTTCATAATAAATGGACACAGAAATAATAGTTAACATTTCAATCAGCACAGAAAACGTGCTAGGCAACACACTCAGCTCTGCACGTGAGCTACTTCACTTAAAGCTGATGGTCTGCTTGGAGGCAGGTACGATTATTAGTCCCTGATGTTGCCTTTGAGGAACTGAAGCACAGAGAAGTTGGACAAGTTGCCACTGTCAGCTTAGAGAAGACAAGTGTCCTCCAGCTGTGGGTAGTCAGACTCCAGGTTCTACTCTCAGAGGAAAGGCTTCATCTGCTTAAGTGATGCTACTTTCCTTCTGCTACAAAACAGCTAGATTATAATGAAAAATAATAATCATGCACAGTGAGCTCAACTTACTGCAAGAACAAAATGACTTTAACAACATAAAATGTGGTTAAACTTTAAAATCAGGGCTGATGTTGAAAAAAACCTAGTCCCATGAGTTCAGGGAGAGTTAAGATTTGGCATCATCAGAGAAGTGACCTGGAGATTTCCTCAAAGTAATCTAAATCGAAACAAATAGTGTCAGAGGGCGGACAATGGGGTCTTATACAGCATCAGAGGAAGTTCAAGGTTCAGAATCTGCCCTTCATGAATTCTCCAAGGCATGTCACATTACAAGAAAAAAAAAGCATTGTTTTATTTTGAGTGTTACATTTTAGAAGGTCTTTGTTCAGAGGCAAGTCATCAGTATAGTGAAGCAATTCATAGCCTCATCTCATGGTCTTCATACAGCAGCTCTGGTCCACTCTGCCTCTCACTGAACTGCCCAATAGCTGGTCACAAGCCATGGAGCTAGAGCCAGGGAGCTGGCTTCAAATGGAAGTGAAGGAGAGACGCTGAGAGCTGAGGGGTCTGCAGAGGATGGGAGAGACCCACATGACAGGAAAAAACACAGCCAACACATACATAGAGGCCACAGCAGGACAAGGGGTTATGATCTCAAAGCTAAGTTTGGAGGTCATTAGTGATGGAATCAGGACATAAACAGCCTGGAAACCTGCCAAGGTGGTGGTGGCTGATGGCCCTAAACATCATCACTCCGTGCTTCACCTATAAGCTCAGCAGATATGGGGCCAAGGAGAGCACTGGCTGCTGTAAGGTGCAGAGTAAATTCCCTGCAGGACAAAGGTAGTTTGTTCAGGTTGAAGAAGTCATAGGTTGGGCATGACGATAGTGTTAAAATACCTGAGAAACTGTCATATAGAAGGACCTATAAAACACTCTAGATGCTGAGGATACTTCTGTGAGCATATTAGGCAAGCTCTTGTTTCCATATGGCTCCTGGTCTAGGGGAGGCGATATACATTAAACAATTATTATATTCAACCCAACCTTATCCAGCCCCCACCTTCCACACTCAATCTTCCCCCTGTTGTCTTTCTCCATGGGTCCTTTATAATGTTCCTTCACTTGACCCTTCCCCTTTTCTTCTCCCATTATCCTCCTCCCCTCTGGTCACTGTCAGTTTCTTCTTTATTTCCACATTTCTGGTTGTATTTTGCTGGCTTGTTTGTTTTGTTGATTGGGTTCCACTTACAGGTGAGATCATATGGTATTTGTCTTTCACCACCTGGCTTATTTCATTTAGCATAATGCTCTCCAGTTCCATCCATGCTGTCACAAAGGGTAGCAGTTCCTTCTTTCTTTCTGCTGTGTAGTATTCCATTGTGTAAATGTAGCATAGTTTTTTAATCAAATTGCTCATCATTTACTGATGAACAATTATGCTGTTTCCAGTATTTGGCTATTGTAAATTGTGCTGCTATGAACACTGGGCTGCATAGGTTCTTTTGAATTGATGTTTCAGGATTCTTAGGGTATAATCCCAGCAGTGGAATTTCTGCGTCAAAAGTTAAGTTCCATTTTTCATTTTTGAGGAAATTCTATACTATTTTCACAGTGGCTATACCAGTCTGCATTCCCAGCAACAGTGCACTAGGGTTCTCTGTTCCTCACAACCTCATCAGCACTTGTTTTTTGATTTGGTTATGAGGGCCATTCTGATTGGTGTGAAGTGGTATTTCATTGTGGTTTTAATTTGCATCTGTCTGATGGCTAGTGATGCTGAGCATCCTTTCATGTGTCTCTGGGCCTTCTGTATGTCCTCCCTGGAGAAGTGTCTGTTCAGGCCCTTAATCCATTTTTTAATTGGTTGTTTGTCTTCTTGGAGTGGAGTTTGTGTGAGTTCTTTATGTACAAGGTAAGGGAGAATAATGGGGGAAAATAGGGACAACTGTAGTTGAACAACGACAAATACTGAAGAAAAAAATGACTGTATTGTTGAAAATGTGGTTCCAGTTTGTGACGACTGTGAACAAAGGGTGGCCATCACTCCTGTAGGGCATTTGGAGAGATGTCGCCTTTTTGAAGAAGTGCCATTCAGACTAAGAGCTAAGGGTATGGCATTAGTTAGGTGGGCAGTAGAGAGAAGAATGTTTCAGATAAATTTGACCTGAAGAGGATGGAAGAAGGCTGGGGTCCAGGGGACAGGCCGGCTTGGGCTAATCTTACAGGGCCTTGTAGGCCCTGTTACAAATTTGCCATTTATACCTCTAAGCAACAGTTCTCTCTTCCAACTCCCTCTTTTCATGTTTTCCTTCCCATGTTTTATTTTTTTAGCAATGTCACAGAATTAATGAACATGACAGGTCTATTTCCTTAGTGGACACAAATTCAATGGTTACTGATTTTATGTCAAACACAGGGCTGGCCCTATGCATCAGATATATGGTGGGTTGAAGAGTGTTTTCCAAAACTTGTACCTACCAAGAACCTCAGAATGTGAAACATATTTGGAAATACGAATTTTTGCAAATGTAAGTAGTTAAGATGAGGTTATGTTGGATTGGTTTGAGGACTGAATCTAGCAACTGGTAACCTTACAGGGGAGGAGGGCACCCAGAGGCACAGAGAAGGCCATGTGATGATGGAGGCAGAGAATGGTGTGATGTGGCTACAAGCTAAGGAACTCAAGGCCTGCCAGGGTTACGAGAAGCCAGGAAGAAGCAAGGATGGATTCTCCCCTAGAGCCATCACAGGGAGGCTGGCCTTGCTGACAGCTTGACTTCAGACTTCTAGCCTCCAGAAGTGTGAGATGATACATTTCAACCGGTGTAAGCCATCCAGTGTGTGGTAGGTTGTTGTGGCAGCCCAAGAAACTGATGCAGGCTGCACCTCCTGCTCAGGTAGGCACATGAATGAAGGAGACAGTTGTAGAAATCAGTGCTTGCTAAATACTTTATAATAGTGAATATCCAAAGGTATTGTAGAACTTGGGACCCGACGATTGTATCAAAGTCATGCTAAACCTCAAACTTCATCCTGGTGTATAAATATTTCTTCTGCCAACTAACTTTATTATTGTATTTTTCAGACCATAAGATGCTCCTAGGTTTTAGAGGAGAAAAATAGAAAAAAAAATTTTTGAAGCAAAAAATGTGGTAAAATATTTAATAGCATAAATAACATAATATTTCACCAATATAAATGTAAACAGAACTCAACAGCAGCATTAACAACCATTATTCCTCCCAAATTTGGGGACAGGGTGCATCTTACAGTCCAAAAAATAAGGTAGATATTGAATGACTTTTCCAGTATCAAAGAGACAGTTGACACTGTAACTGACAGTCTTGAATATTGTCATGACATTTAAAGAACATTATCTGACAGAAGGGCAACTTAAGAAAATGGGGAATATCAAAAACAATGGTGATACACAAAACTTTGAAATCTTGGTAATGATAGACCAAATTTGAATTCCACTTCTACTTATTGGTTGCCCAGTCATGGCGAGTTCTATAATATTTCACTTTTATTTTATTCTTAGGGTAAGGAAGGGAAGAAGGAGACAGGGAATAAGGAAACAAACAAACAAAAAAACCACACCAAACCTCCTAACGTATTTACATTTAAACAGTATTGCAATTCACCTGCACGAATGTTTGTCAAAAGCCTAGAACTTGGGAGGACTCCAAAGTCAGTAGCATTTGTACTAGGAGAAAACAAGTTATAGAAAATCAGGTCACAAGCCGAAGCTATTTTTGCATGTTGCTTTTTTTTCTGTTTACTTTATAGTGACAGTCTAGCCCAATTAGTCGGATAAATAGAGTAATTCCAATATTGAATTTTTGTATAGTTTCTGTTTCTCGTGAAAATTAAGAAGTGTCATTGTTTCACAGATGCCACCCAGAGCCACACGCTGCTCCAGCCAAAGCTGGGAACTTCACGCTGTTGCAAAGTTAGAGCAAAAGTCCACAATACATACCAGATGCAGATGAACTGAGACATGGCTTAAAAGGATTAATCGAAAAAGTCTCGAATCTACTTTGCCCAAGAATTGTCACTGGGACTGTCTGCTCTTTGATATGGTAATACAGGCAGCTGCTAGTTCATCTCTGTTTCCAGTATGGTGTTCCACGCTGCTTTTCATCTTCTTTCCATCAAGCATGTGACTTTCCATAGTAGGAGGCCTCATGATTCCACGGATGAGGCTCACTTCTTTCCTTTAACTGGGAGTGGGGAAGCAACGAGTAGCTTATACTCTTGGAAGCACAGAGAGACGAAGGCACCATTCTCATCTACTGTTTCTCTTGTTCTGTGTATCAAACGCTCCCAAGAAACTTGTCTCAGTTTATAACCAACTGCTGCAAAGGGGATAAGGTTGCTTCCGGAAGCCCGCCCCATAGTGGTGTCTGTGTGTGTGTGTGTGTGTGTGTGTGTGTGTGTGACATGCATGTGTCAATGTGGGGCTCACCCAGTGCTGCAGAAGGCCACCCCGCAGGTAGCCCCCCTCTTTCTTCCTGGGTGCTGCCACAGCTGTTGGGTGAGAGGAGTGGGGAGCACCCGAACGCTTTCATGCACGCGGTGATGGGCAGTCATGAAGGCCGAGCAGTGAGCCTTTGAAAACTGATGATCAGAAGTGTTTTTCGGAAATGATGTTAATTGCACAGCCATTGTGTTGGTGAGATAGAAGCTTGTTTCACCATGCCCAAGGCTGTGTTATGAACTGATTCGTGCAAATAGGCACACCTAATCCTCAGACGCACAAAGGAACAAAGGGGAAGGAATACAAAAACATAAAAAAATGATGGTGATGATAGGCAGATGTGTTTAATACATTTATGCATAAACATGTATTCTTATACCTTTCAATTACAAATGGCAGAGTAATACATACACCCCAAAAGGAAGCCCATCCACCGTGCTTCTTTATAAATCTAATATCTGTGAGTATTTCTGTTTGATACAATAACTCAAAATCCTTCATTTTAAAATGCTACAAGCATATTTTCATGTGTTTAATGTTATAAGCACAAAAACTGAAACCAGGACTACCTACTTTCCTTCTTTGATGGAGAACCTGAGACTCACAGAATTACATGATTCGCCCAGGCTACCAGTGAGAGTGGGGACAGAGTCACACTTGCCCTGCAAGGCTCTCCTCTCATGGCTACAAGGCATCACACTATTACATTCTTTAAGGTGACCTTTACCAAAGGGATGGCAGTGACTATCGTGGGAGGTGGGGTGCGGCCACCGAGAACGGCTGCGACATCAGCTGTGGGAGGGACACTCACTGCCACGGTACCAAGCTAAGTGTTAGGAGCCACCGTGCCAGAGCTGAGTGCCCATCTGCTGAGAAGCACAACAGGACTGCTTCATCGAGGGCACACCCCTGCTTACCTTGGCCATTGTCAAAAGTTCAAGCTTCCTGTGAAATCTGATAACCCTCATCCTCATTCCCACGCATGCCTCACGTGACCCCAAACTTCACTCATCCGTTCCCTGCTAACCCTTCCTGATATATCCGCTGGTGCTCTCAGTCAATAACCCAGCACACACCCTGCCCTCCTCAACCCTTCACTGCAGGTTATGGCCTGAGAGCTGTCCTCTGAGCCCCCTCCCTTCTCTGCAGCCCTCTTCAGTGAGCTAGGTATTTTCTCCAGTAGTCCCTGGGCTGCAGGGCTTGGACTTGCTCTTCTCACTACTGCTTTCAACCACTCACCATCCCCCCTTGTCCTTGCAGTGTAGTGCTCCTGGAGGCTTGCACCAACCAGCGACACCACGCTGTCCCCTCATCGCTGTCAGAATGGGTATCTCATTCACGCACGACTCACGATGTTCATTCTGGGAAACCTCAGCATCCAGTATCCTGGCCTTTTCGTTCTCGAACCTCACCTCTAAGGGCCTTTTATCCCACCCTGCTGCAGTCATGTCCCAACATCTCCAGGGCCTTCTCATGTCCAAGAGCTGCATTGCCTCCCGGCTCCCTAATACTCCTGTTCTCTTCCAGCTCACTTCTGGAAATGATGACAGGTCCATGATTCCATTTTTTTCACCATTACTGATACTCTAGTCTGCTAATTCCACCACTTTCTCACTATTCCTCGGCCATCTTCTGTCTTCCCTTCCTCCTTTGCCAGGCCTCAATTCCCTGATTCCCCACCAGTTTCACTTCCATGCAAAAACCGTCACTCTCTTGCTTCTCTGTTTGCTGTTGGATTCGTGTGTCAAATCCCAAATCTCATTGCTCTCACTTTCCATGCTCTCTCTGCCTGCACACCCGCTGATTTATGCTGCTGGAGAAAAATTATATAGCTGTTTGGTTCCACTTTAAATTTATGACTGCATATGTTAAATGAAGTCTCGATATTGCCTGGCAACTCCACTGCGTTTCCTTCCTCGTTTTGCTTTTTCTACTCTATGTATCGTTTCTTCGTAAACATCTCCCACCCCCTGGCCACATGCCCAGTAGCAACCCCTATCTTAGAATGGAGACAATATCCCTTATCTTTCCACAGGCAAATGCTTTCACTTTGGATACAGCTCATATCCCCCTTCCATTCTCAAGAATTGTGTTTCTCTGTTCTTTCTCTGTTTCTCCTATGTTACTAATGTCTCCTTTTCAACTCTTTAATCCTGTAAATAAGAAATACATACACCAATCCCTCCACCCAAATAAAAGGTCTTCCCTCATCTCAGCTGCGCCGTCTTTAAGTTCTCCTTCACAATAAGACTACATATATGGTCTCCACTTTCTAGTTTCTCAATTACATTTACATTTCTTAGTGTTTTGAAATCAAGGAAGGTAATTACATTATTTTAAAAGTTCAAAGCTTTCTTTCCAGAGGCAGCCACTTGAAACTTTTTTTAACTGAACCTCCCAAGTCTTACCTTAAACAAAGGAATTTACAAAGTACATCTCTGTTTCTCAACATTAGACACTTACATTGTCTCCCTATTACTGAATGAGCCATTTTACTCCCTTATAAACACCCCCAACACACATGCACATGCGTGTGCACACACTGCTTTCTCCACCCTCCCAATGTGCTTATTATGTCATAGTTTTTGGATAAGCTAGTTTCAATAATATGGCAATACTGCTTAAAAACAAGAATGTGGCTCACTGTGACTGCATTTGAGTTTTTGAACAACTTTTTAATTTCTCTATAGTTATCAATAGCTTCAATTTTCTGATTATTTTTCTATTTATCACAAAGAGAGATTTGTAGCACTTCTCTTAACATATTCAAATATAACAGATTTACTGTATGTACTGATTTCTGATGGTGAAATCCTTCCTGTAGCCTTCTACCCTCTGACTCAAATTAGGCCCTAGGGATACAGGGGAGAGAGGTTTTCCCAGAAGCCCTTGGGAGCCATGGTTACAAGAGCATGTGAGCAAACCTTAGAAGGAGGGTCTGGCCATGAAGTGAGAGGAGGTGATAATGAGATCATGAATAGTAGCAGCTTCAGGACATACAGAATCAGAGAGCTAATCCTTTTTACAGCCAAAGAAGTTATTGTACCTGAAATAAAAAGACAACAGCAACAAGAAAATTTTCCTAACTTTTTGGCAGAGGCAAACTCAGTTTCTGGTGGTTAAAAAAAATCTGACTAAATGACTGCTCTCGCTTATTGATTTGTGTATTGAATTCCAGTTCATCCATTTCTACACTAAGTTCTTCAGAATATTAACACTGTGAATACAGCTTCAAGGGCAATGTTTTGTGAAAAGTCTGAAGAGAAAAAATACAGTTTTAATCTTTGGTAGAGTGATTCCAACTACAGTTCCAAGAATTCTCACTCCCTGAGAACTCAGGAACCTCCTGTGATAGAGGCACCTACTGAATAAACAGGGCAGCAAGGTCTAGCCTCAAACCCATTCCTGTCTCTACGTAACTCTGGGTTGGTTTATGGGATCAATATACTTAATGTTTTTGTTTTCCCTAGAGAGTAAGGCAGGTAACTATTGGGCAATTTTATATCAAATTATGGCATGTTCTGAATTAGTGGAGTGAGAATGATATGCAATGTAAAAATATATCCATATTATATATCAAGCCATATATATTAATACATGGAAAATTTAAAAATGTATATTGTAGATTCTACCTCAGATTCTTTCTAGTGACACAAATATGGCTTCCTTCAATTCAATAAATATAAACAAGTTACCACAGCTAAACTTTGCCTTTTTTAAATATAGTTACATACTGAATATTTACCATTAATCTTGCTATTCATTTAGTGAAACAAACCAGATTTTTTTTTGTTTTCAACAAAGAAATATAGACACATATTGGAAATTGTGGCCCAACCACACACCCCCCTACCCTCCTTCATAGATCCGGCTTCCCTTGCCCGCCTCGTGTTCCAAAGGGTAACTGCACGAAGGAGACCCATTTCTCATTTTCAAGCCCACGCGATGTGGTAATCAGTTTTTAAACACATTTTGACAGACACAAGCAGGATATCTGGAATGATGTAGGGTTGATTAGGCTTGAAAAGAAAAGAACAATAAATGGAGATTTCAGAAGTCTTTACCAAAGAAACAAGTATTCCAAGAGTAAGTGGCTCTGTCTCTAAAAGAAATTGCTTTTTAAAATAAGAAAAAGCTTACTGAGTTTTGCCACAAAATAGATTTCCCATGATTACTCTTGGGCAAAAGCTATAAATCAATAGCTTAAGCCGTTTGAAAAAGACCATGTAATGTCTATTGTATATTCTTATTATATTGCTATTAGTTTGTTGACCGTATCTACAAGAATTTAAAAGTCTCAGAGATAAATATTCAAATTTATTTTGTGTCATTTGTGATTCAAATACTAAAAGTTAGTTTAAAGCTACGTAAATTTTTATCTTAGTGACCTGAAAAAAATTTTAAAATATTTTAAATTATGGTTGACATTCAATATGATATTACTGTTATGTGTAAAACACAGTGATTCAACATTTACATGCCTTGCAGAGGTATATGCCATAATAAGTCTGGTAATCAACTCTCTTTGTAGATAACTATTACCATACTATAAACTATACTCTCTGTACTGTACATTGCATCCCCATGATTTGTTTTATAACTGGAAGTTTGTATTTCTAATCCCCTTCCCCTTTTCTGCCCATCCTCCCACACCCCTGGTAGCCATCGCTTTGTTCTCTGTATCCATAAGTATGTTTCTGATGAAACAGCTTTTTCATGGGCCGTGGATGATTTTCCTTATAGCTCAGAATGGCACGGAAACCAACAATTGTAAAGGTCCATCACTCAAAAAGGCACTCCCTGTGAAAGACAAAAGAACAGTTGATCCTAGGACACTCTTTCCCATGCTTAACGACGCGGCTTTTATACTCTGCTTCAGATGTAGTAATAAAATCCGCTATGATAGTATATGACATTAACTGCACTGATCATTTCCAACACATAATGATCTTACCCAGGAGCTGGGAGAAGAACAAAAGGCCAGTTAAATGTAATCTCTTTCCTTGACCAGTGTAGCTCAGGTGGTTGGGTGTTCTCCCCCAAAATGAAAGGTCACTGGTTCTATTCCTGGTCAGGGCACATGTCTGGATTGTGAGTTTGGCCCTTAGTCAGGGCATGTTGGAGAGGCAACTGATCCAAATTTCTGTTTCACATCAGTGTATCTCTCCCTCTCATTCCCTCTTTCTAAAAATAAATAAATAACTCTCACAGTGAACTTTAGACAGTAGCAAACACATGCCTTTGATCTTGAGAAGAGGGGCTCTGCAATTGTAAGACATTATCACTGGTGAGATCATCCTTTCATTTGTACCTTCAGGCATGATCAGTTTTCACTTCTGGCCAAAATCTCTTACCGTTTCTTTGGGTTTTGGAAGTATAACCTTCTTAAGCCATTTCAACTGTAGTGGGAAGCTGACTACAGGGCCTGCAGATTTCTGTACTTTCTGTGTCTGTGGGGGCAGGGTATGGGGACTTTGGGGCTAATGCGGGGGGATATGAAAAACTGAGCTGCTTGGCAGGACAAGAGAAACAAACCATTGGCAAAGGAGAATGATGACAATGAGAAAGAGAGGTGATTCAGGAAGTTGTGCCCTTGAGAAGGAGGCGATATGGTGTTGACCTCAGGTGAAGACCTTGTTTTGACAAAGCAGAGAGACATTCCTTCCCAGGAGAAAGGATCAGTGGTTCTCAATCCAGATTCTAAACTTATTGGTCCAGGGTGGGCCCAGTGTGCACCCAGGGGTGAGGACTACCAAGAAAGGAAGAGTAAAATAAAGAGGTGTTGAGTCGAGAAGCTGAGATGGAAAAGGTAGTAGAATCTATTCTCTCAGTAAAGGAAGAGATGTAGTCATCATTTTAGTTAAGATCTGTGTTGGTGGTTTGAAGAGAGTAAGAGATATTTGAAAGACAGAAGGTTAAAACTGCAATAGGACTTTACAGAAATATCTTTCAAACAACCTAAATATATATTACAGTGAATAAAAGTTATATAATGGCCCTTTATAGTTGAGAAAGGATGCCTGCATTTTCTAAGCATCTTAGATACCCATAAGTTTACACCATAATTACTTAATATCAGTTAGTTATAGAATATGAGAAAGATACTACATCTTTTCTCAAAATATTTCCCATGTACATGAGTAGTTGGTGTGTGGGGGGCAGAAGTGTGTGTCTTGTTTTCCACATCGCCCCAGTGTGTCTATGGGAAGATAACTGATGTCGTCCGAGACGGAAGGTGATAACAGTGCTTCTTGCACAAAGGAATACCATACCAATATAAAAAAGTCATTCAACCTTGGAATTCACTTTAAAAAACATAACAGGGTGTTTGCACACTATGTATACCCTGTTTCCTTAAAAGAAAAATTCTACATGTCTCCTAAGATCCAAAAGATCTGTGTTACGCTTTTACGTTTTGATTCAACTTCTCTGTCAGTATTCAGAACTATGCCGTATGATTTGTAGTTTTATGTCAGGCAATCTCACAACAAAATTTGAACACAGCCACTGTTTTGCATTTCTTGCTAATTGAATGTGGTCCCCATCATTGTCAGTTTTACTCTTTGAGCTTCCCATCACTTACATACAAATAAGAGAAAGACGCAGGCAGACTACAAGAAGTATCATATATGTATATTGCTAGCTGATGAGTTTCACCTATAAGCCCTTTTGGAAGTAAAGATTCAAAAGCTACACTGTTTGATGTATTAGTGGTTAAGATCTAGGTGCATTTAATTGTAAGCTAGCTGGAAAGCCATATTGTAGAGAGAAAATAATGTGAGGTCTAGAGGTACAAGATTGAGGTTTGCTCCTAATTCTACTACTAACTACAAAGTGTGACGTCAAGCAAGTCCCTGAACCTTTTATTGAATATATCTCAGTTTCTTTACATGCTAAAAGAAAATACAAATCATCCTTCTTCACTAGGTTGTTAATAGGATTAATTGGATAATGTATGTAAAATTCATTTTAATGTGAATTATCTTCAACTTAATTCTCTGTTTTGGAAATGTGTTATCTTTGCATACTGAGCTTCCTGAAAACAAAGCACATGAATACAGAGCAATTAGGAGATTAAAATGAAGATACATCTGTAATTAGAGTTCCACTGGTATAAAAGGATTAAACATCAAAACTCCAAATTCATGGTTCACATATTTCATTTAAGCTCTATAATTCTAATTTTCCTAAACAAAGCACTTTGCATTGTTATATTTAAACAATAAGCATAGGAATATTTAAAAGACACCTTATGAATATACTTCTGAACGTAGAGTTAGCTCGCTTAAAGTTCTTTTCCTTCTCTTGTGTTGCTGCTGGTGCCATGTCATTATAAAAAACATATGAGAGAAATTATCCTAAAAAAAAGTGAGAATTTTTTCCTGCCTCACCATCACATATGTTGAGGCCCAGACACAATTATCCTTTTAGAATGCATTACAGATGCAGCACTTAGCAAATGGGTGCAAGATGTTTGTTCAGATACAAACTTGCAGGCAAGTGCTAGGAGAAGCTGGCAAAAGCTTTTAGCAGGCAGTGTTTCTTGTAGGTTGCCAATCTAGGTCGTTTTTTTCCTTTCTCCCTGAGACTTTTGGCAGCTGTCTTCCATCTCTTCAGTTACACATCTAATTGGTCGTTTCCATGGAAACACGAACTTTAAATTTTAGTCTTCTTTATTGACTAGCTATAAAATAGAGCTTGTGCCCTAAGCAAAACTGGAATTTGGGGGTAATAGTAATTAGGATAAAAACCTACTGCATTTTTTGTATGATGCTAATTCTGCACCCAAGAGTAGTACACTCGCAATTTTTTAACCTGAGTGTTTGCAGACTTCTATCCTGACTTCTTTCTATAATGTTTCACTTAACAAAGGGCTCTGGATTCAGATTTACTTGTATATGAGCCCATGTATTATTACTATTATCATAAAAACAAAACTTTGGCTTACACTTTGCATTCAGAAAACTCACAACATGTCACAGGTGTCTATTTTTAATCCTGAGAAATGAAAACAGAAATCTGTTTTAAGTTTTTCTAGTTTAAATCCCAGTATTTTCAGGTGGAAAATTACATAATCAAACTATTGTATCCATATGTCTACAATCTCTGGTGCGTCCAAGTAAATATCTACAATTAATAGAGTGTGGGAGGAAAAGCAGATGTTTTCATAACACAAATACAATAAGGTTGCTTTGACAGGTCTTATCAATGTGTAAAAAGACTGCTGTTGTTGTTTTTCACTATCAAAATGTATGCAGCAGACATGCCTTGCCCACGCTCCATGCCTGCATCTTAGCAAAGTCCTGAATTAGTGAAAAAATGTATAATCACTGGTTTTTGTGATCAAGTAATGTGAGTTGTAGACATCCAGCACCCCAAATCCATTCCTAATTCCCATTCTATTCCTAAAGATTGGAGGTTTGCAAGATCAGGAAGTGAATGTAAATGAGTCTCCCAGACAAGGTCAAGAATCAAAAGTATATACTTTGTGTTTGGTGGTGTGGGCATGGGGGTGAGGAAGATTCATGAAATGGTGTATTCTTACCACGATGTGCAATGTTGGTGTATCTGGGAGGGGGGGTAGGGCAGACAAGGAATTCCAGCAACACGACAGAGCCGTCACAAGCATGACATTAAAATGCAGGTAACACACTACACAAGGTGGTGTTTTCTATCACATTACAAATGAAAAACATGGCAGTTTTGAATGTTTTTCTGCAATTCAACTAATAATTACTATGTTATTTTTTACCTATGTTGTTTGATGCATGGACCTTTTACACTGTTCAATACACAAATGTCTTAACCCCTTTAGTTATTTGATATTTAAACAACAGTCAATTGTGGTATCTTTTTGTAGTTCTAATTATCTGAAAATTGTGTCATAAATGATTTTCTGTTTTTTATCTGACAACTTACTAACAGGTATGCTTGTCCACCAGCCTCTGCCCATTTTATACTCTCTCACTAAGCTCCCCTCACAGCCCTAATCACTTCCTTCCTCAACTGCATCAAAAATTTTGAGACAGACGGAGAAACTGGACAGAGTCACTTGTGTCCCAAGGGTCAAGAGAAACAACTGAACCCTAGCATGTGCGTGGTTCAGGACCATGGACAGCAACCACAACAGCACCTGCCTTCACCTCCAAATTCAACACTCAGGATCTGACAAGGAAGGCAAGGACAAACGGGTGTTCACATTACTTGGTAATTAGTCAAGGATTATTGTCAAATTTTTATTACTTTTTATTTCTAGTCTGTCAAAATTTCCTCTGCAACCAGGTTAACATGACTTCGTTAAAGTGGCATCTCCTTAGAAAACAACAGGCTAGCTAAGTTTACCAGGGCAGGCCAGAAATGTGATCTCTCCATTATGCGAGAGGGCATGCCAAGCTCAGGGGCCAAATATACAAAAGCAAGAACAGATTCTGAAGTCATAGCCAAGTGAACTGGTATACAGAAACTCATAAAGGAATAGTAAGATCTAAAAAAACAAAAGACACAGAACACAACTAGGTCTATATATGTGGTGGGCTGAATAATGGTGCCCCCTCATAGAGATCCAGGTCCTTATCCATAGAGAGTGGTAAATGGAATGTGCAGATTGAGCTAAGGTTATCAAGATGACTATCTTGGATTATCTGGGTGGGCCCAATTTGATCACCAGGGTCCTTATAAGAGGGAGACAAGAGGGTTGGAGTTAGTAGAAGGAAATGTGATGAGGAAGGGACCATAAGTCCATTAATGCAGCTTGTCTCTAGAAGCTAACAAGTATCAAGAAAAGATTCTTCCTTCAGAGCCTCGGGAGGATCCCAGTGCTGCCATCACCTTGATTTAGACTTCTGACCTCCAGATCTCCCAGAGATAACTTGCCTTTTTAAGCCATTAAGTTTATGGTAATTTTCTAGAGCAAACATAAAAAGTAATACAATATGCACAAGAAGCATCTATGTGCAAAGAGAAGGCAAGGGAATCAAACAATATGGGAATATTTAGGAGTGGTAGGGTTTCCAGATCATTGTTTTCTTCTGTCCACTTCATTAAACTGACTGGGACATCAAATAGGCACACAGTTCCTTTACTCATCCCCAAGTAGAATAGATTAGAACAATATATGTTTTGCCCTCACTAACCTATGTAACAAACAATGACAATCAGCACAATTTCTTTCATTATTTAAAAATTCTCTAAGTTTTGGAAAAATGTGCTTAAAGTAAAACATTTAAAGTGAAGCCCACTTCAGTAAGGTTGGGTGGGACTGAATGAATGCAATGCAAATAAAGAAACATATTTTATTAATCTGGTCTTTCCTTTCCATTTAAATTCAAATATTTTAAACCTTGAAAAAATGGTCACATTATTTTTCACACCTCCAGTTACTACTGAGATTTTCAGAGAATTGAAGAGGCTCTAAAAGGCTAGAGACAGGAAGACCCAATATGGAAATAAGAAGAGAAGCAGTGAAAAGTATTTGGGGTGAGGACAAGTGGTGAGTAGAAGATTGGTGGACACTAGCTCTTTCCTCTGCTACTTCCAACCACTTATCAAATCTGAATAGACACTGCTATAATTTATGTCAATATTTTTTAAGTTCGTGAAATCACACCACAAAGAGGGTATTACTACTCTCCTTTTAATTGACATAAAGGTCTAAGTAACTGGCTCAAGTTGACATAGCTTATGTGGCAGAGCCATGGTTTCTAACTTAAAAATATCTGACTCCAAAGCCTGGCTTTTTCAATCATGCCTTTTTAGCGATGAGCAACATAAAGCCTTTTAGTGTAACTCTTTGTCTTCCATGCCTTGGAAGGATAGGATTTGGTCTGCTCCCTCACCAAGGGAGCAGGATTTTCACCAAAGTTGAAGAATGATTCAGAAGCCCCTGAGCCACAAACTGCCTCCCCACTTCTTGCTGATATAACCAGTATTCCACAGATCAGCCTCCCAAAATATAAGCATAGTTACCATTTGTAAATTTGTGTGCATAGTATCTTCCTTGGGTTTAAGTATCCTGTACCATTAACTGGAGAAGAAATGGAGATGACTAGAAAAATAGGAGTATAGAACATGTGTTAATAGTATT
Organism: Sturnira hondurensis; assembly: GCF_014824575.4. NCBI lineage: Eukaryota > Metazoa > Chordata > Mammalia > Chiroptera > Phyllostomidae > Sturnira > Sturnira hondurensis. The sequence goes on along the minus strand of NW_028087015.1, from coordinate 19,027,478 downwards.
CCTGTTATTTTCATGAATGACTTACCAATTTATGATACTTTTAGTTTGTTTATGGAGAGTTTCTTTTTTTAAGCTAGTTTATCTTCTGACCTTCTTCTATTAGTCCAGATAATTGCAGTTATGGAACCAAGGAGGGTCTGGTTGGGATGGGTTGCAGATATTTTTGAGTGATAATACTCCAGCCCAGACTCCTCTTCAATATTGACTTCCATTGTTACAGCAATCAGCCTTTTAAAAGCAGAGCTGGCTTGGAATCAGATCTCCTAATTCCCAGTCAGAGCCTCTACCATTTAGAGCATACTGGTATTTGTCCTCCTCCCAAATTTCAATATAGCCCCCAGGGTACTGGTGACCACCTTCAGATCCCGTACGCATATCCTTAGTGTAGCACAGACACATTAAGTATGTACCCAATGAAGTGCCATCACATATGAAGGTGTGCTGGACATTATTTTTCTAATTTGAAAGAATGTGAACTAAAGCCCAACTGAAAATATTCAGAACTGAATTCCTCCTCTATTTTAAGTCATTTGATTTCTATTTCATTGTAGGCAAGACCATTTCTATCAATGGTGTCTGTGAGAGGTATTGTTTAGGGGAAAGTTTGCAGGAATTTAAGATGAAAGTAAATGTCATGCATTAGAGCAGACTAGCAGGGTGACAGGAAGCCAACACCCCCTCTCAGGTCTACTCATGACCACCTCAGGCTAGTCACACAGCTTTGTTGCAGAGAAGTCTTCACTATTAATTCCAGAGAGGAAAGCTAGTTCTATTCCACAGGGGAGTGCAATGATAAAACCATATCAGAGATGCGGAAACCCTTTGTATGCATCACTTGTCAAATTATACAAAAATAAAGCCAGGTTTTGAGGAAATTTGGAGTCTTTTCTTGATATAATCTTTACTACTTGGGTAACTCTGGAACAAGTATGTTAATCTAGCATTTTCACTGTCACGTAATGTGTAGAAGTAACCATGTAGAAGCAGTGTGGTATGGTGAAAAGGGATGAAGCTTAGAGCCAGGCACACTTAGATTCCAAGTACAGATCCACTCATACTTGTATGACTATGGAGAAGCTAATTAATCTCCGCAAACCTCAGTTTTCCAATGTGTTTAATGGGCAGGATGATGATAATGCCTGTATCAAAGATGGTTGTGAGCATGAAATGAAATAGTTCATGTAAATCTTTCGGAGACATTAAAAGTGTTTTCAGCTCCAAAAACACATCACTAGATAAGACTAATAAGGATTTAATTTGATCCCACATCAAAAATGTCTGCAGGTAGGCAGCTGCTGGTTCATCACCTTAGTGTTGGCATCTCTCTAGTTTTCTTGGGCTCTGCCTCTTGGCCACAAGTTGGTTGCCGGAATTCCATTCATCATAGCTACATTCAAGGTAGGTAAAAATAGGGGTAAGGGAGGAATCAGATGTGTCTGTTTCTATTATCAGGAAAAGAAAATTTTCCTAGAGTTTTTTCCTGCATCTTCTCATTTTATCTTATTGGCCAGCACTGGCTCACATGGACCATCCCAGCATCATGGGAGATTGGACACACATGGCTCTGAATGAAGTCAGGGTTTGGATGTCAAGACAGAACAGGCAAGCAGATTCTGGGCAGCCGCTGCTAACAGAGTAGGTTACAACCTGGCACCTAGTAAATTAATTGTTAAATATTGCTTTCTTCATCCTCCCTCCATCAATAAACTAAATAAATCTTTCCAGGTTTAACAGTCTATGGTTCCATAAGGATTATTAAATTCCAATTAGAGATCAATACAGTAGAAAAAATTCTTTAAACTGACCTATTTGAAGATAAACATGACAGTGAAAAATCTGATTCATGAAATATTTTAACTCTTTATTTTGAGATAATTTCATATTTGCCAAAAAGTTGCAAACACGAGCACAATGGGGTCTCACACACCCTTGGTTCTGCTCCCCCAAATGTTAACATATATGACCACAGTATGATGACCAAAACCAGGAAAATAACACTGACCCAGTATTATTAACTAATCTGCAAGTCTTTATTCAAATTCCATCAATTGCTCCACTAATGTTCTTTTCTTGTCTAGGATCCAATACAGGATCCCACTACATTTACTTGGCATGCCTCCTCAGCCTCTTCCAATCTGGGTAAGAAATATTTTTAAAGAAGGACATATTTATTATTTCCATAGTGACAACAACAGAGACATTTGTTTTAAAGTATTTTGAATGTGTCATATTGAACTTTAAAATTACATTAGTATATAGTGCCTGGAAGATTAAATCATTGATTTGCTATTGCTGATTTATTTAATAATCTTTTACATAGAAAATAAACACCCATTTCAGAATAAAAAGTATAGATGATGAAGCTACAGCTGAGCACAGTACAGATTCCTGGGGACTTTCTGTGTCTCGTTCTGGGTCATACTGAAATTCTCCTTGGACCATTCTCTTACCCATGACATATACATTCATCATGTCATAGTGGGTCGATTCTGAAGGTTCCAGATGGATGCATTCAAAATATACCCTCAAATAGTGATAATTAGCTAAATAGCTACAGTATCCCTTATTAGAGGATTTTAATACCAAGTGCTTGGCGATGCCTGGAATAGCAGACTTCTCACGTTCCCCTGTGAGGTGGCAGCTGGCAGCAGGGCAGGTCGCGTGCCAGAGGCCATGCGGCAAGGCAGCAGGGACTGAGCCAGGGCTCCCCACACAGCCTCCGCGATTCTCTGCCCCACCGCCTGCCTGCTCATGGAATTAGAATGATTTATGATCTTGGCTAACAAATTTAAATATTATGCCAATATTTTGGATCAATTCCTGGGGGCATTTCCCTAAACGATGCATCTTATTGACTTTTTCACCAGTTTGCTATTTTGATAAATTGTGCCTTGTCTGCCTTGAAATGGGAGTCAAATAAATCAAAATGTCCAAATTTCTGGGCTTTGATGTACATTTACATCTCTATGTTTAGTCCATACCGACATCCCCTGGTTGGTGCCTCCAGCACCGCTGTAGCCACAGTGCACAGTGGGGCCAAGGCTGAGTGGAGCCTCACCTGGCTCAGCGCTACCAGTGAAATGCAACATGCTGAGAGTACACCTCCATGCCTACACCATCACCCCCCACCACACAATTTTAGGAGGGGGCAGTTCACCATCATTCAGAACTCTAAATGCTGGGGACTTTCTTTGCTTTCCACTGGTGTTCTGCACCATATTTCTGTCTTGGACATTAAGAATGAGCGAATCTGAGATGATGTAGAAGACCTCAAGCACATAAAAAAGGACAACCTTGTTTAACGGTATTCTTTTTCCTCTAGATCAGTGGAAAAACAAAGACAACAGATTTCTGACTCTGATAATGGCTAAACTGTGGACTTGTTAACCATAGCAATGGGACATGTATGTTTTGAATATTTTTGTTATGAAGTTGAAGAGGGAATAACTGTTCTTGAGGCAAACATGACCAAAAGTACTAGAAACATGTGAATGGGCAGCATTTCTGGCCACATGTATACTTATTATTCCTTTCTTAGATTGAAAAAAGCTATTTTACCAATATGCATATAGTATATTTCAATATAACCTCTATGCTTGCTTTCTCTAGTGACACCTACTTTCGTCATGAAATATTTATCTTCTATGTTGCATGATATTAGAGCCTGATAGTTATACATGACTAATAAAAAATGTTGAAAATCATAGTAAATTAATTAGCAAAGGTGAGCATGAAGAATAAATATACAACTTCTCCAAGAAATTGTCTACTCTTTTTTTAACTCAATGAATCTTCTCCAAATCTTTCACCTGGTATTTATATATGTGCTTGCTGGTTTTACTGTCTCCGTTTTTCCTCATCCCTAGAGTAGCCTGACACATTCACAACTGAGTTTAGGAAAACATATGCTAAACATCCACCTTGGTTCTTGGGTTCAGGGAAACAGTTTCACAGAGCTGCAGCTGTAGCCTACACACTCCGGGAAGGCTGCGATTCTGGCGGCACTTACAGCTCTCAGAACAGCAAATCTGAGCCCAGTCCTAACTTCCGTCCTGCCGCATGCTATGGCTTTTAGTAAATCAGTGTTAAATTGCTTCATAGTAATTTAAGGCATTCTTTTGAATGAAAATTGTAGATTTTTAAAACAGAAGACAAAACAAGGCTGCTTAGAGGAAAACTACCCTCTTCTCAGACTGCCCCACCCATCATGGTAGAACGCAGCAGTGTGCCCACAGTGTATTAAGTTTCTTCATTGGTGTCTATCAACTAGAAAAGTTCAGTTCTTTTTCCTACCATTCCTTTGGTTTGATGAGAGCAGAGGGAAAATACAAAATAAAATGCGAGACAATATAGTTTGCTTCCAGACTACACCAAGGTCAAGGCTGTGAAGAACCAGGGCTAGAGCACACAGATCCCTTTGCAGCCCTAGAAGAGCAGAGATGCATGGGCATGAAACTCCAGGTCCTGTCTACGCGCGAGAACATCTTTGGGAGTGCGAAGTTCCTGTTCACGGAGTTCTGCTTCCTGAAACCAGACTGTGATGTTTTTGGCACCAAGACAAGCCATAAACAATTATTTTTAAAGGGAGGGAAAAGGAAATTACCCACTGAAAAAATTAATGCTCTAGATTACTCAGAGCAACGCTGAAGCAAGGGAAAGGAAATGGAAGAAACAGATTGCTTCCAACGTCAACATAATCCTACCTCTTAAAGACTTCTTCTGTCCACATGCTCACACGTTGTCCCTGCCCAAGACAATGGACAAAGCAGCCGGGCTAGGGAGGTGGGGGTCCAGAAGGAAGATGAATGATTTTCATGTTTCCTACCTTTCTTTTTCCCATTCATGTAATAGTCTTGTAACTGTCTAATATCTCTGGTTGCCCTGAAACACAAACCACTGGTTATTTTTTCTGCTTCATTCACTAGCTATTTCTAGCCCATTTCAGGTTTCTAAAATATTTCTCACTTGATATTTTGCTATGTGGGAGTTAGTTTTTTTTTTTGTTCAATGAGCTCACTGGACTATATAATCTATGATTTAGAAGTAAGTTTGTCCTCATTACTACCACTATTACCATCCCATTCTCTCCACCATTCATTCCAGTAGACCATGATTCTCGCAGCGAAAACCCAGTTAATGCCCAGGCCTCTGCCTTCCTGGCTCAGTGCTGACTATGGGGATAATCGGAGCATCTGTGCTCCGTAAAATAGTAAGTTCCTGGGTCCAGAAAGCCTTATCCCTTAGTTTTTGCATCGCATCACTAATTATTCAAACCGCGCCCCCCCCCTAAGAAAATCAGCTTGGAAAATCACACTCTATTTAGTGATGATGAGCCTGGGAAAAACCTCAGCAGATATATAGCTGAAACCTGATGAATCCTAATAATTTCATCCAGGACTCTCATCTCGTCACGTTGTTTTTCTGTTTCTACAAAATGTAGGCCGGTCAATTGCACTGCGATAAAAAAACAACATACATGTTCCTAAAAATGAATACATAGTCAAGCATTCTAAGGTAAAATATATTTAATACCCCATAGAAGGAAATGCCACAGCTGATCGTTTTTTGGGGAGATGGGTAGTCAGAAAGATCAGCTGTGGCCCATGCACGCCCAGGAAGTATGCGTAACTTGGTGTCAAACCACCCAGATGATGAAGGAGAGCGGCACCCCAGGCCAGCCGGAGACCAGTGGGGCCTCCCGGCTCTGGCCTATATCTACTTTGTGATGTTCTGGACCTTAGTTTCTTCGTCTTTAAAAACCAAATGTTTGGGGCAAACAGTCCCGAAGATCTCTTCTGGCTCTGCAGTTACATCTCCATGGCGGTCACTGCCTCATTCATCGGCGTCACAGAGTAAAATGCTCCGTACCTTGTTTTACTTATCTTCCCTTTTCCCAGAGAAAGGCCAGTTCCTCCTTGGGCACAACACAGCCCTGCTGATGCCAAGCTCTGTCCTGCTGCCTCAGTGTTCCCATACTTTTCCCCAAGGGAAATACCTACTTTTCTTTTCCACCATGCAGCATTCGCTGGCTTTGTTGCTCTCTGGTTGGGTTAGGTCTCCCGCTGCAGTGCCGATGACAGCCTGTGCAAACCTCCATATAGTGGTACCACATTGCACTGAGGTAGTTTGTTTCAATCTGCCTCCTCCACAGCTAGACCCCCAGCTCCTCATGAGAAGCCACCAGTCTTCATCAGGATTTAAGCTCCGTGGGAGCAGGGACATTGTTTCCCTGTCATATTCCTGATTCCCTGGCATGTAGTGGTAGTTAAATAAATATTTTCTGAACAGGAGAATGAATCAATGTGTTCATTAATATCTATAAACATTCATGTCATCAGTACTCTTCTGAGACAAGCATTTTACAAACATTGAACAACTAATTGAGGTTAATGTGAAGTAATTTACATTTCTAGAACACATACTACTAAGTCCAGAAAAAAACTTTATTTTAATTTTTTTTAGAGAGAGAGCCTTAAAATGTTTTTAATTTTTCAATTACAATTTACATTCAACATTATATTAGTTTTAGGTATATAGCATAGTGTTTAGACAGTTATATAACTTACAAAGGAGCCCCCGATTAGTCTAGTAACCCTGTGACATCACACATAGTTATTACAATATTATTGACTATATATTTTTTATTATTTTCTATTACAGTTGTCCCAATTTTCCTTTGTTGCTCTTCCCTGCCCGCCCCCTGCCCCCCAGCACTGAATCCACTCAGCCACACTAGCCAGGTCCCAGAAAAAATATTTTTCATAAAGCCTAACTTCAAAGCATAATTATTTTGTGAATAAGTACCAGTAAAAATGTTTCTTCAACTTTAGAAGCTTGTCAACATCATGTACTAAGCTATTTCAAAGGTGGCCAGTGGAATCTGGGAAATATCCCATCTAAGAAAGATACAAAGTAATTTCATTATCACATTTTCCTTTCATGCCCCTGGTTGAGTTTTAGTAAAATGACAGCCATGAACGATTTTATGAAATCATTTGATAGTACTGGAGTCCATAGTATTTGTGGATTCCATACTATCGATACTTCACTTTTCATGTTCAACAGCCTTTAAAAATGTGGTCTGCCATTAATAGAATTATATTAACACAAGATTAAACCAGTTACTTCAGTGTCTGACAACCCTATTACAATTTTATAGGCAGGAAAAGCCTAAGAAAATAGCTACTGGTGTATAGAATGTAGCTTCACCTTTGTAAACATCTGTGCGTGGATTAGGGGTTGAGAGGGCCTCCCTCAGGCTTACATGTGGGCCACAACCATCGTAACAAATCCAGAAATGATAGCAACCTGTGAGCAAATATGTGCATTGTTGTACTTCAAATATGCGTAGTGTCTATTCTAATAGCATATATATTTTAAAGGCTTCATAAAATAATAATAGCAGTCTCTCATGTGTTTTCTCAATCAATAGACTCTAAAATTGTAACTCTTGTATAAAACCATCATATAATTTTTAAATTTACCAGGGTTAGTGTTATTATTTTTTCTTAATTTAAGAACAATTCAAATTAATTATGCTATAAAACATATTTTAAAAAATGATTCACTCACACACAACTGCATAGGGACAACCCCTGTCAATATCCGGCCATGGATACATTTTATTAAATCTATGCTTTCACCCCCAATGGGATCATACTACTTGTGACTGGCTTTTTCTAATGCAATAGGTTGTGAAAGGCTTTCCATATCATTATATGTATTTTGGTTACACTTTAATTGCTGCAAAATTGTTTATCATACAAAAGCACCATAATATATTTAGCTAGCCCTTTGTTTTTGGATATTTAGCACATTAGGAAACATTTATGTACACCAGGATTTGCCACCTTCCATACTGGAACACCATGGGCTGGATAATGGTGTTCTTAGTTTTGGGGGTCTGCCCAGGGCATTGCAGAACGTTTGGCAGCATGGGGGTCTCTACCCACCCTGTGCAGTAGCACTGCCTTCCCCAAGTTGTGACAACCCAAACTGTCTCTAGACATTGCCAAATATTCCCTGGGGAACAGGATTTTCCTCAGTTGGGAAGCACTCCATGGAAAAATAATTGCGTATATAGATTGTTTCCATCGAACGCTTTCCCGGAAGCAGAGCTGCTGGACCAAATCACGAGCCCTGTAGAGGGTTTGCATGTGTGTGGCCAAAGAAATGGCTGCTTCTGAAGACAGATCACGTCAAAATCCCACCCAACTGCAGTAAGATGTCGTGTTTCTCCCTCTCGCCAGTTCCTTTTTAAAAAAATCTATGTTAATGAGAAAGTATCCCACTGCTGTTGAAAATGCATTTTTTAAACTATTGGGAAAATGAACATTCTAAAATATGTTTAGTCCTTTCCATCCTCAAAATAATATAAATAGTAAACTATAGTTTCTTATTGTACTTTAATCTTTGTACTGTTTTTTTAACAATATTTAAATAGTTTAAGCATTTGCCTGTTTAATTTTTCAACTAATGGGGTGATTTTCAAAATATTTTGATGTTAAAGGGGGGGGTTGTGATTTTTGGATGAATGGGATCCGGGACCAGCTCATTCACTACCTTTCACTCTGTTAGCTTTACTTGGCTGTTTGAGTCTCCGATTCTTCCTTGCTACTTTTTTCCAATAACATTTGATCAAGCCAGTCCTTTCTTGTACTGGCTGAGCCAAACAGAATGAAACTGGAGAAAACAGAAAGAAACAGAAAGCATTTGACTTATCTGTTCACTTGAAAGCAGAAATCAAAGAGTTGTGGGCAGAAAGGAACTGGTACAAGAAAGGGTTTGATTGAGATTACTGGATCTTGGCTGAATTAAGCCTTTTTCCCACTTGGCTCCATCCTTCAGTCCTCAGAGATTTGTAGAGTGCCTTAAGTACACAAAGTGTTTCCACATATGTAGCCTTCTTAACATCCTCCAAAGAGCCTGAGTGGAAATTCTGGTCACTCTCAGTTTACTAACGAGAGCACAGCAGTTCTGTGGCTCCGAGCCACTGCTTGGCTACTGGGCGTCAGAGCTGGAATGCAAAGAAAATCCTTCATTCCCCGGGATCGTACCACCTCTGTGTCTCCTACAGCGCAGATCATCTTGTCACAAAGGGTTTTTGTTGTTGTTGATGCTGAGAAAATAAATCGATACAGGGCTTTGGCAGGAATGTAATTCAGCTTTCTGTTTGTCACAGTGAACTGATGTCTTCCGGACTCGGTGACTGTACTTGGGATTAGTGTCTGAAGTCTGAGAGCCTCCTAGGAGTGTAGCAAGAATCTGAAACCTTCTTCAAAAAATGTAAAGGCATTTAAGCACCCAGGTCGCAGAGCTGCACAGCTTTAGTCAATTTCCTCCTAATGGCCTCCTTGGAGTTACTTCACCATCACTTTGATAACTTTTCCTAACCACAAAACCTACTTTTCAAGGAAAAAAAAAAATCCACACTCTTCTAGGAAAGGATTCTAAGCAGGAGAAAGATGTAGAATTTGAAATGACAAGGCAGCCATTGTTCATTTATCCCTGATTCCCAAATCCACACACACTGGTTTACTTCCTGAGCTTCACAGAAATACCAGTTAATCTAGTCTCTGTAGGCACTACTTCCGACTAAAGGAGAACTTCCCGCCTCCAGCTCTCTTTCCAGGCAAAAAATACTTAGAAACCTTCCTATTTACCCTTCTGCTCAAACTACTGACCCTAGTGCTATATAGAGAACAAATAATTAGGCGGCCAATTTCTTTTTCTTAAATTGGTAATTTGCAAAACATTTCCCCGTTTTCTTTCTCATTATTTGCCCATCAAGTCTATTTCTAGTATCTGATAATATTCAAGAATACAGTTAGATCATACTCGAGACTTAGAAAAGAATTGACTAAAAATGAATCTCTTAACGACTTCTACTATACATTTTTACAAGTGGCTCTTGGCAAGTCATTAAAAATGACCCACTTCACACCCAGAGCCCTCTGTTTTATTGTGGGAACTCGATCTTTGAAGTCTTTCTTTTCCCTCATTAGTAATGGCACAGCTAGTAAAACTGTGCCATTATTGGTATCCAATGCTGATATTTCACAAATGGTCCATTTGTCTCACCAGTTAGGGACTCACTCTGCAAGACTTCCTACAGCCATAGCAAGGCTATTATTAGGACTGAAGACTCCAACTCAAACCTGTCTTTTCCTTGGAGACAATGTGGACTGAGAACAATCTGGTATAAGAAATACAATCAGAATGTACTTTTCATTATTTGTAGCCCTTTGCTATCCCACATTTTTTTGCCATCTGGAAGCATCATTACTAACCACACCAAATATTTCCAAATGGGTAACAACTGATTATTAAAATGAAGAGAAGACAAAGAGTAATCTGCTTTCAGCTAATACTGAACTTCTTACCAGGAAGGGATAAGATTGAAAATAATAAGTTATGTTATTATAAAATTATGTAAAATAATTCCATCTTATATGAGGGTAGAAAGAAGTGTTTAAAAAACATGGGTTTTGAGAGGGTTCGTCTTTTTTACTTTCTCTTGATGTAAGGAATTGTTAAAATTATGTATGGAGCTTACATTTTTGGAATGAAATACATTTGAGTAAAATATTTGAAAACGCCACCTAGACTTGTGACAACAAAGAAAAGAATCTGAGACAGGTCTTGGGACAATCCTTCGAGATTTCAGAAACATGCAAATCAGTAGCTAGACTGGAGGACTTCGGGGCTCACCCTGGAACTATGGAAATTCTCAGTATACCTGGAAATAACAATGATTTGTTCTGAGCCCAATTCCCATGAAGTAGATGTTTTTCATGTAATTGGCTACCAAGGGAGTCTAGAAGCTGACTATTCATATTCATTCATTCACTCATTCACTCATATTATCTTCCCTCCCTCCTTTTTACCTTCCTCTCTCCCCTCTCATCGCCCCCTCTACAACTATAGAAAATCAGAATGCATTTGATTCAACAAATGCAGTTAAGTTTTTTTCTGGCTCAGGCATTGGAATGCAACAGGTTTCTTCTGTGATAATCTTTCTCAGTTTATTTCAGCAATTGTCCTTGCAGCAATCTATAAACTGTCCATAAAATTTTATACTGTTCTGATTAGCTAATACTATGTGTCTGGTTATTTCTTATTGGTTAAGAATTGGTACTGGCTTAGTGATACTTATTGACAATTTCCAGCCCAGTGATACTTATTGACAATTTCCAGATATAATGGGAAATGTTCACCTTGGCAGAGAAAGAAAGGTAAGAGGCCAAGGCTATTTTTCCCAGATACATCTGAAAATTGTCTGTGCTTAAATTGTAAAGTGAGGCTTCTTAAGCTTGGCTGCCCAGGTGAAATACAGGTATTTGCTGAGAGCTTTATGCTTCCCGGTGTGCAGAAACTGCCTTCTCATGATATGGGAGGGGCAATGTAATTTTTATCCCCCACCCCCCAACACACACACCCAGCAGAACTAGTCAGATCTGGGAAATCCATTTTTATGCCTGCTCCTTCATGTTTTCAACGCCTTCGTCCTTTCTTTCCTTTGTTCTTGCTTTTCTTTGCTTGGCTGGGATCTACTGAAAATCCTCAACCACGCATCACATTTTTGTTGTTGTTGCCAGTGCACACACATCCACTTTTACCTATTAAATTATAAAATTAAAATTCTCCTAAGCTAAGCCTTTTCTAAGATGGACAGAGTCTGTATATATCACAAACTTGTTTTCTGCCAATAATCAGGTATAAAAAAATCTAAGGATCATTATGGTGCTTTGGAAAAAGTTTCAAAAATTCAGAAATTTTGAGCAACAGCAGCAGATGAGATTTTGTAAATACTAAGAAATAAACTTAAGCTATTTCCTTTTATTTTCCCATCACTGACCATTCAAGAAAGAAAAAAAATATGTAGCTATGAATTGTGTTAACCAGTTCCTTTGTCATCCCCCCATTTGCATCTAGAAGTCACATACTTTGTTTGGCCTCTGCGGTGAACAAGGGTTTTCCTAATAGCAGGAAGTGAAATGCACTTGAAAACACCTTGATAATATTGAGGGCAACGGTGAAAAAGCCAAGGGTTTAATCCTTTCCGGAATCATTAATAGAGCCTGTTGAGTCCAAACAACAGAGAAGAAAGGCAACACTCTTAGGAGCTGACACTGTTTGCGTGGGTGCACGTGTGTTTATTTCACTGCTTTATTTAGCAGTTTATTTCACTCTAAAGGACAGCAGCGCTACAGGTACAACTCGACATTGTTTCTCTTAATTTATGGAACAGCATAATTTTCTCATTCATATTAAGTTACATTAATGGTAGAAATCCAAAAGCATTGGTTGCTCAGTTGCAGACTTGTGAATCAATCAAATTATTTTTTGATCCAATATGTACATAAACATATTGAAATCTATTGCATCACTTACACTTGAATTTGCCATTTCAGTGGCATGCCAGCTCCCCACAGCTATCACCTACGTGTTCTCCCTGCCACTAAACTGTCACATACCAACTTTTTGCAGTTTTTCAGCACTAAGTTCAGGGCTACTATTAATAACTTGGGCTTTTCCACTGTCAACTGATCCAAGTTTCTGTCCTTATTAAAGTCTGCTGGTAGCGTGTCCCCAGTTGTACCTGCCAGACAATGTATTCAGAAACTTCATTTAGGCTACAGTGTGCAGTCACTGAGCATGAGATAGCCACCCGAAGTAAATGCTGGAAGAGGTGAGAGAAATTGCCAATCCAGTGATTCTCAAAGTGTGGTCCTTGGAAAGCCAGTAACAACGTAACCTGGGACCATGCTAGACAGGTGACTTCTCAGACCCCCACCCCAACCCTGCTGAATCTGGGAGGCCCACCGCTTTGCATCTAAACAAGCCCTCTAGTCGATTCTGTTGCTCATTCATGTTGGAGACCCACTGACCTATTTTATGGCACCTATTTTACTGGTGAGAATGCTGAGCCTCATGAAAGTTAAATGAGTTTACCCACAACTTTAAACTGCACTGGTGCTGAAATCAAGGCTAGAACCACATCTACTGCACAGTCTAGGGCTCTCCATGTTCCAGAAAACATTATTGTTCATCATGCCATAGTCTGCTGACGCTGTCCCAAACAAATACACCCAAGTTAGTAAATACACAACTTTTGACATGGGCTAGAGATAGTGAGAATCGAAGGCTGTTGCTCCAAAGCAGTATGTGTCATTTCCTGCCCTTGCTGTTTTTACTCCCCCTGCAGATAGCTACACCTTCTAGGAAACAACATATGCACTGTGAGAAAGAGATCAAATCACTTAACTAAGTCTGATTAATAGTGTGCAATGGGAACACAAGTAATAAACTTGTACTAATTAAAATTCTGAAGGGGGGAAAGCAATATAGCGTAGATCTGTGGATTTGATCTCCAGAACAAAGAGCTGTGAGAATCTCCTGTCCACACCTCTTTATCTGCAAATAAAAAAAAAGTCACAGAATTTCGACAAGGAGGAGGGCTTTTCAGACTTGCTGTATGTGTGCACTTTAGAACTTTTGATGAGTGCTCACAGAAAGCCGGTTGAGATCGATTGCTCTGCTAAGTCACACATTCTAACATTAAGAATGTGTATCATCTGAAGTTGAGGTCAAATATTCCCGTTGACTGCCCTTGAGCTTGTTCAGATAGCTGATTATTTTTGGCACTTGCCAAAATAAGCTCTCAAAGAAACAAATGGCCTGCTGAAAGAACAAAGTAGGAGATAGTCAAGTGCTTGGTGAATTCATCAGTCACAAACACTAGAAGGGGAAAGCAAAGATAGCGGGTGTGTGCTAGAGAGCTTGCGGCTGGCAGCGCCCAGCCCACGTCTATTCCGGAGGCTCTGCCCTCTGAGCAGGCGGGATGGCAGCCCTCGGAGTCTGGCTGCTTTCCGACAGCCCAGTGCGACGTGAACTGCAGGAACAGAAATGTTCAAAGTCTTATCACAACAGAAACAGCTTTGCCCTAAAGTTAACATTTTGCTGATGAAAAACATCAATTAAACCAAGGACAAATCCCTGGACACATCACTCTGAAATAAGAATGATGATGAGTGAAAGCGCAGTCATCTCTGGAGCGGGTTACAGTTCCCCAAGAAACTTCTAGAAGGGTAATTTATTGTTGGTGAAGTTGGACCTGATTGTAAAAGAAGGATTGGGGGACTGCGGTTAGGGGTGAATTTATACAAGTCTCTATCGATATATGTACATTTATGAAAATGAAGCAATAAACAAGTACAGTAAATGATGTACTATGTGTTTTAGTACATAATAAATCAGCAATCATAACACCATGCTGCTGAATTCCATTTATCATTCCTTGATCCCATCTATTTTTTAAGATCTTCCTCTATAGATTCAATCTCTGTAAATTATTTTGTTGCATACTAAGATGCGCATTTTTCCAAGTTTAAAAAAAATCTAAACTCCTAATGCTTTTAACATTCTGAAGTCTCACTTCCTATCACTTGCCTTGGTACAGATGGGTTGTAGAAATGCAACGGTATGAGATTAAGATAAAAGACAACAAAACAAAATGCTTCGGGAAACCCAGCTCTGTTAATTATTTCTCAAACTACGTTGCCTTTTCCTGACATTTTCTTCCCCTGAAAACTTCATGACGAAGCTCAAGCCAACAGCCCTTCCATCCATCTCAGCTCCTTTGTGTCTCTAGAGAACACCACACGGCACGTATCTCCTTTCATTCCCCCCACCCCAAGATTTTATTTCAAACACCTCCAGCTCCTTCCCTGTGATTAAAAAAATATTCTACTTTCTACTCTTAACCCCAGGTGCATTTTCCACGAGGAGTGATTGTGTGCTCCAGAAACTAAAATTCTGCAGATCGACAGGAAATAAAATTACGGTATTAAAATTTTTGCAGGGTAACTCACTCTGACTCTAAACCTTAAAGTTTACTTATTGAGGTAACGTGATTTGCCCATTTCTCCATTCTCTGGTGTTTCTAGAGTGACACTGGGGATTGGCAGGTCCGCCGCATGTATCCTGAGTAACTGTGCGGGTTATCCGTTTCAATCCTTTACCGGGTTCCTGACTGCGGGGCTGCACGCTCCTGGATTGCCCCCTCTGCTCCTGGGTAATCATTATGCATCCAGGGAACACATTCCTGCTTAGGTATTAACCTGATAAAAGAATATGACCTCCTCTATAGGCCCATACAAAAATAATGAGAACAAATACCCCAAACACTAAACACAAAGGCATTTTAAGAGAAGCCATTGTCGCAGACCATGCCCACTGCATTCCTCTCCTCCTTGACACATGTTATTAAAAACTGACACCAAACTCTGAGTCCCACCTACTTTTGCCTATTATAATACTCACTCTCCAACATAACAGGAAGAAACATGATTCTACTTAATTTACATAGGAATCTTGTTGGTTTATATTACTCTCAAGCTTTGAAAACAAGTCAAAATCCACCTAGAAGACACCAAAAATTCTTAGTAGATTCCAAAACAAACATAGCCAAGGGCTTCTTGAGCCAGCCCATAGCTATGGATGGCTTCCTGGTATAACAGGAAGTCTGGTCTGTCTCAAGTCACGAGAGTCTCAATCAGACCCTCAAAATCATGTGAGAACCCTTTTCAAGTTCGTGTATCACAATATGAACATCCTTCAGTCTCCTAGTGGTCTCCTTTCTGTACTCCAAATACTAGTTACCACCTAGCAACTGATCAAGAAAAGGTGAAAGGGGAAAGAGCTTTAAGGGAACAATAGGCAAGTTTCAATAATAGTTAGGATGGTTTAGTTATATACAAGGCTAGTTTTACTGAATAGCGTGCAGATATCTCCCTAAAAGCACACAATCTTCAGAAATTATAGCACCTCAGAATCAAAAGACAAAAAGAGAAATATGTTTGAATGATAGCATTTGAACAAAATCTTTTTTTGAAAAAATGCATTCATAGTCCTCTTTTTATTGATTTTGAGAGATTACTTTATTGTTCCATGTATTTATGCATTCATTGGTTACTTATTGTATGTACCCTGACCGAAGATCAAACCCACAACCTTGGCCTATTGGGACAATGTTCTAACCAACTGAGTTACCTGGCCAGGGTCTCATTTTTCTCTCTCAGTGTAATAGGTATAAGTCCACATATTTTAGAACAGACACGACTGAGCTCAGTAATTTATATCATGTAGATGTGGGCATTGTTTTCTTCTAGATTTTAAAGGAAGACAGAGGGTAATTCATACCCTGGCAACCACACTTGTGGCTGCATTCCACTTCCATGAGCTGCTCACTGCTGCCTGCTTTATCAGCTTTATCTTTAGGTTTTAGTTCCTTTACTTGCTTTGCTCTGAGGCTATGGGTAAAAGGATGGTGTTGTATAGAAACTGGAGTAAAGCAGCCACTTATAACATTGGGCCAACAGAAATCTCAAAACCCTAAAACAGAAAACACACACACACACACAAGAAATCTTTGAACCAATATGGCCCAAGACACAGGCTTTAGGTGCCCAAGGGCAAAAAAAGCAAACAAAAAAGCAGGAAATGTCTCATAAATTCAGAATGGCCCTTTTAAGTCAAATGTTCAAACACAGACTTGCCAGGAACTGCAGGTGAAGCCGCTGGAAGTGTTTGGAGTCGTGCAGGAGGTAAAATGCTTCCTTCACCACTAAACCAGGCCATTAGGAAAAGCTTGAGGTGAGAGAGCCGTGTTATAGCCAGTGCTGCAAGAGACCAGCTGCTCTGGACCTCGGGATGAGGTCAGCTGGAACATTCTTCAGCAAGAAGAAAGCCCAGTTCAAGGCAGGGGTAAGATTTAAACCAAGTCACTACACTCTGCACCTAATGATTAAATTCTACAGCAATTTATTATTTTTCACCTTGAGTACACAGTTATTATGACCTTTACATCACACGCTCTTAAAATGCAACCTCCATGACATTGTAACCCCCTCTGTAATATAAGTGCTACAGGGCAGGGACCTTTACCTACTTTACTTACTGGTGTGCTCCAGTGCTTACAATAGACACATAGTAGGCAGTTAACAAATATTTGTGCAGTAAATAAAGAACCCCAAAATAATAATAACCCTTATCACAAAGATATTGCTACAGTAGAGCTGTTGCCTTCCTTTGTACAGGCGTGTTCTACTTAAAAAGTACCTGGCCCAGCTGGCAAAGTAATGCTGGATCCCATCCAGTACGTATCACCAAAATCTGGCTCGCAAGTGGAAAGCTCAGAAAGCGGTATCTTTTTGCAATTTATCTGCCCAATGTGATCCCTTTTTCTTGGATAGAGATCCCTGGGCTCTGCCAAGGAAATCTTCTTCGAGGAAGTACTTTGGTAAGCTGTATAGGTCAAAGCGCAGAGGCGCTCAGAGCTAATTGTGTGCCCTTCCTCGAAACCATTCTCTAATTCAGACATTTCCCCAGTTCCTTTCATTCCCGAGGTCCTTTTGCATCAACATCGATACGCAACGATGGAGGATCTACTTTGAACAAACCTGTCGAGTCCGTACAAACTTAACTCACAAACTGAAGTCTTGAAATGATAAAGACATGTTTGCTTTACATCGCACAGAATTATATTACCTTGCCCACATGCTACTCTGTGCATTTGGATCATTTTTGTCCCTTTTTATTATACAATCAAATATAATTAGTAACTGAAAGCATCCACGATATTAAGGGAAAAGACATATTACCATGGAGAATAAAATGGTAAATGAATTAAGGGTGAGGTATGCGGCAAGATTTCTTAACTTCAGCACTACTGGCATTTGGGGGCAGATAACTGTGGTCAGGGGCTGTCCTGCGCATTGTTAAATATTTAGAGGCATCTTTGATCTCCATCCACTAGATGCCAGTAGCATTCCACCCCCCAGCTGTGCCAATCAAATGTCTGCAGAAGTTTCCAAATGTTCCCTGGGGAGAAAAATCCCCCCTGGCTGAGAACCGCTGATATAGGTAACACTGTCATATTGAGGCTGGGGTAAGCCGGAAGACGTTTAAGTTTTCATGGGTAATTAAGAAGAATTACAGCAGGTGTACTAGAATGGGCTTCAGCCCCAACATCAAGCTGGGGAATGACCCAGGTTCAGCTACAGAGAGGGATGTAACACAGCGGAGGGATGAGCAGAGATGAGCACCAGGCTAAGCCAGAAGTGTGGGCAATGTTTATAAATGGATGCAAAAGTTATAGATGGAAAACCCAGACTGTGCAATTCCATTTCGGCTCCACACCAGGTAGGAGACTGATGTTAGATCTACATGTGTGCATTTGAACCAACTAACAGTTGTTCATGGATATATTTTTTCTTTGCCTGAATAAACAGTTTTTGCTTAGAAATCAAGAGTGCCACTAGAGTGTTGACCTGATTCAGAGAACATGTTGACTGAGATAATATCTACTGCTAATAATACATAAGAATGGCCTGAATAAATACAAATGATTGATTTAATAATGCCTATGATAGCTGGCCGGTTAGCTCAGTTGGTTAGAGCATGGTGCTAATAATGCCTACGATGGGCATGTTGACCTCCCAGCCTCCGATCTAAGGGTTAGGCCACTTGGTTTATGTTTTTAGGGAGAAGATGTTTAAAAGTTGAATCTAATTTTAACCTTGGTAATCCTATTTCTCTCTTTTTGAGCTTCTTCATTCAGGCTTGTCCCCAAACCATCCTACAACAGACCATGCATAGACAAAGTTAAGACTGGTAGAACCGTATCCTCACGAAAGCTTATGGGGGAAGAAAGGAATAAAAGTAGCTTAATAATAACTGTACTTGAACAACAATTTAAAAAGTTAAAAAAAACCAGAAAAGAGTAAAAGCAAAATAACACCTTTGCACCCATTCTGGCCTATTTTACCATTATACTTGATAGCTAGCAACAGTTATTTTGCATATGCTAAATTTTGCATATATATATATATATATATATATATATATATATATGCACACATACATATGAGGTCTGTCTGGAAAAAGTCAAGCCATTGTTAACATAACAAGAACAGTTTGTGAGGTACTGATGCAACCTGGCAGCCAAGGAGAGTGGACTGGAATGTGCACGTGTGAACAATGGTGACTTAACTGTACTAGTCAGTGGGGGTGGCAGACACTGTCGAGGGAACATGTGTGCTGTGTGACCTTCTCATTCAAGATGACTGAGCTAATAGAGCAATGAGTGTGCGCCAAATTTTGTGTTAAGCTTGAACATTCCTTCACAGAAACTATTTGAATGATTCAGGCCACAGTTATGGGCAACTGGGGATTGGCAGCTTCATCATGACTACATGGCTGCTCGTGCATCACATCTCATGCAGAGTGTTTTGGTGAAACACCAAATTGCTGAGGCGATTCAGCCCCCCACAGCCCAGATTAGACACCCTGCAACCTGAGCTTTTCCCAAAACTAAAATCACCTTTGAAAGGGCAGAGATTTCAAAACCAATGATGAGATTCAGAGTAGCAGATGGTGATGAGGAAAACTGTGTGAGGTCCTAAGGTGCCTACTTTGAAGGAGACTGAGGTGTCATTGTCCTATGTACAATGTTTCTTATAGCTTGTATCTCCTTCAACACTTGTCTCTATTTTTCACAGTACATGGCTGGATACCTCCTGGATAGACCTCGGTGTTTGTATTTGCCTCACTTTTCTTGAAATAACATCTTCATCTGGATTCTAGGAACCAGTCTGATGACTTCCCCCTTTCCCCCTCATCTTGCCGAGGGCTACAGCTGGAGGCCCGGGGCTCCTTCTCTCTGCATACATCCCCAGTGAGCCTTTGCTTGTTGTCAGTCCGGGGCAACATGAGTACAGAATGCCAGAATAGGTGTTTAGAAACTTTCACAGCTATTTGTAAGGACAATTTTATATCTTTTATATTTAATAGCACAAAAGCTCCACCACCACCACCACAAATGTGTATTTTGCATGTCTTTATTGCACTTATACTTCATTTTTATGTTTTATTCTTGACTCTAGTATAGATGTCTCACTTTTCTACCCCTTAAATTTTAATTTCACTTTCTCTTTAATGTGCTTTTAGTGTATTCAACAAAGTATTAAGTCCACAGCAAACTGGAAAAACAGAGAGCTCCTTCAGCTGAGATCAGAGGTATTTTGAGAAAAAAAATATTGAGATGATCTCATTGAATCCCATGGTTTTAATAAAACTATCTATATGTTGCTGGCATTCAGTTTTATGTCTCCAGTCTCAATATCCTAAGGTTCATTTGTCCAACTGCCTTACATCTCCACTTGGGAGTCTAAAGTGTGTCTCAACGTTTGCATGCTCAGAAGTGAAGTCTTCTTTTATGCCCCTAAATCCTGCTGTAGTACTCATTAAATGGCACTAGTATGCACCCAGTTTTTCAGGTCAAACATGTAGGAATGCATTTGACTAGTATCCTTCTGTTTTACCGTATGCAGCTGGTGTACTGCAGGCTCTCAACCCGGACCACTGAGATATCTCAAACTGGACCACTTCTCACCAGTTCAAATCATCATTGTCATCATCATTCAAATGTTCTCTCACCTGGGAACATTTCTCCCTGCTTCTACTTGCCCTCTACAGTGATTTCCCCAGCAGACACACTGGTTTTTTTAAAGTATAAACCCGATCAAGTTCTCTAATTCCAAAGTCTCTGGGGAACTTCCATCATGCTTAGAACAAAGCGCAGCATGACCACCATCTGGGAGACCCCACACAATCTGCCCCTCCATTATTCTGCTGTCACCTGTGCCCAGCCTCCTGCTGGCCCACTCTGCTCCAAATGCTGGGCTCCCCTCTAGTTTGGTAAACAAATTGGGCACATTCCTCTCTCAGGAGGTTTTGCATTTTGCTTCCTTCTGTCTGAAACATCTTTTTTCCCTAGACATTTGCAAAGCTTACTCTCTTGCTCCTCTGAAAACATTTTTCACGTAGCACTATTACCATACTTCATCTTAATCACTCTATTTTATTTTAGTTTACTACATCATGACTAAATAGTAACATATTTTAGTTATTTTAAAATTTGTTCATTCATCTGTCTCTTTCTCCTAGATTGCAAACCCCATGAGAGCAAAGGATTAGATTTGTTCATTGATATCTCTCCTGTATCCAGAATACCTGGCAGAGAACAGAGGCCTCAAAATATATTAGAATAAATTAGTTTACCTCAAAACTGTCCATGAATACATAAAGTAGTAAAAACACTGTATTAGTTAGCCCATGGGTTTGCTACATAGGTTTGTCTCTCATCCATTAATTTTATTCCATATGTATGTAGTTGTTATTTTATTTTTATTATATTTTTTCCATTACCATTAAGTCCCCTTACATTACACCCCCCTGCAGTCACCACACTGCTGTCCACGTCCATGAGTCCTTTTTCTGTTTTGCTCAATCCCTCCGCTGCCTTAGCTGTCATCCTGCTCTCCTATAATATTTTTTATTAAGAAACTATGTACCTCATAGTCACGGTTTCCAGAAAAATAAATATTTGTAACTAAATATTTAGACTATTCAGCAATAAGCCACAGACCCGTCAACCGTAGAAAAATGTATTCATTCAGACTCACTTGACTTATTTCGTGACAGCAGTTGGAGTTTTGTTCAGGAAACCATGGAAAATTCAATATAATAGTGTATATAAGATTGAAAAGAAATGCTTTCAAATTTTCAGGGATGCCAACTGAAATGTCAGGGAAGAAGTCATAGTACAAACGATCTCGATGCTAAATACTATGCTGTCTCTTCCATTCGTTAGCACCGGCCACCCATGGCTCTACTAGATAACATTTATTCCTTCATACATGTTGCTACTTAAGCTTATCTCCCATTCATTCGTGTCACAGGTGTTCATCGAAAACTCCTAAGTGCTGGCCACTGTTCCAGGAGGTGGGAAGGGAACAACACAGCCATCAACGAAGCAGACAGAAGGTGTTCCCAGAGAAGCATTGTTATTTCGGATGACCGTTTTGGGAAGCAGCCTGACTACTTCTCATCAGCCAAATTCTGTGATTCAATGGCTTCAGGGAGTTGTAGAGTCCTCCTACTTAAAGTTGGGTTTGCTCTTTTCTCCAGACTCCATATTTTAAGATGTCTGAATAGCCTCAAAATTAAGATCTATTATTCTCTCCACCACCGCAAGGGAAAAACATTTAGGAAATGTTTTTCAGATTTTGACTCATTAAAGTCAAAACCATTTGTACTTTTCACAAGGGAGTATTTATAAAAATATCCCCTTTAGGTAATCTCATTAAGTAATTTTGGATAAAAACATGTGAAAAACAGATGAAAGTGTCCACGAAGTAGAAGCAGACTTAAGAAATCTGTGTGCACAATTAATAAATCACTTCTCTTCTTCCGAGCTGTGGTCTGTGCCAATGCACTGCTCATTCTGGCCTCAGTACACCATTGCCTCTGATTTGTATTCAAACCTGACTGTAACCACAATGAGGCACAGGGCTTGGTGTATTTGCCACCTGACCGTGGTGCCCTTGGGCATTCAGTGGATTCGCTTTATATCTGGGAGGTAATCCTCCAGCTGAGTTGCTGGTTTTTTCAGGAGGGGAAATCTCATTTTAGCTGTGTAAGTGGTGTAAGAACTCTTAAGAATGGTTCTGTTTTCCTTATAGGATATCTTCCATCCTTCTTTTCCTCATCTTGCTTCTTCAACAAGACAGCCCTGAGAACACACATATTAATATCCACTGCACAGAGACAGATGCATTTTAAAAATTTGTTATTTTTTATCCTTTTAACACCCGAGAGCAGCATTTCAGGGAAAGAAGAAAAACAAGACCAAGGAAGAAGATTTAACTATCCTACAAAACATAGTGAATGCCAAAGAATGACATCCTATATATAATCTCACCCTACAGATAACCCACAACTTTTTTAAAGAAAGTTTTTTTTAAATTTTAACATCGATGTGAAAACTCTAGGAGAAAAAAGTTACAAGGCAGAACTTGTCGTAATTGAAGATATCTACTAACAGACTTAAAATGGGTCTGTGTTCCTGTGAGGGGCCACAGCGAGGCCATGTCTACAGCCACACCAATAATTAATGTCACGTTTCTATTCACGGGAACAACAGTCTTTGGCTGTGTGCCTTCTGTGAGCATCGAGGGAAGCTCCAAGAAAGAGCGTGAGCATGTCTGCAGCTGATACGGGCGATGCTGCCTTTCAGTCTTCCTCTTCCTTCCGCATTCCCGTTATGGACACGCACAGGTGACAGTTCTCTCTTAGGAAAATGCATGATTGTCCTCAGCGGCTACATTCTGTATGTCTTACAAATACATCAAACTATGACACTGACTGTATATCCTTCTGTTTGGGCAGTCAGGGAATTCAGCCATACTTGGACAAATGTGGCAATGCCAAGCACTTGTGAATGTTACTGATTCCTCGTTTTTTCCCCATCTTTACTTTCCTTTTGCCCAATTTCTTCTATATTGATTTTATTGCTCTGTGGGTTAGCCACCTCAAATCCACTTCATCCAAAAGGTAAGGATTGTAGGGGATGTAAGAAGACAGAGAAATATACACATATTTTTTTTGCCAGCAAAAGTAATTTCTCATCAGAGACAGAAATACTCTCATTTGTGATTCATGACTATTCTCAGCAGTCTATTTTTTTTTCAGGGAAGCCAGTCACATAAAATGCAATTCATTTTGAGGGTAAAATAGAGAGGGTAACACATTCCAGTGAAGTCTGAGGAGGCCTGTGCCCAAAACAGGGAGCTACGGAAAGATAGTAAATAGAAGGTCCGTGTACCGAAAGGTAATTCATTTGTAACCTGATGTTAAATGGACATTTCAGCTGAGGCCGGAAGAGCCTACACCCAACAGGAGAAAGTGAAGGGTCAGATCCCAGCATGTGGAACTGGTGGAAAGAAAACTGTGGAAAACCAGAGGTGAATCTTAAATCCCTCGTCCTTATTGAAAGAGAAGGTTGGAAGGCTATCATGAGAGATAATAAAGAGTTCTGGAGAGGAGGTGGAGGAATTGGAACCCTTACACAGTGCTAGTGAGGATATCAAATTGAGCACCCGCTGTGCAAAACAGTCTGGCAGTTCCTCAGGTTAAATATAAGAGTCACCACGTAACCTGTAATTCTCCTTCTAGGTGCATACCTAAGAGAAGTGAAAACATATGTCCACACAAAAAACTTGCAGCATTATTCATAAAAGCCAAATAATTAGGGAAAACCCAAATGTCCATCAACTGATGAATGGGTAAATAAAATGTGCTGAATCTATAAATAAAATATTACTTCACAATATAGAAAGTATTGATATATGTTGCAATATGGACAAACCTTGTAAATACTATGTGAAAAGAAAAAAGCCTGTCACAAAAGACTACATATTATATGATTCCCTTTATACGAAATATCCAGAAAGGCAAACCGATGGAGACAGAAGGGAGATAGATTAGAGGTTGCCCAGGGCTGTGGGGAAGGGAAAGGAGGCGTGAATTCCAATGAACACGGTGTTTCTGGTGTGAATGACGACAATATTCTAACCATCAGATTGTGGTGATGTTTGCACAGTTCTGTGAGTATGCCAAAAGCATTGGAGGGACACTTAAATGGGTGGGTCATATGGTATATGATTGTGTCTCAGTAAATCCGTTATAAAAAATAGACCTTCTGAAGAGCTAAATATCTAATTGGGGCAATAGCTGATGAGTTCCAGTCAGAAGCATCCCAAGGGCAATACCCTGAAGCCAAGTACAGAGCAGTCGTTTGGGAAATAAAGGTACTTCATGCATGTTTCCTGTGGCCCAGAGACAGTCAATGTGCAAGTGAGAGTCTAAAATCGAGACTCTAAATCCTGACCCTGAGGCCCAGCTGGACACGTGAGGAGGCCACAGTGGATGCCAAGAGGCTAGGAAAAGCAGACCAACAAATTCTGTATAATCATATTTCTCATTGGACAGAAGAATGTCAAGTGGCCCCCTGTGGCTGCAGGAGAGGCTGAGAATTTGAATATTCCACTTTCCAGTTTTTAAGCCGGAGGAAGATGAAGAAAGTGGTTACTGAGGAGACCTTGGGGGGTATGTTTGTCTAGCTGTTGGTCTAGTGTATGAATTTTTTAAAAACCAACCAAGGTTAGAATCAGGGACAAAGCTGATGAGGCAAAAACCAGCCCAGTGTAGTTACATTTTTGTGTTTAGAAATAATTTGTACATATCTGCTGTTTTATGTATTTATCAAATTAAAGATTGGGTAATTTATTTAGATGTCATTTTAATTATAAACATAAGAAAAATTTACCAGTTTATAAAACAATATTACAATATTTATGAAAACTTAAGTGTTACCATAGTTATAAATTCAATATATTATATTTATGTAGATTCCTCCAGAACTTATGACTGTTTAGTTTGTTAGACCTTCGAAAAGCTGATAAAAGAAAAATGAGTATATTAGATTTATGAATGCTATTTAAATATTTAATGAAATATAATTTCCAGGTCCCCTGGAAAGTGATTACTAAACTGTATTATATTTATAAATAGAATAAGGAGAGCTTGGGCTGAACTTAAGAACTTAACTAGGTTTTGGAATTTACAACTTTCACACACTGAATACTAATTTTAAAAAAACAGAAGAGGTACAAATAAATTCTTCTTTGGACCTAACACCCAGAAAGCTGGCAAATCTTACACTGAAACTACTGGTAGGAAATGAGCCTTGATTTAAAATCCTGACATCAAATTGTAGAGTTTGTATTATCCTGTCCTTCTGAGTAGTCAGGTTCCTCTTCTGATTTCTCTGGATCATTGCTCACCATTCAAAAAATCGGTCTCACTTTCCCTCAGAGCATCTCATCTCCGCCTTTTTCTCCTCTGACACTTATTATCCTGGACATTTCTTACCTCAAATTCCATGGTTTATATTTACCATCACGTTGGAAACACAACTTTCCAAATTTCCAGCTGGCATCTTAACCTCCTTGCAGGCCTCCTTCAATGTGTTGTATCTCCACGACCATGGCAATTCCATCCCTCCAGTCACCGAGCCTACAGCCTCAAACACCTTTACTCCCATGACATGCGTTGCTCCCTCCATGCAATTAGCTGTAGATCACAGTTCCTGTTTCAACAGCTCTTTCCATTTCATGCGTCACTACTCTGATTCGAACCCCCTGAAATGGGTCCTCGCCCCACCCACAGGCTTTTCTACCTATTCAGTTCATCACAAATGCCATTTTCAATGATCAGCTCCCTGGAATATACATAGGACATTATTTTAAAAAATCTTCCAAGACCCCATAATTCCTAACAGAAGACAAACACTGTAACCTAGGATGCAAGGCCTTTGTCTTTCTGTCTTTTCCACTTTTGTTCAGACTTCAAGACCTACATCAAATGCTCTTCCAGAATATTTCTTTCACACCTTCGATGGTCAGAATTCTCTTTCTTTTCCGAATTTTGCCCCAAGACATCATGGATCCTTCTTACATTTCAAAAATGAAATGAAATAAAATAAAATAATATATCATAAAACAAAGAATGAAAACAAGTGGAGCAAAAGGAAAACAGGCAAGAAGCATACAAAGAAAAGAAGAAAAAAAAGGAGGGAGGGAGGCAGGAGGGAAGTGGAGGTCAGCACATGTGACTGAATGGGATTCTGCTCTGGGACAGGCCCTGGCAGGATCTTGCTCACCTGTTACCCACTGGATACTTACAACCACCAGTCCTACAAAATCGTATAATGATCCATTTTCTCAGAAGGGGACATAGATCAGAGAAATTCAGTACTTTGCCAAAGTCTAACTGGCCAGGAACATTTAGTGCAGGAACCTAAGTCCATGGCAGTGGCCGACAGCCCCATGTGGCAGCACACGGTAGAGGGAACCGAGTCAGGAGGACATGCGTCTCTCTCAGGGACCATGGAGAAGCAACCATGTGTAGTGTCAGAAGCATTTGGATGACAACCACGAGGAACTGTCATGGCCACGGACTCCTTAGTCAGTTCTCTTGGGGAAGTTGACAATGGTGGGTCACTTAGCCCAGCCCAGAGGCAGGTTCCTTTGGGAGGGAAACAGGAGGAAGTTCCTGTAGCCTGTAGCTTACAGGAAGGTGTGGGTTCAGCCGCACTGGAGGCAGCAAGCCCAGGCACTGTGCTGCAGTGAGTTACTGGATGGAAATATATATATGAAATAATATACTTGAAAAACACTAACCTGCAGTTTGGCACAAAGTCTTTTTTTCTTACTGTAGTCACTGTCTACCCGTGGAGAGGTACGCTGCCTCTACTCTACCCACCCTCGACAACACACATTTCAGCCTCATCAAATCTGTGCCAAACCCCAAGTTCTGGCCTCTGCCCCTTCCACAGACAGACAGGTGGTGTCATGACAACTCTGTCTGAGTCATCTCTGCAGCATTAACTCTCCCCAGTGCAGCGCTCATTAACATGGCAAAACTCATTAGATATTTTGTTAGATTCACAAGTTTTATTCAGATGCCATCAATCACTTTATAAAAAATATAGCAATACATCAATTTCATTATTCTGTCATTGTAGTCACATTAAATATAAGTTCTAATATTCCTTCTTGGTCCAAGTCAGTGGGCACTATCATAGATAGCACTCACTCTCCTCCTTGTCAGAATGAGACTATATCTATACTTTCTTTGAGTTTTACAAACTCCTTTAAGCATAACAGTTCTGTACAAAATTATTTTATGATACCAAAGAGAATCAACTAATTCTAATTAGGTGATTCTCTAATTAGGCTGACATCACCTAGTCCCCAAAGAGAGGGAAGTCCTACAGGTACAAAGCTACTTTGTTCTTTCTGGAGTCAAGTCCAAGGGTAATGCCACTACTCTGGATGGCATTTCGTTCTCTGTACTTAACTTTTGGAAGTTGAAGGAGGAAATTGCAGGTGAGAGGAAATCCTTTTTGACAAAACTTGTGGTTCCAAACTCACAAGTTTTGCAGTTTAGACAAAGTAGTGTTTCTATAAAAGGTGATCTTAAAATATACAAACCATTGACTATAAATCTGACCTTCAGCCATGCTACCTTTAAAACAGAATTGCTTAAATTGGGCTCACACATGCCTCTGCAAATTAATAAATACAGGAAGACTATGTATTTGACATGGCAGGGTTTATTACTCTTACCTAATATATGTTATTAAAAATACAAAAGAGAAAAATAAGAATAAACATTAAAGGCTACATTTTAATTACTAATAACAGCTTCATTGCTATTGTATTATTTGGCACATCAATTAATACATATTTTAAAACATTAATACTCTTTCATATTAGTCAAACTTCTCCTCTCTCTTTTTGTTTTTATATTTTGCTTGTTCATTTAATAGAATGGCTCTTAAATCTAGAAAGAAGAGCTAATGATTGACATGTCCTGGTTATCAAGAACAATAACTTGAGTATTTAAGACATGAATAAATAAACACATCTGTGGAATTAACGTAAGAACCATCTGGTTAACTTTGCCAGAATCAACTTTCAAATACTGGGTTTTCTATCTGGAGGAAAAAATATTAAAGCATGGAAAAGACATACCATGGGTGAAAGAGCTTGTAAGATTCACCAGAGGGGAATGGAACAAGTAAGTTCGTCCATCTGTTCATACCTCTTTTTCATTGCACTTGGAAACATGCTGGACAGAGATAACTTTGTTCGATCCCAAAGTGCGACTTGACATGACTGTTGTTTCTGGCGCCCGACGCACCGCACAGGACCCATGAAGTGCAAGGAGCAGGCCAGCAAAAGGCAGCTGCCAGTGACTACAAGGGAATCGGAGCCTCCAGCTCAGCCGCCCCCAGCTCTCTCTTCCCAAGCACACTGCAGAACTCAGTCCAGCAAGAAAATCCATCATCTGCAATTCCTAGCAGTGAAACTCTCGCAATGAAAAGGTGATCGTGTGCTGTGTGACGCACCACACCTCACCAAGATGATTCATGAGGGGCTGTCAGGAGGCGCATGCGCTGCACTGACTTACTTTGGTCGTCCATGTCCTGTGCCCGTTAATTTTTTCATCCAGAGGCAGTATCCCCCCGCCCCCGCCGCCCCCTCCCCATGGATCCTTCCTCTTCTCTCCTCCCAGGGATGCTGTGGAGCAATGTTTTTTCTTTTCTGCCACTTTCTCTCTAGTAAACAGGAATGGATTCAGCAGGCTGTGTCTCCCAGGGTCAACGCTGCCTAGAGAACCCACGCCCCCCCCCCCCTCAACCATATGGATAATGACGTGCTCCAGGTATGGCTACCAAGAAAGCTGTGCAACCTGGTTTAAAATGGGATCTCAACTGTTTCTGAATTATCGGCATGGAGTTTCCATCTCCAAACTTTTCACGTAATCAATGCTGAGGTCACCGAAAAGTTCTAGGGGTCAGGTTTGTTACTAGGTCATCCTAAATGATACTATTTTATAAGCCACACGGTATTCTGGAGAAATTCACCTTTAATTATTTAGCAAGCACCAGAAAACTGTCCCTTTTTGTCACACAACTAATTAAGAATGGAAAATATATCATCTAGAAATAGCTTTGCCAAAACAGAACAAAATTTATTATTACAGTAGGGTACATGGCACAAGGTTTCTCATAACAACATTGTCATCTCTAGGCTTTGTCCCTAAAAGAAACCAAACTAAACTAACCCTCTCTCTAATTTAACAGTTAGAAAATCTCAGTAGTGTATATGTATTATTCTTTTTTAAATAAAGTAACTTATTTAGAAATAGTATATTGCATATTTTAGTTTTGATGCATTTAGTCCACACCTCAGTAAGATTCTGAGAATTGCCTTGAAGGCATTTTTATAAAACAACAGAGGGAAGAGTAAATGGCTCAAGAAATGAGAGCCCAAGAAAAATCAGGCAGGGAAACAATAGGAAGCCAATATAGGATTATTATCAGGATATGCTAAAATCTTATATAATTCTTCCAAATTCTGCACTTTTGGTGGCCACAAAAATAGGAAAACATGACCAATAATTAAAGTTCCTAGTACATACTGTGCAAGAGAAAAATACATGAATGTTTGAGAGAAATTTCTTCAGTTTTAACAGTTTTCTCACAGAAACTGTTACTGATTCTATGTTATATAACAGGGTATCACACAGTTAGAAATGGAATCTGGAATGGGCACGCTTATCTAGCAGGGTGAACTGGTCGACCTGCTTCGTTATCTGCACATCGTTTTTCTCATCTGCAAAATGGTGACGATGTGAGCACCAACATCTTAGGCTTGTTGTGAGGATCAAATTAAATCACTTACAATACTTCCTGCAACAGAATAAGCACAGAAAATGTTACTTATGATTAAAATGATTATTATTTATTAGCAATATTTATGTCTGTGTATTACATGTAATATTTATTACCATTTAACTATTAATGCTTATGTCCACATAGCATATTTAATTATGTATAATCATTGTGATAAGTGTGCCTTAAAAGATAAACACCATTACCAACAGATTATGCAATGGCATCTATCCCAAATGAAGTTTCTATGTCTATTAAATTAATTTAGTGCTGGCTTAGAATCACTGTATTTTTTCTTTTTACTGTTTTAGGTAGTCATAGTCCAAGAAAGAGGCTAATAACAAATATTTTACATGTCCCCCACCATTTGGAACACAGGCCATTGCAAAAGCTGTCATTGGGCAAAGGCCCCCATAATAGCATCATCAAAGGACCCTTGGCTCTCTGCTGGTGTTAAAAGAAAAAAAAAAGAACACTAAATTATCCAAAACAATGAATTCAGAAACTGAAAAATAAACTTTCAAAAATTGGCATTAACTATCTGTAGGCACAGCTGATGTAAAAATAGTCCATAAAGAAGTATACACAAACATTGTTGTCCTTCTTCTTGGTGTCTTATGTCCAGTGGAGAAATGGCTTCTTTAATTATATACGTTCTAGTTCCCGTCTCACTGCATTTCTGTTATGCATTAGCTCTGTAGAGGTTCCTTTGTTCATTTAACTAAATTAGGTCCATACACACAATAAATATTGCAGTCCTCTGTGACACTAATAAGTCACTCACCATCCAATCCTGAATGCTACAACACTGAGCAAAAGCAGATGATGTAAGGGTCAAATCATGTGGTTGTTTCAGGCAGGGATTCATGAAATGCCTGATCTATGCTGTATTGGAAAAGAGTTCTACATGGAGAAACAGAAGACTTTTGTTTATAGCTGAGCTTCACCACTACAGATTTGTGATTTTGAGTAGATATTTAAATCTCCTAGCCTCAAATGACTTAACTCTGAAATTGGAAAAATAATGGTCACTAGTTAAAGACATGTTTTGAAGATAACATGAGGTATTTGTCAAAAGCGTTTGAAAATTAGAAAACATTATATGTAAGAAGAATCATAGTTCATAATCTGACCCTCGCTTATAATAGTTTCATTCAGAAACATGATCCTAGTGGTTTAGGCAAGGATCAAACTCAGGGAAAATTAATCACAAATTAGAATCCTAGTATTTACATATAAATTTCAGGATATAATTGGTCCAGGCTTTCTTCAGAGAGTGCTTTTTTCTGATAGCCCCATCTTCTTAAGACCCCAAGTTATGCATTAAAAGCTTGCTTCATGAGCAGAGAATTCGAGAAAAAGTAGCAAAGGACTTTTCCAGAAGTTAAGGGTGAAACCGTGGGATCAAACTGCTTGAGTTTGGAATCCTAGTCCAGTGTTTGTTTGTTTGTTTGTTTGTTTTCTATGCCTGTTAATATCTTCATGTCTCAGGTTCTTTATCTGAAAATATGGAGGGAATAATATGACTGAGTAAAATAGTTGTGAAGACTAAATGAGGTAATAGAAATGAAATGTGTAGTGGGATGCTTGGCATATATTAAATAAATGTTCAGATAATGCCTGCTCTCATTATCTAGTAACAGATCAAAATCCTATCACATGGAATGAAGAATAATCTATAATGAAAAAGATTAACTTCTTCATTTGAGCATGTAGTTTAAGAAAGGACACAGCACACAGCAACGAGGAACAGCCAGGTGGAGAAATGACCAAATATTTGTAAATCAGTCAAATTATTTGTGGTTAAATGGATGACAAAGATGATGGCATCGTTTACTTCATTGTGTTAAAGGTTTTGTTTTAAAAAATATGGAGACAAACATTTCAAGATTGATCAAGGAAAAAGACAAAAATCTCAAACAAAAATGTATTGCTTTTAAAAAAGGAATAAAATAAAATAAAATAAAATAAAGGAGAATTAAAAATAAGTTGTAAAATAAAATTTAAAAGAAATAAAATGCATTTGTAATGTAATATGTAACAAAACTAACTCAAAAAAACATGGAGGGTATACATAGTACTAGTGTCTTGAAAGTGAGTCTATTTTACTGAAAGGAGTCAGCAAAGTATAGTCTGAGAGCTAGCTGCCAATTTTTTTGTAAATAAAGTTTTATTGGAACACAGTTGTGCCTATTTGTTTACATGTTATCTATGATTGCTTTCACACTACAGCAGCAGGGCCGAGTAGTTGTGATGGAGAAAGTGCATGATCTGGGAACCAAAAATATTTACCATCTGACTCAAAGAAAAAGGTTGCCATTTCCTGCTCTATGAAGCCAAACTGACTTATGAACATATAAGCAAAAAAAAAAAAGGACATTAAAGGAAAAATTGATTATCAATAGCTACAGTAAAAAGCATTCAATAAAGTCAAACTTGCAGTAAATAGAAATTTCCTTAGCCTAATAAAATCTTTTTACATAACATGTATGGGAACCATTAAACTTAATGATGAAATATGGAGACATACTCCCTTTAAAAATAAGAGAAATGTAATTACTATTATAATTTCAATTTAATACAATGTTCTGGCTAGTATAATAAGACAAATAAATAAAGTGTATGAGGGTTGGAATGGAAGGAATCAAATATGTCTTTACAGATTCTACTATTACTCACATTAGAAAAACAGAATAGTTTCAAATACATTATTGGTTTTAACAAAGGGTTTAACAATAACTGTAAGTAAGATAATTTTCAGAAAACATAAATGTTACTGACATATACCAGCAAGTCTATAAGTGTAATTTTTGAGAAAGAACATTATGCTGAGCAAAAAGAGCCTGGCCAAGAAAATGAGCATACTGCATATTTCCAGAAAATTCCCCAACAGGCAGAATTAATCTATAAAAACAGAAAATGAATCAGCGGTTTGCTGAGGCTTGGAAGGGAGAAAGGATTTGACTGACATGGGGCAATAAGGAACTTTTCTAGGATGACAGGAATGTTTTAGATCCTGACTGTGGAGGTGGTGACATAAGTATATACATTTACAAAATACATGAAACCGTATCTATAAAGTTAAGCATTCCATTGTGTGTGACTTAAAAAGAAAATTGAAAGGTAAAAGTCTTTATAGCCACAGAAATATAAAGTATTAAAATAAATGTAAAATTTTTAAAAAATTTGTTTAATTACTTTTCAAGTACAGTTTTCTGTCTATTACTCCCATCCCATCCCACTCCCCATGCTCCCCCCCATTTCCACCCTTCTAATATAACTTTAAAAAATTTTAAACATGTTAAGGTTATATTAAAGGTGTGAAAGAGGCCTGAAATGGAGAGTTACACAGTATTAATGCATAAGAAAACTCAACATCATATAGACCTCTGTGCTCACCAAACTGACCTGTGATTCAATGCAATTTCATTAAAAATTTCCAACTTGTTTGTGAAATTCACAAAATAATTGTAAAGTATGCATAGGGGAGGCCGTACTAAGATATCCCTAAAAAAAAAAAACAAGCTATTGGCTGTTTTGTTTGTTGAAAACAAAAACTCTAAAGGGCTTGCTCTTTCAGATATTGTATTGAATTTCAAAAATGAATTAATACAGTGTTGTACTGGAGCAGAAATGAACAAACAGGCAAATAGAATAAGAGAATAGCAAACCCAGAAACAATCCACATACAGTATTTGCCTCATGGTGTTGGGCAACACTGTGTGGAAGCTGGTTTCAACCAGCTCACAATAGTCCACTGTGAAATTTTTAAAAATTGTGAGCTATTTGTTAATATGGCCATTATTAAAAAGTAAACTGTATAATTAAGTACCTTACATTATAACAAAAGGAATAAATACTCAAAAGTCATCAATCAATTATTTTATTGCATTTTATTAAACTCCCTATCTTGAGCTCATTTATGGCTTTGATTTGTATGGTGTGAACAGTAGGTAATGTGTGCATATTTCTTAACTTTGTGTTCAGTAATGCCAATGCAATGGCTTGAAACTGGCAATTTTGGGAGTATTTTTACCCCCCAAATTTTTAATGTTACAAATCATGGCTTAATTTATTGTTCTGTGGATTGTTTTAGACTTAAGAGCACAACAGAAAAATATTAATAATGCATTCAAACTTAAAAGTAAGTTATGTCTATAGCCATTATATTGTGAATAAATATTAAGAAAATCTTTTTTCTGTATTTAAATATTATTGTTGATTCAACCAAAAAGTCACTGATGTCACTGACAAATAGTGAATTTCCAACACACCTTGTTTCTCTTTTGTATTAATTGTTAACGTGAACAAAGATATCCCACTTTCAGTACTGCATTCCTTACCAATTGCAATGGTAGGTTGGCTACACATCCAACAGAATCAGTAACAGTATTCTGTGATAATCAGCTATATAAAATTTACCATTAATAATAGTTTATATTTATCGTATGAACATATTTATTTTCTGTGCTTTATTGTATTGCATTACATAACACATATTATCATCTTATCCCCTGTCAACCAATAACTGAATTGCTCAGAGATTTAAAAAGAAATGCTGTATGAACATTCCTATAAAATCTTCCTAGTGCATATGTGCAAAAAGTCATCCAGCCAAAAGGGTGTGTCCACCTGAAGCTCGCACCTTGTTCTAGCCCACGTTCAGATGTCGTGGACCTGCCCAGGGGCCCTCGCCCAATTCCAGGGACAATGTTGATCGATTTCCTGGCTCTTCTCTCCCAGCAGCAAACGGCATCATTGCTGCATATGTAAGTACTTCCAAGCTGAGGGATAGTCAAGAGCAAATTATCTGTGGGGATTTGGGTGGAGCTTGGAACTGTTGGTTGTGTGATGTCCGAGTGTACCTGGAGAAGTCTCCAGTTAGTGTAGGACAAAGTGGCAGGGGGTGGGAGGGCAGTATCTGAGTATAAATGAGACAGCAAGAACCCTAATTTGTAAATGTGAAAGTTAACATTCTAGGTTGCTCTGAAGATGTATTTCACAAGGTTGGAACACACACTTCATAAATGTGACATATGTCTGTTACATATCTAGCAAATGGTAAGACGGCTGAAATTTGTACTCACGCTGTGGTCTCTGTGGGCCTACCATCAAAGGTGTTACTAATAAAATACTTCATAATCATATATTTCCTAAAAAGAATTAAAAATATGCTAAGTACAGAATAATATACATTCTTAGTCAATACTAACAGTTTTTATAATAAAAATCCAGTATCAATAATTTTATGATATATTTTTGAATGATCTGGCTACACAAATATGTGTACAGTACAAATCTTACTTATAAGAGTATCTTTATCTGGGATGAAAGATGTCTGGGAAATATCACTGCAATGCTAACAACTAAAACCTCAACACAAAATATGAGCGGTGAGGAAATGAATGAAATATGAAAAATATTAGAGAATTATAACTGTAAGGAAGAGCTGAGAAATGGCACAGTTAGAAGGGTTTTAGGGTTAAAAAAGGATTAGCTCCCTTTTCTAAGTTGGAAAATACTTATTTTTGCTTCTTCATGGAATAAAGAGAGATAACCAAATTGTAGATGGTGCACAGAGAGGAGAAAGAAAGAATATAAATGATTTTATTTAAAACGAAAATAACAAGATAGGTGCTATAATGAATAATTTTTCCTGTATGTTTTGTTCTTTGTTTGCAGTAATTTCAGAAATGTTTGCTGTAATTTTCTAGATTTTGTGGGTGACCTTTCTGATTCTATAACTTCACAAGCTTGGAACTGTTTTATCAATGTTCACAAGTCTTTTAAAATCAGATGCCTAAAGGAATTTAGAAACAGATTGTTTTGTTTGATAGTGTAGGTTTCACACTGAGAAACAGATCTTTGAAAATTTAAGATACAGTCTAAGAGCAGAAAATAATATAAAAATGTACTTAGTCCCCACCATAAAGTAAAATATTGCGCTTCAAAAATGTGTGAATGAGCATTACATATACCTCCTCCATTAATTACATTTTCCATAAACATTATATCATAAAAACAAACCTATATATTTGAAATTTAGGAAAAGGACTTTTTAAAGAGTAAAAATAGTCCAGACTTAAAACCAGATATTGTTCAATGGCATGATTATGAGGGAGAGTCTGGCTGCTGGGTCACCCTCTGGGGAACTTGGACCTGGTCCAGTTAAAAGGCTCCACCCTGAAGAAGGCCTCTGAGCAAAATGGATACCCCACAGCCAGTCCACTGAGAGTTCTTGTGGCAGACAGAGTTCCACTGGTGTGTGATCTCCCCCCAAACCCAGGAACAGAGGGGTCAAACTCCATGTTCTTTGCCCCTGGTGTTGAATGCCCAGTTATGAGGCCATGGGAACGTATGAAATATGTAAGGAGGTCCTCGCAAGCTTCCTTGCCAATCAATGGTGGATGGAGATGGATGGACACCAGGTGAGAAAAGAAGAGGTACTACAGCATAACTCAGGTGGCCAAGATATTACTGTGGTTGCTCAGTACATCACACAAATGAAAGTAATTTATCCAGTAGATGAAAGTCAGATTGCGTTTTCGGCAAGAAGTTGCTATCATCTAAACTTTTCTCTAATATTTCTCTCAATTTTGGCAACTTTCACTGTTTTATACTAATAGCCAAAAACTCTCCTTGCCACATTCATGTGTGAAACTGCATTTTTTCTCAAATGAGATTCGGGTTTGCCTTTCGGGAACTGTCTTTGTAACGGCGTATACCATCCTCATGGGCTCCTAGAAACTGAGCTTAGAGGATGGTAAATGAAAAGACACGGACAGCATCACTCAGGACAGACAACTTCGTGAACACACAGGAAAAGAATTTAAAACAAGCCTTATGGGGGAAGGCTGAGCATTTTTAGTTTACATATGTAAATTTTGCGCTGTTCAGAATGATACTCAATGGTTTCCTCTCTTCATAATTATCAATAGCCCCAAGTTAGTGGACGTCAAGTCTTTGGTCTCTACTTTTTCCCTTTTTTTAAGCAACTGTTGTTATAGCAAGTTTAACAGACAAAACACAGGGTCCTAGTCTCTCTTGTGCCTTTGATGATGCAGCAGATAATGGGACAGGCCAAGCCAAGGGGCTCACTCACACAGGGAAGGGAAGAACAGGATCCCCAGGCCTAATTTACATGTCAGAAGAGAAAATGCTAAAGGACATGCAGATTTCCTACATAGATATTTGCAAAGGAGTAGCAGCATGGTGCCTCCTACATGGTATTAGCTGTTTTACGAGACTCCATCAGTTCTCACTTTATGCTCTTCCCTCCCTTTTTAACTTGAGGGTACCACGAGAAGAGGACATTCTAAGACAAGGTGTAATTCTAAACTTGCACCTGCCGGACCCTCCCAGCAAGTGCCAGCACTGCACTTATTTGAGGCACATCACAGACCCACCTGCATAGTTCCTCCCCTGACTATGGAAAACCTAGTGGGGAGACAAGGGTATACAACAGAAGTTTGTCGGCTTTGCCTCCAAATCTGAACATAAATCATAAATCATTCTCAAGACTAGATAGGAGACCTCCTTCCTCCCTGGGAGAGAACCCCTCTGAGTGGGTGCTCAGAAAGCACCCAGCCTGATGTGGGGATATCTGTCCAGAGAACAAAAAGTTCTTAGGATGGTAGTGGGGACGTGTGGACCTGCTCAGCACCGCATAAGTGGTCCATTCAGAAATGGAAGCCCTCATCTTAAAGAATAGTAAACACCCCCCCAACAAAGAGAGCAGGGGAGAGAGAGAGTGCACACCTACAATGACCACAAAATAAAACAAAACCAAACAGAGACTTGTGTGGACCATAAACGAGTAAGGAAGGAGTTTCTGGGCGTTCGGCTAGTCTATGTCTAGGTCTGGTGGTTGGTCACTCAGGCTTGCGCACTGTGTGAAATCCATTGAGCTGTATGTTTATGATATATACACATTTCCAAATATATGTATGCATAATCAAAAGTTAAAATAATAAAAAATAGTGAAAAAACAGCTAGAGGTTTGGAGAGAGAATATGTTTATTTCTTAATGTTTATAAATATTTAGTACTGTTGATACAAAATATACTTTTTCATTTCACAACCTCTGTGTAAAGGTTGTTGAGGTAAAATAATATCCTCAGTTTTATGTGCATATACATCGGCTATAAACAAATAAATGTCAATACGATTGTAAGGAAAACCAGAGAAAGGTGCATTTGGGGTAAATTTTTAATGCTTGGCCTAGTGAAACAGGATAAATCCTACCGGCGCATATATCCTGCATTTATCTCTAAAAAAAACTTCAGAGAACATTTTTGTAAGTTTTCTAAATAAGTGTGCTTGTATTGTGCAGTGGTTTAAGAAATGACCTCAAAACACTGTAATTGTAGGTTCCAAATAATAAAATTTAAGATAGGCTCTTAAAAAATTAAAAAAGTAAAACAAATATTCTTCTTCAAGGAAAGTTGCCCCACAAATATAACTTAATCAAGGAAGAAAAATACTATATTTAAAATGATTACTTTTAAATATATTTTCCATGTGACTCATTGTTACCTTTATTTAACAAATAAATTGCACTGTCAAACTTTCAAAACACCCACCTTTTTCTAGAACGAGCCCATTCTCTGAGCCTAGTATGTGTGGTTTTAGAATTTTGGCACTTTTCTCCCAGGTTTTTATGATTTTTTCAGAGAAGCAGGGGCAACTACTAATTTGGGTCAAAGAACTCATATTAATATGTTATATGCATTGCATGATTATATGATATTCTACTCTTTCCAACAGACCAGTTTGAAATAAAACAGCTAGAAACACATGGTGTTGGATGAAGCCACTGGTGCCAAAGCTGATGTCTTGCTGTTTAAAATAATGGGCCATTTTATAAGAAATAATGGTTGTCCAACACACTTCAGGCAGTGAGGATAGCTGAATTTATTAAATGGAAGAAAAAATAAAATAGGCTAGGTATAAAGACCAAATCAGACTTAGGATTTTAAAACAATGAAGTTTTAATGAATTATTAAAGGTTTCCCCAACATGTGTAATCGATATTCATGCTTCCAATGGTTCCCAATAGAAATCCTGTAACCAGGAACAACGTGGTTTTATAAAACCAGTTTAGACATGGGGAAGGGTCAAAAAATTTACTCAGCCGTCCAAAGTAAACATAAAGCTTCATGTTTACCACAGGAAAGTTTCCAATTGGTTATCTTTAACCTTAATCCTGAATGTTGTCAGGGAAAGAGCCAAGGAAAGGCTGCAAGAAAAATGTCCTTGGGGCATCTATAACGTGGGCTCCTTATTACTATACATGGAAGATAGTGCTAATAGTCACGATTGCTGAAAAATGACTGTATTGGTGTTGGTATTATGGTTTATGGCTAATATCGTACTTTATACAGAGCAATTCAACAGAGATGGCAAAGTTAGGCTTCTGGGCAACTGTGATGCTTCTTCTGAGTGACTTCAGTACAGAGCCCAGTGCCTGGCACAGAACCGGTGATCATGTTTGCTGAATACACTAGAAGCACTGATGCTGAATATATAGTCAACTTTCCACTTACCAAGTTTTTTTGAGTCAGTGAATGAATATCTGTTGATAAGCCTTATTACTTCAGTATCTCATGCCACTGTTCTCTCCTTTCCAAAAAGGATTCTGGCAAAGTCGACTGAATCATTCCATGATCTCTGGCCAAAATCAAGGCAAGCTACCTTGACATAATCATTCCTGTAGAGCGTCTGGCATTTCCTTTGGTCAGTGGTACAGGTCTCAAATGATAAACAGATTTCCATCCTTGTTGAGACTTTAGAAAGATAAACACATTTCCAAAAGACCTAACTGAGCAGCTGGTAGAAAAAAGTAATATAATTGCCACCTTAAAAGAATTTGTTTTGATCTCTTTAATTGTGTGTTTGTATATGGTCACAAGTTTTAAATGAATGATGGAATAAAACAAAACAAAACAAATGTCCTTAGCGTTTAGGAAGCAGTCTATTGTCGCGGTGAGAGAAAGACTTCAT
The DNA here is from genome assembly GCF_014824575.4 of Sturnira hondurensis. Classification (NCBI taxonomy): domain Eukaryota; kingdom Metazoa; phylum Chordata; class Mammalia; order Chiroptera; family Phyllostomidae; genus Sturnira; species Sturnira hondurensis. Next base: position 18,987,268 of record NW_028087015.1, on the reverse strand, counting down.
TATCAGACCAACTCCCACCTACTATCTTAGGAGCAAAATTGTCTTTCTCTGTAAATTAAGATAACATTTCCTGTTCTAGGGGCTCTTGTGATATTTGTATCGAATAATTGTAGGTAGTTTACCTAGCACAATGCCAGAAACATTATAGCTACTCAAATAATGATATTCACTATAACTCTCAATTTTGCTAGTTAACGAAAAAAGAAAAAGTGGGAGCCGAATTTAGGGTGACAACAAAATAATTATCTCATCTTCTTGTTAAAAGATTTATCATGTCAGATTGAGGGAGTTTTCAGGAATAAAGCTTAAACTCATTATTTCTTCATAAGGAAAAAAATGAGGGTGTAAAACCTACCCAAAAGATGTTCTCAAACCTTGTGTTATTCCCTGGAGAAATGTGTGGGTCCTTTTAAATCCTGTCTCGGGAAACTCGTAAAGGCAACTGCATTGCTCAGAACAACCTGGATTGAGGCAATTCCTAGGAAGGAAGTAATGACATCCCCTGAGCTTATAACTCCATTCTGAATTGTGTTCAACACACAAAATCAGGATTTTAGCAGAAAAGTGTAGCCAACATGCTTGGTTAAAATTCTGGGCTTATCCTTGGGTGAAGGCCATGAATGAGAAGGGTCTCGGCACTATTTAAAATGATGGTGAAGCCCTTTTGTAACCAGCTTTGTAATCACCTCTCACGGAAGTGAAATTCTGTCTCCCCAATACATATTCATGAATCCTTCGGTTGATCTTATTGTTTAAAGAGAAAAATAAAGGTCACTTATGTTTTCTCAACATGGCAAAATTGTACTGATGATATTTATTTTAAACACCACCATGTACTTTTCCCGTAGCAGAAAAACCCGTTATTATTACAGCTGAAAGCAATAACTCCCCAACTGGGAAACATTTCCAAATCAAAAGCTTGTGATTATCACGATGCCTGGCTGTGTCATTTTATTTGTTTGCTTATTTAACAGGCATCCCTTAAAGGGTCAAATATATGTGAAGACTTATTTATTTAGCTAGTCTTCAGCTGCCCTTGTCTATAAGTACAAAAATATCCAAATATTATAAAAGATTAGAACAGATTATTTATTTTAGTAGCTTGCAGATTTTCCACATTAGTTTATCTGAACTTTAACAAAAGCCTGAGGGAAAGACCTTTGGAGATTTGTTGTCTTTTTCTTCCCAAATTATTATTTTGAAAAATGTCAATCTTATGGGAAAATTGGAAGGATAGCACAAAATTTAACAATTGTTAACATTTACCATATTCTCTCTCTCATTTACATTTACATATACATTTACAAATACATGTATGTACATATGGGTATAAACACACGTACATATTCTCTTGTTCTAAATCACCCGAGAGTCAGTTGCAGATCGTATAACTCTGAATCACTAAAATACTTCAGAATGTACCTGATATGAAGAATATTATCCCACATCTTATCAATACAATTATCACACACACGGGAACTCCGTAATGATTTGACACTTTTATTGATATGCACTCCACATTTAAATTTTCTCCACTGACTCATAATGGCCTGTAAAGCTGGACATTTTTATTTTATTTATTTATTTATTTTTCCAGTGGTTTGCTATTTTTATCATATGGAGATGGGCATTCACTTGCCCAACGTGTACCACTCTTGCCACACGGTGGGCAGTATTCACTGGGTGGATTTTTTATTCTATTCCGTTGTCTGTTCCAACACTCTGACGGCTGTGCCCCAATTTACTTTTGAATCCAGGATCTAATCAAGGATCCTGTATTCTAGAACATCTCCTGACTTGAATGACATTGGCATTTGTTAGGAGCCCAGGGCAATTATTTTGCATAACGTTTCCCCATTTGGATCTACCTGTTTTCTCACACTTAAATTCAGGTTATACATCTTTGGCAGATATACATAAGGGGTAATATTATGGAGCAAGGTCTTCTGTCTATTTTTACCTAATTGTTTGATCTCAACTTTTTATGTAGCGTTTCTCACTCATCCCAATATTACAATACACAAGAGGGCAAGCAAGCACTTTTAGTATATTTTCTTATTATTCATATGTCCTGACCAGTGATCTGCAATCTTTCTGGGCATCAAAAGATCTATTTCACTAATAAATCATGGTAACCTTTTCAGTGGAGTGGATGCACAGGGAATTTAAAACAGTAATGTTTAAGCTCGGCACTTACTCAAATGGACATCCTCAGGACAGTCTGTGACGAAGTCTTGGTGGAATTTTACTTTTTATACCTGCGGGGTGGCTGGGGGTATACAGTGTCACACCAGAACAATGGCACAGTCATTATACCTACAAGGTATCAGAATGCAAGGAGCAGGAGTTTCTAGTTACTGGAAAGAAAACAGATACACACTGCCAAGCACAGCTCTCGTACTAAGTGGTATATTTATTGAGGCCTAGCAAATGGGTCAGATCTTAATGGCAGGTTATTTAGACTAGAATCAATCCATGTCAGGAGACCGTGGGGTTGCTTTCTCTGTCATTCTTTGAAGATAATAAAAATCCCTAATCATCTGGAATAGTTTAGGTGAAGTCATGCCAAAGTTGAAAATATTCAGGACTACCTCTTAATTATTCTATGTTTCCAAGACCTGAAATGGTATCATGAAATGTAATTTTTACCAGAAATGACAGCTACTAAGCAAATATGGAAATAAGAGTAATTGCTTTACTTAAGATATTCAGGGAGGAGGTGAACATGCTGTGATTTAAAAGGTATAATAAAAATAAGAATTCCATTATAAACCACTAACACATTTCTCAATATAATGTAATATACCTATATTTAAAGTCCAAAGAAAATCCCTTTCTCAGAAATGGGAAAATCAGTAAGAACATAGTTGAATTCCATAACACCATCAATCAATTAGATATAATGGACATCTACAGGCTACTTCATCCAACAACAGCAGAATACACATTTTTGAAGCTCACATGGAACATTCGCCAAGACAGATGATATTCGAGGACATAAAATACACCCTAAGAAACCTTAAGCAATGTAAAAGTGCAGAAACCACCCAATGTCTGCTCTTAGACCACAATGGAATTAAACTACAAAGCAGTAACAGAAATATAACTGGAAAATCCCCGAATACGTGAGATTCAACAGCATACTTCTAACTAACACATGAGCCAAAGAAGAAATCTCAAGAGAAATTTAAAAACATTTTGAACTAAATGAAAATTAGAACACAACATATCAAAGTCTGTGGGATGCAACAAAACTGGTGCTCAAAGAGAAAACGACAGTTTTGAATGGGTAGGACAGAGAAGAAAGATCTCAAATCAATAATCCCAGTTTCTGTCTTGAGAAATTAGAAAAAGAAAAAATTAAATCCAAAGTAAGGTGAATTTTAAAAAAAGAATTAGAGCAGAAATCAATGAAATTGAAAACAGAAAATCAATAGAGAAAATTGATGAAACCGAAAGCTGGTTCTTCAAAAAATAAATAAAATTCACGAGCCCTTAGCAAGGCGAAGAAAAAAAGAGAGAGGAACAAATAAATAATATTAGAAATGAGAAAGATAATATCACTACGTATCTCGTGGAAATTAACAGCATAATAAAAGAACACTATAAACAACTTCTATGCCCACAAATCTGATCATCTAGATAAAATGGAGCAATTTCTTCAAAGACAAATTCTGCCAAAATGCACATAAAGAAGAAATAGCGAATCTGAACAGGGCTGTATCTATGTAAAAATTTAATCAATAATTGATAAAGAAGGAGCTTCTACCTTTTGCAACAGCATGGATGGAACTGGAAAGCACTGCTGAGTGAAATAAGCCAGGTGTTGAAAGTCAAATACCATATTATCTCACCTTTAACAGGAAGCTAAACAACAAAACAAACAAGCAAGCAAAATATAACCAAAGACACTGAAATAGAGAACAGGCTGACAGTGACCAGAGGGGAGAGGGGAGGGAATTTCAGGGGAAATAGGGGAGAGATTTAGAGGAACAAATATAAAATATACATGGACAACAACTGAGAAGGGTGGAAATGGGAGGGAGCGGGGAGCACGGGGGGCGGGATGGGATGGAAGTAATAGACAGAAAACTGTACTTGAAAAATAATTAAATAATTTTTTTAAAAAAGAAAAAAATTGATAACCTTACAAAATAAAAAGCTCCAGGTTCATCTGGGTTCACGGGTGAGTTCTAAAAAAGAGGAATTACAACAATTCCGTAATCTCTTTCAGAGAACAGGAGCACAGCTAATACTTCCTGATTCAAATATGCCGCCAGCAATACCCAAACTAGACACAAATATTGTAAGAAAACAAATTACAGACCAATATTCACCTCATGAAACATAGATGCAAAAACTTCAACCAGATATTAGCAAATCAAATCCAAAACTGCACAAAAAAGTATATGCCAAGGTTAAATGGGGTTTAACCCAGCTGTGCAAGGCTGGTGCAACATTTTGAAATGAACTAATATAATCCATCACATCAACAGGCTAAAAAAGAAGGAAAAAACTCATATGATTGTATCAATAAGTACAGGAAAAGGATTTGACAAAATCACACACCCATTCATGATAAAAACACTTAGTAATTAGGAATAGAGGTAAACTTTCTCAACTTGACAAAGACTATCTACAAAAACCCTGTAGCTAACATCATTTATGTTGAGAAACTCGAAGATCTCTCGCTAACACCAGGTACAAAGCAAGGGTGTCCCTTCTCACCACTCCTTTTCCAAATCACACTGGAAGTCCTAGCTTCCTGTACAGAAAATGTACAGAGATTTGGGAAGAAGATTTAAAACTTCCTTTATTTCCTGAGGACATGACTGCCTATATAGAAACTCTGAAAAAAATCAAGAAAATCCCCTCCTGAAATTAATAAGTGATTATAGGAAGGTTTCAGAATGCAAGATTAATATACAAATTTCAATTGTTTTCCTATATACCAATAATAAACAAATAAAATTTGAAATTAAAAATGCAATGCCAATTACATTAGCAACCCCCCCCAAATGAAATATGAGGAAAACTACAAAACTCTGGTGACTGAAATCAAGTCAGAGCTAAATAAATACATGGTCTTGATTCACAGACAGAAAGACTCACTATTGCCAAGATGTCATTTCTTCCCAATTCGATCTATAGACTTGATACAATCTCAGTAAAAAAAAAAAAAACCAGCGTGATCAGCTCTGGCTGGTGTAGCTCAGTGGATTAAGGGCAGGCTTGTCAACCAAAGCATCATCGGTTTGATTCCCAGTCAGGGCACATGCCTGGGTTGCAGGCCATATCCCCAGTGTGGGGTGTGCTAGAGGCAACCATACTTTGATGTTTCACTCCCTCTCTTTCTCCCTCCCTTCCCCATCTCTCTAAAATAAATAAATAAAATCTTTTTTTAAAAACCCAGCATTATTTTATGATAGCAACAAACTGATTTTTAAAGTTTATATGAAAAGGCAAGAATCCAGAATAGCCAATACAATATTGGAAAGGAATGAATTAGTAACAATGACAGTACCTTACTCCCATATTTAATATAAGGCTACTGTAATCAAGATAATGTGGTACTAATAAAATGTAGACAATAGGCTAATGGAACAATACAGAGATCCCAGAAATAGTCTCCCACAAATATAGTCAACTGATATTTGACAAAGGAATAAAGGTAATAAAACAGGAACAGAAACAGTCTCTTCAACAAATGCTGCCAGAATAACTGGGTATTTAAAATATGAATCTAGACACAGACCTGACATCCTTTACAAAAATGAATTCGAAAGGTGTCATAACCCTAAGTGAAAAAACAAAACTATAAAGCTTCTAGAAGATAACAGAACAAAACCCAGATGACATTGGGATGGCAGTAACCTTTCAAATCTATCACCAAAGGCAGGATCCAGGAAAAAATATTGATAGGCTGGACTTTTAAAAATGAAAACCTTTTGTTCTGAAAAAGAACACACGAAGAGAGTAAGAAGACAAGCCACAGATTTGTAGTAAACATCTGCGAGGCACCTCCGACTGAAGACTGTCATCCAACACACAGAGAACTCTGAAAATGCTACAGTAAGAAAACTACCCAGGTAAGAACACAGACACCTCACCAAAGAAGATAAACAAATTCATAAAATGTACGAAAAGATGCTCCATATCATATGTCATCAGGGAAATGCAAATTAAAACAACAATTAAATAGCAATACACCCTATTAGAAGGGCCCAAATCAAGTAAACTTACAACACCAAATGCTGACAGGGATGTGAAATGACATGTACTCTAATATATATATTCCTGGTGGGAATGCAAAATAGGACACTAACTTTGGAAGATAGTTTGGCAATTTCTTACAACACTAAACATACTGTTTACCCTATGATCCAGTAATCACGCTCCTTGGTATTTCTCCAAAGGAGGTGAAAACTTATGTCCATGAAAAAACCATGGATGTTTATGGCAGCTTTCTGTGTAATTGCCCAAATCTGGATGCAAACAAGACATCACTCAGTCAATAAATGAATAAATAAATTGTGCTAAATCCAGACAATGGAATATTATTAAGTGCTAAAACAAAATGAGCTATCAAGCCATGAAAAGACATAGAGGAAACTTAAATGCATATTAATAAGGAAAAGAAGCCAATCTTAAAGGTTGCACACTATATGATTCCAACTATGTGACATTCTGGAAAAGACAAAAGTATGGAGACAGTAAAAAAATCAGTGGATGTGTGAATGAGGTGGTGGGGAGGGGGGGTGAATGTGCAGAGCACAGAGAAATTTTAGGGCAGTGAAAATACTGCCCACATTTCATAATTTCCGTAAGACATTATGATGAGCTTATGTCATTACACATTTGTCCTAATCCATAGAAGGCACAACATCAAGAATAAATCCTTAGATAGACTATTAACTTTGGGTAGTTAGGATGCATCGGCGTACACCGGAAATGTACTTTGGTAGAAAATGTACTATTCTGGTGAGGGTGTTAGTAATGGGGGAGGCTACGCATGTGTGGGAGTAGAAGGTATATGGGAAATCTTTGTCCCTTCCTCTCAATTTTTCTGCAATCTTAAACGTTTCCTAAAAAGATAAAGTCTTTAAAAAATCCAAAGATGAATCAAAATAAGTAGTAAACCTAGTGCTAAATAAGTTAGGAAATATTTATTGAGTATTATACTTCAGTATTATAAACTATAAACAAATTTCAAGCTAGCTTCTGAATATGGGCATCGGTAATTTAGTAGGATGCATGCAAAAATCATGGAAACAGTGAAGTTTCATGTGACAGTCATGAAGTAATCTACATATAAACCAAAACGATGTTAGGGAAAATGGCAGAAGAAGTAGTGATGATGCAGGCCCGACCGCAGAGAGGGCAGGACTGAATTGCAACAATTACGGTCGAAAGTCAACATGATAGGCAAGGAGGAAGGGAGAGGAAGCCAGCAGGCATGGGAAGGGGGCAGATGTCACATAATCCTGATTTACACGCGCTGAGGACAGAACTGCATTTGGCAAGCCGGGGATAAACAGTCTGTTTCCACTGGTGACATCTACACAGATGGTTGGGGTCAGGTTCACAAAGCAGAGAGACTCCAGTATGCACCCAGCCCAATAAGCATCCCTGCGTGCAGCGATTTCTCTGGCTAAAAATCACTCTGTCTGTACAGTACCTCCTCTGCTGAGAGAACATTTGCCTCAAGAGAGATGTCCCAGGGAGAAATGATAAACAAAACAGTGCTAGCAATCCTGAAAGCTGTACACAAAAATGTGGTTTTACAGTTTAGGTTAATCCTCTGAGGACAGTGCTTCGTGAAATACATTTTTATGAGCCGTGCATATACTTAGCATTAGAAATGCTGGCGGCTCCCTGAAAATACAGTACGATCTTCTCACTGGAACAAATCAAGCCAGAGAAATTTACTATCACTATTGGCGCCTCTAGGAAACACCTTTTACAGGGGTAAATACTGAGAAGTTACAGATAACTGTGGAGTGTTAATAATGAGCTTGTTCTTTACAGATATATGTCTTAATGTTTCTGGTTGCAGAACCAACTATGGACCACTGGCAAATGTTCTATTTCTAGTTCAGTGGGTCACGAAACACACTTAAATAAAAATCAGATGAACTGCAAATTAAGACAATAAATAATTATGAGACACAGGTTTATACCATTTATCAACAGGCTAGAGCCCATGGGCCAAATCCAGTCTATTGCTTACTTTTGTAAATAAAGTTTTACTGGCACACAGCCACATACATTTCTTTCATATTGTCTCTGGCTGTTTTCACAGCAGAGCTGAGTAATTGTGACAGAAACCATATGACCCACAAAGCCTAAAATACTTACTATCCATTTTTTGTTTTTTTACAGAAAAGATTGTGAACTCCTGGCCTCTGTTCTCTTTTTAATTTATTTATTTTAATTGTTGTTCGTCCTGGCCTCTGTTTTTAATTGTCAGAGCCTTAATTTCTCTTCCTTCGAATGGGTGTGTCAGATTCCTGTTACCACTGTAGTAGATTATCACCAATTAAGAGGCTTGAAACAACACAAATGTATTGTCTTACAGTTCTGGAAGTCTGCAGCCCTGCGTCCCGTGTGAGCAGGTCTTTATTCCTTCTGGGGACCCGAGGAGAGGGTTCATTTCTTTGTTTTATCTAAGGCCACCTGAAGTCTTTGGCTTGTGGCCGCACCCTCCACCTTCGAAGCCAGGATTTCAGTCTCTGTTTGTTCCGGGCACCATGATGCCCCGTTCCCCCTCTTTGCTCTTTCGTCGTTTCATCTCCTTCTCAAGGTCTAACTCTCTTCTGAGGACCCTGGTTATCCACCACACTGAATCCGGCCAGATAGTTCAGAAAAAATCTCTACATCTCCAGCTCCTTGAACTTAATCATATCTGCAAAGTCCCTTTTGCTGTATAAATTAACATGTAGGTTACGGGACCACTTTCCACTTTCGGGAGTTGGGAACAAGGTTTACCCTTGCCCTCATTAAATTAATCTGTTTAAATTAATCTCATTAAGTTAATCTTGGCATCCTTAGGTGCCAAGCATTGTTGAAGGCAAAGGAATATAAGGATAAACGAAATCCCTGCCCTTTTGAGTTCATGTTCTTGTAGACATGAGCTTAAACGTGTATGCTACAGTGCTCAGCCTTTCACATTGAGATCATCAATCTGTATCCATGGATTCGACATCAAAAACATAAAGTATTATGTGTTTGTGAAAATCCGATGCAACACTCCTTCAGATCACAGAGAGCTGTGAGGATGCAAAATTAAAGACTGAGGCAGCTTTGAAGCTCCGGGTGTCATAATTCTTTTAACTCACTTAAACCAGATAAAAAATGCCCAAATAATTTTTTATCTAATCTACCCTACCAACCTGAATGAACTGCCTATGCATTGAAACCTGCTTTATGCCCAGGATAATTACTGGGATTCAAGAGAGAGAGACAGGAAAAGAATGCCCAGGGTTGAGGAACGAGGTCAGACAAAGGAGACTGACTAAGCCGGCGCCCTGCCCTTCCAGTGCTCTGGTAACTTACACCACATTTCAGACATGTGAGTTCATTCCCAAAGTATTTTAAGTAGTTTAATATGTTGCACTTTCAAATGACAAAGAATTCGGGTTTTAAAAAATAAATAAAAACATACCGCCTAATCTCCAGCAGAATTCAACTCCAACTAAGGGATAAAACAGCAGAAATGCTGTGTATCCTGACTCAGACACTGCTGATGAGCAACTTTCACAGGGTTTGAAACTAATTGTGGGATTGCGATCACTACGTAGAACTCTGCATCATAGTTCTTTTCCTGAAAGCATCTTTCAGAATCTCTATGTTGAATACTAAGGTGGTACCTCAATAATCTCAGAAGAAAACTTTTAACCTCCAAAATTGCCTCATATTCAAAGGTCAAAATAAATAGACTGTACTTTAAGTGATTAACACAAAAAGAAAGAAAGGAAGGGAAAAAAGACCTCTACCACTGAATTATAGAATCCAGAGTCTGAGTATCGAAGTTGAAAGATGTCTTTGTGCCAATTCCTCATTTTACAGGTAAGAGAACTGAGATTCTGAGAGACTGAGCAATTTCCCTATGTCACCATGCTAATGAGCAGCACAAACAAGGTTTATATTTGGTGACTTGAAAAGTGACCCCTTCCCTCTTCCAGAAAGACCTGCTGTCTTTCTCACCTTCCTCCTCCACAATGATCCCTAGGGCTCTCCTTCCATTCTGCAATTCCACCCTGAACCATCAGGAGCAGTGGAAGGAGCAGAAAACCAGGCCCCTGAGAGAGAGCAAATGTGAAGAAGCCAAAGAGCTCAGTGCGATGCCACCCTACTAGTCGGGGCAGAAGGACCCACCACTGTTGAGTGGGACCTTATTTATCTGCTCCACACAATATGGGTTCGCTGTATTTCTCTGTTCTGGGGGAAGACACAATTGTGTGTTATTACGTGTTTGCTATTTCCATGTTAGCGCATATTAGTCCATGTTATCACATGTTGCTATTTCATTAATGCTATGCATTTTTAAAGTTCTGTTGAGGTCATTTTTACTTAGGAGACTGAAGTTGACATTAAAGTTATATTATTAAAAAATAAAATCCCAAGGCTCCATTGTTGAATCAAAGTGGTCATACCCTTTAAAATCAGCACCTTTTTTTTTTTTTAAAGATTTTATTTATTTATTTATCTTTAGAGGGGAAGGAGAGAGGGAGAGAAACATCAATGTATGGTTGCCTTTCGTGCATCCCCTGCTGGGAGTTGGCCTGCAAGGAACCAGCCTGCAACCCAGGCATGTGCCCTGACTGGGAATCGAACCGCGATCGTCTGGTTCGCAGGCCCGCGCTCAATCCACTGAGCTACGCCAGCCAGGGCACCTTTTTGTTGTCATTTTGCTCTGGATTCACTACTCTGACAAAGGTTTCCTGATCTCATGGAATCCACATGGCATGGAACCTATTGAAGAAGCATTATAACTGATCCCAAAAGTCAGAAGATATTTTCGGAAGACTGTGCCTAAAATTCCCAATTTACTGTTTGTGGCTGTAAAATGTGTATTTACATAGCAGTCCATGACCCAAAGGAGTCAATTGATACATTGAAAGTCCATGCCTCTTCAATGTATCAGTCAGTGCTTTGCTGAGCTAATTTTACTTGTTCTCAGTTCTAAGTTTGCTTTTATATAAAAGGGTCAAGCAATAACTGTCATTATATTGGCTCCCTGAACCAACACAAAGTTAAATGATGCAAATTTTATGTCAATATCATCAGATTCTTTCAATGAAAAATAAAGTTAAGTCAGATGATAATTTGGTTTTCTTCATCCAATTCTTAGAATCAAAGTAAATTTTGGAAATCCATTCTCTTGAAAGTGAAACATCTGACATTTTTGTGAATTACTACTGCGAACTTAATTTAAAATTTTAGTATTGTAAATAAAATATAAAAGTATTCAAGCTAAAATGGTTACATATTTTCATGCCAAAATTAAAATTAAGAATAAACACTGTCTAGCAGAATTTGCTTTTAATTCACTGGGTACCTAACCAGTTCAAAAGAGTATTTGCTCAAGTAAAAATACTTTTATTATGCTGGCTGGTGTGGCCCAGTGGACTGAGTGCTGGCAGCAAACCAAAGGCCACTCGCTGATTTGATTCTCAGTCCGGGCACATGCCTGGGTTGCGGGCTAGGTCCCTAGTTAGGGGTGCATGAGAGGCAACCACACACTGATGCTTCTCTCCTTCTCTTTCTCCCCCCTTCTCCTCTCTCTAAAAGTAAACAAATAAATAAATACTTTAATATACGGAGAGGAGTCAGTTGGAAGTGTCAACAATTTGCAATTTGTTAACCATAAAATACAATGTGGAAGGTGAATGCAGGCCATTTTACAAAAAGAAAAAAACCGGCCCTATTTAAAAAAACACAGGGTCCAGCAGAAGTAAGGCCTGCTTGACTGTGGTGGATAGGGTAATAATATGGGTATAAAACTTTGTACTTTTAATTTGAACATGTCACCTAAAATGACATATGGTGTGCTTGATAGTGTGATACTGTTATGCTACAGAATTACATGCTTATGATTTTGTGATAAAAGATTTTGTAATTAAAAGGGCGTTACTTGTGCCATGCCCTGTATATTATTCAGTAATGTACTAACGGCTAAGTACTGGGCAGAGTATATGTAAGAGGAAGCAGAATGAAAGCACGGAGAGTCCCAGAGACTGAGAAGAACTCAGAGTGGCTACCTGACAGCCCGTTCTCTGACACTAGACACTCTGCGTTATGTTTCTATGAGACCCTTCCAATGGTCTCATTTTTATTTGAGCTTTTTGAGTGGAGGGTCTTTACAAACCAAAGAACCTCACTTTATTTACATCTCCAAAGCTCTGGCCTCTCTGACCCATAACAGCCTTTGGTTCTTATGGCAGCTCTTTTCACAAAGCCGTGGCCACTTACTTAGCTGTCATCCTCTCAGCCTGTACATTTTCAGGGCAAAATTAGGTTCCAGTCATTGTTACCACATGCCCAGTACGTGGTATAAAGATCAGTAATATCCTGCTTAACTAGGAGATCGTCCATCTCACAAGGAGTGTCTTCCTACCCATGGGTTTCTTATGTTCTTCCTTACACATTTTTTACTGCGTTTTGCTCAGGTCATTTATCATGTTCTGACATTGGAATTTTTCCTCATAGATCTAGCTCCTCGGTGACAGTGAGAGCTAGCTCCTCTCAAGTTGTCCGACCCTCGTGCACGCAAGCAGCAAATATCTGAAAACTAGTTAAGAATCAACTGATCAAAGCACAGCGAAAGAACTGAACCCTGACAATGACGATGTGTTGTGGCCGGAAAGAAACCACTACAACCGAGGGACAAAACCCAGGCACTCGAGGGTGAGCAGCTGGGGCATCTGGAGACTGAACTGCATGCACACTGTACTCTTTGCTTAAAGACGTCACTTCCCAGCGAAGGCCTGAATATTTATGAGGAATGCTGTCGACAGTCTTTGGGCTACGTGGAGTGTTATTTCAGCTGGGATTTCCCTGCTTCTCTTTGATAACTTTTGACCCAGACACACAGAGAATAGCAGACCTGTCACAAGATATAACTAACACTTCTCAAAGACCCTGGACAATTGGGGTTATCGTCTCATTGGAGACTAGGTGAACCAGAAAGATATTAGGAATAGAACATTTTTTTCTCTAATTGGATCTCCGAACTTGACCCTGAGAAAAGTTCACAGGCCTCATCTGCATTGTCACATTCTTCCTAAATCTGTATCTACATACACTGTATAGAAACGGATTAAACATTTAACTAATTAACACTAAAAAACACTTTCTATGAAACAACAATTGAAAAATGTTTATGTGCCAGACTTATGCGAGGAATCGTCAGAAGTCTGTTCCTCACTTCATCTGCAATATCACCAGGGAGGCAAACGGGCTGGAGGAAATTTTACCATCTACATTCACATCAGTAACAATGGCTCTGTAGAAAAATAAAACACACAAGTATAACTAAAAAGTAATCAAATGAAACTATGACTCTAAGTTATTCAACTACTGCACGTTTGTCTCTTCAAAATGCGGTATTTGAAACAGCAAACTACATCATACAAATTATAAAATTCACTCAACATGGAACTCAGTGAATCCAAGGTACCGTTGTTAAGACTAAAGTTGACTCCTCTTGCTGAGAAGTGGGCCAAATGCAAAACCATCGTTTGTAAAACACTTGCAGATCCGACCCTTTGCTCCAGCATGGCCACTTCACGCAAGCAGCCAGTGGTAGACGCCACTTAACCTCATACTGAAGGACGTGCGGTGTGAATTATCTTAGTCTCCAAAATCAGAAATCGGTTCCACACGTAAGCCTGCAATTACTCGGAAACAGCCAGGGACGAACAATGCAGGAACAGTTAGTTGAGAGTGTCTGCCGTAAAGAGCACTTTTTGGCTTCAGTCNCGATCGTTTGTAAAACACTTACAGATCCAACCCCTTGCTCCAGCATGGCCACTTCACGCAAGCAGCCAGTGGTAGACGCCACTTAACCTCATACTGAAGGACGTGCGGTGTGAATTATCTTAGTCTCCAAAATCAGAAATCGGTTCCACACGTAAGCCTGCAATTACTCGGAAACAGCCAGGGACGAACAATGCAGGAACAGTTAGTTGAGAGTGTCTGCCGTAAAGAGCACTTTTTGGCTTCAGTCTATCTACATTGTATCTGCACTCCATCTTAAAAGGGGGAGTTTTAAACATGTCGTTTTGATCAAATATCTGACCTCTTTAAGTCCAGAGAGACTTGGATGAACTCATTTTCACATTTTGGTTGCATTTCAAGAAGAGCCTTTGCCACTATTAAAAAACAATAGTGATAATGGGAGTGAATGACCCAATTTTCATTATCCCTTTGATAATGAAAATAGTGGAAAAATGAAAACATTGAAAGTGGATTTAATTTGGTAAGAGATCATTCTTAGGAGTAGCTTTAATTTTACTTGAAAGCATGGGACGGACAGTTAAACAAGCATAATCTGTGAACGCCTCTTCCCTTTCCCTGCCAAAGGGGATGAATGCATGGTGTCAGAGCATCTGAAGAAGCTATACAAGAAGTTGTTATGTAAGTTTTACAAAGTTACAATGTATCATTTACCCAGTATGTTCTGTAAAACGTCAATGGAATACATGCTTCCAGCAGGCTTCCTCAGAATGGAAATTTCCTGCTGAGTGGTCATATCATAAAAATTCTAGGCATAGTCTCCTATTTTCTAAGTCAGAATCTTCAGGTCAGGTGAGAGGAACCTGTAATTTCAGTCTGCTCTTTAAGAGGCCTTTAAACAGTCACACTGAACTAGTTACTGACTCTCGTGTGGGAACCGCTGACCTGTTCTAGCCACATAACCTTTCTCCCTCTGTTATGCATTAAATTGTTTTCCAAAGATACATGGAAGTCTTTGCCTCTAGTACCTGAGAATGGGACCCTTACCTGGTTGTATATGTAATAAGTTTAGTAAAGATGAGGTTACAGAGAAGTAGGGCAGGCCCTTAATCCTATGTGACTGGTGTTCTTGCAGGAAAAAGAAGAAAATGCACATGTCGAACATCACGGGATAACAGAGGCAGACACGGAGTGACTGCGGCTACAAGCCAAGGAAGGCCAAGGCCGGACGGCCACCAGCAGGAGGGAGGAGGAGACGAACAAACACTCCATGCAGTCTCGGATGGGGAGCAACCCTCCTGACTCCTTAATTTTGGACTTCCAGTCTCCAGGGCTATGACACATTACATTTCTGTTGCTTTAAGTCACCCACTTTGTAGTATTGGACTGGAGAAAAACTTCATTTGGTTTTTTCAGTAAGATGGCTCCAGCAGTGCTCAGTTGTCTTGAACTTCATTCAAAAACAATTTTGTCAGATTGTATTGTGACAGCTATCATATCAGCATTCATTAAAAACACTTACTGAAGTTGGTGAATTTTTGTGTAGCCATTTTAATATTGAAGATGGATGAGAATGTATGTAATTCTCATCCATGAGAATATATGAAGATGGAAGAAAATACCCAACATATCTTGGCACATTTTGCTTTCTTCTGTCATAAAAAGTAAAAATGCAACTGAAATGCAAAGACAATTTTGTGCACTGCATGGAGAAGGTGCTGTGACTGATCAAACCTGTCAAAGTCATTTGCAAAGCTCTGTGCTGGAGATTTCTCGCTGTATGATGCTCTGTGGTCAGGTGTATCAGTTGAAGTGATCAAATCGAGGCATTCACTGAGAACAGACAATGTTCTACCATGGGATAGATAGCTGATATACTCAAAATATCCAAATCAATAAAGTTATTGATGAAAGTGAAAAATGTGTCCTCCATTTTACAGAAAAAAAACTAAAAGGACTTTTTGGCCAACCTAATACTTTGTTTACACCACCCCAGGAAACCAATATACCCCCAATTACATACCAGGAAGAGGATTCAGGGAGTGAACTTTGCACTACAGGACCCTTCCCAAACCTTGCACAGACCTGGATGTTTATTCTCTATCACCTGGAACACGGCAGTGAACTTCTCATCCAGTGATGATCAAAGAGTGCTCTAGGACACCTACCTTTGAATCAGTTTGAGATTGGCTTAATACAATAAATGCATGTTCCTAGTTCCATCTATGACCCAGTGTCTCTGAGCCTCCCGCAGACTGGATATAAGAATCCACAGAGTTAAACGTCTAGGTTATTCCAATAATCATAATTAGTTTGCAAACCCTGTCTAAAAGAATCAGGTTTCCGGAGATTAATCTGATTTAGAGTTAATTGAGTGTTATTCCAGCCAGGCTTGATTTTAACCTTGCTTATGGAAAATTGTTGTACACTTTCACTCTAAAATCTTTCTTAAGTGACTCAACCCAATCATGCTAATTGAAAGTCCTCGTATAACAAATACATTTGAGCTGTTTGGATTCTACAGAGAAAGACAAACAGAGAGAAAGAGAGACAGTGAGAGAGAGAGAGAAAGAGAGAGAGAGAGAGAGAGAAAGAGGGAGAAGGAAGCAATACATTTTGAATTTATCACCAGTTTTTAAAGTTAAACTATGAACAAAAATGAAAAGTTCTGTGCTTACAAAACAGAGCATATCACCCTTATTCTTCTCATTTCACTATTGTCTAGCAAAGATAAAAAGGTTAGTTCCCAAGAATCACTACTCTAGCCCCATACTCAGCCTTTTAAAGCACCACGGCTTCTGGGATAAGCTAATGAAACTTTTGTCAATATATTCTGTAAGTGCATTTGCAAAATTAGTATGCAACGCTGTGCTGGAGGTTGAAGACACAAGCTAGATTCAGGAGACGGCTACCAGGTTGGATAGACAGGGACTCTACCATGTTCTGAAAGTTATGCCTTCATAAAAATCCTGTATAGTCATTAAAAAACCCCACTAGTTGTAATTTTTTTAAAGATTACAGGTGAGCTGCAGTGGGGTTTTATTTTGTGATTTTCCCAAAAGGATTCCCTCCCTATTGTTTTTTTGCTAGGCTTATTGCTGCTTGTCTCTCAGCTTTTGGAAGACACATTAAAAATGAGAAAGAAACATTTTCCTTTCACATTGCAACTCTTTCTGTTATTTATTGTAAGGGGTGTGAATCATCACCAATTTTTCCTCTAAAATATGTGAGTAGGTACATCTCAAGAGAATACTGCTATAGTCAACCTCTGGACAAAACAAGGTTTAGGGGTGTGATAGCCCCTTGGTCTACTGTAAAAAAATCCACACATAACTTCTGACTCCCACCAAACTTAACTACCAATAGCCTACAGTTGGTGGGAAGTTTTATCAGTAATATAAATTCCCTATTCACACATTTTGGTATGTTGTATGTACTATGCACCATATTTTTACAATTAAGTAAGCAAGAAAAATATTACTAAGAAAATTAGAAGGTTCATCTGTGAGTTTTTTCAAATCTCTAAAAAAATTCTCGACTATATTTAATGAAAAAACATCCCACATTTATGTGGGTCTTCACAATTCAAACCCGTGTCACTAAGGGTCAGCTGCATCTTACCCTCATACCAAGTTTGAAGCATTTTATTTTATGAAATAGCCTCTTTTAGGACTTTGCTTGAGGATGCTGATTGGTTTCAGCAAAGTACAAAACAGCACGGGCTTGAAAGTTGAAAGCTGGGTTTCCTTGTTCATATTTAAACACACTATGGAGAAAACAAAAAAATTCAATCTTGCCTTTCGGGGAAGTTTTAAAATAGATACGAGAGAGAAGCAAGTGAGTTCCTTTGATAGCTTAATTAAGCCTGTGTGTATAGATGGTCTGCCAACTCAGGAAAAATGTGTTTGCCACCTCCACCATCTGTGTCCACTCCCCCTCTCCCAGCTTATGCCTCCTTACCTCAAACCTGGAATGCTAAAACAGACTGTTAGGGGATTTCTCTGCCCGTTCACTTAGAATCCTTAGATACACTACATACTATGGTCACATTAATCTCATGGGACTTCTTCAATCTTATCATTTTGGGCTCAAAATCCTACATTTGCTCTCTCCAATTGCCTTTAAAATTAAATGTAGCTCCTTGGGCAAACATTTAAGAGCCTTTAAAATGTGTCACCAAAATGTGTCATGTTCTCACTCTTCCCGTACAGGTTTCTACCTTCTACTCACATTCTATTCTTGAGTGTGACTTGCATGTTGAGGCTTCCTATACCTGCCTCTGGGATTCCACTCCACCAATCTCACCTAACTGGAGATGAGCTGTTCCTTAAGGCCCAACAGAAATACTAACTGCCCTGGAAATCACGCCGGTTCTCGAGAAGACATGACCTCACACTTACACGTACCTTGACAACATGGTGCCTGGGGCCCACAGAACTTTCCACAGTCTGCCTGGTGTCGAGGGACCAGTGAACTTCTCTTAACCACCTTGCTTTTTTGGGTACAAGTGTATGTATTCATTCCTTCACTGGACACAAACAGTTATTGATCATCTACTACAACTGGGGTATAACATTATTTAAACGAATTTTTACATAATAAACGCACACAGCTGGTGTGGAAAAGGTTTAGGAGGGGCCTTCAAGCCACACTGGATGAGAGAAAATGCTCCCAAAGATGAACTGGAAGTGGGCGTGTGTCCTGTGAATAACTATGGGACACGGATGAGACTCCAGGAGAAGGAAAGCGTTCCACAGATTCTCAGTGCCCATGTGGGAAATAACCCAGATCTTATTCTGATAGAAATCAGTACTGAAGTCATTCTGGAAAGAAAAGTCTGCTCTAGGTAATAAGGCCATGGCAATGAGGTAGACTGAGTATTTATTTAATAGAAGGTTCCCTTCAAAACTCCACCAAGGCTAAAACCTGACTGTAAGCAATATTCTAAGGAAGCTGGAGATAGTTGCATGGGAGGATTCTGATGGCAGAGGAGGCACAGATAGAGTCTTAATTAAAGAGAATGTACCCAGAGGTTCCGTTTTTGAAATGATGAGTCATTGACAAAAGAACTAGTTCCTATCACGATTTTATTTGTTTTAAACTCTAGGATGGTCTGAAAACTCTTCAAATTCAAAATAATCCCCTTCCTCCCCTTCAAGCCCAATGTATATAACACAGTGGGGAGAAAATGGGTGTATGGAAAGAAAACTGCAACTTTAAAGCAGGACAAATCCTGCTTTGAAGGATTATTAATCCTTCAAATCCTCTTTGAAGGATTATTCAATGTTTAACAAACATTAAATTGCATTTATTTAGTTTCTGGGCCAGTAAAATGTACTAGCGCTTCTCGGAATGACAGAAACCCTGAAGTCCCAGTTAGCCGCACTACGCCGTAGACATTCCAGTACAGCGGCCACTCACTCCCAGACAGCCAGAGCTTTGAGGCACAGGCACTCGAGGACGAGGATGAGCAAGAGAGGCACGAAGGACAAGGGGTGGCAAAAAAAAAAAAAAAAAAAAGCAAAGAGAACCTCACGTTTGGCCTGAGGACTCAGTCAGTACACTTCTTATCCAAAGAAGCAAACTTCTCGAAGATTTCTGCCCAGCAGTTGCAATCAGGCTTCAGCAGAGGATGGAAAAAGCCACTGTCCCTCAAACTGATGGAGCTCAATTCTTCAACACTGGGCCCTTCGTTAAATTCTAAAATCAAGCACTGTCGCATTGAAGTTTTGTTTTGTTTTTTGGAATAGGGGTTAGGAGCTTGACTTCTGGATCAAAGTTGATCCCATCTCCAACTTTTATCTGTTATGTGATAATCTGGATATGAACCCCCCCATCTGTAAAGTGCAGATAATAAAACCCTAGTGTTGGTTGGGGGATTCGGAGGCAGTCCATATGCAGTACTTTGTACAATGACTGGCCCAGAGAGAAATCCATAGGTCACAGCTGTTGTGACGAGTTACTGGGAAATCACCCAGGTGCTTGACCTACCTGTGCAAGCATTTTCATGAAGAACTCATATTCATATTCAACCATGGACCTCTTCAGGTTAACTTAGAAGGGCCTCTTGTTTTTTGTTTTGTTTTTAATTTTATTAAATTTAATGGGGTGACACTGGCCGGTAAAATTATACAGGCTTCAGGTGCACAGTTCTACAACACATCATCTGTATATTGTACTGTGTGCTCACCACCCAAAGTTAAATTTCCTTCTGTCAAGCCTTTTGTATACAAAAGTACTGTCGTTTGGACCTGATTCATTCTCTGGCTAAAGAGCTTCCCTGCAAGGTAGGGCTGAATCACAGACTTGCTGCAAAGTAAGCAAATAGCTCTGGGGCTTAGAGCCTCCAGCTTTGCACACTCTCCCCTCTTGAGGCTCTGGATGCTCCCACTGACTTCTACTTCCTCCCAACCCAGGTGTCCTGGAGGGTCTCAAGTGGGGAGCCGTTCTTTGCAAGGACTCCTGCTTAGGCTTTGGGACTATGCAGACCTCAAATTTATAAAGCCACAGATGAAAGCAGATTGAAGTTATTTGTCAAGTTCAAGGTCATCTTTCCTTTTCCTTTCTTTAGACTCTAAAAGCAAAACAAGTTATTAATTACACCACAATCCTGGGAGAGAACCCTCCTAACCCCAGTCAGTACGAAGTTCAGTCCGACGCTCAGGGAGCAGTTTCTGTTTTTGTTTATTTTTGAGCAGGTCTGTTGCCTATGTTTAAATTCTTTTGTTAAATCTCTCTGTTTTATAGCTAATCACATTTTTATAGCAGGCATGAAGCTCTCTACAAGGCCGTTGCTGAGCTGTTCCTGTAAATCAAAACCTTACTCGGCTGCTCTCGTAGCTGGCAGGGGAACAGGGTTAGTTTTACCATTTATGGTTGCAAAGTCCATCCAGACTTTTTTTCCCCTTGAGCGCTTTGCTTTTTTTTCCACTCAACCCCTCCCCTCCTCCTGCCCTAAAAATGTATATTCCAGGCTTAGCTACAACATGTATGAATAGGTTATTTCATTCCTTACCATGGCACATTAATAAAGGTGTCAAAATGACAGAGGATGCGTGGCCTGCATTCCGATGTCCGGGGCTGTTCCTTGAGAGCAGCAGCAGCGAGGTGGGAGAGGGTGATCCATTGGGCTCCTGGAAGCTGACTTGCGATGTTTATTTAAAGTGTTAGAACACTTTCTAGTAAAATGCATTGATAAAGTGGACAGGGCACTTCAATGCACCTTGTCGTCTTAGGCCACTCACACCTGCACATTGTCATTACTCTCCTGCCTGGGCCCTGGGGACAGGGGAGCCTGGCACTTAACCTGAGATCGCCCAGGGGAAGGACTCTGGCTGTCGGTGTCCCATCTGCGTTAAATCTCGTGTTGACACTTGTGTGAACATGTGTCCCACTGCTTTGCTAGTTATGGCGAGGCTGACACAAAAGAAAGGTGTGAAGCTTCATGAAAAAGGTTTAAAAAGACCTATATAGGTAAAGGGGGATTGTTTTTGAATAGCAAGTTAAAAGAAAGGTATGGAATTAGGGAATAATGATCCCATCCAATATTTCATAAGAAAACAAAAAAGACCCCTCCCATGCTCCAGGGGGAAACTGTCCTTGTAGGAATAAGAGAAGGGGGAAATGATGGCTTCGGCCAGTCAGTAAATCCTATGCCTGTTGGCATCCACTGTTACCCATTCCAGGTGGAAACCCCAGCTGGTCCTGCTCGCAAGAGACAAGAAGATTCTTCCTGGTCGTAGTGATTTATCAAAACAGGAACAGCATAACATTCGAAGGAGCAAGACACCAGCAAGTCAGCACTTCACAGGGAGGCTGGGGAAGCAACTAGACAAACATGTTTATGCTCTAGCTGGAAAGGTCAGAATATGGTAATCAGTCAGTCCTCACTCACAGTTACAACATGTAAAACATCCAGTGGGTTGATGATTTTCCTTGTAGAAGCAAATATCACCCCTGGATGATGCCCCTTGCTGGGCAAACCCCCGGTGCGCCTGCCCTATGAAACCCAGAGGAAAGATGGCTGGGCAAACCTGCCCTCCTAGACCTTTGTCCTGAGCATCCCACACAGGAAAAGGGTGACAGGATCAACCAAGAAAGCTTGAGAGGAGGATGAGAAGGGCATGTGGCTCATGGGAAAGGTCCCACTTTTGAAAACTTTTTAAAATGAAGTATTCTAAACAAAGATAAAGAAGTAGCCCTTCCCTGAAGAGGGCCGATAACCTCAGGCAAGCTGACTTTTCTGTGCACAAGTGCACCGAAAGCCCCCCTCACTCCCCTCCAACCCCTCCTGCAGCCCCTAGGCTGCAGCAATACCCAGCAATACCTGCTCAGCACTGCTCACACTCCCACGCTGGGAGCTGGGGAGTTCTGAAGAACAAAGTATATTTATTCTAATCACGGACCACAGGAACAGTTTCCTAGCTGTGTGTCATTATTTATTTTAATTGAATTGGGTTTTGATTATAGCTGCAAAGCTGATTATTTAAAGGAATAACAGAGTTTGAAAGTTGGAAAGCAAAGCTTCTTTTCTGAAGTGAAGAAATGCCTCATCACTTAGTTCATTTGTTTAAAAAAATATGGAAGCAGATTTTCCTTCATGCTGGGCATCAGGGAAAGTGCAGAGAACTATTGCTTTCCATCAGTGGTTCTCAACCAGAGGCAAGTCTGCACGTAACCTCTATCCCTGGAGATGTATGGCAATGAATGTCTGGACACATTTCTGGGTTGTCACTGCTTAAGACAACTGGCATCTAGAGGGTAGAAGCCCAAGATACTGCAAAATGCCCTACAATGCACAGAATGGCCCCACAACAAAGAATCACACAGACCAAAATGTCAGCAGTGCCACGGTTGAGAAACCCTGGCTCAGATACACTTGGATCTATCTACTGTTAGCTGAATGGCTCTGCATGGACCAGTCACCTAAAATCTGTGAGTTTCCTTATCTGCAAAACAATGTTAAGACTGTTGTGAGCAGATATGACTAATCTGCTTTTAAAACCATCACCCTACTGAGTTTAGTGAGCACCTACTATGTGTTACATGCTGTTCTATGAGGTTTTGTGTATTTTCAGTTAATCAGTTCAACTGCCTTATTATTGTTCCATTTTATAGATCAGAAACTGAGGCACAAAGAGGTAAGTATCTTGCTCAAAGTAAAAGTTGGTAGAGAGCCACGGGGCCTGGAAGATAATATGTGTATCATTAGAGGTCATGTTATTCCCGCCCATCTTAGATGCTAAATAAAATAATATACTTTGAAAGACAGCAAAAAAGGACACCCCAGAAGCTCTGTGTCAAGACCTATTGATCCACGGAGGCAGCAATCACTCATCAAGCCACGTCTTTCTTTCCCATTTACTCCTTCTACCGCCTTGGAAAACACAGCTTTGAGGGTTTTTCTAAAATATATAATGATCCGAGAATGTCAACACGAGAACAAGCAATAGTAATATTACTTAGGAGACAAAGGAAACAAGTAGGAGCAAAGAAAGGAAAGTCCCTGATGTGGGTGACACACAAGCCAGTCACGCTCGTGGCAACAGCGCCTGTCACGCTGCCCGTCCTGGCCAGTGCTGGGGTTCCTGCCAGGAGCCTGGGGAGCAGGACATGATGGTGGTGATGTCCTGGGAGATGGAGGACAAGGCCTGAATTCTGCCCTTGAAAGTTGGGTATGGAGAAGACCTTCCCATCTAGTCCCATTACTCAGTGCAGATTCTAGAATGTTCTGCTCCCATTACTTTGTATGTCAGTCTTCCTGAGCCTTTGCAGCCCCATCACTACTTCACCAAACAAAATTGCCAGGTGGTCCCTACGTATGTAAACTTACTCATTCCGGGGGTCAGCCCTGCTGTTGTCAGACTTTGAATATTATTAGAAGCAGAAACCAAGGGGGTTCTGGTCTTGCTAATGGTCGGAAACCTTTAGTCTCAGGGACACTACACTGTTCCCCAAGTTCACCATGCACATTTCCCAAATAAGACATGAGTAGGTGGGAGCTGGCCAACTTACGTGGAGCTCTTGGGTACAGTCTGGGGGTCGTTACAGGGCACAAGAATGAGGCCTCGTTTTAAGGCAGCGGCAGAGCCTCTGACTAGATGCAAACTGTGGGTAGTTGTAAGCACCATCTAAGTCACTGGACCCACACAAGTTCGACTACCAGTTCCCAGCTACAAGTACTTTTCGGACCCACGCCAAGCAAGCCGGGTAACCTGAGACAATGTGTAACTTGAGACAATATTGCCTAGCACTTGCGGTGGCTACATATAATCACGGCACCTACATCATAGCATTGGAAACCCAATAAGCACTAGGTTAGTGGCTCCCACCCTCAGTGAAATCCAGCACCCCTCCCTATACAATGTTTTGGTTGCATCCCCTTTATTATCCTTCAAAAGAAATAACATGATGCCTTAACTACATAACAGAGGAGAAATAAAAGGGAAGTAAATTATAAAAATGTGATGCATTTCAGTGTATGGCTGGTTGGGCACTTCTGCACAGGAAGATTAAAAACCAGTGACACACTTCACCTTGAATGCAGCTGCAAATGCAGATGCAAGTGTGAGAAGCTGGTATTGCCATGTCACAAACAGCATGGCCACAAGGACTGGACTGTCTGAAATAGTGAACAACTCCTGGGAAAGGCCTGACTCTGTAGACATGGTAGTTTCATTCTTGGAAAGTTCAACATATATTCACACTGCAGAAAAAATACTTCATGATTACACATGGGAGTCAGATCCTACACCCAAATCGTTATTAATAATTGCTTTTAATTTTTGCGAATGTCCAATAAGCTGACCAACACTCCATTGTCTTTGCTATGCAAGACTCTTCTACACATGGCAGGCCACCAGCACTCCTGTCCCCTCCCCCGGGTTCCAGCAGCACCCCTCCAATCACGATGACAGCCAGCTACATGCTCAGAGCCTTGGCCCAAACACCGCCTTGAGAGGGCAGTGCACAGTGGTCTCCGCCTAGAAGCCATTACCCCAGAGCAATGGTATCACAACTGCAGCAAACACAGAAGGTCCTCCAGTTCCATAAAATGATCGTTATCTACTTCTTTGCCCACGCGGCGTTAACTGCATTTAGAGTTAGAACCAACTGGTGAAAAACAAGCACGCTCAGGCCTGTTGGTGGAGCGTGAAGGGCTGCGAAGAGCGTGGGCAGTCCTGAGTAGGGGACGAACCACTGACGGCCCACATGCTGGGCTCCTGGCCTCTGAGTGTCCTCTGCTGCCACACTTTGGGTTCACTAAGACCGATACCAGGACAGCCAGAGTTAAGCTCAGACATCTGAAAAGGAAAAGGCAGTAGTTATATGCAGGGCTTTTGAATTCTCATCAGCCATGTGGATTTATTTCCGATGATTTTTCAAATAAAGGGTTTCCTGTGAGGGGGTTCTGTTATTATGATAGCCACCTATACTAATCCAGGGTGG
The DNA here is from genome assembly GCF_014824575.4 of Sturnira hondurensis. Classification (NCBI taxonomy): domain Eukaryota; kingdom Metazoa; phylum Chordata; class Mammalia; order Chiroptera; family Phyllostomidae; genus Sturnira; species Sturnira hondurensis. Next base: position 18,961,861 of record NW_028087015.1, on the reverse strand, counting down.
CCTTGGATTGTAATTCCCTCTAATGCTGCCGCTTGTTATGCTTTCCGTGGGGGCAAGAGAGAATTTTACTATGGAGGTTAGGCAGTGTGGTATTCCAATTCATCCATCAAACATGGAAGACCTACAACCTGCCAGGCCTTGAATTCGGATATTAGGACCTGCTCACTTGGAATACTTCATAGGTGCTAAATCGACGTGACTGGTTCTAGAATTTCTCTGGCCCGGATAGAAATTGTCTTCACTTAATTTTAACTAGCCTAGGCCTGGAGTTTAACAATCACAAATCCAGGTTTGAAGCCCCAATGGGTGGTCACCAAGCTCCTTGGCTCAATGGTGCAATCCATTAAAAGTTAAGTAGGTCACAGTTTCCGAAACTTTTTCCTTCCAAAAATTTACATTTTCAAGCATCACTGCACTTCCAAGCTATTAAAAATCTAGCAACTAAAGACACAAGTCCAAAAAAGTTCATTTCACCTTCTAAATTACATTGAAAATTATATACAGTGGGGTTTTTCTAATTCTGTATGTTTAAGTCTTGGATAAAATACAGCAATTAAAGTAATATCCCTAGAGGTCAATATACTTTGTTCATTGCTACACAGGGAGAGGTAGGGAGAGAAAAAGAACACACATCGAATAGGAATAAGGCCCCTAAACTTAGATAATTCGGCTTCCAAAGAAGAGGGGGGTCTGGACAGAAGGGCTGAAGAGGTGTGTGGTCTGATGCTGAGGGCATTTGCTGTGCAGCTGGAAAGGAATTTAAATACTATCAAGTTTATCTCACAACAGTTCATTACGTAGATGCACTGAATCTGTCCAATGTGGGGCTTTCTAAGCACGGCCAAGGTATTGAAAAGATAAACTCGGTTCTTTATGATCTTAAAGAACGTCAGTGAAGAGTTGATCTCACCTGCACACCAAGGGCGGGACAGCATGTTGTTCTGAAGCTGCCTGCATCTCGAGTACTAGGAATGAACAGGTGACCCAGTGAACAAAGCCATTCAGACAGTTAGATGAATGCATCTGGAACCACTGTAAAATCCCAGTATGGGTTCATGGAATCCACAACCCACATATATGGGCTTTTCTGAAAAACATCTGTTCACTGCTCTCTGGCAAGTGATCAACAGTCATTGTTAAAAACTTTGCATATCTGCTCTGCCTTCAGCTACCTAACTCCAATGCCAGGGTGATGACTATGGATTGGAGACTAGATTATGATAAGAAATTTGACAGCTCTAATGCACCATATGCCATAACAATAACTACATTTATTGAGTGCTTCCTGTGTGCCAGGCACAGTGCTAAGCCCTAAATATATATTCTTTCGTTGATTCTTGGTAACAACACTGTAAAGAGAGAATTGTTACCCCATTTTATAGGTGAGCACACTGAGTCACAGGGCAGTTAAGTGGCCTAGGTCATACACATAACAAATAGCAGAGCTGGGACTCGAGCCCAAGTCTGAGTGTCTTCAAAGCCTGACTTGGCTCTGTAGCTGGAGCAGCCTATGTTTTGCTAGCATTGTAGAAACAGATGGAATATTCTATCACCCACATATTTCTTTCTGATATCTGAGCTGTACTAGATATTATTCCTTTTACCTGAAATATTCTCCCAGGTCTTTCAGAAATTATTTCCATTCTGTGCTTTGAGGTGTCACAATTGTTCCTCTCCCTCATGTTACCCTGAGACACTGCACCCCATTCAGCTGCAGTAGCTCTGGTTGCTTCCACATTTTTTATCCTCCCATGTACAAATCCATAAATGACTTGCAAGATGCATTTGTACATCTAGGTACTTAATGCCATGTTCAGAGCGTGCATCCCAGGTTATAGTCACACTATGAACATAATTAAAAATTTGGAAAAATTAGTTCCCCAACTGTGTTCATGAGATTTATTATTTGTCAGTATTCAAGAGAAAGGATTTTTGTTGTTGAAGTCATACTTCTGTCTGGATCGACACTTTTTCTGCCTAACACACTGTTGCCTCCCTCTTATGAGGACGTGTATGATGACATCAGACCCACCCAGATAATTCAGGGTAATGTCTCCACTTCAAGGTCTTCAATCACATCAGTAAAGTCCTTTGTCCCTTCCATCTAAGATAATACATTCAGAGGTTCTGGAGAATAGGACACAAACATCTTGGGGGGCCATTATTCTGCCTACTATGTTTGCCCACTGTTGATTCTTTTTTTTAACTCTCCCTGCTGTAATACTGCTATTTATCCTGTGGTCACCCACCCTAACCTGACCCATACACAGCCCATGTAAGATGAATCACCTATGTCTTCTCTATACTACCTTGCATACATCTTTCTCATAGCATGTAGCATATTATAATATCATACCAGACCACAAGATCACTGGACATCTTACCAGTGCCTAAGTTTCCTGGAAGTAGGTACTTAGGCTTATTCCAGATAATTCTTCCAGTATTATTCCAAAATACTCACCCCATCAGTTATCACAATGATTTCGAGTACCGTATGAGAAATAACTGTTTGGAATATAACTGTATTGGTGAAAGGAGGGCTGGATGAATGGGTAAAGAGTATCAACTCACAGTACTGGGTTGGCCAAAAGGTCCATCTAGATTGTTCCTCAAATAAAAGACACATTTTCCATTTTCACCAGTAACTATGGATTTGGATATTTTGAGTATGTTGGCTACCTCCTGCTACAGGCTTCTAGCGGGTAGAGGCCAGGGGTGCTGCTAAACATCTTCCAATGCTAAGACAGCCTAGTAGCAAAGAACTATCTGGCCAAAATGTCAATAGTACCAAGAAACTTCACAAACCACTTTTGACAAATTCGATCACTCACAGCACCTTCTCCAAACACTGCCCAAAATTTTTCTTTGCATTTCAGTTGCATTTTTACCTTTCTTGAAATAATAAAGTATAATATGCCAAAAAGGTTCTTCCATCTTCAATATTAAAATAGCTGCATGAAAACTCACCAATTTTGATAGGTATTTATTAAGTGCACGGTGATATGACAGCTGCCACAACACAATGTAACACAACTGTTTCGGATGAAGTTAAAGACAGTGAAACCCTACTCGAGCCATGGTCTGGAAAAAACTAAACAAGCTTTTTCGCCAACCCAATAGCATATCATGAATAACAATATATATATGCTATATCATATATATTGAATCATTATGTTGTACACATACAATGAATATAATGTTATATGTCAAGTATATCTCAATTTTCAAATACTTAAACTATACTGAAAGTTGTCCAAAACATCTTGGTGCGGAAAAATTAATAAAATGTCTTATTAACTTTTCATCATTTCAAATTTTAAACGGGCGTTGTGTTCTTCAGTTGTGCTCAGTATATAGCACTTGGGAGGTCCTACAGGTCTTCCTTCTCCACACAAACACAAAGACTAGAATTTAGGAAAGTGAAGGGATCCAAACGTGTATAAAGAAAGTGAAGGAAGTGATGGACTTTCCCAGCTCTGAACTCAAAGTCTTTCAAGGGGAGGATTTCAGTAAAATTATGTGCTAAGCAATTTTTGCTTTAACTGGGATGACTGAAGGGAAGGGTCATTCTCCTAAGTCTAAAACGACTTCACTCTCTGAGGGGCCTCCTACACCTGTCACTGCAGAGCTGCCCTGATACGGCTGTGCTCTCAGGAGGACCTCTGCTGGGAAACAAGTTTCTTTCCTTTTTACACACTAAAACTCCCACGCTCGTTACGCCGGCCTGGAATACATGTTTTCTATCTCCTTGAAAAGGGACTCATTCGTTGTCCCTGGAGAGTAGATGCAAAGTATCAGGCAGCTTCAGACGTGTCCAGCGTCCAGCCTTTTGGCATCTCAGGGCCACACTGGAAGAAGAAGAGCTGTCTTGGGTCAAATATTAAAATACACAAACACTAACGAAAATCGATGAGCAAAAAAAGGGTTTTAAGTAATTTACCATTTTGTGTTGGGCCTCGTTCATAGCTATCCTGGACTGCATGCGGCCTCTGGGCTGCGGGTTGGACACTTCTGCTATATGGAAGTTCCCGCAGAGTCTAGGCTTGGGGGGACAGAGGGCATGGCCCTTGCAGGGTTAAGTTGTTCAACTCTGACTCAGCCCAGCCTCACTTTCACACACAGTTAAAGCCACAAGACCTAACAGTGCCTCACCATAGTAACAACATTTGAACAGACACATTTTTAGCTGATTGATTAAAAATGGCAATAAACCACTCTGTGAGTTGAGAGCCACATGAAAAGACTCATTTTAGTTCTCTAAAGACTTACTTCCAGGAGCTCCTGAAGCAGCGGTTAATTCCACATTAGAAACAGAAACTTTCTGTGTTTCAGATGGGTAAGCAGTATCAGCAATAATACCTGCACCCTTTATTTTGCTCTCTTATTTCTATTTACACCCTGCCCTTAGCTTTTATAAACATTACAGGAAGGGTAACTGTAGGGTTACAGTTTATGTATTATGACCAGACATTGCCTGAAGCTCTAGATCTGAAAAATAGAACCAGGTGATTCCATTTGCTCAAAATTTATTTCACTGCCATCTTCAACTAATAGAAAATCTCAGACAGTAAAGTGTTTTTCCAGCGTCTGATACAAGCTGAAGAGTTTCCAATCAGACATAAACACTTCTGAAGCCAGGGTAACAGACTGTATCCATCAGTTCAGTTGTCACGTGTCAAACAGGTAGTTACTGAACAGCTTTGCTCTGAACCAAGAGCCATTTGGGAGCCTTGTTGAGGAAATGTGTTATGTTCTTGGGCACCAATTACTCCCTGATAAATAAAATTAGATTTTCTCAGCTGGATATATAGATTTTACCACAATGTACTATAAAAAAGACAGTATTAAAGGAGTTACAAAATCTCCCATTGATGAATATTTATATTATTTCAAATGTTGTGTTTAGCAGAAGCAATCATAAAGTGAATAAACATGTAGAGAACTCTTTGCTGCCTCTCTAATTACACATCTTGGATAAAATCCTGACACTACGCTGATGAATCTGAGAATATGTGTTTTTTTTTTAAATATAAAGCTTTAGAGACAAATTTCCAAATTATCCTCCAGAAAGGTTGTACCAATTTGCATTTCTACCAGGTTGTCATGTTCATCACATTGCTCCCTAGGTAACTTGACAAATTTATTCTTTTAAAAATATTGTATCCATTTATTTTTAGAGAGAGGGGAAGGGAGGGAGAAAGAGAGGGAGAGAAACATCAGGGTGTGGTTGCCTCTCACTCACCCCCTACTGGGGACCTGGGCTACACCCCAGGCATGTGCCCTGACTGGGAATCAAACCAGCAACCTTTTGGTTCGCAGGCCAGCACTCAATCCACTGAGCCACACCAGCCAGGGAGACAAATTTATTCTTAAATGTATGCATACCCATTTGTTTGTATTCTTTAATAATCACATTTTCCCAAGTGATTCTTGCTGGCAATAAGAAAGGTATTAATTACTTTTTCCATTTACTATCTCATTAACGGCATGGACTTCGGGGTCCATATAAAGTACTATCTCTACTCTAAACTTCAACTTCCTCATTTAACAATGGGAATAACTAAGGCAGTAACCCTCATGGAATTATTACAGCCACTCACTAAGAGAAAGCATTCAGCCTGGTATCAAAGAACCTATTAAGCAATTAATAAAATTCAGTAAAGTGATACACTGACCAAGCAGCCTCAGACATTTTCAGAAGTCCACGTTCGGATCAGTGTGATTGGCGGAGATTAGAGCTTGCTCACGCTCAGCATGTCAATGGCTTCAGCACACATATAGCACAAAGTATCTGCTTAAATATTTCTGGCAGCCATCCCATCTTTGCAATTGTTCCCCCTTTCTTTCCATGCATTAATTGGAAGTCTAGTGAAAGCCAACCAAAGCCAACAGAAGGCCACGCAACCGCTGTAAGTCTGGGTCTTCACTCTCCGCTTCACTGCGGGTCAGGGAGGTAACACTACAGCCGTGTGGTGCGTGAGTAGGCCTCGGTCAACAACAGAGGGCACGGGTGAGGGTGGCCCTATAAGGTTAGCATGGGGCTGAAAAGTCCTATGATCACCGCCATCACAGGAATTTAACACATAACATCCTACACAACACATTCCTCACATGTCCGTGGTAACGCTGGTGTGAACAAACCTACTGCACTGCTGCTGGTACAAGAGCTTAACACGTGCAATTATACACAGTGTATAATGCCTCATAATGGTAATAAATGGCCACGTGTTTATGTATTTTCTATAACAGACTTCTACCATTATTCAGAGTGTACTCTTTCTGCTTCTCAATAACATATTCTCTGTGAAACAGCGTGCTGTGATACCCTGTATGTATGTGGGGCCTCATATATCTTGTGTTGACTGTGTCTCTTGACTATATCACTTTCCCTTTTGCTTGATTTAATCTCGTGTTATTTTGTACAGTAACCTGCTGCACAGGACTGCAGCCTAGGGGCAACAGGCTCTCCCATGTGCCCTAGGTGTGCAGTAGGCTGTCCCATCTGGGTTTGGGTAAGCACACTCTGTGATGTCTGCACAATGACGAAACCGCCTAACAATGCATTTTTCAGAACATATCCTCCTCATTAGGCAGCGCATGAATATAGATGGAGTTCTGACTCCCAGAGTAATTTATGCCCTGAAAGAGCTGCCTGGTGCATTTGCTCAGGTTGCGTATTACACAGGGGCACCGCGTCTAACGGGTTATAATTCACATCCAAGCCATCTGTTTTTCATTATAACTTCATTGCTTCCAGAGATGAGTGTTTATTTATTAAGACAATTTTCTAAAAAAAAAAAAGTAGTGCATTTTTTTAACTAATGAACTTAATAGAACACCTTTCTGACACCTGGAAACAAAACGTTTCAGTTTTCTTTTTAAAGTGCACACGAAGGCACCACGTGTCAGTAGGACTGGTCTTCGGGGCCCTCACTGCAGCAGTGGGCATCGGAAGCACTGAATAGAGCTGGATTCAGTTGCGACCGTGAATACTTGTTCTGTGGACTAGCACACAGTCCTCCAAGACCTCACCCAAAACAGGGAAGCCAGAAGCTGTTAACACCGAAACATTTTAGTCCATGCTCAGGTGTCTGATAGACATTGGCACTCTAGTAATTGCTATTTTTGTTTAAAAAAGTGTAACTGTTCACATATGTGTTCATAAAACACATTTTAGCTTTTGCATCTGAGTGTGACAACAACAGTGTTATAAAAATATGACATACCTTGTGGGCACTGATCTCTTCCGATCATGATTAATACAGACACACCTCGTTTCATGGTGCTTCCCTTCACTGTGCTTCCCTTCACTGTGCTTTTCAGATACTATCTTATTCTACAAGTTAAAGGTAAGACCCTCCACCAGCAGAAAAGATCATGACTCACTGAAGGCTCAGATGATGTATTTTTTAGTGATAAAGTAGTTTTAAGTTAAGGTATGTACGGTTTTGTCCATGATGCTATTTCACACTTACTAGACTACAGTGAAGTGTAAACATAACTTTTCTCTGTACTGGGAAACAAAGAACTTGGGATTTGCTTTACTGCAACGTTCACTGTATTGCCGTGATCTGGAGCCCAGCCCGCAATATCTCTGAAGTACGCCTGTATAGAGACAGTTCCAGCAAAGTCACCAGAATGGTGTGCAACTTATTCAAAATACAAACCAGAAAACTGTAATTAGGCATTGTAGTCATGCCGAAACAGGTATGCTAAGCAGCATTGCAGTGGTCTGGCTAAAGTACAACCCACTGTTAACTTAGATTTCGGCACAAGGGTGTTTTATCAGTGTTTAGCATAATTAAATGAGGTTCTTCTTTGGTCTTATCTTTTGGTGAACACTGATAAAAAAATAAATAAGATTTTCAATTAAGCTGGTACCAAGTCACTCAGCTTTTGCACACAGTTTTGTAGGTAGCTGTGTTTTTTTTCCAAAGCTGCCTGCCAGAAAACTGTTGGTCAGAAAACTGGAGTCAAGGGGTTTAGTCAAAATCACTTCATGTGGTCATCGAAATCGCAAAAGAGAACAGAATGAACAGAATTTTCAGCGGTACGGTAACACGGAGTGTGAAGCAAGAAGAGGACCACGTCCCAGCTCAATTTTCTCAGTTTATAAAAATGAAGACCAGAACTTCAAAGCCATTTGAATCTGCCTGCAATTGTGTAGATCCCAAATGCCATCTTCCCCTTGCACATTAATATGTTCAGAGAAAGAGTTGGGGTCTCCTCCTCTTAAGATTCAGTGACTGTTTCCCCAGGATGGCTTTCTGTTGCTAACTCACATGCCCCATCTTGAAGATGCCTACAGCTATCAATGACTGAGGCATATTTCTTTCATATACAAACATTAGCAAGGAAACTAGATTTCTGTAGGTTTATATCTCTCCTCTTCCCTGTGCTGAACCATGAAGAATCTGAACCGTGTCATCAAAACCCAGGCAAGAGGGTTTTGCATGCTTCCATCTCCTATGCTCAAGAGCAACACATCCATGCTTTATTTATCCTTGGAGAGGATTAATTTAATTTTGATTTCCTTTCTTGGTGTTTGCTTTGGAGGTGTTCACATACACTGCTGAAATGGACGAGAACTTGGCAGTGAGGAGGCTGCAGGGTGATGTATATCCCCTCAGCCTGGCTCCACCGACTTGGCGAGGCTGTCCGTGGAGTCAGGAGGAGAGCTGCATCTCCCAAACAGGAGACAGAAAAGTGGGTAAAAAAAAAACAAGTCAAAGCCCTCTATCAACGGTCACAGCATTGCAGAAAGGTTGGCACACTTAATGTTTCGGCGAATGGTGTCCTCCATGCTAATTATTACCTTTCTTAAGGCAGGAAGCTAATCAGACTGGAAGAGAAGTAAAAACTCAGAGTTCCCCACTGTCCTTTTCTCCCACTGCCCAGGTGTTGGTATTTAAAAAATGGCCAGTCAGGGTGATAGTTCAGAAACTAAATCCACGTGTAACTTGAGATATAGATTCTGAGACATGCCGTTACACTAGAAAACTGTTTCTGACTTTGATCAATGACTTTTAATAAAATTCTCTCCAAACTAGGTTCTTTCCACATCTTGGCTATTGTGAGTAATGGTGCAATGAACATGGGGTGTAAATACCTCTTTGAGACCCTGATTTTAATTTTTTTGGATAAATACCAAGAAGTCGAATTGCTGGATCATATGGTAGTTCTATTTTTAATTCTTTGAGGAACTTCATACAAGTTTTCCACAGCGACTGCTCCATTTACAGTCCCACCATCGGTGGACAAGGGTTTCCACCGTTTCTCCACCCCCTCACCAGCACTTGCTGTTGTGTGTTTCTTGATCATAGCTGTACTAACAGATGTGAGGTACTATTTGATTGTGGTTTTATTTTGCATTTCCTGGATAAACATTTGCATCTCCTGATGAAAAAGTGGTATATACTAACAATAAAATATTATTCAGTTTTTAAAAAGAAGTAAATCCTGCCACATGTGATAACATGCATGAACCTGGAAGACATGATGCTAAATGAAGTAAGTTAGTTGCAGAAGGACAACTACTGCGTGATTCCATTTGTGTGTGATCTCCAACAGTCAAACTCATAGAAGCAGAGAGTGGATGCTGGTTGCCAGGGGCTGGGATTGGAGAGAAATGAGTAGTTACTACGCAAAGGTTATGAAGTTTCAGTTATGCAAGATGATTAAGTCTAGTATTGCACACTTTAAAAATTTCTCCCCAAGCTAAGAAAAGATTTCATGGAGAAACAAATGAGAATTAAAGCTCACACTTTTTAAAAATACCTATTGACACATTCAATAGCTCCCCTACACAGAAATATTTTAAGGACAGTAACTATATTCTATAAACATTGAATACCTCCAAAACTAATAGTATGGTACTGATGAGCCATAAATCATATTGCTATTGATAAGGATGATAATTTAGCCGACATGAAAGAAACTTTTAAAACATGCATTTTCACCACAAGAACTTAACAGTTTGGTATTAAAGGCTGCTACTTCTAAAGTTAGAGACCATGTTTAATTCAACTTTGCAAGAAAAGCATAGCAAGCGGTAGGTGTGCCGTGCTAGGCCAGAGATTCCCAGGTAGGATGCTTAGTGACAAGCTGCTCCACTACCATCGGGATTTATCGTGTGGACCATTTTCTGGGGGGCCAGTTCAAGAGCTCTTTCTTAGCTGAAACGCATTTGCCTCATCTTCTGTTTCAAGTCTCAAACCAGTGTTTCCCTTGGCCAGCCCCTCAGGAGGAGCAGTGCCCTGCGGCGTGGTGACCCCTGGCCTCACTGCTGTAATCGGAGCCTTAAGCCAGAAAGAAGCGCCCTCAACACACAGATGAGCACTTGCAGAAAATCAGAGGATGAAAAACTGAGTAGGAGGTTTTTTCCATCTCTATAAGAAATATTATCAACAGGACTATCTGAGATAGACACTAAGACCAGAAAAAGTGTTGCTTTGAAAAGTCTGAGTGAGATTTTTTAAAAAAACACTAAAACAGAAACCTTTACAGTTGTTTTCTAAAAACACTGCCATATTTCTGCTTCTCAACTTAAAAAGTCTAGTGAAAATCTTGGCATCCGCTACTGCATTTTAAGGATCAAAGAGCAAGGTCGAGAAAGAATCTGAGACCAATCAGATACAAGAGCAGAGAAGTGAAGAAGAAAAATATCTCAAAGTCTTCCCTAGTTCACTTGCAAACCAACTCATTACCTAAAGGTCATCTGCAAAGGTGTTTAGAGTCACAGAATTTGGGGGCTGGAAAGTACCCACAGAGACGGTTTCGGGCTCATTTTATGAATAAGCAAACTGAGGCTCCAGGAAGTTAGACATCATGGTCAAGGTTAATTAGAAAAATGAGGGATCTTAAACTTTCTGAATTACTTCTTTGCAATTATACAATATTAGGTAAAAAATGTAAACACAGTTAAAAGTGTAAAACTTGTAATTTCAAAGATCATAGCACAACCCTTGACAGCCATTCACGGGCTGTGCGTTTAGCCATTGCACATTGATGGCCTGCTCTGGGCAGGCCAAAGCATGGGTAAGTACCTGACAGATGGCAGGGCTCAAACTGCCTTTACGTTCAGTAAGAGAATATTCCAGACACCACGGAAGCACTGAACATTGAGTACTGAGCACTGACCACTGGTTGGGACTGTCAGAGAAGACTCTCAGAGGTAGGTAGGGATGCTTAAGTTGTGTCTTACAGAATTAGTAGACCTGAGCCCTGGCTAGTGTGGCTCAGAGGTTGAGTGCAGACATACAAATCAAATGGTCACTGGTTCAATTCCCAGTCAGGGCACATACCTGGGTTGCAGACCAGGTCCCCAGTAGGGGGCACACGAGAGACAACCACAATGCAATGTTTCTCTTTCTCCCTCCCTTCCCTCTCTGAAAATAAATAAATAAAATCTTAAAAAAAAATGAGTGGACCCAAAACAAATACAAAACAATATTTAGTGTAAACAGTAATTGAACAATAAAATAAAAAATTAAAAATAAAAACATCTTGCAATGAAAAGTTAACAAAAAGAATGAGTGGAAGTTTGCGTACAGGTGGGAGGGGGTGGGGGAGAATAATTCAGAAAGGTGGGAACACTATGTGATCAACCAGCACAGTGGTATTTCAGGGAAAGTTCAGGTAGGTTGGTCTGGCTAATATGTGTTGTACAGAGCAGAATGATAGAAGGTGAATTTCAAAGCTAGGTCAGAGGCCTAGGGGGCCTTGTAAGACATGCAAAGGAGCTATAGCTTTATCTTAGAGCCTATCATTTCCCAAAATACAGGGTGTGACCAAAGACGGCTTGCAGTTGTTCATATGGAAAATAATATAATAATTGACAAACAATGATAGACAGTAAACTCTGTACTGCACATACTCACAACTACAAGCCTACTTCGCTCAGTCCTGTGTATGTCCCAAAGAACTAGTGTGAGAAGGCGATCTATGGAAAAACAAGCAAACAAAAAAATATCACCCACCCCTGAAAGATCACAACTCCTAATATTGTATTTACAGTTTGAAATATCCAGCAAAAAACAATGATTCTCAATTTTGTTTTTTCCTAGCATTGAGACAAAGACCATGTTTTGAATAAACAGCTAAATAACTGCTACTCAGAACACAGTTTGGGAAAGGCTGCTGTACATGATGAAGAGTCCGTGGACGGAATTAACAAGGGGAGTCGTTCAGTTGGACTTGCGATGAAGAACACCAGATGCAGTTAAGAATTAAGAAATACAAAATGAGAACTAAGTGGAGCCATTGAATTCCAGATGGAGAGGGGTGATCCAGGAAGCTGGAGCAACATGATTTAGAGATAGTATGTGGAGTACATGATTTATGGAGAGTACACACAGCCAGTTGGAAGCAGCGAAAACTCTCCTTAACAACAGCCCTGTCTCTAGTGTTCCCTTGTGTTCTTAGTCTTGTAATGTCACTATTACTCTAGATTCCATTCTGGTGGCCAAGTTCTATCATCCCAAAGTCATGAAGAAATAATAAAGGAATAAAACAGGTATATACTTCTTCTGTTTGATGGTCTCCCAAATCTAGCCCCAACCCGGGGAGTGAGCATTCACGCAATAAAAGGAATGGTCCTATTAAAAGCAATCAAATACACCCATAATCCTTCAAATTGCAATAGGACAGACTGGCCAGGACCTACAGAATGGGGAATTTACAGACTGCCAGGGGAGTGGGAGTTTCACCCAGCAAATCTGTGGGGATGCCAGCCCACTGAGAGAGGCAGCAGCAGTGGGCACCGAGGGCTGAGCAACGAAAGTGGCGTCCCACTGTGTGTCTCCTCCCAGTGGATAATCCACGCAGAATAAGACCTTTCATGTGGAAGGAACTCTTTTTTTTCGAGCACTTATATAAGCTAACCTGAAACAGTGAATAGAAGCAATGAAATAGACTTTTTCAGCCTTTAGAGGCCAAAACTCTAATCCAAAATATCCAGGAAATTGAGATGATATGAGATTGCTTTATTTATTAAAGTTTTCCAGATAATGAGTTGTCCATCTTTTATTATTTATTTCAGATAATGCCTAAATCCAGGAAAAAACCTTGTATATACAACATTTTTAATGATCATAAGATACAAATATAGGTATCATAAAATCTGGTCCTTAAAATTGAATTATAATAAAAATACTTTCAATTAGTATCTAGGTAACATAATACAACATTTTGAATACGATGCATATTTTGGCTCAATTGTTGTTTTGGGGAGTTAACATTCCATTGCAGGCACTGCAACTGATGCGCTATACACGGATTGCTGATTTATTTTCTGTTTCAATATAAATGCAGATAATCTACCTGAACCGGAATGCTGCACTTCAAACCGTTCTTTGGGGCAAGCCCACTGAGAGCAGGTTCGTTCACACAGCCAAGAATGGAGATTGACACAGACGCACTGCTCTGAACTCCAGGGATCCTTCCAGAGGTCACTTTGGGAATCTTAATGATCCTTCTGAAAGAAATGCTGCCAGTCCGTCAGAGCAAGCAAAAACCTTCCAGTTAACTAAGAAAACTTAACATTTTTCAATGACATAGCAACACTAAAACCTCCTACAGATGGCAAAATATCAGAATCACCTGGGTAATTATCAATTGTGTTTTTGTGGTCAAGAGAGATTGGGTTGAACTGTAATCCAATGGTGGAGGGGTGGTTGCTCTAACATTGAAATGTAATAATTTCCCTCTTCCTACCTTTTTGGTAAACCTAAAAATTCTTAAGGAGAACAGTGAAATTCCAAACTATGTGCATTACAATCATAAGCATTGTGGATTAGAGTTACTCCCTCAAGTGATGGAGTAGTTCATATAGCAAGCTCCTCTCCTGAAAAAAAACCCTTCAGACCCAATCTGGTTATATTTGCTATGCATAATTCAACTATCTCTAAATATCCTTTTAAATGTGAGACCCGTTTTTGGCCGTTTTCTTTAATAACCTTGATCTTCTTGAAATACAACTTTTAAGCAGTCAATAATTGGGTCTGATCCTTAACAACTTTACAAAAAAACCTTATCATATATCTGTTTCTAAAATGTAAGCACTCGTATTCAATAACATAGCTATACCAGCAAGAAGCTACATGAAGTATTTGAGTTATGCACAGAGTGTCTGATGACGGTAACACCTTTTATGATGTTGATCATAAAATCACATGGGGTTAAGGCCCTACTGAGCCTGCAGTGTCCCCAGGCCATTGCAGTGGATCACCACCAGATCTTACCCTTGCTTGCAAGGCAGCTCCTCAAAATTCCACTTCACAGCTGAGGAAACGGTAATTCAGGGAGAAGCTTGATATTACACAGCAAGTAGCAGAACTGTCTTTGAACTAATCTGCCGAACTCTTTAAAGCCTTTGCTTATTTTCCTCTCCATAACGTTACAGTGCAGTGTGACTGATTTCCCCATCACACCTGACTCACATCCAAATGCATGTTCACACGTGAAGATAATTTGCTCAGGGAATTCCCTGCTTTGTCCAGTGTGCTTCTACTTATTCACACATGTTTTTGAACTCTTCCTTTTGGAATTTCAGAGTTTAAAATACAAATGGCAACAAACCTCTGTTCTTTAAATACATTGTTAGTGAATATTACAAAAATAATGAGGAGCCAAGATGTATAAATAATATGGGTTATTAGGCTTAGGATGATATTCTGGGTCAAAAATGAGCTATACATAGAAGCAGAGGATTAATTATCTTCTGTGGTTGATAGAAGACAATTCCAAGGAGACCTGAAAATGTTTAAGCAGTGGTAACATTGTTGGACTCGGTGCATGTTCTTACCATGTGACCACTCCAAAGGACAAAATTCATTTTCAAGAATAATGGCGACTTTAAAACATTGCTGGGATTGGCACATGTTCTTATCATGTGGCCCAAAAGGAAAAATCACCTTCAAGAATAGTGTCTACTTAAAACTTTATTTCTATGTTTCATGGTCAGTGTTTAGTGTAAGTTAGCCACAGAGACTCATCCCAAGACTTGCCTCTGAGAACTAAGGGATTAATAGATGTCTACCTTCCTAGAGTATTATAAGCCATCAGCGAAGATGAGAGTTGCTTTCAGTGTGATTATTTAGCATTTTCCTCTAACATCAATGCCTTTTAAAGGTTTAAGGAAATTCCACTCGATATCTTTTTCAGCATCTCTCTAAAATCATACTTTGGAACATCTGGGAAATCTGGTAGGAGCTTGAAAAGAAGCTAAAAATAGCAATAAAATACATTTTCAAAATAGAAAGGAAAAGGACAGGTGGGCAACTGACAAGGATTAAATTCAGGAAAATAAATTACAAAATCACTTTTAAATCTACAACTTCAGATTCTAAAAGACCTCCTAGAATATTATTTCCACCATAAAAATCTCTCTATGAAAAGAGAATCAATTTTGGAAACTAAATGAAAACACTGTTAATATATCTAATTTTAAACATGAGGAAAAAGAGATGCAATACTGGCCAAAGGTGTTTCAACCACATAAAACAAACTCCAAGGATGTTTTAAAGACTTGGAGTTCTTTAAAATAATACCTCTTTCAAGTTGTTTAAAAGGTATTACTTGCTAATGTTCCTGGAATAAATCCACTCAGAGACACTAAAAGTCTTGAAAATATACCTCTTTTTTTGTATTCTTATATTGCCAAGAAATAAAGACATAGGGACTAAGTACCATGGTTTTCTCTTTCCTTGAAAAGCAGGAAGAAAGAAGTGGAGGTCCCTGTCATGGACAGAACCTAGAATTTAGCAAGACATATATGCAGGGGGGGGTTTCTAATTTTAAAATAATTTGTTATACGCAGCTAACATTATCAACATTAGTAGCTCCTGCCAAAAGGGGCAGTTTCAAACCTGCTATAAATGCTTACAGCAAAAGAGACTTTTGTTAATAAGATGTCTCTTTGACCCAAGACACTTAAAATTCCTTCCAAAGGTAATATATGTTTCTGTGTCTGTATCTCCATTCACAAAGCCCAAACCTCCAAGACAACCCTAGAAGTCAAAGCTGGATCTTCTCATTATTGAATGAATCAAATCATCTAAATATTTGTTTTGGTTTTTATTCAACATTAGGCATCTAAATTGTATCACAGTTGACACAACTCTTGAACTTTGCTACACTACTCATTTATTTGGTGGTCACTGAACCTAAAAAGAGCCATTCAGAGGGCCCTGGCTGGTGTGGCTCAGTGAATTGCACGTGGGCCTGTGAACCAGATGGTTGTCGGTTTGGTTCCTAGTCAGGGCACATGCCTGGGCTGCGGGCCAAGTACCCAGTGGGGAATGTGTAAGAGGCAACCACACATTGATGTTTCTCTTCCTCTCTTTCTCCTTCCCTTCTCTGTCTGGAAATAAATCAATAAAATCTTTTTTTAAAAAAGCGAAAAAAACCCATTCAGAGGCAGACAAGAGTCAGTTCCATCTCAAACCCAAAATCTGAGTTAGGTACTTTCTAATCTCAAGTCCTAAGAATTATAAATATTTATTAGTTCAAGCCTCAGAGTGGCTAATTATTAACCTACAATTAGTGTGAGTACATATTTATTTTCTAAACTTCTAATATTATGAACCAGAGACTAGAATTTACTCTGGTCCATCAATATGTCCCCAGAAACTTTCTCTTTTATTTGTTAAAAAAAAAAAAAACACAGAAAAATGGAGGTCTCCAATTTTCACCACAGAATAATAGCACAAACAAGATCATAATGTACCTTGTAATAGACTGCTGATGTTAAAATCAAAGACTAGGTGTCAGATTCATAAATGGCCAACGAAGATCAAGCCAGAGATAAAAGCTCTGCTTGGAGCCAACAGATAACATGAAACAACAAATCGAGAGCTCCCACTTTACTTTTTGTTTTCCTGGTAATACAAACGAGCTACTATTTTAAAACAGTGAAAAAATAGGTAAATGTATATGGATCAAAAAAAAGAATAAAGAAACGTGGAGAATAGTTACTATATGATCCACGAGTTCCTTTTAAGCTTCAGGTTAAATAATTCCCAGATTAGCAGTAGAATATCCACCTAGAAATCACTGAACATAATATTTAAATAACTGTAGAAAATGAAAATGATGCCAGAAGAAGATAATATATGCATAAATGTTAGAATTTTCAAAAAATGAGAAGTGCATTCCCCAAACCGATACAGTAGACACTACTATGGAGTATTACAGGATGGTGTGAACATAGCTCTACGTTGAAGCAGTAACCATTAATAGTAAGCATGGCTTTACTATGGATAACTAGCTCAAATTTATTCTTGGGTGATTACACCAATAAATATAGTTTGTAAATCTAGTAAATGGTGTATGTGGACTTCTGAGAAAGCAACTCAGAACTATCATGTGCTCGATTTGATGACCAAGAACAACAAAGGATAAAAACAAGGTTATTTAGGTGGATTTTATCAAGTCGAATACATCAATCCAGGAATCGATGTCAAATTTGGGAGGACTTATTTCCGGCAGATCTCTCTTCAAACTCCACTGTGACCCACTCAATAGTTCATCAGTAACTCACTGAAGGAACAGCAACTCTGCTGAATGAAAGAGCAGTATCTCTCAAATAAGGATGGTCTGAAATATTACATTAATCCCAAAACTATAATTTAAAACAACAATTTTTAAACCTTGCTCAAGGGCTCACTGAGTTCCAAGTGCTGGGTTGGGAAGAAATGGTTAGCAATGGCAGGATGCGTGAAGAGACTTTACAGATATTTTGACAGTAAACACATTATGATCCAATGATTGTAAGTTGAATCGACACTGAAAAATATCTAAAATTATTTTTACTTGGGGGTAATTTAAATAAGTGGTAAATAAATTATAATCTGTTCATAAAACAGCATCTAGAATGATAAAAAGCCTCAAAACCACAGCAAATTCCAATGCAGAAAGTTGCAAGATAATGTTGTTCCCACTGTAGCAATGAGGAAAAGACAGACAATTGTGATTCTTATCTGAAAGTTCAGCTCATAAAGCAACTGATTCCCAGGGGAGACTGGAGACAACCTTGGGCGGGACGCCAATACTAAATGCCTACATCCATGGTCACCATACAAATAAGAAGAACTCAGCTAAAAGGTCAATGGATTATTAAAGACCACATTTGGACCAAGGGGTCAGCTTAAAATAGCTGGAAGTCCAAGAGACAGGGAGATGTTTACTCATTAATATCTTTTTGTTCTGGTTTCCACCAGGCATCATGGTAAAAATTGGGGGCAGTCAGTGGTGCTGGTATACAAGAGGTAATCAGCTACTTTTGGAGACAAACATCAAACAAACATTCTCTTTTTTTCCTGAATCTTTCTTTTATTAAAAGTATACACTTTAAGCCACAAGGGAAAAAAGTACCTTAACATGCTGAGGAATGAAGATAGAAATAGCAGCCAACTTCTTGTCAGATTCCATGCAAGTCAGAAGACACTAAAGTAACATCTTTAGTGGACTAAAAATAAACAAGTGAACAAAGAAACTGCAACTAACACTGTATTCGATGGCAGATAGACTCATCTCAGAATCCTACACCCTGTGAAAACATCTGTCAAAAATGAAGTCACAGTAAACATTTTATTAGACAAAGAAAAGCTGAATTTATTACCAAAGACCAAAGAAGAAAAATGTTAAAGGAAATTCCTCAGAAAGGAGTATGTTACCAGATTAAAATTTGAATCTTCAAAACATAACAGTGAACTCCAGAAAAGATAAAAGTGAAGGTGAATATTAAAGATATTTTTATTATTTTTATATTTCTAAAGATAATTTAACATCTAATTAACAGGGTTACATGAGTTAGAGGGTTTATATAATAAGCACAAATAAAATCCCTGGCCATAGTAGCACAAAAGTTCGTAGATTTGCACTGTTACTAGGTTCTTACATTACATATAAAAACCTACAGTATTATTTGAAGGTACACTGCAATAAGTTAATGATGTATACTGTGAACCCTAAAGAGAATGCCCTCAAATAAAGAATTAAGAAACAAAGATAACAGAAAAACAAGAGTATGATAAGGTGGAATTATAAAAAGAATAACAAAGCAATACAAAAGAAGGCAGGAAAACAGGAAGAAAATCATAATGGAATGAAAAGAAGACGCCTGGTAAGATAATAGATCTGAAGCCAATCACATTGATAATTACATTAAATATACAGAATATGAACACCCCAGTTATAAAAAATAAACTGAAGAGATGTTAAATGGACTTTAAGAACAAGATCCAATGATCTCAACGGATGATCTACAATGGCAAACAAAGCAATTGACAAAATCTAACACCTATTAATAAAACCTCATCAAACTAGGATTTTAAAAGTAAATTTTCTTCAACCGGATAAAGGATATCTACAAAAAACCCGTACAACTAACACTATACTTAATGGTAAAAGACTGTGTGTGGTCTCCAATGATCAGTAAGGATATATGCTGTTACCTCCTCTATTCAATATTGTACAGGGTCCTACTAATTCAATAAGGCAAGGCAAATGAACAAAATGCAGACAGGTTAGAAAAAAGTAAAACTGCCTTTATTTACAGATGACAATCACCTACCAGGAAATTTCCAAAGAACTGACAAAAAAAAGCTGTAAGAACTAGTAAGTGACCTTGGCATTAGTAATTTTGAGTTATATTTGTGTCGTCCTATGACCAAAAGGTGAAAGGTACAAAGAGTTAAATGACTATTCAACCTAACAGATTGTTCCCTAACAGTCAGACAGATGGAAAAATCACATAAACTACTCAAGGGCTTGAAGAAACTATAGATGTTCTCTCCTACAATGGCATCTGAAACGAATGTGAAGGGAAAGAAGGCAAGTTCTCAATCTGAGACAACGCCACAGTATGTCATAGGAAATACAGCAAAAATAAAAGAACATGGAACCAGAATCACTTCAAAACCATTCCATTACACTCTGAGTTCTACAAAATGGACATAAACGTGTATAAGACCGTGTGAGGAGCCTGACGCACTATCAAGTGTACGCACATCATCTAACAGCCCAGCTCAGCTGTGTCATAAATTTGATCTCAAGCAAATGTGTGGGCAATAATATACCTTAAACTAATAATAAATTTGTTGGCTTTCATGTGAGGGGAGTTGACAAAATACAATGGGTAGCTCCACATCCTTAGGAAAGTTACAGGAAGGTTTGAGCAGGTGCCTCCCCCACCCTCCCAGTAAATTTCTCTTCTTCAAATCCCAGCATCCAGTCCTTTCCTTGGAACTCTGATCTACTCCAGTGATTGGTAGTAATGGCAATGGTTCTGTTTCTGGTGAGAGCTGAGAAAGCAAGAGAGTGAGGGAGTAAGAAATGGCCTCTTCAGAAGAAATGGAATGGGAAGAATCAAATGCTTCCATCAGAGCTTGGCGTACCACCGAGCACCCATGCCTAATGGGGACACTCTTGCTGACTCATTCATTCCTCAGGGGGTTACTCCAGGGAAAATAAAGTGGGTAACAGGACCTCTCAATTGTACAAATAATATCCTGCTGGGTAGAAACTGTGATGGTTTCTACATAACATCAAAATGGTTATGGTTCACTGAAGTTTCGGCTGATGGATAGTATTTTTTAACAATAAAATATTGTTTTTAGACATATGCTATTGCATACTTAATAGACTAAAGTACAATGAAAACAAATTTATATGCATGGAGAACCCCCCCCCCAAAAAAAACCTGTGTGACTTGTGTTATTGAGATATTCACTTTATTACAATAGGCTGGAACCAAACCTGCAATATATCCAAGGTATTAACTTTTCTTATAGTGTTTATATCTATGATCTTTTGTATTATAATGAGATTATACTTTTATGTTTGTATTTTATAAAATATCAGAAACAGTCTTCCAAGGTGACACATGTAGACCAGCTTTAACAGCACTGTAGAACTCCAGACAATGGATACAACCCTCCTCACACCATCGCTCTCCTGATGATCATTTCACTGTTCCCATGTTTCCCAATCCAAAGAAGCCTGTGAGAAACATCCCTGTTTGTATTTATGTGTTGCTTGTGTTTGTATATCTGACAAACAAATGCATTTGTTTTTGGATGAATCTCTGTAAATGAATGCCAACGTTTTAACTGTACAAAGTATTGCCATTTCACAAAGCCTCATGCTTACACAGTTCTACCAACAGGGTTTAAGAGCATTTCCCTACATGGTTACACGCCCTGAATTTTAACTGTATTTTCAGTTTTAACAAATACGATGGGTGAAACCTGTGATTTTATGATTCTTTCTCTAATTATCCAGGGATTATGTAGCTTCTATTTGCATGTTTTTTTAGTGGATTGTCTGTTATATAACATGCATATTTTTTTTTCCTCTTCAGTTGTTTTGACCCTTTGTTGTTTGGATTGTAATTATCTTCTCCCAGCCTATGATTTATCTTTCAAATTGTATGTGGGTGACTCAGCCAGATTTTTAGTTGCAAATATAACTTACTCTTACTAGTATAAGTAGAAGAGGTCTTTATTAAAAGGTACAAGGTAGATTACAGAAGTTTCAGGGAGAAACATTCAGCCAATCTCTGAGGTTACAAAGCTAAGGAAATTAAGCTGCTGCACTGTTCCCCCAGATACTTATTCTGCCCTCTCCCAAACCCCAATGTGCAGAATGTCTCTGCCGTTGCTTATTCCAACAGGCAGATGCTTCTCTGTTGCTCTCAACACTCATCCCTTGAAGCACCTCCTTCTTTACATCATGCTTTTCTGAATCAGAATGTAAAATGGGTGCATCTTACTGTAAGGTCAAAGTCTCAACACTAGCTGCAAGGGAGCCTGGAAAAGTGGATTTCTGGCTTCTACCCAAGAAAATAGAATTTATAAAGACTATAATTCCTCAAACATCAAAATGACACTCAAAAGTTGCTAGCCAGCCAGTAAACATCGAAGGACGATGTCCATTAATGAAGTCTTGGCTTCACAAATGTTTAAATTTCTTGAAGTCAATGTCATATTTCTCTTTATATAAATTTATGGTTTTAGTGTTGCTTTAAAAAAAAAAGACCATCAGCATATGATAATTACCCAGATATTTTTTGTGTCTTCTAATACTTATTTTTAATATTCATGTTTTTCATCTAGCTGTAATTGTTATATAATAAAATATGAATAGAATTTTAATTTCTTCCAAAAGCACAGCTATTTTTTCCAATTGTATTAATTAAATAACACATAATTTATTCACTGACTTAAACCATCTTTAATGTGTTAAATAATCTATTTGCTTTATAGAATTGTTTGTTTATTGCAGTTCAGTAATGTACTATTGTGTTTAAAGTAGCTTTATGTTAGGGTTTCATATCTAGTAGGGAAAGTTTCTTTGCTGTTCCTCCATTTCAAATTTTCTTGGCAATTTTCATGTTTATTCTTCCATATACACATTAGAATCACTTCTGTGTTCCAAAAGAGGAAAAAAATGAATTTTGATTGGAACTGCATTAAATTTATTTTAATTTCAAAAGGAGTGACATTTTTATGATATTAAGTCTTCCGATCCAAAACATGGTCTGTCTTTCTATTTATCTGGGTTTTGTTTTATATCCTTCAATATAATTTTATAGTTTTCTTCGTAGAGTCTTTCTCATTAAATTCATTCCTACGCATTTCATGGCTTTATTCCTACAATATTATGAATGGGATTTCTCTCATTTCCATTTTTATAGCGTCAATTTGGCCTGCTTTTATAACTCCATCTGATTCTATAGTATATAAAATACTTAGTCTACCTTTCATGTAATTCCCAGGTAATTTAATCTTTTTAATATAAAATAAGTTTGATTAGACACATGACCATCTCCTAATTGCAATGACTGTTTCATTCACAGAATTTATTATTTCTTCAAATCAGCACATTTATTAGATATTCACCTTCTAGAGCCTATAGTTTCCATTTGTCTTCACTGTAATAACAACTGTGTACATGCACCTCGTTACTGTTTACAAAAACAATGTTACCTTGCAATTTCACGCAATCATAAATTCTGTGATTCACATGAACTTAGGCATTCACAACTTCTCAAAGTTTATTTCTCATCTGACCTACATATTCAAGTCTTTAGCAAATATTGTGAAAGAATCTGTTTCTCTTTATAGAACCTATAGTTGCCATTTCCAAATAATTGTGAAATCAGGGGTCACAACATAAACAAAGAAGTTTTATATTTCTCCTAAAATGCTCATAGTATTTTAAACAAACAAAAAAAGATTACAAACACATATTTACAGAAAAAATAATTCTTCCCCTCTTCACAAAATGATCGAAGTTGGGGGCCCTGGCAAGTGCCGGGTTCTGGAGATGATGTGTGAAGACCACCAGGCAGCAGAGCGAAGGCACTTCCGGCTGCAACAGTGACCCGGGGCCAACCATCCAAGTTACGGGCAAGGCTTCGTGAGTCTCCAAGTTGTGTAACTCGCTTATCTTCCCCGTGGGCAGTTTCCACACCAACTATGAAGTACATGAACTATTCTGATTCTCACTGGGGTCTCTCTCTCCATTCTCATGTTCCAAAATACCAAGTTTTTGAAGTGGACCCTGTTGCTCCCTCAGACCATGGGAAATGGGTGACATGTCTGAATCCATGGAAACAACAATTTCAGACACAGTGAAGCCACAACTTTCATACAAACTGATCAACTGAGTTGGGTTGTAAAGGCACTGAACCATAGCCTGGACTGTGGCTGACTGTGGTAGCATACATAGGGAAGTGCTGATTAATTTAGTCAAAAGCTGTATTTCTATAACAACTCGGACACCACAGAAAGAAATACAGCCTTTGCTTATTTGCACACTTTGGAATGGCTGACACAGGATGTTCCGATGTGACTTGGACTAAAATGTGTGTGGAAATTAGAAGCCATTTTGCTGTGTCCACTTCAGGAGCACGTGTGTTTCTGAAGCCAAGCACTCCGCGTGTGCCATGGCCAATTAGCCATCTCCCAGTTTACAGTCAGATCCGCTTGAGCCATATTCTGAGAAATTATTGAGCATTTGCATAGTATGCAAACATAAAAATGAATGTACACAATTTTCAACATGTAGTTTATATTCTACAGACTTGTAATTACAAAACCCACATGTATATGTCTAAATAAAGTAAGGCTTATGGTAGAATCCTGTTACATGAATTTTAAAATCCAAAATGAAATGTTAAGCTCTACTCTTCCAAAATTTACCCAATACGCACAGAGAAAAACCACCAAAAATGTTAAACAATATTTCTCATGGTTCAGCGTTTCAATAGGCCAAAGCAGGAGCCTGTTTTTCTAATCAGGAAGTTTCTCTGTTTCAGAGATTAGAGCTTTGGGGAATAGTCAAAAGTTTTAAATCCTTTAAATAACCTTGAATCCTTCAGGCATTAAATTCAAGACTAAAATGAGCCATAAGTAATAGACACCAAGAATATTAAAATTGAGAGGCGGCTACCAAACATGTAATAGGCACCCAAACTATTGTGAAGTCTATGGCTTGGCAATAAGTAAACTGCTAAACAACAGTTTGGGGAATTTGCTCTTGTTTTATAAATTTCCCTCATATCTAGAATTAAGAGGCAGATCGTCATCCTCTTTTCATCTCATCTTTGAACAAATGGATTCCTAGGTTACTTTCTCAATTTGGTAAATGAGTCTCAGTTAAGACTCCACCATTCACACATCAAGGTAACCATATGTGAATTACTGTTTCCATTTAGCCTAATTTGGAAACCATTCGGGGATATTCGTGGAGTTACAGACCCCTGCCCTAGAGTAAAAATAAACAACCCTTCTCTAGGAAATCATTGGTTCCACTGTCTGTGGGAATAAAAAAGAGTTTAACTAAGTCTAATCAGTTCACTGTTTGGTGTACTTGACTCAGACGTAGTAAAATGGACATTTGCATGGCCACGAACCTGATTTCCATGTGTTGACAGGTTTGCAGCTGCTACATGCTGTTTACTGGTTCTCCAAGTTTGTGTCAAAGTCATTCATGTTTCCAGTAAAATTCTAGGGCAAGTTTCTGTAAATACATACCACCCTGAGGAAAAGTGAACTCAGTTTGGTCATACAAAGTCAGGACAACTGAAGGAGCATGTCATTTCTGGTAGCTCCTGTGCAGAACTCCCCAGAGGAAAATGACAGCATCGCTATAGATAAAAGTAGAAAGGACAAATGGGCGCAACAAGCCCATTTCATTTCATTAACTTTTCCCACTAAGGGTGACTTTTTGAGAATTGAAATCAGCTTCACATTTCATCTTGCTCTTTCTATTGGCCAATGGCCCCTACAGTGTATCTTCCTCCATTTTTCATTCTGCTCAAGAGCTTCTTCAGTGGACTTACAACACTGTTCCAGATGAATAAATGGCAGAGGACTTGGAAAATTTTGATAAACTTTCTCTCAGCAACATAATCCCTATCAGGGAAATCAAGCTCCTAGGTCACCAGTCCTTTGACAGTACACCTGAACGAAGGTTTTCCAGACAAGACGTGAAATGAAATTAGGAGGACTTTCTTTTCCCTGGGTAATAGCACAAACTTCCATAGTCTGAATGAAATCTGCCTACGAATTGTGCATGAATGAAGCTAGAGGCTGAGCTTGAGAAAAACCCTTTACACTCAACAAAGGGTGCTAGAAAGGAAGGGACGAGAGAAGCCCAGACAGAACGCAGAAGGTGCTTTTGAGCGGAGAAGTTCCCAAGTACAAGTAAATCTCCAAGACTGAAAAACAGCAAATGAGAGAGAGACAGAACTCTTCACTCACAGGACGCGGCTCCGCAGACACAGTGCTGCATTAGATCACGCAGGGAAAAACTCGCCACGTGCAGTGTGTGAGTTATCACTTTCCGTGCAGCCATCTGGAAATGCAGGCACTGTTTTTATGCTATTCAAAGAAAGTAAAGAAAACCAAAAGCAAACCGGGAGAGGGGAGGGAGGCTCATGAGCAAGGAACGAACAAGTGAAAACAGAAACACAGGTACGAGTGTGGGTACTGAGGTGCACAGAGCAAGGTGTAAAAAGAAAAGATTAGCAGAAAAGTCAGATGTGAAAAGAAGATATGTTGGCATTTATATTTCAGATAAGTGTAAGAGAAAGAAGAAATACACAAATGAAGGAAAATGAAGCCAAATATAGCTTAGAAACAACAGAAGGAAACAAAGCAAGTGTAAAAAATTCACACCCAATGCCTTATAAAACAAAAATCCGGTTTTGTGTTCAATCTTAAATAATAAATATCAAAGGACATTTAAGTTGATTCCCTTCCCTACTTGAAGAGTATACGTGGATCTATAGCATTTCGCTACCAGTTAGCAAAATGGTCTGTTATTGCAGCATGTCTTTACATTTTGACCACAGCCATGTCACAGACAATAGCTAGTCACATTTTAGAGGTTAGTGTCAGGAAAAGATTTAGCAACTGATGAAGGGCAAACTTGGAGATGGGCAGGACAAGCAAATGAGAGCGTCTCAGGCTCAACAAATGAAATAAAGTGTGGTCTGGGAAATACTGGTTTAGGGAGCAGGGAAAGTACCCTGCTCCTCGGGTGTGTTGTCATGGCTAACAGAGGGCAAGACAAAAAATGATAGCGCAGCCCAACGGGGAGGGAAAGCACACCGAGAAGAATTCAGTGGTAGGCAATACTCAAAAACAGAAACAGGCAGATGAAAGCAAAATTGGAAAGAAGGTATCAGACCATGAAAGCTGTGGGCCGGCTGAAGCAGGTCCCGTACGTAGCAGGTGTCACATACGATGCTGAGGCAGGGGCTTAGGTGGGGGCACATGTTTCCTAGAAATGAGATGCCAGGAAGAAAGGGCATCATGGTCCACTTTCTTTTTTCTTAAACTTTCATCAGGAGGATACATTAGCACTTAGTTGATGGTTAAGTACATTTTTATTTTGCCTTATTGAAGTATACCTGATATCCAATAAAGGCACACATTTAAAATGTACAGTTGGGTGAGCTTTAACACATGTATACAGCCTTGAAATCATTGCCACAATTAGGTAAATGGACATAACCATCAGCTGCTAAAAGTCTCCTTGTGCCTTTTGTAATCTCTCTCCCTCCCGCACTCCTCAGTGTCCCCAGGCAATCAATGATTTGCTTTTTTGGTCATTATGATTCATTCACATTCTCTAGAACTTTATATATAGAGTCACATTCTCTAGAACTTTATAGTATGCTTTTATCTGGGTTCTTTCTATCAACATGATTATTTTGAGATCCATCGATCTGGGCATGTGCTTCAGTAGTTTGTTGTTTATTTGTGAATAACAGCATTCTATACCATGGATATGTCATAACCTGTTTATCCACTGAACTTCTGATGAACATTTGCAGTATTTCTAGTTCTATGCTATTAAAAACAAAGTTGCTATGAACATTTATATAAAAGTCTTTGTATAGAACCTGCATTTTGTTTCATTTAAGTAAGTACTTAGGAACAGGATGGCTGGATCATATGGTTGGTGTATGTTTAACTTTCTAAGAAACGGCCAAATTGTTTTTTTTTAATTGTGTACAGCATTATACATCACCCCCAGCAATGAGTGGAAGTTCCAGTTGCTCCACATCCTCACCTACACTTCATATATTCAGTCTTTTCAATACTTCGAGCCATTCTATTAGGTCTGTAGTGATGTCTCATTGTGGTTTTAATTAGCATTTTTCTAATGACTAATGATTTTGAGCAATTCCTCATGTACTTTCCTGACATTCACATATCTTCTTTAGTGAAGCATCTGTTGAAATGTTTTGCCCTTGTTTTATTGAGTTTTACAATAGAGTTATACAAATTTTTACATATTCAGGATTCAAGTGCTTGTCTGATCTATACTTTGTAGATATCGTTTTCCAGCCTGAGGCTGACCTTTTTTTCTAACGGTGTCTTTTAAAAAGCAAATGATTTTAAGTGTAACCAAGTCCAACTTACTGACTGTTTTTCTTTTATCATTCAGACTTTTTGTGTCTTATTTAATAAGTCTTGGCAAACCCAAGATCACCTGCAAAAGTTTTGTATGGTCTGTTTGTCGTTGCTGTTAGTCTTAGCCTTTTACATTTTGGTCTAGAATCAACTTTGAGTTATTTTTGTATACAGTGTAAAATAAGGATCAGGATTAACTTTGTTGCATATGACTATCCAATTGTTCCAACACCATGTGTTATAAAGATTACTCTTTCTCCATTGAATTGGCTTGGCACATTTGTCAAAAATCAATCGTGTAAGTCTACTTCTGGACTCTGTTCTATTCTACTGATTTATTAGTCTACCTCAACATTAATATGGTCTTGTTTCTTGTAGCTTTACAGTCTTGTGATCAGGCAGCAGTCCACTTCTAACAACTGAAGACAAGGTCAATACCAGATAAAAATAGGTGTCATTTGATGAAGAGGCCTATGGGACTCAGTCAGAATTCCTTAAATCTCTCCAGCCAGAGCCAGGTCTGGCTCTGGAGACCGAGTAAAGCCACCACCGGGAGGACCTCGGCAGTCCCAACCACAAAGTGGCAGCGCACGAAGAGAAGATTATAGAGGACTGCGTGAGGCCTATACACATTTGACTTCAGGCCCTCAGACACAGATTGAGAAGATACCGGAATAACCAATTCAGCATTTTTTCCTGCAGTGCTGCCTAGATGACGCATGAACAATCCGTTGCAGTTCTGTGGCTCTGTAAGGTAAGTATCTAAAAAACCAAGACGTGAGAATACCTTTGAATGTCTCTATACACTACCAGAGACAAACACACTTGTCTGATCACAGGAACAGGAGAATTGAGAGAATTTCAACTAGTTAACTTAGGGTTATCCTACCAAAAGGCAATAGTCTCTTTTCTTTCTTTTTATCCTCAGGATCTTATAACATAAATTTTCCTTAGCTGTTCTATTGTTCCCTAGGTCTACTCATAGCTTTTATAACTATAAGACTTGTTCATATCAATAACTCGAACCAGTAATACACTCATTGAGCAACCAATAAGAAAGGTTTGTTAGATTTGCAATGTCAAACTATACATGTATTGTAATAAAAAGAAAATAAGTATATCAAAAAAGGAAATGAAAATATATCCATTTTCTTAAAAGCATAAGAACAAGTCTGGCTCCAAAAAAAAGTTAAAATTAACTTGGCTGGAACTCTGATGAGCACAGTCTGGGCCAATAAAACAGCTACAGAGTCTGCGTTTAAGTGGTCATCTCTCCACAGTTTCTAGGGAAGATCATTTCAGCTGTAGTCCATTGTGCAACAGAAGTCTTCGACAGAGCACAAGGCTAGAGGATGGGACACACGGAAAAGTGCTGTGGCTAAGAGAGCTCAAATAGGAAAACAAGATTCCCACAAACACACATGGAAGTCGGTAACAGAGACCTTATCTTATAGGAACGTGGTCCCTTCAATCAGCCAGCTTCGAGCCGTCCTGGGGCCTGATCAGCTTGGCTCTGTGGATTCTGAACAGTTAAACTGGGTTTCAGTTCAGACAGAATAAAATGACCGCCACAGGAATGTTCCAGAGACTTTAGAACTGTACAAACAGCCACGTTACAAGTGAAAACCTTGCACAGAAAGCCTAGAGTCAGAGTTTGCTGCCCTTTCATGTGCATCTCATTATAGATCTCTTGATTTTATGCATCTCAGAAGGTTTTATATCCATCCTTCCCCCTGTATTTAAAAATGTGGACTTCAGTGACAAGCAGGTGCCTTCATTCCCAAATCATATGTAAAAAACAAGGCACAATATTGAAAAGAGCACCACGTTGGATCCTTCAGAACTAATAAATTCAGCACCCTGACTTTAATTCTTGGATGATTTAAATATTAGTGAAAATGCACTTCAATGTATATTGTAGGCACATCAATAATGATTGCATTCAAGGCAAACTAAATTCAGGAGCAGGTAGTAGCAGGAACATGAAGAGGTATGCAGTCAGAACATGGCCATTCATTCATTCTATCTACTCTGGGTTCTTGTTTTTTCATTAAAGTTTTCATTAAAAATGTGTGCTGTGGCAAGGGTTAATAACACATTGACACACACTGATACTTCTTGTCACCAACTCTCGGGACCAGGTTTTAGAGAGCTCCCATGAGACAGTAGACGCAAGACACAAATTCTGGAACAGATACTGTCAGCTGCATGAGCTGTGCAAAGTACTCTCCCTTCTTATCCTAAGTTTAGCCATCTGTAAAATGGAGGAACCATCGCCTACCTGGTTTGTGGTCAAGACAAAAAAATACCCCCTTTCTATAGCCTCCAGTGAGATGCCAAAACATTCCAATAAATGTTATTGTCCCTTTGTCCCCTCCTACTCTATTACTGGTAAAAATAAGTTGGATATAAAAGTGGTTTTCCTGGGGTTGTTACCATTGCCTACTCTACAATATTGAAAAGGAATAAGCATGAAAGGGTACACTATATGAATTCACAACATCCACCCTGAATTCTTCGTCGACACTCATTTTTCAGGTCCCCATTTTTCTAGCCACTTACTTCTCTGCCTCCTGGATTTCTGACTTTACTGTGGTCTGTTTGGATTCGGGAGGTAACATATTAGGAGACAGCATGGAAAGCTGACAGTTGCCTTTAAGTACTGACAGATAGCAAGAAGTAACAGAGATGCTGTATAAGGCAGTAAAAATGTTTGGTGTCTGAGGCCTGCATGTAAGTCCACAGCAGAATATTTATTGGTTTGATTCTTCTGAGTCTGACCTCCCACACTAGAAAGGTGGCTAATGATGCTTATCTTATATAAACCATGAGAACTGGGAAGATCGGAAACAATCATTTGTGAAATTTCTTTATAAGTGCTAAATAAAATTCAGAGATGGACACTGTTCTTGTCATTATAAGGTTATACAGATAACCTGGGCTGATTTCTCCCCACAGTCATCTTGCTCCCATGCTGAAGTTAGTCCAAGCAAACTGAATGCAGAACTTCCAGACTCTGAGCTTGCCAGAAATGGCCTTGGAGAACTTCAACTAGACCAGACTAAATGTGTGGCTGTTTTGTGAATTGGACCAACGGGCAGAATGAGCACATTGTCTCTGGTCAGTCCAGTTCCTGAACAAGTGATGTGAACCCTCAGCAAATTCTAGAACCAACCAGGCTACTTCAGGCCCTTGAATTTTCAAGGGGCATCGCTTGGTCACGTGCTACCCAGGGGACTATCAGCTGGACTCACCATAACACAACCTAAATTTCTGAGACTCATGGTCCACAATGTCTCAGCGTGTGGGGATAACAGTTGTCCATTAGAATCACATGGTGACACACCATTAACATTATAACAGAGAGAGAACTTTAGGGGACTGCAAAACAACAAAATAAGTTAAATCAACAATGTGGTGTTTAAACATTTCCAGCAATGCCAAGGCTCTGACACAGCTGAAAATGATTTGAGGAATAAGAAGATCGGCCAAGGAGAATGTCCAATTTCCATGGATGCAGGAGTATCTATGCAGCCCCTTCCATAGCCAGTGAGGCAGCGTTTAAGACAGTTTTCGAGCCTGGTTCCAACTAAATGGTGAAAATTATTTCCCGGCGTGGCTTCAAGTTCTTCATTCTGGAGCCAGACTGTCTGGGTTCAATTCAAAAGCTGACCATGTACTAGCAATTTAACCTTAGGCAAGATCCTTATCCGCTTGAACTCAGTTTCTTCATCTATAAAATGGGAGTAATAATAAAGCGACCTGAGTATAAGGGTTAAATGGGAAGTAATGACAATAATTCCAGACAAAAAGCTGTTTCTAAGTATTAGTTACTACTACCTTAAGTGGTAGGTACGTGCTCAATAAGAAATAACTTTTAGGTATTTCTTTATCTGTATCAAAGTGATGCCTTCAAATGTATGAGACGTGAGGCACGTGTCATTCTCTTCAACTTGTAAAGGAAGACAGCGAGGGTCAGGAAGGCTGGATCACTGACATCTCCCAGCAAGTTGGAGGGTTAATCGTGGTTTTCTAACACTCCCCTCCCCCCAGCTCCCCCCCCCACCCCCACTAAACCTCAATGCTTCCAAGAGTTTTAAACTTTCTTAGAAACACGAATGAAGTAATCACTGCGGGTGACTGTTAGAACAGAGAACGAACACTAAACAAGCCAAAATTCCACGTTTGAAAGGAAGGCTAAGCAATTACATTGTCATTTTCAAGTGAGCAACACAGCCAAGTTATTTTGTTATTGGACAGAACTTTCAATCTGTAAATTTTCATATAGAATTGAACCAAGTAAACCCTGTTGCAAAGAGGACAAAGAGCTACAAGGATACTTTTTAAAAACAATCTAAGTATGAAAACATGAGATAGCTGCCATATTCTGGAGGTCTGTACCGGGGGGATGGGGTGGGGAGAGCCCCTTGATGTCAGGGTGTAACTGTATACGTGCTGGACTGATGAAAAGGAAACAACAAAAACAGCAAATGAATGTCCAAGAATCCACGAAACATGTCCAGATTGTGGTAAAAACTGCCTGACCCAAAACAGCTCTGTATGTCACTTTGTCATTGAGAATTGGTTATTATCAGAGTAGATCAACAACACCTTAGCCGGGAAAGGAACAAGGCAAACATAGAATCCCAGGAGTTTAAGCTTCAGATCGGCACAGAGGTGCTTGGCTTCCGGTATCTTCTGCTCTGCCACTGCCCTGGGTCCATCCAAAAATAAAGGTGCTCTGACCACACGTCCCATCACACAACCAGAGCGCACCTGGGTGTCCACTGCTCTGCTCCTTCCAGTGAGGTGGCGAAGGGCTTTACTCCCGCATGAGCACATGGGATTCTGTACACCCGAAAACCGGAGACTGAAGAGCACCTCGAAGATACCGCTAATTCCGTTAAAACAGCAGGACCCATTAAGACTTCAAGCTACTCACACACCTCTGATGCACTCACATCCAAAACAAGCGTCCAACTGAAGTCATCTCCAGACTGAGGGAGTACAAAGCATCACTCAGGTAGTCAAATACGATGGGTAAGTTCTCTCTTGTTCTCTCTCTCTCTCTCTGCCTCCCTCCCTCTTGGTGGTTGTGTCGAGAAAGAAGGAATAATTGACATCTTAACATTGCCGCTATATCATTTCCCATGTAAGGAAAATAAAATAACTATTCTTTAACTCCCCCCTCCCAATCATCAGCATAACCAGCAAAATATCAACGAGGACAGATTTGCAAAGGAAAACTCTAGGGAGGTTATTATGGCCTGACAAGTTCACTGTCCCTTTTAATGAATGAAAGTACAAATTGTCAAGAAATTGGTTTCTTTTTAGCTTTAATTCTTTTTTTATTGTTTTATTACAGTTGTCCCAATTTTCTCCTATTGCTATACCCTGCTCCACTGCCTCCCCCCAACTCCCACAGTCAATCACCCCACTGTTGTCCAAGTCCACAGGTCCTTTACAATTGTTTTTCTAATTACACCCTTTCCCTTCTTTTCTCCCTTATCCCCCTACCCCCTTCCCTCTGGTCCTTGTCAGTTTGTTCCTTTTTCCCATGCCTCCAGTTCCATTTTGCTAATTTGTTCGTTTTGTTCATGGGTTTCTGTTATATATGAGATCATAGGATATTTGTCTTTTGCCACCTGGCTTATTTCATTTAGCATAATGCTCTCCAGAGCCATCCATGCTGTAGAGAAAGGTAGGAATTCCTTCCTTCTTTCTGCTGCATAGGATTCCATTGTGTAAATGTACCACCATTTTTTGATCCATTCATTCACTGATGGACTTCTGCTCTGACTGGTGCAGTTCAGTGGATTGAGCATGGGCCTGTGCAGCAAAGGGTCACCGGTTCGATTCCCAGTCAGGGCACATGCCTAGGTTGCAGGCCAGGTCCCCAGTAGGGGCTGCATGAGAGGCAACCACACATTGATGTTTCTCTCCCACTCTTTCTACTTCCCTTCCCCTCTCTCATAACTTCCCACTTTCTAGAACAACGTGGGCAAATGGAAGCTGCCGTGTTTGTGGGGAGTCTCATCACCAACTGAAGTAACTGCGCCTTTACATAAAGGATTTCCTGATCTGAGATTTAAAATGTGTTATAATCTAGGTGCCCATCAGTAAATGAATGGATCAAAAAACTATGGCACATATACACAATGGAATTTTATGCTGCAGAAAGAAAGAAGGAGCTCCTACCTTTTGCAACAGCATGGATTAAACTGGAAAGCATTATGCTAAGTGAAATAAGCCAGGTGTTGAAGGACAAATACCATATGATCTCACCTTTAACAGGAAGCTAAACAACAAAACAAACAAGCAAGGAAAATATAACCAAAGACACTGAAATAGACAACAGGCTGACAGCGATCAGAGGGGAGAGGGGAGGGAATTTCAGGGGAAATAGGGGAGGGATTTAGAGGAACATATATAAAGGATACATGGACAACAGATGAGAAGGGTGGAAATGGGAGGGAGGGGGGAGCACGGGGGGTGGGTTGGGATGGGAGTAATAGACAGAAAACTGTACTTGAAAAATAATTAAATAAAATTTTAAAAAGTATAGAAATGTAAAAAAAGAAAGAAAGAAAGAAATCCTCTTGTTACAAAAAAAAATAAAATGTGTTATAATAGTGCTTATGATGAACTCACCTACTATGACCTGGTAGCAGCATAGATCAATGAGGAAAATCATTTGCTTGAAAAATACAGCTCTCTAATCACTGACACTGAGAACTGAAAGTGGGAAGTTATGAGAGAGGGGAAGGGAAGTAGAAAGAAAATGTTTAATTTCAAAAATCATTGCTTTTGGTTTTACGATGGTGGAAAACATTGAGTTAGACACAGATACACAAACTAATTGGAATATAATTTCTCTCTGTATATGTGAGGCCACAATATGGCCTCAGGTCAAATCCAAGTAGCCATGAGTAAGTACAGTCAAGAAACAGATTACCCACTCACAACACATTATCCACTCACAGATGATCACTGGTTCCAAACAACAGACACTCGAAGCACATCACACCAACTGCGAGCAGGAACCACTCCCTCTTTCTTGACCAAACCCATCTTCATCTCCACTAGCCTTATGTTGTAGGAAAGCAGTAGCTTCCTTTAAACTCTCTGAGCTCAGCCTTCAACTCTTGCTTTATCCAGAATAAGCGAGCAAAATTCAAAGTTCCCCACAATATTCCAAAGAAGTTAAACACTTCATCCACTCACCTTTCCAACCCTGGCAGTGCAAGATGTGAAGAAACTTAAAAAAAGAGAGGGAATAATAAAGGTTTTCCCATGTCGTTCCATCTCAGATCAGTTGCTCCATCCAAGATCTGTCTGTGTATCCACCTTTCATGTATGCGTTTTTATAGGCACACACTACAGAGAACATGGTGATTCTTGGCTACATTTGCTGGCTCTTAAAAATCAGAATTCATACAAACTTCTAGCTAGGTTTAGCTGGTTCCTCTCTCCTAAAATGCTGCAAGGGGAAAAGATGGGGTTGGTTAGACCAATAATAAAAATATATTGAAAAAGGGAGCTCCATAAGAAAGCCTGAGGATGGCAACCCTTGTTGCTAGCTAGAGAGTTCATTTAGGGGTAATAAAATGTGAACTGTCTTTGTATGGTTCATAAAATTTATTACATGAAAAATTTGCCTGCTCACTGCACCATTCTTTGCAGACCGTCTAAAACAAAGAACTGTTACACACATAAAGGGGTTCATGTATTAAGCAGGAAAAAGCCAATGAAACCTGTTAAAGAAATTACAATTGAGATAAGT
Organism: Sturnira hondurensis; assembly: GCF_014824575.4. NCBI lineage: Eukaryota > Metazoa > Chordata > Mammalia > Chiroptera > Phyllostomidae > Sturnira > Sturnira hondurensis. Next base: position 18,926,146 of record NW_028087015.1, on the reverse strand, counting down.
AAAATGGTACCCTGTTTACAAGGAGAAAGGTGGAAGGTGCTCAGAGCTTTGCACTTCATTTATGAAAGACAGAAGCCAGGGGTTTTTTCCTTAAATGAAGTCACAAAACCAACTGAACATGTGGGCAAGTTGTCCTTGTGGGGTACAGGGATTTGAGGAGGACTGGGCGTGTCAGGTGGTCACCAGATGAAGGCTCTGACATGCACTGTCTCTCCTAGTCCTTACCTTGGACTTCCGCCTTGCCACATGGAAGCCTGCCTTGGTCTGTCTTGTTTGAAGGGTCCAAAGGCTAATCTGGTTTGCACCATGGCATCTGCTGAGTCCAGAGCAAACCAAATTCCTTTCATTTGGAACCACCTGAAAGCCTCAGCTCACACCACTTGAGGGTTTGGATTTAGGTAAGGAAGAGCAGGTTTCACAAGCCACAGGTATGTCCCTGATCCCAATGCCTGTGTGTCAGAAATGGAGTGGTAGGCAGGGCACTCTCCCTCCAGTTTTGAGTTGAACAGGCGCACAAGCCCTGAGATCTGTGGCTCTCAGAGGCTTGTTAGCACTGAAACTGGTTGTGGGGGTGGGACAGGAAGGGGCATTACACACCCTGACCACTTTCAAAAGGGATTTGGGTGGTTTACTTTTTCTTTTCATAACAAACAGAAAGCACTGGAGAAAAACATAAAAGCCATCCTCGTGTGAATCTTTCCGCACAGCAGAATATAAAAACAGCCCAGAGATGTGGAAAGAGCTCACTGGGCAAAGGTTGGGTAGAACATCTCTAAGATCTCATCTAAGCTATCAAATACCAATTATTTTAACTGCTAAATTATTGAAATCACATTACAGAAAGTGATGCTCCTTCAAAGTCTCATTCAGTCCCCAAATATGCCAACAAAGATCACATTTTAGTTGGGGTTCTCAGACAAATACAATCAACAGGAGATAATACATATAAGCCGATTTATTATAAGGAACTAGATCCTGCAGTTACAGAGGCCGAGGAGACCTGAGATCTGCAGTTGGAAAGCTGGAGACCCAGGAGGGCAGGTGGGATGGTTCCAGTATAAATCTGCAGGCCTGAGAACCAGGAGAGCTGATGGGGTATGTTACAGTCCAAGTCTAAGTCCTTGTCCAAAGGCATGACAAGATGGACGTGCGAGCTTGAAGACAATCAGGCAGAGAGAATTCCTTCTTACTTAGCCTTTCATTCCTCTCAGGCCATGAATGGGTTGGAAGGTGCCCACCCACTCTGAGGAGGTCAATCTGTTTCCCTGAGTCCACCAGTTCCAAAGTTCACCTCATCCACATGCACTCTCACACACCCAGGATAACGTTTAGCTAAATGTCTGGGCACTCTGTGTGGCCCAGTCAGCTTGACACAGAATGAACTGTCACAACTAAAATGGCCGTTATGACGGACTGGGAGAGATGACACTTCTTCCCCCTTCCTCCTATTTCCCTGTGAAGGAAATTCCATGCAACCAGAACTTCCTGCCCTCCCTGACATCTTCCCCTCCCTCTGAGGGGAGAGGTGAATTAACTGACAGTAGAGTGTGGAAGGAACAGGTTGCCTTAAGTGGCTTAAGCTCTGAGGCGGGGTGCATTACCAAACTCGGACCGTGAGGCCTCAGCAAGCACCAGCTGTGGGAGCCTCGGTGATCTCACCGGACTGTTCCAGGTATAACATGAGAGATGCTGCAATTCATTCTTAAACTACTCCATCTCCACTTGGCCTGGGGATACAGGAAAGATGGAGGATACAGAAGAGAATTAGCCTCCTGAGACTCTCTGATGGGAACACTGCAAGCTCCAGAAGCTATGCTGAAGCGCTAACCCCCCGTAGCTGGAATGCAACCCTATTTGAAGTGGGGTCACTGAAACTGTAATTAGTTAAGATGAGGTCATAGTGGAGTAGAATGGATCCTTAATCCAATGTGGCGAGTCCTTACAGAGGAGAAGAGATAGGGAGGCACAGCCATGTAGGGAGGACGCAATGTGACGACTGAGGCAAAGACTGAGATTCTGCAGCTGCAGGCCGAGGAACCCCAGGGTCTGCAAGAAAGAATATTTTCCTACAGGTTTCAGAGCCAGTGTGGTCCTGCCAACACCATGACCTCTGGTCTTCTAGACTCCAGAACCACGAGATAATAAATTTGTGTTGTTTTAAGCCACCAGGTTTGTGGTATTTTGTTATGGCAGCCCTAGGAAATTAACATAGAGTAATATAACATCATTCCTTAGAACTCTAGACAAACACTGAGACATACAGAAAGGTTCCTTACGGTGCTGTAAAATGCAATCCAAGGCAGTATCAGCCTTTTTCTAAACATCCTAGGATAAGTGCACATGCCTCAGTTAGGGGCAAGGTGCCTACACGGCCCTCAGTTGGGTGCAGCAGGCCAGGCACAGCCAGGCAGAAGCAGCAAGAACATCAGGATGCATCCACCCAGCACTCAGTGTCCCCTCCACTGCCAGGGGCTGGGCGCTACTGTCTGCTGACCTGATCTATCTGTTCATTATTAAAACTAATGACAACTGTTCACAAAGCATTTTCCATGTGTCAGGAAGCAATTCAGCAGTCTTTACAGAGATCTTATTCTGAGGCTTGAAATAACTTGAGAGGTAAGCATCTACATCTCTATTTTTAGGAAAGAGAGACTAAATCTTGTATAGGACCAACAAATCATGGGGCCTGATTTTGAGGACAGGCTGTCCTGACTCCAAAGCCCAGCTCAGTCATTTTTGGACATGAAGATATTTCTAGACATGAAGAAGCAGGTGAATTCCACAAAATGAACACTGAAGGATAAATTATTAGAGGGTTAGGGATAACACAATACAGGCCTCCCTTAATATTATTCATGAACACATTTTTCAAGACATGAGGGATCTTCAATGATCAAAATAAGAAATCACTGTTCTTTTTTTAACTTATTTTATTTTTTAATTTTACTTTATTTATCTTTAGCGAGGAAGGGAAGGAGAAAGGGAGAGAAATATCAGTGTATGGTTGCCTTTGGTGTGTCCCCTGCCGGGAACTGGCCTGCAACCCAGGCATGTGCCCTGACTGGGAATCGAACTGCGATCCTGTGGTTCGCAGGCCCATACTCAATCCACTGAGCTATGCCAGCCAGGGCATCACTGTTCTCATTGAGAGACTGCACTGAAGCAACATTTTCTGAATGGGCCAGGAAAAATAAGATTGGGCAAAGAAATCAAACACTGGTTTCTATAGCTCCCGTATTTTAAGGTCCAGAGCAGTAAGAAGGAGAGTGCCACAGGACTGGTTTTATTCTCAATCTGTTATCCAGTATCACAGATTTTGGAATATTACCTTCTACAAACACTGTAGAAACACAGCTTTTGGAAACTGCAAACAGGTTAGTATGCAGACTGCCTTGCAAGGAGCAGGCATATGAACTACTGCACAACTGCGCTCAGATTTCGCAATAGGTCATCATCGCCCTTGGGATACAGTCTGAAGTCAGCCTGACATGTGAGACATATTTGTCAGTCCCCTCTGTCCTCCACACTCCAGCACTCTGCCAAGGGCACCACTTCCCACATATACTCAAGCCTGGAACCACACACTCTGCAACAGTGTTTTCTCAAACTTGAATGTGCCTGGGAAGCCCCCAGAAAACTTGTTAAAATGCAGGTCAGAAAGGTCTGGGGTAAAGCCTGAAATTCTGCTTCTCTAACAAGTTCACAAGGATTCTGGCTTCCGGTCCTGGATCCTAGGCTGGGCAATTCAGTAGCCCAGGGCTGGATGACCCACCAATGTTCACAAGCTTCCTGGCGCTTTCACACTGAGCATTTCCCCAGATGTGGGCAGGACTCCTTCTTCCAACTCTCACTGAGTAACTCCCACCAAGCAAAGCCTAGATCAAACATCAGCTCCCCTGTGAAGCTTCAGTAAGATCTGCTTCCCCAGGCACTGCTGAGCCTTCCTCCCTCTGAGTCTATCTTGGTTTCTTAAGTAACACATGAAAGAGAATTAAAGATCTCCTTCATTTCTTTGTCTTTGCCATAGATTGTACTTCTGAGGGGCAAGGATGATGGCACTAGTCTGCACCTTCTCATCCGTGCCACTCTATGCAGTGTCTGACACAAAGTAGGGGGTAAATTGGGTTAGCTGGATAAATGAAACAGATGAAACAGCCTGTGATTTAAAGAGTTTACACTTTCCCCATTCTTCAAAGTCAGATCAGTGTTTTATCTCCAATTCTTTTAGTCCTTTGTGCTGTGTTTGATTCAGTCTTGTTCACTTGTACTCATTTTTTACAGATTCTTTAAAAAAATGTGTCATTACTTTTGGTTGGCTGTAATTTTAAATCATAGAGCCTTATTGTGAAGAATAGCATCCAGAAAAAAAATGTGCCTTAATTCAATCACTTAACAGCTGCATCATGCTAACCACACTGGGTTTGCTCTCTGGCCCAGTATGCTTACTTCGAAAATGGTTATAATACTGGCACCTGCCCCATCGGTTCTGAGGTTAAATAAATTAATATATATATATATTTATATATATATATATAAATTAATATATATATATATATATATATATATATATATATATATGCAACACACTTAGAACTGTGCACTGTAGAATGATTCTGATATCCTTCATGCCCTTCAGTATTTATAAGGACATGCTCCTCGCTGCTGAAAGGACTGAAGGTCAAGTCTGTACCGTTCTGCTTTCCATCACCTGCTAAATGATAGGATCTTCACTTGCCTGCATAACTTCAAACAACATGCTGTTGTGTTGTTTTCTGCTTTTGCATGCTTGCCTGTCTCAGCCCATTTGTGATGTTCCTCCTATTGATATCATTCTTATAGATTTCGCTTTAGTTTCCCCTTGATTCCACACCTGTCTTTATCCCCTTTATTTGGGGTTTAGAAATCTGAGCTCATAAGAGATCCATTCACATTGGCTTCAATTTCTGCTCATTGGAAATGGTCTCAATTAAATTATTAGAATTTCATTTTTTTGTTTTTTATTTTATAACCTTTCCCATCATTATGCTTTCTAACTTCTGAAAGATAAAAACTATCAGCAAAGAATGCCTGAATTTATCAGATGTTCTCTATTAGCAGAATGAAAATGAACATATTTGAGGAACTGGGTGGCCTATCATTCATCTTTTCTCACTGCTACAAGACAAGATTGTGTCATTCATACACCTAATACTTACAAATAATTACTATTTTGGCTTTTTTCTCCTTTTATTATAATAAACAAGAGTTATTTCTAATAGATAGGTTAAAAATCTATTTATTTCAATAGACAGATTAAAAATCTATGTATTTCAATAGATAGACTGGAAATCTATTATTCAAAATCGATAGATTATCTATTTCAATAGATAGATCTTTTTTTCCAATTTTTTAATTTAATTATTTTTCAAGTACAGTTTTCTGTCTATTACTCCCATCCCATCCCATCCCTGTGCTCCCCCCCCTCCCATTTCCACCCTTCTCAGTTGTTGTCCATGTATTCTTTATACATGTTCCTCTAAATCCCTCCCCTATTTCCCCTGAAATTCCCTCCCCTCTCCCCTCTGATAGCTGTCAGCCTGTTGTCTATTTCAGTGTCTTTGGTTATATTTTGCTTGCTTGTTTGTTTTGTTGTTTAGCTTCCTGTTAAAGGTGAGATCATATGGTATTTGTCCTTCAACACCTGGCTTATTTCACTCAGCATAATGCTTTCCAGTTCCATCCATGATGTTGCAAAAGGTAGGAGCTCCTCCTTTCTTTCTGCTGCATAGAATTCCATTGTGTATATGTAGCATAGTTTTTTGCTCCATTCATTGACTGATGGGCACCTAGGTTGCTTCCAACTCTTAGCTATTATAAATTGTGCTGCTATGAACATTGGGGTGCATAGGTTCTTTGGAATTGGTGTTTTAGGGTTCTTAGGATACAATCCTAGCAGTGGAATTGCTGGGTCAAAAGGCAAGTCCAATTTTAGTTTTCTGAGAAAATTCCATACTGTTTTCCATAATGGTTGTACCAGTCTGCAATCCCACCAACAGTGGACCAGAGTCCCCTTTTCCCCACACCCTCTCCAACATTTGTTGTTTATTGCTTTGTTTATGATAGCCATTCTCACCGGTGTAAAGTGGTATCTCATTGTGGTTTTAATTTGCATCTCTCTGATAGCTAGCGATATTGAGCATCTTTTCATGTGTCTCTGGATCCTCTGTATGTCCTCCTTGCAGAAGTGTCTGTTCAAGTCCTTTCCCCATTTTTTAATTGGGTTAGTTGTCTTCTTAGAGTGAAGTCGTGTGAGTTCTTTGTATATTTTGGAGATTAAACCTTTGTCTGAGGTATCATTGGCAAATATGTTTTCCCATACAGTTGGTTGTCTTTTTATTTTAATGCTGTTTTCTTTAGCTGCGCAGAAGCTTTTTATTTTGATGAGATCCCATTTGTTTATTCTTTCCTTTATAGTCCTTGCTCTAGGGGACATATCAGTAAAAATGTTGCTGCGTGAAATATCTGAGATTTTCCTGCCAATGTTCTCCTCTAGGACTTTAATGGTGTCATGGCTTATATTTAAGTCTTTTATCCACCTTGAATTTATTTTGGTGTATGATGTAAGTTGGTGCTCGAGTTTCATTTTTTTGCATGTAGCTGTCCAGTTCTCCCAACACCATTTGTTGAAGAGGCTATCTTTACCCCATTTTATGATACTGCCCCCTTTGTCGAATATTAATTGACTGTAGAGAGTTGGGTTTATTTCTGGGTTCTCTATTCTGTTCCATTGGTCTATGTGCCTGTTTTTATGCCAGTACCAGGCTGTTTTGATTACAGTGGCCTTGTAATACAGTTTGATATCAGGTATTGTGATCCCTCCTACTTTGTTCTTCTTTCTTAACATTGCAGCTGCTATTCGGGGTCTTTTATGGTTCCAGATAAATTTTTGAAGTGTTTGTTCTATGTCTGTGAAATATGCCATTGGTACTTTAATAGGTATTGCATTGAATCTGTAAATTGCTTTGGGTAGTATGGACATTTTGATGATGTTAATTCTTCCAATCCATGAACACGGTATACGTCTCCATTTGTTTGTGTCTTCCTTGATTTCTGTCTTCAGTGTTGTGTAATTTTCTGCATACAGGTCTTTAACCTCCTTGGTTAGATTTATTCCCAGATATTTTATTTTTCTTTTTGCTATATCGAATGGGATTTTTTTCTTGATTTCTGCTTCTGCTGATTCATTGTTAGTATACAGAAATGCCTTTGATTTCTGGATATTGACTTTGTATCCCGCTGTTTTGCCAAATTCATTTATTAGTTCCAGCAGTTTTTTGGTAGAGTCTATAGGATTTTCCATGTACACTATCATGTCATCTGCAAACAGTGACAGTTTTGTTTCCTCCTTTCCGATTTGGATGCCTTTTATTTCCTTTTCTTGTCTGATTGCTGTGGCTAGAACTTCCAATACTATATTAAATAGAAGTGGTGAAAGTGGACAACCTTGTCTTGTTCCTGATCTTAGTGGAAAAGCTTTCAGTTTTTGCCCATTCAGTATGATGTTGGCTGTAGGTCTTTCATATATGGCCTTTATTATATTGAGGAATGCTCCCTCTATTCCCACTTTGCTGAGTACCTTTATCATAAATGGGTGTTGTACCTTATCAAAAGCTTTTTCCGCGTCTATTGATATGACCATGTGGTTTTTGTCCTTGCTTTTGTTTATGTGGTGTATTACATTTACTGATTTGCGGATATTGAACCATCCTTGCATCCCTGGGATGAATCCCACTTGGTCATGGTGTATGATCTTTTTGATGTATTGTTGGATGCGATTTGCCAATATTTTGTTGAGGATTTTAGCATCTATGTTCATCAGTGATATTGGCCTGTAATTTTCTTTCTTTGTTGTGTCTCTCTCTGGTTTTGGAATTAGGATAATGCTCGCTTCATAAAAAGAGTTTGGGAGTTTCCCATCATTTTGGATTTTTTGGAATAGTCTGTGAAGAATAGGGGTTAGCTCTTCCTTAAACGCTTTGTAGAATTCTCCTGTGAAACCATCTGGTCCGGGGCTTTTGTGTGATGGGAGTTTTTTGATTACTGCTTCAATTTCATTTGCTGTTATTGGTCTGTTCAGGCTTTCTACTTCTTCTTCATTGAGTTTTGGAAGATTATATTTTTCTAGAAATTTGTCCATTTCACCTAGGTTTTCAAATTTCTTGGCATACAGTTCTTCATAGTAATTCCTTACAATCCCTTCTATTTCTGTGGTATCAGTTGTAATCTCTCCTCTTTCATTTCTGATTGTGTTTATTTGTGTCCTCTCTCTTCTTTTCTTAATGAGCCTACTTAAAGGCTTGTCTATTTTGTTTATCTTTTCAAAAAACCAACTCTTGGATTCATTGATCCTTATAATTGTGCTTTTGGTCTCTATGTCATTTAATTCTGCTCTGATCTTGGTTATTTCCTTCCTTGTACTTGCTCTGGGCTGTCTTTGTTGTTGTTCTTCGAGTTCTTGCAGGCGTCGGGTTAGGTTGTTTGTTTGAAATGTTTCTATTTTCTTTAGGTAAGCCTGTATTGCTATGAACTTCCCTCTCAGGACTGCCTTGGCCGTGTCCCATAAGTTTTGGGTTGTTGTGAGTTCATTTTCATTTGTTTCCAGAAACTTTTTGATTTCTTCCCTAATTTCAATCTTGACCCATTCGTTGTTTAATAGCATACCATTCAGTCTCCATGATTTTGGGTGTTTTGGGTTTTTTCCTTTGGGGTTGGTTTCTAATTTCAGTCCCTTGTGGTCAGAGAAAATGCTTGGTATGATTTCAATTTTCTTGAATTTGTTGAGGCTCATTTTGTGTCCTATCATGTGGTCTATCTTTGAAAATGTTCCATGTGCATTTGAAAAGAATGTGTATTTAGCTTCTTTGGGATGAAGCGCTCTATATATATCAGTCAAGTCCATTTCTTCTAGAGTTTCATTTAATGCTGCTATATCTTTGTTGATATTTTGTTTGGAAGATCTGTCCATTTTTGACAGTGGGGTGTTAAAATCCCCTACTATAATTGTGTTGCTGTCAATATCTTTCTTGAAGTCTTCTAGGATTTTTCTTATATATTTGGGTGCTCCTATGTTGGGTGCATATATATTTATGATGTTAATGTCTTCGTGCTGGATTCTTCCCTTGAGCAATATGAAGTGACCTTCTGGGTCTCTCTTTATGGCCCTTTTTTTGAAGTCTATTTTGTCTGATATTAGAATTGCTACCCCGGCTTTTTTTTCTTGTCCATTTGCTTGGAAAATTTGTTTCCAGCCTTTCACTTTTAGTCTGTGATGGTCTTTTGTCCTGAGGTGGGTCTCCTGTAGGCAGCATATGTGTGGGTCATGCTTTCTTATCCATTCAGCTATTCTATGTCTTTTGATTGGAGCATTTAATCCATTTACATTTAAGGTTATTATTGATAGGTACTTATTCATTGCCATTTTTGTACCACAATTCCTCTCTGTCTCTCTCTTTTTCTTCCTTTCCTTAAAGCAGTCCTTTTAGTATTTTCTGTAGAGCTGGTTTGGTGGAGGCATATTCTTTTAGACTTCTTTTGTCTTGGAAGCTCTTTATTTGGCTTTTTATCTTGATTGAGAGCCTTGCTGGGTAAAGTAGCCTTGGTTGTAGGCCTGTGTTTCTCATTACTTGGAATATTTCTTGCCATTCTCTTCTTGCTTGGAGTGTTTCCATTGAGAAGTCAGTAGCTAACCTTATTGGGACTCCCTTGTATGTTACTTCCATTTTCTCCCTTGCTGCCTTTAAGATTCTCTCTTTGTCTTGGAATTTTGCCATTTTAATGATGATGTGTCTTGAACTGGGCCTCTTTGGGTTCCTCTTGAATGGGACTCTCTGTGATTCCTGGATTTGTGTAACTTTTTCTCTCATCAAATTAGGAAAATTTTCCATCATTACTCTTTCAAATAGATTTTCTATCCTTTGTTCTTCTTCTTCTCCCTCTGGTATTCCTATTATTCAGATATTATTGTGTTTCATATTATCTTGCATTTCTCTTAGTCCCTCTTCATTCTTTTTGAGCCTCTTTTTCCTTTCTTGCTCTTTCTGGGAGATTCTTTCTACTGTGTCCTCCAACTCACTGATCCGATATTCTGCCTCATCGATCCTGCTTTTCATTCCTTCTACTGTGTTCTTTAGTTCCAAAATTGTATTCTGCATTTCCTCTTGGCCTTTGCTGATAGTCTCTATTTCCTTTTTCATGTTGATATAGTTTGCAGAGAGTTCATTGTAGCTCCCCTGTAGTTTCTGGTAGCTCATTGTAAGCTCTTTGAATTTCCTGATAACCCGTGCTTTGAATTCTATATCTGGTAGTTGACTTGCCTCTCTTTCATCTAGCCTTATTTCTGAGACTTCCACCTTTTCTTTCATTTGGGCATTGTTTCTTAGTCTTCCCATTGCTTATGAGACTCTTCTTGTTAGCCTCAGCTTCTTAAATTGATCTGTTCTGACTCCCTGGGTTTATAGTGTGAACTTCTGTGGTAGAATTCCTGTGAAATTCAGTGGTGCAGTCTCCTGCAGATATCTTGATGTTCTCTGCTTCCACCTACTCCTTTCTTTGTGTGTGTGTGATCAGAGGTGCTGGGCTCCCGATGAGTCCTCTGTGACAGAGGCCCTGACGCTGGCCGTAGACAGAAGCTTCTGGGCCCTGGAAGCTGCAGCAGCAGCAGCTCCGAGGTCTTTATGTGCTGGCCAATGATTGCTGGTCCAGCCACTGCTGCTTTTGACTTTACTCTGGGGTGCCTGGCTCCCGAGGGCAGCCGGCCCTGCCGCTGCCGCTTTTGTCTTTACTCATAGGTGCTGGGGTCCTGATGAGTCCTCTGTGTCAGACGCCCCTGTCGCTGGGCGCAGGCGGGAACCTCTGGGCCCAGACCGCTGCAGCAGCCGTGGCTCCGAGGTCTTTATGAGCCGGCCAATGGCTGCCGCTGGCCTGGCTGCCTCCATCCTTACTCGGGTCCCTGAGACCCCAACGACCTGTAGCTGTCTGGTTCGTCACTATCTCTGGTCTCTTATTTTCATAAATGCTGGGGAATTGTTGGTTGGGGAATTGATTGCACTGTTCTTCTGTAAATCTGCCAGGATTTTCTCCCAGGAGTACGAGAACTGGAGTCGCTCCGTCCTACGCCACTGCCATTTTTTCCACCCTTCCTCAATAGATAGATTTCTAATCACTTTGATACTGTATCTCTCCCAATTCTTTCTCTTGGTCTGTTACTTTTGAAAAAAGAAAAGTGTATTTCATCCCACCAAGTTTAAAAATATCAAAACAGAAAATTACAAAGGATACATTGCTGTATTACCTATTTAAGAAAACCTCTGCAGAACTCCAATGTGTTGCCATATATTCAAAGAGAAGGTTTTAAGCTAACTTCAAAAGACTAACAAGTGAATATGCTTTGAGTTAAAAGAAAACATTTATACCTTACATATTAATTTATAAATGATTCCTTGTTTTAATCTATTTTTTCTAATATTGGCCAATCACAAATCTGGCCCTGTTGCTTGTGAGCAAGAAGCCTTTCTGCATGGTTAACACACCCAGGGAACACAATTCAAAAATGCAAAGATGAAACACATGACGACCAAATACTAGCAAGGTTGTTATGAAATAGCAGTCACATCAAGAACTTTAACAGATTATTAAAAAATGGCTATATTCAGGACCTCAATCACCACATATTAAATGAGCAAACTGGAATGAGCCTGACCCCTAGTTCAGTCTGAGAAACTCTGCATGTGTAGACGTAGGTGTTCCTTTTCCATAAGAAGAGTCCAGGGCACCCAAGGGAGACACAAAGGGAGGCGAAGATATGTGCTGAGGTAACAGACTGTTTTCTAGGAGGGCTGCTTCTCAGTCTATGAGTTAGAAAACAAACAACTTTTTTCAAATTCCCAATTCATAGGAATACTTTGTAAAATGCAACAAAAAAGAAAAAAGTAAAAGCTAAAAAACCCAAAACACACAAAATAAAAGTCCACGCTCACCTCTTCAGGTGTTACAACATGGTGAATTGTTATATAGGGTGCTGATGGCCCGTGACTTCTGCATTTACCTTGATATGGACAAAGAGTTCACAGGCTATCACAGACCACACTTTGATGATCGCTCCTAGTATCACTCTAGTATCATAAACTACTAGAAAAAAATCTGCCTGAAAATGAGTCAGAACCATATCCATTCCAAGTACTGTTATTTCTTACCTGGCCTACAACAGACTTTCTTCCAGTGGGCTTCCCTTAATGCCCATCCCAGGGCCACACAGCATCCAGAGCAGGTCTGTCCCTGCTCAAAGTCCTCCAGGGCACCTATTTGCTCTTAGAATAAATCCATAACACACATGTGGCCTAGAAGCCCCTACAAGACCTGCCCTGCTTCCTAGTCCAGAGTCATTGGTTCTCTCCTTTGTTACTGTGTTGCAAATACACACAGGACATTGCTCAGAAAAGCCCTGAGCTCCCTCCAGGTCCAGGGCCTTCCCACACATTCATCTCTCATCGTGGAATTCTGCACCAACACTCATCCACCCTATAGGCTCGAAATAGCTGCAACTATATCACCACTCATTCCATAGAGTGCTGGAGTCAATGCCCCCACACTCAAATCTGGGTGGCTCTGTGACTCTTGTGACCAATAGAATATGGCAGATGTGATGGTGTGTCAATGTCTGAACCCAGGCATCAACAAACTGGAAGCTTCCACTTCTTGCCTCTTAAAACACTCTTTCTGGAAACTCCAGCAACCACATAAGGAGTCCGGTTACCCTGAAACCATCCTGCTAGAGGGGCCGCATGCAGGCTCTCCAATAGACAGCCCAGCCATCCAAGGCAAGGATCAGGCACACACTGTTGACCTTCTATCAGAGGTGTCCAACCGTCTGGCGTCTCTGGACCACACTGGAAAAGAGGAGTAGTCTTGAGCCACACATTAAATACAATGTGACATATATTCACAAAATAATGTCATAATGTTTTAAGTAAATTTGTGATTTTGTGTTGGGCTGCATTCACAGCCATCCTGGGCTGCATGTGGCCCATGGGCCTCAGGTTGGACACCTCTAGACCACCTTATCCACCAGCCGAATACTACCAGTGTCCTCAGTCCATTCCACATGGAGCCACAGAAATACAGTCAAGCCCATATTTCTGATTGAAAATAAATTGTGACATATGATTCAATGGTTGTTAAGTCACCAAATGTCAAAGGAGAATAATGGCTTCCCCAAAGCTGCCCATGTCCTAATCCCCAAAACAGTGACCATGTTAGTTTGCATGGTAATAGGGACTCTGAGGATGTGATTACATTCAAGATTTTGAGATGTGAGATTCTCCTGGATTATCCCAGTGGGCTGGAAGTAATTACAAAGGTCTCTACAAGAGGAAAGCAGAAGGAGCCAAGTCAGAGGGAGACAGATTTGGAGATGTTATGCTGCCGGCTTTGAAGATGAAGAATCAGACCACGAATCAAGCTGGGAAATACAAGTAATGGATCCTCCCCTAGAGATTCCGGAAGAAATCCAACTCTGCCAAGACCATGATTGCAGCTTTCTGAGACTCAGGTAGGTCTTCTGACCATTGGAACTGTAACTAATAGATTGGGGTTGTATTAAGCCACCAAGTTAGCAGTAATTTGTTACCATATCAACAGGACACGAAGGCATTCAATTTCAGGGTAATTTGTCTATTCAGTAATAGACAACCAGGACACAACTTTCCCACTCCATCACACTTCCCCAAACACAGACGTTTTCTTAAATAATTACCTGGCTAATTCCTGTTCATCATTCAGATCTCCGCTTAAATATTTACTTCTAGGCATGTATTGAAGGATCTATTCTTAGTATGTAATTTATTTTTGAGATCAGAGAATATCTGTATCCCTACAAAATGAAAAGTTCCAGAAAGTCAGGTCTGTGTCTACTTGGGTCACAAAGGAGTCCCCATTCCTCAGGCACAATACTTTCAGTAAATATTTCATGAGTCAGCAAATGACTGAGTAAATGAATACAGAATACATCAGAAGACATGCAATGTACTGGAACCTTGGTTTGTAAATGAATATAAAGGAGAAAAACTGTGTTGGAAAAAGAAGTGTCTTTTAAATGGATTCTTTTTTAAAAATCATGCAAGCCAGTGACCACCGCATAAATGGCACTGTGTACATGTCTGAGTGCCCGGGATGCGAAGTAGCAAAGGGAATCTTTATTCAAAAGTCTTAACCAATAATAAAAAAATCCAATCGTTGAATTTTTGGTCATATTATACTCAATAAAATTCCAAAGACAATTAGTCAAAGAGACATTTTCAGCCCTTAAATAGGAACCAACTTGAATTTTCTATAAATTGTTTTGTAACAACAAGGAAAGTTGGACAATGACAATACCAGGGGGGAAATCTATAATTATGTCAGTCAGTGATAACTGTTGATAACATCTTGAAATATGTCCCCTGCAATATTTTCTTTTTCATATATAATCCTACATGGGATCACTTAGGAAATGCTGCTTAATAATCTGCATTTCTCATAAATATTTTCTCACATCATTAAAAATTGCTAATACACTGTATGTTTCTAATAGCTAAACAGGACTTTGACATTCTAATATCTCAATATTTTACCAACGTTTTTATAATGTGAAAATTAAGAAGCATAAATCTACAAATAAATTTGTGTTTTTAAGGTGATTTTCTACTATGAAACTTCTAAGTCAAAGTATGTACACATTTGTCAAGACTTTCAATTCACATATGCCAGCATTTCCTGGTTGTGCAAAAAAACAGCTGTTTGAGAAACAAAATACACTATCTGAAGATTAACAACATACACTAACACATCAAAGCTCTAAGAAATCGAGCAATAAAAAAGAAACTTGTGTTGAACTTTGCTAAATGGAAAGACACACGTTTTTGACAATAGAAAGATCTTTCCAGCCGCCAGAACTTGCACTGCTCGGGCGTGTGCTGGTGACTTCTTTAGCTTCCTGGCACCTTTGTTTTCATGCTTTGAAAGGTTCTTCTACCTCAAGAATATATATAAAAATTTATCGTATTTAATTAGAACACTTAAATCTTTCATCCATCGAGAATTTTATTTTGGCATCAGAAACCCATTAGAGTCCTCGTGTTCCTTTTTAAAATGAGAAGCTGATTTTCCTGTTAGTGTTAGAATGCATCGCCCAAGCTTACCTTCCTTATCCATTCATAAGGCCATCTTTCTCATACGCTGAATTCCCATTTCTAACTGAGTCTACCTTGAGCCCTCTGATTCACTCCACTGAACTCTACCCTACCATATTCCTTAAGTATTTGCAATATATATTTTTATGACATCAAGAAAATGTTACTCTCATTACTCATTTCCCCAAATTTCCTGGATATCCTCTTATATAGATGGATTCACTCAGTAAATGGGTTCAATGTACTTAAGTAATTCAACATACATAATGTCATACATATGTAATTAAATTGAATTCCATGTCCACATGCGGTAGATTTATTCTTCCAGGTAAAAAAAGTAGAATTTGGTCCAGTTTTCAAATTAAAATCTTAGTGGGTTTCCATGGGAATTATGTTGAATTCATTTAAGAGAGACTTTTCCATACAAAGTCTTCCTGTCCCAGAACAAGGTAGGATATGGAACTTACATAAAGTGGCTGTGATTAAGCTGATGAAACTAAACCAAGGGCTTCATGATATACAGATATAGATAGATATAGATAGATATAGATATAGATATAGATATAGATATCTTTTAAATTTAATCCTCAATGACACATGAAATTAATATTATTACTCCTAGTTCACAGAGAAGAAAAACTAAAGCTAAGTAACTTGTGTTACACATAAATAGAAAGTAAAAAAAAAAATCACAAAATTTTCTTTCATAGCTTTTGTCCTCCCCTCATTTAAATTAAGAGTTCACTGTCTTACTTCATCTTCCAAATGTATCCCTTAACCAAACCTTAGCTCTTTGTAAATTTCTGAGATTGGATGAATTCCTTTTCTAATCTCTGTTGACTAGCCCTAATCCAGCTAAACAAACCATATGAACTTTATCCAACTAAGCAAAACATACAACTTTATAGTCCCCCAGTTTTTAGGAAATAGCATATAGCTAACAAGAGATAAGCTGAGGTCAAGGTTGGTTCCAGGTTAATTCCTTTCTTAAAAAGATATTATTTTCTCCTTTAGGAATGCTTTTTCTAACATTTTCTTCATAACAATCAGTGAACCCCAAAAAACCTAAACACATTTGTTAGCTGGACAGCCATATTTTGTGCCAATTTAATGAAACTTGCTTCTCCAATTTCATTAGTTAAAGAACCACAGGTTCTAATTTAGTACTTTAAGATATCAGTAAATGAAGAATTGAAACAATTCAATGCATTGAGTTTAAGAGATTAAAAAAGGATTTAATAAAATTAAATAGGTGAGGGGAAAAAATACTTTAGCTTAGCCCTTAAAATTAAGGCCTAGAGGCTGAAAAGAGCTAGAATTCTAAATTTCTAAGTTTATCTCCTTTGGTGATCTCAAAAATTCTCTGAGAGAAAATGGTTATTTATAGAGTAAGTATGCATAGACAACTTCTTTCAGTATAAAATTATTAAAACAAATGAAAACACAGAAACTAGAAATCTTACTTCCAATGTATCTATTCTATGTACAGAATAGAATTTGTTCCCTAACACAGAAGGCAACCAAAAGTAAATTTATGGAACTATTCCCATAATGTGACTTCAGTTTCCCGAATAATAGCATTCCTCTTGATTTTTCTGAAAAGGAACTATGCTTCTGATATATTACCTTGGTTTTGCAAAGCTTTTAAGAATCACAGTCTTTATGACTATAGTTGGAAAACTCAAGAGAAACTCAAAACTCCTCAAATAATAACCCATTCATTTATTCAATAAATAGTTACCAAATGTTTATTATATATCAAATATGGTGAAGACCACTGGATATACAAGCCTAAATAAAACACAGTTCCTTCCTCAAAGAAGTTCAAGCAATTGCAGAAATAACACAATGGAAGTCTCAGCAGAAACCATACACAAAACTCTTACACAGTAGATGTCACGATGGAGCTGTAGCCCTATTACTTGTCTCTGCTGCAGATGGTGCATGTCTGGGAGCATTTGGAGACCTGATGGGGAAGGCCCTACAAAAATCACACCTTTTGTTGCTGAATAGTTGAAACTCTTTATTGGCAAATGAAACCTCGTACTATAGGAATATAATTAAAGTGCAAGAATTTATAATATATGATACTATAAATTGATAAAATCAATGTGTACTGGTTTCTTAAAAAATGCATTTCTCTCCATCTCTAACATCACTAAACGCCAGCCCTCAAGAGGAACCTTTTGCTTGATTCCAAGATTTATGTCTTGAACACATTTCTCCACTAAAAGGTCCCAGACTCTTTGGGCATGACTGATTTTGTGCCTTGGGCAGAAAAAAAATGAGTGGATCTGGAACATTCTTTTGCGGTCAGAAAGTAGGATTGTTTTACAGCATGATTGTCTGTGCTGGGAGGACAAAGGAGATTCTTAAAGGTTTTCCAGAGAAGAAGTTGTGAAAGTCAAGTATCAAAGAAAAGAATAATTATTAATAATTTAAATAATGTATTTGTAATTAGACTCAAAAGAGAAAAGTTAATATAAATACTAAGTTAATATAAGTTATATAAAATACTGTTATATACAATAAAATACAAGCCTAATAGAATGCTTAAATCTGTGTTAACTGTAATTGTAGGGGAGTGTTAATTGACAAATTGCTCAGAAGCTGGCTTTTGTTGTATCTTTTAAGTTGGGTGATGACAAAAAAAGGCAAATGAAGTCTTGAAATCCAGCCCTTCAGTGATTTCCTCAGGAAATTCACCCCTGCCAAGCATTTTGAGTTTAGGAAAGATTGACTAAAGATTTTAGGGGACATAGGAAGGTGTCACCTCAGGAGCCCTACTCCCCACAATGTTGAAACGTCTCTCTAGCTCTACCACCCCCCATCTTCCCATCCATGTCCCCCTTCAGTCTCCTGGGTACCCCCTGGCTCTCCTTCCTTTACAGCCCAGAATCTCTCTACTACGGAGAGAAATCTGTTTTTCTAAAGCCCACATCTAAAAACTCAAAACACGTGCAGATACTTGTAAGAACAAGTGCCCTTTGGTGCCCAGACGGCCCACCCCACCCCGAAGGGCAGTTCCCATTATAGACAGTAGAAAGCCTCACAATTGCACGTACAAGTAACTGCATTACTATCTGCTTCCTACGGACTACTCAGAACAATCTTTTACTAATCTCTTAATGATTACAAATAATGTCTAAGTTCTTTGTACACTATTCCCTCCATAATGTGGACTTGCTGTGATTAGTATGTACATAGGACATAGAGGGACACAGAGGAACGTGCTTTACAACTAAAGTGTTTTTCTCACATTACTTGTTAATTAGCACTACAGCCTTGGGAAGTGAGGACTTCCTGAGGAAGTTAGTTTATCCTCAGCAAGTTATTTCCTAGTCAAAGAGGAAGTAAACAGACATGTTAACCTGATTTTTAAGGTCAGACTGTGTTCGCTACTGTAAAGGTCAAATATTTCCAGTATCAGAACATTTATTCTAAAAAATGGCTACACAGTCCCCTCCACATGACCCCTCTGCCTTAGATGAGTTCAGAAGCCTTCCCACTAGTGTAAATCCTTCCAAAGGGCCCAGAGGAAGTGGAGGAGTGCAGCGTGTCATAGTGATGGCTTGTTTGTCACTGACGTCTCCAACTACGTGTAATCCTCTGAAAACCTAGTACAAAGACTGTGCAGCCATTTTATACTAAATGGCTGAGTGAAAACTGGATGTTCAAAGCACTCATAAACCTATTCAATGCTTCTGGGAGGTGGGGGGGGGTCTGTTTAGAAGCCTCCGCTGTCCCCCATGTGAACCCAGATGACTTTTTCAAACTCCTCGAATCCTTACTCACCACACAATATCCTCTCCACCCTTCCACCTTCTACTCACACAGCAAAAGGCCAAGTCCAAGGCTGCCAGGAGGCCTATCCCAACTCCCCTGCCCCAGGCCTATCTTTCTTCCTCTCCAATAACAGCACTTCTTCTGGTCACTTGTTGGGATGCAGTTTCATACCAAATTACTATTACTATTTAACTGTTTCATAAGTAGTTACATCCCCCAGCAATTACTAAAATTCTGGAAGCAGTAGATTCTGCCGTAAAATCAAATCCCATAGGGAACCAAACCACAAACAGCATTATATCATGAAGGACGCCTGTTTAAGACAAGAGGCAAGGGTGGGGACTCAGAAACTACAGGGTGGATGTTCCACCTAAATCCGTTCCAGTAAACCCAAAGGCAGTTCTGAAAATTCTTCCAGGAAGAGAAAACACATGTGGAAGTAGCGATCATTCTCTGGCCTGCCAGCCTGTGAGTGACAGCCACTGTGTACCCTGTAAGTGCCAAACACGTATTTGAACCTGGATTACATCCCTTAATCAATTCCCATTGAATTAAGTTACTAAAGGTA
Organism: Sturnira hondurensis; assembly: GCF_014824575.4. Classification (NCBI taxonomy): domain Eukaryota; kingdom Metazoa; phylum Chordata; class Mammalia; order Chiroptera; family Phyllostomidae; genus Sturnira; species Sturnira hondurensis. Next base: position 18,906,589 of record NW_028087015.1, on the reverse strand, counting down.
CCCATAAGAAATCTTAGGAATAATCTTAGCCTTCATTACAAATAGACTTAGCGGTCCTGACATGGATCAGAATGCCTGTCACTGGAATATATTATTTATTGAGTGCTTTTTGGCAAATGGCAAAACGTAGGTGAAAGAAACAGACACAGAATAATTTGGCCATAAGAATAGAATATTAAAACTTCAACTTTTCTCTCTCTCCCAGCTCTACATAAAGACACTGAGAGATTCTAGGTATCTCAAATAATACTTGAAGATGTCCTTAACCAAATTTCCTTCTGAGCCTATTAAAGGACATTTTTCCCATTCTGGATGGTTCATTTTGGAAGATAATTCTCTCAAGAAATTAAACTTTGTTCTCGTGTCTGAGAGGATATTCAGGATTTCACTGTCTCCTTGTGTGCTTATATTACAATTTTGTAGATACTGAGCTGATAAGCTTTCCCCTGCTGAAACTAACCATCAGACGCAACTTTGATTTCTTTACTAAACTGGGTAGACCGCATCTGTAACATGCTCAAACCACCAGATGTAACTGGTGCAATTTTTCAAAAGTCACCTAACTTGTAATTAGGCAGTAGCTTAAACAATAAAAGAAGCTAAATGAGTTGCTAATTTAATTACAAAAACACATTCAGCTTCAGCTAAAGCCACTCAAAAGCTTTCCTCAAGGATCCTGAAAGGTTCAGCAATAGTTTAAAGTTTACATGTTAATTTTTAAAGGTGAAGCAAATCTTTGTAACAGTCATCCCCCTCCTCATGCAAAGACTAAAAGCTCCTAATACTATATTTCATATTTTAGAATCTCTCTCTCCCTTGAAGGTGCCCCACCCAAACTTCCAATTAAAATAGGTGTCATTGTATAAGTATTTTAAAAGATACTTCTTAAATGTCATTTTCTTTTTCCAGTTCTTTGCTTTTGTTTCTTTTTCCCGTGTTATCTGTTTTCACTCTATCTTCTTTTGCATCCCACATAGAGTGTTTGATTGTAACAGACTGGCTCCAGGTACTCACCAGTCTTCCAAGGCTCATGCTCGGAGATTGCTGTCTTCCACTTGTGTACATTTCAAATTAAAGAATAATTCCCTGGCTCGGTTTTAAAAGGAAACAAGCAATGCAACCACACAGTACTCTTGTATTACACACACTACAGACCCTACATTATGATTAACTTACACATCAATTTCAAACCCCGAGTCTATCTGGTGTCATATGTTAAGGACACAGTTATGCTACCTTCAAAACTAACCCCCAACATGAAATCAGCTTGGAATATTGACTTTTGCTTTTTATAACTAAGGATTTAAAGTCCATTTATAAACTATGCATAGGTCATGAAAGTGTTTGCTTGTATATGCTGTTGGCAATCTAGACCCAATTATGAGTTGGCATTTGAAAAGGAACTTCTTTATGTAGTTTCAAGATACACTTTTATATAAACTTATAAAGTAATTAGTATAAAATTCTCAGTAGATTTGCATGATATTTATATGACAAGCATAAAAATTAATCTTAGTCAGAAATCACAGCTCATAGCCTATCTTTGCTCCTTGCTAAGTTTATACGACTTTGGGTCACCCCAATTCTTTCTGAGTCTTCTCCTTGTTTTCATGTGCCAAATGGAAACTTTTATATCTGCATCTCAGAAAAAGTGTGAGGATGAATGAAACAAAGTCAAACGCAATAATGCTCTTATAAAAGCATGAAATAATGTACTCAGAAAAATGTTGAATTTGTTGGATAGTCAAGAGGCTTTTTGGAAAATGAAATACACCTTGAGTTAAAAGTATCATCCTTTTTCTTCCTGAGTGATTCGTGTGAATTTTGTTTGAAGAGTACACTTAAGAAGTAGAAAGAAGATGATACAAGGAAGACAAAGAGAATAAAAACAAAGCCAGATGGCTAAGCATTTTCCAAATAACTCTATTTAAAACTGCTCTAATTTGGGCACTGAAAACATGAGAACCCATGACTATATAAATAAACTGGTGATTTTAGCTTCCATGAAAAGAATATTACCACATATTTTTCACAAATCAACTCATTTCACATGGGTCAAATGAAATATTTTAAAATGAACTCCTTTCAGGGAGTTAATTAAATGGGCAATTTCACAAAGTACTATTAAGTGAATCTATGGAAAGGTTTTTTAAAACCACGAGCTGTCTTCAAAGTAGTTTTTCCATCTCTAGCTAAGCTAATCTACTCAAGTAGGTTAAGATCCTTTTACCATTAAAGAAGTAGTTCCCATTGGAACGACTGATCTCTTTGGGCTCAACAATCTTTCTTAAATGTTTCAGAACAGCCTGCCCCAGCTCTGTAAACAGCTCAAACACACAGCTAGAAATCAGGTGGACAAAGGAGAATTAACCAGTTTCATGCTCAGAAGGGAACCACTTTTTAAAGGCTATGCTGTGTCCTAATTTGACCGTCTCTCACCAGAACACTACAATGTCAAACTCCTGCTTGACAATTTTTTAGACATATAATCTTGAGCAAATGTTTTTTTTCTCTGTGCCACATGTATTTCTTTGTACAATAATTATATTAGATCAGAAAGTAGTCTTTTTGTAGCTCTAAAAACCCTATGATTCTATGCTTGTCTTGATAAGCAACATTTATACACAGCCATCACATCTATAAACTATGCTGTCATTGAATTCAATATGTGAACTTTAATGCGTCTAAAGAGCAACTGGACGAAGCTGACTTTTCATCAGCCAATTACAGTTGGTCTTTGAAATAACTGCTTCACCTTCCTCCAGCTGGAGAGAAGATTGAATTGCTGGGATGCTGCCTTTAAAACCATAACCACACACCCTCTCTTCCATGAGAGGAGTCCAGGCACAGCTCGCTGTCTCTAGGAAGAGTCATCATAATTTAACCCAACCCAGCTGCTCCTGCTCAAGGCTGGCTGCTGTGTGCTCAGTTCCAGCCATGGCTGGATGTGACTTTCAGAGCTGAAGGTCAAAGCCCATTCTTTCCAGTATAAGAGAGAACATTGTGTGGATGAATATGACTGAAAAAAAGTGGAAGAAAAACAATACTAACACAACTGTAAAGAATTATGCTGTGGCTTATGATGTTGGAATGGAGACTTTGCCTGAAAAAATGGAAAGTTTACAACTTTCTACATTTGAACCCATACCCTCTATAGTGTCAGGATACCAGGAACTTAAACAGTCACAAGAAAGCCTGTGCCACTTAATAGGGACAAAGCACTACAGGCTACCAATTCCTTAAAAAGGGGTATGGTTTTAGAGTCACAAAATTAAGATATGCAGAATTTGTGCATGAGACTTTGGACCAGAACACTATTATCAGGTCAAAAATGCCATTCTCTTTTGTATTAAAACCAAATTGTGCCTTGGCTGCTGTGGCTCAGTGGATTGAGTGCTGGCCTGTAAGCCAAAAGGTCACTAGTTTGATTCCCAGTCAGGGCATATGCCAGAGTTGCAGGCCAGGTCCCCAGTAGGGGGCATGTGAAAGGAAACCACACATTGGTGTTTCTTTCTCTCTCTCCTCCTCCCTTCTGCTCTCTCTAAAAATAAAGAAATAAAATCGTTTTAAAAATAAAAATAAAACAATAAAACCAATTTGTACCACCATCTGTGCCCACCATGCCTAGGGAAACAGCTTTATGACCTCAAGCGAATTAGTTGGAACACTGGATAGAGAGCAGGGACACAAGTCCTTAGTAAAGAAACAGACTTACTAGAGCACAGGGGGCAAACACAAGGCCCGTGGGCCGAATCCAGCCCCCCTTCTTGTTTTATCCGGCCTGGCACCTTGTTTCTACCCAGCAGCAGCACCAAGGTCCTTGCCCTTAATTAAGGAGTAGTTACATTTACACAGTCCTAAAACTACATTTGGCCCTTTGAGGCAACCACAATGCCAATGCGGCCCCTGGTGAAATGACTTTAATACCCTTATGCTAGAGTGATTGAATGGGATGCCTCGACCATTAGGGCTGGGTGCTAGAATCCTTAAAATATGAGATGAGGTTAGATGTTATCCAGAAAAGGCTAAAAAAAAATGTTTGGAGAACCTGTGGGTCTACAATCTCTCCTGTCTTCAGATATGTAGTATGGTAAGTCAACTCTGACTAGGTACCACGCACAGGGCTACAAACCCTAATCCCAAGACTCATTACTCTGGCTGCCAGGCTAGTTCTGGCCCCCCAGTCAGAGTATCTCAGAGAGTCTTTCCGATGGCAGCCCTGCGCTTTGTACTCACCCCCTTAACAGGTCATCTTGCGGTTGCTCATGACCTCATTCCAAAGGGCAGCAGCATTTGCAAAGCATAGTTTATGATGATTTGGGTACAAGTTTGAAGGTTCTGCAGAAGCAGCAGCTCTCCTAACACTCTTTTTCATGCATACAATTCAATGATTTTCCATAAACTTTCTGCGTTGGCAACTATCACCACAATCCAATTTTAGAACACTGTCATCTTCCCAATAAGATCCTTTATGTCTGTTTACAGTTAATCTCCATTCCTACCAGCAGCCCCGGGTTCAGCAAAGGCTATGTGAGTGCCACCCCTTCCCTCAGCTCCCACATCCTCATTGCATGTGCCAACATATATTGTGTAGAGCAGTTACCCACACCTTCCCTGGTAAGAAACAAAGCTTGTGCCATTAGCTATCTTGTGGCGTCTGGGAGACGTTCCACACCCCTGAACAATGCTTCCGACTCAGCTATTGCAGGTATGGGCACAGTTTTCAAAGGGTGCAGGAAAATTGAATAGCATCCTTCACAATAGATACCATTCTTAGAAATCAATATCACTCAGGCCTTAAAACTGGGGATCCTGCCTATGCGTCCTTGCCTCCTGCAGACGATACTGATAAATTCAGAGGTGGAAAATCATAAGAGGATCAAGGAACTGAAGAAAATAACCCTAATTAAATAGCTTCCAGAAGTACACCAATGGCTCAAGATTTTCTTAACATCAAAGGTTAAACATAGTTCTAGAAAACAGCAGGGAGTGAATCAGAGAAGCACTTTTAGGTTTGCTCCTTGGTAGCATCTGTAAGAAATCAAAGTACACCGTCTGTTTCTTTGCCAGCGTTTTGCATAGACATATTTTTCAATAGGAGGAAATGTGCCTGCCATCAAGGAAATTTGCTCTGTGGAGGCTGGAGGATGTGATACCCCAATAGCTCATCCGCAAGGTGGGCGAGGACTCTGTTGTCTGTGCACTGAGACAGCCTTCGCTACTGTGCTTCAATCATGAAAACCCAGGCTTCTCAGCCCACTTATGCAGCAAACATTTCTGAAACACATTTTAATGTAACTAATAATACCCACCCCAAATTTTTTATTAATACTTTAAAATTTTCATTGACTAACAACAGTAAACAACAATTCATGCAAATAGAAAAACAATACTTTCTTTTATAGGTTTTCAGATATGCAAAAATATGAAGAGCATCTTTCACAGGAATAGGGTTTTTTGACTTACAAATTGTAAAAAATTTCATGCTGACTTAGCCCAGTTGCTAAAAATCCTGTTTCACAGGAACACAACATTTCCCCATTTTTCTCTCCTGATCTCACCCACAGGTGACACGGAATGTGTTGTGACAGAAATGTGCAGAGCACTGGCTGGGCCTGCACCAAAGGAATCGTTTGAAGGAAAAGCAGAATAAGATAACAATTTTGCATCTCTATAGTGCATTTTTTGAAACATAAAAAGCAGACTTTTTAAATGCATTAAGTCCCACAGTCCCTTCCCCTAACCCTTTCAACACAGCGCATATACTTTCGTATTTTCTCTTTTTTAAAAGGAGAAGAAAACATCAAGAGAACTTAAATCAGGAAAGGGAAGCACAGAGGGGATCTTTAATGCACTTTTAACTTTCTATTTTCACAGCCACTCAAATTAGACAAAGGACTATGACACAAGTGACTGTAAAATAATCATGGAAAAAGGTAATAATCTTACAAAACATAGCTTTCTGAGTGCAGAGGGCCATAAATACATTAAATTGATTTCCTCTCCGGCTTCAAAGAATGAAAACCTCAAAGGTGAATGTTTGGAATCAATTTACCTGATTTGCACATTACCTTAACTGAATTTCGAGAATGATCTAATGCCCACATTTGAATTAACAGGCAGAAAATGAAAATTGGATTGCTACCTGGTGCTTCACTGCACAGAGGAGAACACCCCGATCTGCTTGCCGTACAATGTGAACAGAACAACGCTGAGGCATTAAACACAAGAGGCTATCACCCAGTTAGAAAAGCTATTTATACATCATTCTGGGGATAATTTACTGAGGGAAGGGAACCTGTGCTACTTGAAACACACCCAGCCAAAGAATACCCAAAGAGAAGACAAACACAGCAGAAGAACACAATCATTATTAATGCACAGACTGCAACGCAAAGCAAGAGCAGTCACTCAGCTGAGATGACCAGCTTCAGGCCATGAGTATGCTTCCCTATATCCCAAACAGCAGAAATTCAGCCTCCGAAACAAAGACTGAACATGTGCTTCCACAACACACTGTACTCTAGGAAAGCAGGCTTTACACAATGTCAGAAAAATCAGGTGACATCTCGCAGCCTTTCATTCTAAATGGCAGTAATATCTTAACACTGGACCTTCATTCAGCACTTAGTGTAAAAGCACTCTCCGGAAAGGAAGCCATTTAATTGTGTTTAACGATAAAATAAAAGAAGCTGATTCCACACTGGGGTCAACTTTCCTCTAAATAACTAAAACAGAAACAATTATTTCTACACTCAAACAAGTAGGCAATTATTCAAAAGCTTCTCAACTATTTATTGGGAAGCAGTGGAATTTCAACATGTACTATGCGCAGTCAGATTCTTCATCAAGAATACCAGTGTGACCCGTCCCTGTCCTGATCTGCAGGACTTCTCAGTTTTTCTGTAAACAGTCAAACGAACCTCTTTCCTACTCTCAAACACTGGAGATCAGTTTAAGGTCTACAAATCACATGACTAGGACCTGGCCACTGTCACAATCCTGAAGTCCACCGTGCCTATCCTGAAAGTTCTTGCACAACTTCCAGCTTCAGCACGAGGATTTTTTCTATACCAAAAAAAGAGACGGGTGGCATGTCTCCAAAGTCAGCCTACTGTATTGTGACAAAATAACAGCAATTGCCTTAGAATCGAGACGCTTCAACACCACTGAAACAACTGTCATGGGCAGTGACACAGCACAGGAGAAAAAGAAACTTGGGAAAACCTTTGCTGTTTCATTTTTAAGATCCTCCTAGGCTCCAGTTCAGTACAACAGAACTCAGACTCACACATTTTATTTGTCTTCCAAAAATAGCCAGCACTGGGAAGAGAGGGCATGAGATAATAAAGACCAGATGCCTACCTTCACTGGTAGCCACATTCTTCTGGGCTTGGGTTGGTGTGTGATCTGTACTTGAACTCACGTCGGATGAGATGCTTGAGCTGCCTTTGCCTAGAAAAAACAGCAACGAGCAGCCTTTGAGTTTTGTAATTTCAGAACTAACCGTGACTTTCGCTCTGTCCTGTACCGAGCCACATCACTTGTTTCCAAGAAAGGAGCCATAATACCAAGAAAGGAGTTTATTAGGTTTCTTGCCTTATGTATTCAGTATCTTTGGAGAAATGCCTGAGCCATGTCAGAGCAGAACTGAAGCCCTATTATCATCTCATTTGACAATAAATTCAGACAAGATTATAAAACACAGTCAAATATGGTAATATAATCTAATTTTGATGTACATGTGATTAAGAAAGTGCATGCATGAAACACATCTATAGCATTAATTTTTATTTACAGCTATAAACTATACATTTTCTAGTAAATGACAAATGCAAAACTAAGAATGAGGCCTTATCCAAGAAGGAAGAACCTACTGGCTCAAAAAAACTGCCTCACTTTTAAAAAAATCAAATTCCCTATTTTAATAGGTTTTCTTTATTAAAAAACTGCTTCATTTTTCTAATGCAGTAATTCTGGGGGTGCTTCTCCAAGCCAGGGGACATTTGGCAACATCTGGTATGATTTTTAGTTGTGACAACTGGCGCTAGTGAGTGGGGGCAGGAATGCTGCTTAAACATCTTAAAACACACAGGACAGCTACCCCACCAATCAAGAATGATCCAGCCCAAAACATCAGTAGTGCCAAGGTTAAGAACCCCTGGTCTAAATAATCTTACCTGAGCTGACAGCTCAGTTTCCATTCCTCTGACCTTCTGACTTCTAACAAGAACATATAGAATGATATTGCTAAACACTCTCTAAATGTCACATAAAAGCCTACAAATATAAACCACATGCAGCGCCTAGTGAGGGAGGTGCCAATAAGGACGGTGGTGGGCAGAATTCTAAGATGACTCCCAGAGTACCTGCTACGGACTAAATGTCCATGTCCCCCAAAATTCATATTTAAAACTTATCACCAAAGAGATGGCATCAGGAGGTGACTAGCCTTTGGGAGGTGACTAGGTCATGCCTGTGGCAGCCTCATGAATGGCACTGTAGAAGAGAGCCACCAGAGAGTGCCCTCCCCGTGTGAGGAAACAGGGAAACAATGGCGGTCTGCGAATCAGGAAGCAGGCTCTCACCAGACACTTTGATCTCAAACCTTTCGGCCTCTGGAAATGTGAGGATCAAACTCCTGTTGTGATAAACCACCTAGTCTATACGGTATGTTGTTGTAGCAGCCCAGCAGGGCTAAGACAGTGCCCATGCCCTCGGTAATCTGCTCCCCATGGTTACGGGCAGAATCTGCCATTTGCCACTAAGCTATAGAATATAATGATGGTAAGAGGATTTTGCAGATGCAATTAAATTTCCTAATGAGTAGAATTTAGTCAAAGGGGAAATTATTCTTGGTGGGTCTGACCCAAGTAGATAAGCCATTTACAGGAGTCTAGAAGAAAGACTTCCTACTGATCCAAAGAAGCAAGTTATCATGACTTCTACAGCTGCAAGGCAATGGATTCTGCAATGCCCACATGTGCATGGAAGAGGCCTTGAGCCTCTGATGAAAGCCCACGCCTGACCCACGCCTTGACCTCAGCTTTGCAAGACTCTGAACAAAAGTCCAGCCCAGAGTTCTGACCCAAGAAAAACAAGCTAATGAATGCATCTCATAGTAAGCTCCTGTTAAATTGGTGGTAATTTGTTATGTGGCAATAGAAAACTAATATAATGACCAACCAATTACATCACAAATGAACTCTTCTTGTCCCCACAAGTTATGAAGAAAACTCTTACGTGCAGCTGAAAAACACTGTTTCCCAGTAGTCTTCCCTACACAGTGGTAAACACCCCAGTTAGGTGGCATGAGCTTACAGTCTGAAAACAGAGTAGAAAAGCACAAATGGGAGATTTAAAGAGTTTCAGGGATTTGCTCACTAATGTCGACAGTAATGGAACAATCCAAGTTCATGAGTGATATCACCTAGACAGGGAAGCTCATTGTGATTTATGATTCTGAAACAAGTCTGTACTCCCATCATCCCTGCCCATTTCTTATCCTCCTCCCTCACAGGTAGCCAATACGGTGCAGGAACTCCCATTAGTTCATGCTTAGCCTGCTTCTGTAGTCGCCACTTACCTGCCTTGGTTCACCTTTGGAGGGTATTGACAGGTTGGACTGGGTACCTAGTCAGAAATATGTCAAACCCATCTGTGACCTGTCTGCTGCTCCCTTGCTTTTTGACCTTGGACAGTGTCCACCTCTGATAGGGGAGATGAGTGGACTAAATCATATCCAGCAGGTCAAATAGTTTATGATTCTATGAGGCCATTACAGAACTCTACAAACCTGCAAATATTCCTTTTAACTTGGAAAAAAATGTTATTGTGTACCACGAATACACAGACTTAAATTATTTTTAGTATATTGTTAATTAGCAATGCACAAATGAAAACTAGAAATAAACTCCATATGTATTAGCTGTGACTCAACCAGACCAAAACAAAATAACCAATTATACACAAAACAATAAAACCCATTAAAATTCCAATTAGCACCATTAATTTCATGTGGCAGATGATGTTCTTTTGCTGACATTAAAATGCCTTTCAAAATGTAAATATAGTACTAGTCGCTAAAGCCTGTGTTCTCTGGGTTCTGGACATGTCCGCGCGACGTCTGGCTGTATGAGGACTCAGTCTGCCCACCACATTCCTCCTCTAGAACTCGGACGGTCCGTCCTGCCACAGCACGCCCTATCAGCCGACCCTCGCTTGGTCTGACTGTGCCATTCACATTTTATTGTCCGCTCTCCTTTTCTGCTCATTGGCCCAAACCACTGAAGCACAGCTCCTTCCTCAGAAAACAAAACCGTATGTCAGAACCTGGCCAGGTGGCTCAGTTGGTTGGAACATCGTCCTGAACACCAAAAAGTTGCATGTTCAACTCTCGGTAAGGGTACATACCTAGGTTGTGGGTTCAATCCCTAGCCAATTGATGTTTTTCTGTAATATCAATGTATCTCTCTCTCTCCCCCCACCTTACTCTCTCTAAAATCAATAAAAGCCTCAGACGAGAGTTAAAAAAAAACATGTGGCAGGACTCTGTTATAAAGGGGAACTAGTAGAACCAGTATACAATCATTCATTATTTTTAAGATTATCACCAGAAGGGAAGCACAGCCTTGGCTGATGTGGCTCGGTTGGCTGGAGTGTCATCTCATAACTGAAAGGTTGTTGGTTTGATTCCCAGTCTGGGTGCATATGATCCCCTCTTTGGGCACATTCACACTGGAGGCAACCAATCAATGCTTCTCTCTCGAATCAATGTTTCTCTTTCTCCCTCCCCCTTTCTAAGAAAGCAATGAAAAAATGTCCTTGGGTAAGGATTGGAAAAAAAAAGGAAATCACAAAATAAACAAATTTCAGAAGATATTCTCAAACAGGTCTGAGCGTTCGTATGCACACCCTTCAAAGGACCACAAACTCCACTTTAGAAATGCTGGTGAGTGCAGAAAGGAGAGATTGAGGAAACAAGTAACATTATCAGTGACATGTTGATAATACGTCACACGCTGTCTAACACGGAGACTGTATGATGTGCTGTGTACGCTAGTAAAACCCTCAGGTGCATCATCATATTTGCATTGTGCCTTACAGTTTTGTTTTTCAATAAGATTTTGTTATTGCTCTCTCCCCAAAGAAAGGATGTAGATATTTTTCTATAATCACTCCTACAAATAAAATTGTAATATCACAGATACACTGTGTATTGTATTATGTGCAGTGTGTATATCTCTATTTTTCACATAAAAAGCATAAGAGTTTTCCACCCCTGGTTTTTGTCCCTTCAAGGGTAATATTGTCCCCCACTGAGCATGTATGCCCTTTGATAAGAACAGTTTTAAATGCCTGGCCAATCAATGGAGTGATTATGGAAAGCGAGATAACAGAGACTCGAATACAGTCCATTCTTGTTATTCACAATAGTTATGTTCCATCGAGTCACCACAAACACAGAACACTACTGGATGGTTGCTCTGAGGGGAAACACAGGATTAGGATTCTGCATCTTCCTGGTCAATTTTGTCACCAATGCATGTGTTTCTGTTTGAAGACACCTTATTCAATATATTTTGTTGATTCATTAACATTCAACTGAAGGCCAGCAGCACTGGAAGTCATGCCTGAATGAAGTTTATGTAGCACCACAGCCTTCCTGTGACTGCGGAACAACAGACAATTCTTATGCATGATACTTGCGGGGCGGCACATTTTAAGGAGTGAAACCATCAATAAACAAGCACCAAAATGTGAAAAAATGTGGCACAAAAGAGGCCACAATAAGGATGCTGGTTTACAGTGCAAGAGCTGACCAAGGAGGCAGAGTGCTGTCTGTTTAACCTCAGCTTGGCCCGCACACGTCGGATGGCTCAGAAATCCCCACTGTTCAGCATGTGTCCACAAATGGCCAAAGAATAAAGGCTACTGATTTGGGGGTTGCAATTAAATTTTAGTAACTGTGCAAATTCACAAACACAGAATCCACAAATAGTCAGGACTGACTGCACATGATCTGGTATTAAATTAGGCTTCCCGGTCCATCACCAGCTTTCGGGGGGCCGCAGCATCTAGAGTGAGGAAGCTGGGTTTATGTCTGACTTCGTCATTTACTAGTGTTGGCACAATCATTTAAATCCCCCTTTGCTTTAGTTTTGGCAGCCATAATCAGAGTAGAGAAAACCAATTCCTGCCTCACAGGGCTGTTTTGGGCATAAAATAATGCTAGGATAGTACCTTTAGGAAATACTAAAAAAATCTTAGTATAATGGGATTCATATTTTGGATACTATCAACATGCTCTATTCTTCTGCCTCATTTCTTGAAGCAAAACCACCACTTCGGGAGCTCGGGTGGACAGGGAAAAGGTGTGCATACAGTGGCGGTGGGGTGCTTGTAGATTAAATGTTAGAGAAGGAACTCAGGGGTGATACCCAGCTTCCAATAGCCAAAACCACATATCTGCAGTATGACAACATTCTTACAACACAAGCTACTGCATTAAGAAGAGCCTGCTTACGTGTCTCAACTTCAAATAGGGTCTGATTAAATGACAAGGTACTACACCTTGGCCAAGGTGACACACGAGACTGTTCATCAGAGTGTCAGACTCACAGAAGTGTAAATTCCGTATTTACCACTTCTAAACACATGGTCAAGAGGCAACCTGTCAAATTCTCTAAGTGTCATTGTGTTCATCTATAAGATAGAAATGAAAACAAGCAACAAGCAATTATGTATATCCTACTAAAAGTGGTGGACTTGTGCCCTAATCGTTGCTTTACTATTCCATGCACAAAGATAGTAAGCAAATATTATACGTGCATACAAATTAAATTACACAAACCTTATATATCCGGCAGAAATTGGTCAGGTAAAAGCAAAGTTGACAATTCTGCTCTCTATCTAAGTGCCTTACCAAAATGAAAGTGTATTTGTTTATTGGTCATTGGGGGGTTTTAGCCCATCAGAAATGTGCCTGTTAGATTTGGTAAAGTAAAATTTTGCACTTTATTAATTTCCTCCCAAGTGGATTAAAAGGCCCAAATGAGGGCAACTGAACAATTAGGCATCAAATACAAATAACTATCCAAGCAAATGAAGACTAACTGACACACTGACGCTGGTAAACATGATCTGTAACACGATAGCTCTGATCACAGTACACGAAATTAGCAATGGTCGAGCATCGAGGTCCCTTGGGACACGGGAATAGCCCAGGAATACACGCACAAGAATGTGCTGGTCTTCCATTCCGATCACACTTCCTTTGGGCTTTCTGTTAGAGAGTGCCATGTTTTCCCGGGGCTTGAAGAGAAAGAGAATGTTCATTAAGTGGGGATTTTCAGTCTCTTTTAATTAAAAAATTCCCATAGGTAAAATAAGTTTCTTCTCTCCTCTCATTCCCAGTGCCCAGGCTGACTGTGCAAAGGCAGATAGTTAAAACGAGACAGTCACACATTCCATGTTGATTTATTGACAGCATAAAGAATGTAAAGAGAGAAATAGAAGAGATCAATCAATACATGACAAAAAAATCAATCAACGGGCCCTATGATTTCTAACATTCTTAAGAGTCCAAGAAACCACCTGCAAACTTGATTCCCTGTATCGATTCCAGATTAAATGCGCTGAATTAATTCCTGTGGATTTCAACCACAGACCTCTGATATGAAATCCAGAAATAAGCACAAGGACTCATGTGGCGGGTGCTTAGGCACTTACTTCCTATTTCTTTCAGTTACCTCGTTTTCAAGTTGCTTTTGGAGCACTGTGGTGGCCTGACTTCATATTAAATGTCCACACCAAAGGAAAGAGAATTTCTTTCAATATCTCAGAATTAGATCAAGGGAATGGCTAGTTATATTATTTTCTTGATTATCATCTTATATAACAGTTTCTTACCTTCTCTGATCCAGACTTCAATGTCTGTACATACAGAATAATAATATTAAATATCCCAAAGGATTATCTGGCTTAATCCCTGACCCAGGTGCATATTAGTTTTTGAAAAAAAAAAGAAAGCTGAACACACATCATGAAAGCACATTAGCTCTTTCCGGCAGACGAGAAGAGATTTACTAGATGAATGACCAGAGTCAGAGACTTCACAACAGAGGGAGCGGAGGGGAAACCGAACCCTGAGCTCTCTGCCTTGTTTCATTGAGCACAAAACCCAGAAGATGGTGTCCTACGCTTTTGCTTTTCTTATTCTTTGTCCTCTCCTGGTGAAGATTGGAAGTATGAGCTAAAAGGGACAAGAGAAAGAAAGGAAATGAAATAGAGAAAACTGTTAGGAGTTCTTTCTCTCTTTGAAGACACCTGATGTCCTAACTGGAACTTTTTTTACTACAGTTTCCCCAAACTGTAGTAAACCAAACTACCAAACAAATGATCTCATGGCCACCGAGCAGGACACTCACTTCTGTAACTGGGGGATGGGGAGGGGGTGACAGGGGAACGGTCTAAGGGATAAGTTATTCCCTTCCCCTGAGAAGCTGCCATTGTGATGGGTTTATGTCCAGCCTGAGAAAAGCCAAGGACTCTTTGCAGCATTTGCCTCATTGCTGAGAGACGCAGTCCCTCTTCAAATGCAAGACCTGGTGCAGATTGTTGGCATATTTTTCTTTATCTTAAAAATATACATAACGTAAAATTTGCCATTTGAACTATTTCTTAAGTACTTAACACAGTGGCATTAATTACATGTACAATGTTGTGTGAACATCACTATTATTCCTAAAATTTTTCATTACTTGACACAAAAATTCTGTACACATAAAGAAATATCTCCCCACTCCTCTCTCCCTCAGCCCTGGTAACCTTGAATCTGCTTTCCATTTCTGTGAATTAGCTTATTCTAGACATTTCTGGGTGGAATCTTACAATAGTGGTTCTTTTATGACTGGCTTTTTTTTTTCAGTTATTACAACGTTTTAGGGCTCATTGAAGTTTTGGAGCATGTCAATCAGTGCTTCATTCCTTTTTATGGCTGAATAATACTCCATTGTGCATATGCGTATACCATGCTTTGTTTACTCATTCATCTACTGATGGGCCTTGGAATGGTTCCACCCTTTTGCTATTGTGAGTAATGCTGCAACAACAGGGCGGTGGCTTTGACCACTTGTGGTTCTGAACTTTCAAACCTCTAGTGCTCCTTTCCAGCAGAAATCAGATCCTGAGAGCTGCGGCTGGAGCAGATGAACAGAGTACACAGAGTTCTTCCAGGAGAGAAATTGGGACAACCCCACTGCTGGGTCAGCAATTCCTCGAGAGCCATTAAAACCCTGCTGTATCCCTGGGGTGGGTGGAGTGCTGGGGGTAAGGGAATGGAATGTAACATATGATACCTCTGTGGGTTGTATTCCCTCCAGGCAGGGATCTGTAGCTGGTGCTGTGGGCAGCTTGAATCTAGACGAGCCAACCAGCCCACAATGCATATGCTCACAGACCAGACACGGGGCTTCAGGTTCCAAACACACACCTGCTACAAAGTTCTGCTCTGCAGAAGCCTGGGGGGCTTTGACTAGAATAGGACAGCACGGGGACTGAAGGCTTCTGCTTCCTCCCCTATACGGGGGCTGTTTTTTAAAAATATATTTTATTGACTTTGCTATTACAATTGTCCCAATTTTTCTCCTTTTGCTCGCCTCCACCCAGTACCCCCACTCCCTCAAGTAATTCCTGCCTCAGTTAATGTCCATGAGTCATGCATATAAGTTCTTTGGCTTTTCCATTTCCTATACAATTCTTAACATCCCCTGTCTGTTCTGTACCTACCAATTTATACTTAATCCCTGTGCATTTTCCCACATTCTCCCCTTCCCCTTCCAAATGATCTCTGTATCTATGATTCTGTTCTTGTTCTGCTTGTGTGCTTAGTTTGTTTTTTAGATTCACTTAAAAGTTAAAGATAAAGAGAGAATCTTAAAAGCTGCAAGAGAAAAGGAGACAGTTACCTACAAAGGCATTCCCATAAGACTGTCAGCTGACTTCTCAAAAGAAACTCTGCAGGCTAGAAGAGACTGGCAAGAAGCAGTCAAAGTGGTAAAAAGAAAAGATCAACAACCAAGATTACTCTACCCAGCAAAGCTATCATTTATATTATAGGGCTCTCTCTGCACACAAACTCTCTCTGCACACAAAGTGTATATTATTACACTTTATAGTGCTTCCCAGACAAGGTAAAACTAAAGGAGCTCATCATCACCATGGTATTATTATATGAAATGTGAAAGGAAAATATATAAGAAAAAGAAGATCAAAACTATGAACACTAAAATAGAAAAAAACTCACAACCACATGGGGACTGTTCATGTTCTGTCCAGGAAAAGTAAGAACTTTGGATTCCACTCAGAGAGCCCAGGAGGGGTCTCAAATCCCACTCTCAAATCATACAAGCAAAACCTTGATGTGAAATGCAAGTCCATGACTGAAACGCCTGCAACCCTGAAGGCTAGCTAATCATTTCGGTAGCATTAACTCAAAAGCTGAAGGGTAGAAAGAGAAAGAATTAAATACAAATTATCTGAGTTGATCAGTAATCATTCTACATCCTAGCATTACTCTCGTTTTCTTGGTAAAAGAAGAAGGTATCCTTAGAGAAAAATCTCAATTAAAACCACTCTTTTCTGCATTGCTCTTAGAGGCTGTGATCACTAAAAGGAAAAAGGAAAAGAGAGCGTGACTTTGACACAGCCCTCTTCCATCCATGGAAGGGAGCAGATGGCTGCAGTCTGTGGGAAGCATGACTTGCCACTTGGAGGGCATGGAGCCTGACGTTGGACTGCACGGACTGGCATCTTGGCTTTGCGGCTAAACTAGCTGGATGAACTTGAGGGTTACCTTACTTTCTGAATACCTCACTTTCTCTGTCTGCAAAATGGAGCATTGTTAAATATAAACAAATCGAATAGTTATGGAAATAAAATGAGGTTAGTAAGTCAACCGCTTATGATAGCATATATATAGTAGATACTTAATAACTGTTATTAATAGATTATTAATCATTCTCCCTATTAATATTCTTAATCAGTAACTCAGTTTATGCAACACTGAAGCCACCCTAAATCCACTGTGTGCAAAGGATTATGATTAGCACTAGAAAAACAAGACTGTACATATTAGGTTGGGGAGATAAATCACAGATACGTGAATAGAAGTATGACAAAGTTTGTAAGTAGGATCATTGGGTGATATTTCCAAATACTATTTAATTCACACTGTTTTAGTGCTGTTCAGTGTAACTGATTATTATTCTTATAATGATGTGAAAAGTACGTAGGTTTACCACAAACAACCATGTCTGTCTCTTCCACTGGCTCCTCAATTTCATGCGGGTAGTTTCCATACCTGCTTTGCTCACGACTCTATGTCCCCAAACAAGCACTGCTTGGTTTATCATGGGCACTTAGTACATACATGTTAAAGGAGTTGGAATGGGAGTGAGGGTCTGATTCAGTACATAAACCGGAAATTTCTTCCTAATGGAAGAGCCTGTTCCTACAACATTTCCTAATAGCCGCTGCCCTTTTCTTACAGCCAACACTCCAGTCCACGTTTACCCCAAAGAGTCTTTGCACAAGCATGATGCACTCAGAGTGCAAAACACAACGGAGAAAGTTCACACAGACTCCCAGGGGTGACGTGCGCCCGTGCTCTGTTGGTTTCCTCGGCCGCTGTAACGAATGGCCTCCAACTGGCTGGCTTCAAACAACAGAAGCTTACTGTCTCACAGCCTCAGAGGCCAGTAGTCTGAAAACAAGGAGAATCTTCTCTGGGCTCCTCTCCTAGCTCCTGGTGGTTGCCATCAATCCTTGGCATTCTTTTGTTTATGGAAGCGTAACTCCAATCTCTGCCTCAGTCACCCCATGGCCATCTTCCCTCTGGGCTTCTCTGTGACTCTTCTCCTAAGGACACCAGTCATACTGGAATAAGGGCCCACCCCATTCCTGTGTGCCCTCATCTTAACAATTATATCCGCAATGACTCTACTTCCAAATAAGGTCACATTCTAATGCTCCAGGAAGGACATGAATTGAAGAGGGTGGGGTATATCACTGTTTAGCTCAGTAGATACTTCCACACCATTTTATACAAAATGAAACAAACCAGAAAATTGCACCCAGATGCCGTCATACAAACGTTTACTCAAGTCACATTTCAGGGCAGTATTATTATGGATTATTATTATAATCCTAAAAGAAGGATTAGCAGTAAGATTTAATGCATCATGGAAAGCAAGAAGTCTTGAAAAGGCCTCCCTGCTTGTGAAAAAGGAAGAACTTGGCAGGCCATCATAGGTGATCTCAGGTTGAAAAGGCTAGGAGATACGTCACTAATGGTACGAAGGCAGAGCCTGCATCCCCAGCCTCATGCCCACCTACGGACCAGCAGGCAGTTCCACAAGAGCTAACACAGATGTCAGCTGACACAAAGACAGATGCTGCTGCTGCTGACAGATGGTGCCTCACAGCTGGGTTTCTGAGCAGAGTAATGAGAGGATCAGACCATAGACAGGATAAAGGCTACGTGCATCAGCAGAAGAATTCCCACTGTACCGTAAGTCATCTGAAAGACAGTTTTATGCTAATAACAATAGCACTACCATTTTTACCAGTCATTTTCCTGCAACATTCTAATGGACCGCTGTGGCCCTAAGATCAGGAGAAGGCCGTGCTCTGCTTAATCCAGATGCACAAGGAAAGACAAGAAGGGTTCTTTTTGAAGTTCAGTGCTGTTTCAGCATGATCTGGGCCAACTTCAAAGCCATGTGTTCATTTTCTGGCATCAAAAGCCTCTGGTGTCAATAAACTCATTACTGGCTCTTCTGATTCACTCATTCATTCGTTCAACATCCCATATGCCAGACACAGACACTGTGTTAGACACAATTCCATGACCAAGCTGTCTTAGTAATAGAGGTTGCTTTCCTCCAGGGCCTTAAAGGCAGAGAAAGGGTGTAGGAAACAACTCCCCCTTCCAACAAAGAACATAGTAAAGGGACAGGCAGTGACATCCTTTGAATTTTTGTGACTTCACATGACTCAACCCCAGTCTAAAGTCTTACAAAGTTCAGACCTTTGTACCCAACTGCCAGTCATTGATTTCAGGGTTGTTACACACAGTGTGTTTACCAGAATTATCAAAGATGGTCAATCTCAATTAACAAAAATTCTGAATAATAAATAATTCTTAAAAGGATGTGATTCGCCTCCTTTCACACATAAGCATTAAACCTAACAAAACTGAAAGGGCTCTATGTTTTAAATCTTAATCTTATTTAATACAAAAAACTCTTGGGCTCTAATTATGTTCCCTACCCACATCGCCCATTTACCAAAGAGTCATGTACCAAATTCTGTATAAGGAAAAGAAAAAGATCTGAAATGCCCTACTTGGTAAAGTGGATTACAATGAACAAGTTTGTCTACCATAGAGAAGACACAGGCAGCTAATATTGTTAAGAAAGCACTTAAAAGGAGAAACAGAAATTCAGAGCTCAGACCCACACTTACTCCTTGATGAGCTGGGATGTGCAGAGCAAGCTACCAAGACTTCTCAACAACCCTGGCACCTCTGACTGAGGGAGAGGGGCACCGAAGGGGGGCATTTTCAAGATCCCCTCTCCACTCCCACATTCTTTACTCTAATCAATGTGAAAAGTCATTGACCCCCTACCACAACTACAGACCACTTTGTAACCACAACCCAAGATCCAAAGAGAGTTAAACATTAGAAGTCAGGGGGAAGAGACAGAGTTGTTAAACGACTTCCTCCCTCTCCTACTGATTGAAATTATATGTACATATATAATTTCCTGTAATTAAGAAAATATACTTATATTATTATATGCACATAGATACATATACAAATATATCTGCACACACACACAATATTTATGTCACCAAATAACAGCTGCATCATGTCAGTGCTGTGTCTTGAGTGTGTGACTTCTGACCCTTCCTGTCCAGTTTGATCTTCTTAGTCTCCGAATGACAAACCCAGTTTTATTGCCTGCCCTGCTCTTGAAAAGTATAATTATTCTCTTCTATCTCTTCAACTTCCCTTCTATTGAGAGGAGGTTTCCTTGTAACCACAAAGGGAAGCTACAGTCTATCTCACAGGAGTAATTACCCCACCAACAGGCATCTCTGATCACAGGGCAACTGAGAAATATAAATGGCAGCATCGGTGTGCCTCTAGACGGGCAGAATTCTCCTAAATCAGAACTTGAACAAAGGAGAGGCTAAAGCGGTGCACTGAGTGCAGTGATTGTCCCCACCTTTGAACACACCCCATCCCCTGATTTGGTGTAGCTGTCCCATGGTTGGCTGAGAGTAGATTCCCCATTATCTCCGGCAAAGAGCTCTGCCTGTCCTAAGCCTATCAACAGGAGGCCATCCTTATTGCCAGTGCCTGGCCAGGTAGTGAGGGGCAGTCAAATGGTCAAGGTTGTTCAATAATAGGGGAAACATGCTCTTTCTCTTTGGATTATAACAGAGTTTTAGAGTTATAACTCTGAGTTATTAGCAACCATGTTATACCACAGAGTTATTAGCAACCATGTTATACCAAAAAGCAGAGTCCACCTTAGCATGAAGATGCGCACAGCGAGATGGAAAAACAGAAAGCGGTCAAACCATGGTATCACTAAGACATTACCCAGTTCGTATCGGTGCTGATGCCCATCCTACACCAGATGTCTGGTCTGTGAACTAATGAGGGGAAGTGGCCTGCCTGCTGCATCTGCTGCTGAACACCAGGAATGCAGAAACTGTGTGCTCAAAGGTAAAAGTTGGAATTCAAGAAAAAAATGTCATCCTGAAGATATTTTTTATGTGAAAACAGCACTTTCTAACTGTAGAGACTGATTCTAAAAAAGGCTGAGTAAATACAAAGTAATAATTTAAAAGTGATGAATTGTAGTGTTTTCAAGAAGCACGACCAAGTAGAAATAAGAAGCAGTATATACGGAGCCACATATAAATCTGATAAGGTTTCCAGACCCTGGGAAAGAGCAGAATATGCTCTGAGCAATGAACAGATGACTCGGTAGGTCTTTCTTCTTTTAAAAACTTTAATTCGTCTTCCACCTACAATCTAGGTTGTATTTTACAAAGCTCTATGTACTAAAAACATTACTCTCCCTAAATTTTGCATTTGCAACCCTTTTATCACATAAATTGAGGTCATAACCTAACTTAAGGCTTGCAGGGGCCACTGAAGGGAAAGGTATGGTTTCTATAAAACAAGATACACTAGGCA
Source organism: Sturnira hondurensis (assembly GCF_014824575.4). Taxonomy (NCBI): domain Eukaryota; kingdom Metazoa; phylum Chordata; class Mammalia; order Chiroptera; family Phyllostomidae; genus Sturnira; species Sturnira hondurensis. The sequence goes on along the minus strand of NW_028087015.1, from coordinate 18,885,312 downwards.
AAATAAATCTTTCCTGGAACTGGAATAGTTCTTGGATACAGCAATTTAGAAGCTAATCTCTCTTCCCTTTTGAAAATATAATAGCTTTGCATCTTGGCCAAAACAGATCAAATACTCCAACCATAGCTGTTGTTCCTCTCCTCATTCTCTTTCTTGAAGGACCGATACTCAGTTACTAATTGTACAATTCCGTAGACTTCATTTCCCAAACTCTTCTAGCACAGAGGCATGGCTTCATCCAGCAAAGTGACAGGGCCATTCTGGCTGTCCCATCTGGTCTGAAGGAAGAACAGGGCATTAATGTCTTCCCCTTACTCCAGGCCTTCTTCACTTACCCTCTTATAAAACTCATTACCTTCACCTCAAAAAGCAAGCTGCATCAGAGAGACACATTTTGTGGAACCCGGATGGAAATTCTAGAGTATGTTTATGATATGAGTATGTTCATAGACACTTTGGAATGCAATTTATAGGACTTTAACTCATTTAAATAAAGTGTAAAAATTTCAGGCATTTGTAATGCTGTTTTTCCTCAATTGATGCTATCTAGAGAGACATTTTCAGATGTATGATTTGGAACGGGCAGAATAATCTTGCCTGTCTCAAGATGTCTATCTTTTATAACAAAGAGATGAAATTTACTATGCTGACCCCAATACTTTCCCTCCCGCCCTTATCACCCTCTTTCCTCATCTTTTCACAGTGTCACCCACCAACACTGATGCAACTTGCATGAACAGATCATGTCACCGGCCGCATTTAAAACTCCCCAACAGTTCCCTACCGGGTTCTGACTCAAGCCTCACTCTCTACTGTGGACAGCAAGCCTTTGTGCGATAAACACCCACTGCCCTCCTCTCCGCACTCCCAGCAAGGATGCCCAGAGAAGGAAGGAGCCCGTCCATCCAGATCGCTGCTGTCCACAGTGCCAGAAGCCCTCGGAGAAATTCAACAAATACTTGCTGAGTGAACTAGGTAATACTTACCATGTACACACAGACTTGTTTTTTTTAACTTATCTGAATTACAAAACTAGCAATTTTTTTAAAACACAAAGAATCTTCAAGGACAGAAAAACAAGCAATTAATGTGGATCAATATCAGACAACGGTTTAGTGGAGAGTCTGAATGTTGACACTGGAAGCAAAGGACACTCATATGGCTCTAAGGTCACAGCCAAACTACTAAAAGTAGCTTATGGCCAAGCAGAACTCTGACAGGGGTTAAGAAGAAAAGAAAGTCAGAATAGATCAGAAAATAGATTCATTAGAGGTAAGGGAGGAGAATGCTGGGAGGAGAGGCGCAAGAACCCAGAGATGCGGCACCTGAGTAGAAGCTGGTGCCCAAGCCTGGACATTGACTAGGGCAGCCTCTAATATTTTCATCTCTGCTTAGAAGTCAGATAGGAAGCTTTGTCAGCTTTGCTCATGCCCAGCCCCCTCCTGCCACTGGATGAGAAGGAACAACAGGGCAGCAGACGCGATGCCCTCCTTCTTGGGTCCAATTTCTCTTGAGATCAGGGAGGGCCCAGAAAAGGGACATGAGATCATGGATAACAGTCAGGGCTGCACGTACATCGTTGAATAAATTTGGCATACAAAAGATAGTGTGGGAACAATAATGTAGAAAAATCTATATTTGAAAGCCGACATTCACCTTTATTTTAATGCAGGAAGAAACATAAAAAATACAGAAGTGAAGAATTTGTAACTCACTCTGAAAACTTAGAAACAAAACAAAACAAACTCTCTCTGCACACAAACATGTATCTTCATATTGCACATTAAATTCTACCATGATTTCTCCACCTGAAAGCAGAAATTACTTTAAGATGCCTTTTTCTTGGTTATTTCAAAAGCAGGCTTCAGTCCATTTGGCGGGACCATACATTCTGACTTAGCAGGTTGCATGCTGTGGAGAAAAGGGCCCTTGTTTGTACAGACAAGAGCACTTTATCCTAATCCTAACTTTGTACTTGAACAAACCACTTACTATCTCTGAGCCTTCATTGTTTCTTTTGTGATGCAAGAAGATTAGGGTGAGAGGTCCCCCAAGCTCGGAGCAGCCAGCCCCCACTGAGCATGTACTCCCACCTGGCTATTCCACACCGTGGGACAGGGCCCACGAGCTACCCACAGAGAGAACTGGGGCACCGATTGTGTTACCTTCCCAAAGCTTGTAAGGGGAAGTACCAGGCATTACAGGCCTAGGTCACCACACTACAGCATCTTCTTGGATTTTTATTATAATCTCTCGGGGAAATGCCCAAGTGCACTGGAATGAGGGTGCTTGGATTTGAATCCTTTGTCACTTATCACCTCCTTGACCTTGAAAAGATACTTAGCTCCACCTCAGTGTCCTTACTTACCACATGGGGATCAGAGTGGTGGGTTTTCTATGAATTAATGTATGTGAAGAACCTAGTCCTATGGTTTGGTATATACCATGCGCTTAGTAAATGTTAACTATTAATACTGTTCTAAGAGCATGAATTAATCCAGTTGTATTCTACTATGAAATTAAGGTCCTAGACCAGCACTTTAATCCAAATAACTTACTCTTCATCAATAATCAAATTAGAAAATTCAGACCAGGTCTCTTTTTCTAGGTGGTTCTTTCACCCCCATATTGACCATTCTGATCTGCCAATGGTTTCGATGGTTCCCCGAACTCTCCTTGTACTCTCTTCTAACACTTCTGCCAGTTAGTTTAGCAAGGCATCTTGTCCCCTCCTAAATATGACTCTAATCCATTATGAACTCCTCCATAACAACCTTTCCTGAGTTTCAGGGACCCCTCCCCAACTGAAACGCTTGTACCATTTATAGTCATTCAGTACTTAAAATTATAGCAATAGAAATTGACATTTATAGCCTTCGTGGGATTATACTAATTGGGTGTTTTACGTTTGTTTTTTCACTGTGCTGGCCTTTGTGCCTTCTTGCGTACCCTTGGACCATAGCTTCTCGTGCAATGCAGCGGGCAAAGAGACTATGTCCCCGGGAAAAGTTTACTGCTGATAATAACAATGCTCTAGAAGGCAGGACGTGAAAACAAGAAAGTCACAGTGGACTTCTTTTCACATACAGGTATTATTTTAAAATGCAAAGAGTAACCAAGATTCTACATCAGGGTACACAGAACCATGGAGAAGCATCACAAAGTAACTGCCGTTAGTAATGCGGATGGACACAGAGAATTAGGGGACAGGCCCGGCATGTCCAGTGTCATCCAGAACATTCCAATATTCAAAGAAGAAAGCTGGTGCTGGCATTTTTGTCAGCGGCAGCTGGAATCTAGTGTGTCACAGGGACAGGTAGTTATGGGAAAGCCAGTCTACAATTCTGAAAACCCGAACCCTGGATCACGTTGAAGGCCATCTGGAAATATCCATTGTAGACCACTTTTGTAGCATCACTCTCTTTAGGTACCTTAAGCTCACCTACAGCTTCATTGTCTCAGGCACAGTCCACAGGCACACTACACATTCATCTCCATCCCCAGTGGAAGCTGGGAATAAGAAAGCACGCTCCTGTTCCTATCCCTGAATTACAGGCATAAGGAATTGAGACTACCTGGTGAGTCGCTAATGAGCAGTCCCATCCGTCATGCAGAATGCACCTCCTTCACTACCCAGGAAGGAATAAAAATACTATTTCAAAGGGCAGCTAAGTTTACTGGCCAAGACTGCCCAAGATCAAAACAGATACACTTTTAACCTTTTCAACTGTTTGCTTTTCAAATGCTTTACCAAATTCTTGACCTCCCTGACCCACCATATGTCCTCCCTTCATATACTATGAAAAGGCTGGACAACCAAGATATTAAATCTCCTGTTCAGCCATTTCAGCCTCACAATATTTAACTCCCAATTGACTGCATGGCGTAGACAGCAATGAAAGCAAATTCCTTAAATTCTACCTAACTGGTATCACTGAGATCAACTCCAGGCCCATTATCCAATCAACAAAAAATATTAAGTGTCTCCTATATATGGAACGTATTATGAGCATTGGAGAAAGTAATTTACACAAGAGAGAAATCAATGGACTAGATTTTTATGACCATATAAGATCCCCCAAAATTGCCATTCGGTAGGTAAAAAAAGGTCAACCATTCCACTTGGTTCAGCCTAATAATAAACACTTCTTGAAAATTACACAATAAGGTTGGTGATGAGTATGACGCAACCAGATTTCATTGGATGGTGCTCAAGATATAGTCACTCATCCCGAATTCTTCTCTACAGCCTATGGTGTCAAAGTGAGTTACCAATACATTTATTTATAAAAATAACACCTATTCAGCATAAAAACAGAAAACAAACTTCCGATAACAAGCATGAAAAAACATCTGTCATATTAATTAAACAAATAAGCAATAACATCAAAACCTGTACATTTTTACATCAGTCTTTTATGCTATCTAACTTCTTACAAAACTCTTGGGAAAATCAGCTTATTAATTTCTAATCTAAATCTGTGCACCAGAATACTGAATGAGAATTCCACACTGAGCAGACAAAGACTAAGTTCTGCTAATTTCCAAAGAAAAGGCAAGTAAACGCAGCATCTGGAGGAAGTAAGAAAGAGGAAGGACCACATCAGGGAACGAAACGTGAGCAAAGGTTCACCAGCCCTCGCGCTGCAGTGAAGCTACCTGGCCTTCAGGCAGCCAATCCTCATTTTAAGGATTCTAGCATTTCTAACGTTAACTAGGAGTGTTGTTTCATTAGGAGAATGGTTGTACTGCTTCTCCTTAAATATTTCCCAGTGTTCAACCACATTGTGTCCACGCAGCAGCATGAGACAGATGACACTTCACCTGCAAATTTTATCCTGGACTCTGTGATTCATTCTACATGTTCATTTTCAAACACAAACAAAATTTTACTTCTATGCTAAAATGCGATGTAAGCATAGCATCAGTTGTAAACTTCTCCAAATAATGAAAATAATCTCTTGGTAATAAAATTTCTTTGCTCTCTGTGTGGCAAAGGTTTCCTTTCCCTCTGTGTGAGCTAAATGTTGCAAGAGAAGTTCAGTGTTTTATTCTATTGCAGAAAACCTGCTTGGAGGGCTTGGACTATCTGTATAGACACACAAATGCCCTCCCCTCTCTGATGGTCCACAGTCCAAATCTGACACCAGAAAACACATGGTCAGGAGCAAATGATACAGCACTACCACAAGCTTTCGGGGGAACCCTCATTCTAAATCCGAGCAGGAACTGAAATGGCTAAACAGTGTGGATTTCAGGTATTGCAAACAAGAGGGAAGAATACCTACCGTGGTGTCCAGCAGTACATTAGGAGCCTTATGTGCACAATCTAATTGAATTCTTCCTAACAACCTTATGAAACAAGTGTTCTCTCCATTTTCAAGGTGAAGAATTAGAGCATGGAAGTCTAACTGACCCAAGGTCACAGTACAAGTCCCTTGCAGAGCAGAATGAGATCCATTGGATTTCATTATCTTGTGCCACCATAAACGACATAGACAACTACCAAGTTTGGAGAAGAATATCAAATTGGAGTGGAGGAGGAACAGAAAAACGACCTAGATTCCAGTCCAATTTTTAGAATTTTCTAGTTAAGGGATTTACCATATTTTGCCATGGATTATGCACACTCACATTTTTGGACCCAACCTTCAGGGGAAAAATTTTTGTTTTAATTTTTTTATTTAATTACTGATCTATTTATATTTAGATATTTGTTTTTTCAATGACAAAGGTATTTTAACATTTATTTTGGAACATATGGATATTGTTATTGCTTTCTAGAGTTACACTTTTAACACATAAGTATAAATAAAAATTAAAAACATTTATATGGATATGGAATGAGTACTACCCACGTATAATGCTCATCCTTATTTTTCCCTCAAAAATTAGGGCAAAAATGTGCACATTATACATGGCAAAATAGAGGGTAAGTTCTCCGAGCCACAGTTTCCTCTGAGCATGAACATGGCGTTCACTGAGCACTCATTGAGCTCAAAGATTTCTGGGAGTCTCTGAAATGACTTCGGTGCAGTGGCCTTCCGGGGGCCTCTTCCCACCATGGGCAGATGACTGAATGTGAGGCCAATCTCATTCCTCACAAATTTCAAAACTCAAATCACAAGACCCAAGGAGGAGGGGACTGATGTCATTGAGAGCTCCCAGCTCCGCTAAGTGTGAGTGTGAAATGAAATCTGACATGTCCAAAGTCCAGCTTTGGTCGAAGCCTCCTAGCTACTTTTGAGATTCCCTCTTTGTCCTCTCCTTTAACAAGGAAATTATTTCCATTGCAGAAGGAGAAATCTGCACTTCAGTGATGCCCCATGACCTGTGAAGTTCTCCAGTCTTATCTGAGAGCCATCACAACTCATTACTGCCGAGGGCCAAACGATGTTGCAATCATTCAGGCCCGGGGAAACGCTGAACTCCAGGAAAACCAGATTTGAATCTCCAAAACACTAGGGGAATAAATGGGACAAGCTGTGGTCAATGTGGTCAAAGACTCATTCACACAATTTCAAAATGTGCCTATTTTACACAGAACTTTCCATGCTCCAAAGACAGAAGAGAAATGAGATGAGAAGTGAAACAATACAACAGTAAATTAGAAGCATTTCCCCAAACACGGCTATGTGACTCATTAATTTATACAACAGATACTGATTTACTCCCTGTTTTACAAGTAGGCATTAGGAGCTGGGAACCTACCAACAGCATCATTTCTGCTCTTGAGACATGTACCGTCCAGTGGAGGACTAACCTGGTAAACACAGCCACCCACAAGTGCAATGAACAAAGGCGGAGCACTCTGGAAGTCACTGCAGGGCCCCCTGGTGCAGACTTAGCTGAGGGAACAAGATGATCTGGAAATTTAGACAAAAGGCGGATGCACATCCCAAGTAGAGTAAAGTCCAGAAAGAAAAGAAAACATCCAGCGATTGGGAAACACATAATTTAGTGGAACTGGAGAAGATGGAAAAGGAAGGAAAGAGGTAGGAGATAGTTGTGAAGCAAAGTCTCACAGATCCTGATAGGGAACTTGGACTACATTCGGAGAGCAGTGAGGAGGCGCTGTTCAAGGGTTTGAAGCAGAAGGTGAGCACATCAGGTCGCAGAGAGGCTGGCTGAGCTGCATGGTACAGAATGGGCCGGAGAGGGTAAAACTGGAGGCAGTGAGACTGATTAGAGAGATACTATTGGAAGTAGCAGTTGTGGGTGGAGAGAAATGAATAATTTGAGAGACGGGAGCCCAGCAGAAACACCAGGAATATGTGATGGCAAAGCTGGGGTGAGGCAGGCAGAAAAGACACAGATGGCACCTAAGATGATCTTCTCAAGTGTTCAGAGAAGGAAATGTCACCTAGCATGTTACATATGGACACATGACGATGGGAGGTTCTCTGAATCACGCCTGCACCCACCCAGAGGCAACCAGAAAACAGACTCCAGATGGCACCACACACGTGCACCCTGCGATGACTCCACTCACTCTCCCCCTGCTGGTGCAGTCTTCAAACTCCAATACAGACCCATCCTCTCCACCTTTAGATCAAGCCCAACTAGGACTCAATGGCTCCCCTCTCTTCGACTTGCTTCTTCCAAGCAATTTTCATACCATTGTTGATTCTCAAAGTCAAAGATATCTTACGACATGTTATTTAAAAAAATCATTCTCTTAAAAAAAAACGCGGCATGGTCTTGAGATGATAAACAAAGTACCCATTGTAGTTGCTTTAAAAAAAACCCAGAGGATGAGGTGTCAGCCAATTTTTCACGGCAACATTCATTAGCTGTGGAGCAGATGGAGAAGCCACCGAAACACATGGGCAAAGTGTCCATAACTGCCATCTGAATCTCACCTCTGCCTCTGACCGCAGCACTAAGGACTCACGGGCGGAACCCACGGCTGGCTTGGGAAATCCAGCAAGAAACCAAAGCAGCTCCGTGGGCCACGTGTTGGCCTGACACCACTACCACCAGAAGGCTTCTTCGAGGACAGCTTCCAAAGCCATTCCATCTGACTTGGAGATTTACCAGCAAATTAAATAACACAATCCATCGAGCCTTTTTAATCACAAACATGCGATTTGATGATCCCTCCCCTGACTGCACACATTGTGTCCATGTAGGTGCAAGCGGGTTGCCTACTAATACCCAAGGGAACAGGCTGCTCAGGTCAAGAACTGGGACTTTTTCCTCTTACATATTCATCCTTCTTTCTCACCAAATATATTTTGTAGGTAATTCCACTAGTGACAACAAGAAACCCTCTGACATTTCTATTAGGAAATGGGTTTTTGTGCTCCACTCCATCGAGTTCACCGATTTCCATCTGAAGAATCATGAAGCAGCAGATTAGTGATGTCAGAAGAAACAGGAAAATGACTTGAGTTTAAAAAAAAGAAAGAGATTGGACTAATATCTTCAAAGTTTGTGCAAAGCAAGTTTCTGATGGCAGTGGCCTTCAGAAACTCATATTTTAGTAATTATTCCATAATTTGCATGAAAATGAAATATGGACAGAGAGGTCAGAGTACCATTTTAAAATGGGGGGAAAAATTCAGCCCTGCCTGCGGGGTTCAGCTGGTTGGAGTGTGGCTCTGAGGCCAAAGGGTCACGGGTTTGACCCCAGGCCCAAGCACGCACAGGAACGCAGCCAGTGGATGACTCTCTCTCACATCGATGTTTCTCTCTCTCCCTTCCCCTCTGCCTTCCCCCCTCTCTAAAAGCGGTGAAAAAAAATGTCCTTGGGTGAGGATAAAAAATCTGGGAAAAATCCACATATATTGTATATATGTATATGTATGTATATCCCAGCTGCACATAAACTATTATTGAATTGAGATTATAACATTATTTTGGCCTTGGGCCACAGTTTTTCTAAGTGATGACCAAAGTCATGGATTTACACACCAGTACTTTAAAATGTGTAGTCAAATAAGCCTAAAATATTTTTAAAGTGATAACCTATTTTGGGAATAATAGCACAGCGCTCACTTTAAAAATTTGACCATTTAGTTCTGACAGTAAATAAATCCTACAAGTCTCTCCGAAACCTACCAACATTAAGTAATAAATCTTTGAATTCGACATTATACCAGACATAATGCTGTAAAGTCAAAGTCTAGCTTTTACTTAGTGACCTCTGTTTTGCCTCTGCTGGACAGTAAATCTGATGCAAAATGAGCAAATATGGGTGGCTGAGTTTCAACCTGGCATAACAGTGAGGCTTTGTCAAGGATCCCAGAATGTAGAGAGTTTTTATGAACAAAAAAAGAACAGTTTGAAAAACAAAAACATATGCTAAACAGCTGGGGATGCGGGAACTAGAGAATGAGAAGGGTTTTCGCTTTAACTTGGAGACATTCGTTTCATGACAATTCCTTTAAACTGACCCATTTTAAAGTTTTCTTTTCTTTTTTAAAGATTTTATTTATTTCTTTTAGAGAGAGGAAAGGAGGGAGAAAGAGAGGAACAGAAACATCAATGTGCGGTTGCCTCTCACTCGCCCCTGCTGGGGACCTGACCTGGCCTGCAACCCAGGCATGTGCCCTGACTGGGAATCAAACCAGGGATTGCAGGCCAGTGTTCAATCCACTAATCTATACCAGCCAGGATGCTAAAGTTTTCTTCATTAAACTCTAAAATGGTTCTCTCTAGAAGGCACATGTTAGGGTAATAAAGATGCATTCATTCAATTAAGATATATCAAAGAGTGTTTTCACTTGTTACTAGCTTTGGGACCCTGAAAAATCAATACATAACTTCCCTGGACTTCAGTTGCTCCATCTGCAGAATGGAGACAATACTTGTACCTAACTTACAGAACACTTTAACCTTGCATCCACCATGCCAAAGCTGAGATTTATAATGATGAGTAAAGCCAACCAGATCCTGGTCTTTAGGGAGGCAGAAGACACAATTATGAAACAAAAAGAAATATAGAATTTCAAAATCGACAAGGACCTGGAAAAAATGCAGAGGGTATTACTGGATACAATGGGGGAGCCTATTTAGATGGAGGAATCGTGGAAGGCTTTGATGTTGAGGGGACCTCTGAGGTGAAATCTAAAAGATGAGAAAACCAATCATGCAAAGAGAAGAGTCGAGTACATTCCAGGCCAAAGATTTGGGATCTGCCCTGATGCTGGAATTTGCCAGGTGTGTGTGAGGAACTCAGGAGAGGAAGGGAGGGAGCAAATCTCGCAGTACCTGGAGGCAATGATAAAGGATTTGGCTTTAGTGAACCTCTCTGGTTTTCTAGGGGAAGAATAACAGTTTTTTTCGGTCTGAAAGATGGGGCTGGCTGCCGAATAGTGAATGGACCAGAGAGGTTCGGAATGAAAGCACCAGGGAGGCTACAGAACTCATTCTAGTGGAAAGTGAGGACTACCTGGCACAGCAGAGACAGGGAAAGTGGAGAGAAATGGATAGAAATTAACATACCTCCTGAAATCCCACAATGTCCACCTTGGCATTCTCTTCTCAGATAGCCCATTGACAAGAGAAATAGCTCAAAAGACAGTTTAGGTAGACCCTATTTTACTGAAGTTCTTCGACTGGCTCTCCTTGTGGAAGCCAGTGAGTGGCCAGTGAAGTGAACAGAGTTTTTCACAAGATAACTTACAGCCATGAAATGACGCAACAGGTCTGGCTGACTTCTTGGTGTAGGTTAGATTGCTAGCTGTAAGACCCATTATTTAGAAAGTAAAATCAAGATGCATAATGGCACTGAATCCACACTGTAGACAATTCTTCGCTGTGCTCACTGTAGATTGAATTGTAAGTTGTCTTTTGAAACAGGAGCTGGAGGTTTGGTGCCGTCCAGGACTCGTAAAGATCGGTTTCCCCATCATCGCTTCCTGGTAAAGTGTCAAAAGCAATAACTTTGCTTTCAGCTTTCCATTCACAAGTTCGCATAGGGAATACTTCTTGAAAATTATGTGCTTCATTCCAAACTATCACTTTGTGCTTTGGAAAAGACTGAAGAGGAGGGAGAGAGAGATGGGTGGAGGGGAGGGAGGAAGAGAGAGAAAGGGAGAGATGGAAGAAGACAGGGAGGGAGGGAGAAAGAAAAGGAGGGAGGAAGAGGGAGAAAGGTGAAGGGAGGGAAGGATGGGAGACAGAATATGAATATTAAAAAGGGGAGAAAGCTAAGGCATGATTTGTCATCACGCAGAAGTGCTAACGCTGGCTCCCAACCTCACACTTTGACTCCTCCATCAATCTTAATACCCCCCAGATTCTGTGTAGAGCAAATATGGAAAGAAAAAAAGTTCTTAGCCAAATACTAGCATCTAGCTTGGAAAAATGAGCTTCAAAATGACAGCACATATTTTTAAGGGCTTATTGGGATCTAATGAAGGGGACTGGCTCCAAGCCTTGCAGTTCCACATGAAAATGATTCCTAAGTAATCATTTTTACGTCATCTGCTTTAAAATAATCCAAAAGGAAGCTTCCTCCAGGAATAGCCATTCACTGCCATTTCACAATTAAAAATAAGATCACATTTGTGCAACTATCCTTGAATGGGAATTTGATTTAGATTTAACAAGATACATGCTCATGGGTAATGCATACCAATGAGTCTGACAAGAAATATTTAATATAATATGACTCTAGCACAAAACTAAATCAGTTCTAACAACTCATCAGGATTTATTAGGCACAATTTAAGCAATGTGACAGAGTTACAGTTAATGGTATCTAAGCCTTCCATGGGAGAAAAATGAGGATAAATTTTTCCTCCTCCTAACAACATATCTTAAGCACACAATCCATGCTCTTCTCCATTAATAACACCCCAAAGAAAAGCAAGATTAAAAATCCAACTTACACAACGACATTTAGACAACCGGGAAGTTTGTTAACAATGACCATTGAGATTCCTAAAATTAACGTTTAATTTTGAACATTTTAGTCTCTGCTTTGAAAATTATCTCCCAGGTGTTTTAAGAGGGCAGACTTTCCATGTGGTTCCTTTATCCCTTGGAAAATAACATGAAATAACAGTAACCAAGGTTATTCTTATTCTTCATCATTTCTAAATTATATCATTGATGTAACTCATTCAGTTGGTCTCACCTTTCTCTCTCCACAAGTAAAGGCAATAAGTAACCATGTGGTGCAAATAGGTTCATGGTTTCGCCTCAGGATAGTTCTTTTGGTCTTTTGTGTGTGTGTGTGTGTTTAATGCAACTTACAAATATGCTCCCTTCCTTTTGATGTGTTGCAGGGTGTCAAATTTCCCATATGCCAACCTTTCTCTTCCTTTACACTCCACCACTAAATACAGATACACATTTTAAACTAAAAGGAAGAATAATAATATAATTTGTTCATGATAAATCATAGGATAGAAACGCATTTGATTGTTCAATACCCTACAACAAGAATAGCTGAAAGGGGTTCCAATTAAAAGCTTGCTGAACCGGTACTCACGACACCACAAAACTAATTGGCATAGCAGCTTATGATTGCCGGCAAATGAGACCCGTTTGTATTTTTGAAAGAAACCTTTTTCTCGGGGGCATTTATCATACTCCGAGGACCCTGCTTTCCAGCCCAGAGTTTCCAATCAAATGGTTTCCAATCAGATCAACTGTAACTACAGTCCATCACAGTTTGGTGTCAGGACATGCCTACCTGAATCTTCTGATGATTTTTCTTCCTCTTCCCACTGCTCCCCCTCAAAAAAAAAAGAAACCAGGAAGTTCACTACTTTGGGCTAAGGGCAGCATGATGGGCAACTAGTACACCTGTCATGGGATTCATGGACCAGGATAAAGACCCTTAGGAACCAGACGAGTACCAGGCAAAACGCGATGAGCTCCTGCTAGTGACGCCCATGTGTTATGACCAACCAATCCCAAAGCATCATCGACTCCAAGAAACCTCATTATTACGTCTGGTCCAGGAGGCAGAACAAGGGCAGGAATTATGCGCATCTGACTCGGGCTTGAAAATCAAAGGAAGCTCAAGACCCAGGCCAACCTGCCGGCACATCTCTTCTTCAGAGATGAGTCCCAAAGATTCATTTTAGCCCACCCTTTTTCATTATGTCATACAAGTTCAGGTAACACAGTCTAGTATCCAAAAAAGTAATAGAAAGAATGTCCATTCATTCATTTATTCATCTGCATCCAATAAATATCTATTAGGGGCAATTCTCCATTAATAAGTAAATAAAATATTTAAGAAAAAAAGACTTCTCAGAATCTAGGCTGAGAAACTGCACAAGTTCAGAAGATTCATACCTAAGGCTATATATTCATCTAATCATTTGTAAGAGTGAAATAATGGGAAGAATACAAAACTGGTTAAGGAATCTGCCACTTACATCCAAAGGAAGATGACACAAACATTAAAATTTGACGCATTTATTGACACAGAAAGATGGCTACGACACTGTTCAATGAAACCGAGGTTAGAGGGTAGCACGTGCGGCATCGTTTTGCATGTACAGCGTGACGCTTATGTGGTTACTGTCGTATGAACATACAAGAGATTTCTCCTTTTTCCATACATAGAAGGACACAGAAAAGTTCAAATTGAACATTGCCCGTATGCTCTCCTTATATTATTAAATTATATCTCTCTAACCCAGAATATTAAAATAAATATATGCTTATGCTCTTCTAATACTGCTTCAAATTTTAGTTTATGCATTTCAATCTTTCATCTATCTGGAATATATTTTAGTACAAGGAGTGAGGTCACAGCAAGCCCATGTTCAGAAGGATTAGGTCTGGATTGTGGGACTGGGCTTCTGGGAGGGAGTTGTCAGGAACAACCTTGATTTCTCTCCCCCACCACCTCTCCCGGCCCCACAAACACTCACACAAGCATATAAACAAAGGGAGGAAAGGAGAAAGGCATACAGAAAAAGAGAGTCTTTTATTTTTTATTATTTTTTACTGTTGTTCAATTACAGTTGTCCACATTTTTTAATGTGGGAGGTCGGGGGGGTGCGTCAGGCAGCAGAGAGAGAAAGAGAGTCGCATTTATCAGAGCAACAACTGAGAGTCTCGAGCTGCAAAGGGACAGGCTGCTGAGCAGGCCTGAATGTTTTAACTCTGGGAGAAAGTCCACAAGGCCCCATAAAGCTGGCAAAAATGGCTATATTGTTACCCCATTCCTTCGGTTCAGGACAAGCCCTACAGGTTCTTCCTCCAAATGCAGCGTCCTGGCCACAGCAGGGAGGAAACCCGGTGGGTCCCCCAACTTCGACAACGGCACCACCGTCTGGTGAACACCAGGGGTGAGCAGGTGGGTCGATGGAAGGTGGGCATGGGCATCAGCTCACTGTTACATGAATTAGGCCCTTCAGGTATCCTCTAGCTCACAGGAAAGGGTTCATCTGAAGTTAATTTACAAGAATTACATAAAGAATAGCCAGTGAATCTGTCAGTAGCAGGGAATTGTGATGCTGATCATTACAAATGATACTTGGTGTGTCCAATATTATACTCATATACATCAAGGTAAAATTAATATATTGAGCCTGGCCCCTAACCCCTTAAAATATGAATTTGGTTTTATGTGAGGAAGCAAGTGGGCTCTAGACATCAGCTAGTGACACCTGCAGGTGAATGCTGGAACTGTTTCCACCATGACTGGTGGTTGGCAGAACTCACAATCTGGGATCTGGAGGTGTCTTTGCTGGGTCACCCTGGCAGCCTAGAGTGGGGCTAATGCAAGATTCCCACCTCCTGCGTGCCATTTTTCCTTCTACCGCACACCGAAATACATCGCTGCGTCAGTCTGCATCGCGAGACGTCCCGCCATGCCAGTGACTGCTCGCCTTGCACAGCTGAGGTCAACCACGAACAACCAGTCAGACTCACTGATGTCCTTTGATATTTGGTATCGGGAGACTCTCCACAGCCTCACAACATGCGTGAGCGGGGCAGTCGGTGAGGTTCCCAGGATCGTCGCCTCCCCTTCCTGTTCTAGCGCATCCCACACTTCCTGACCATGAAGTTCATGTTCAGGTTGACTTCAGTATTTTCCCCCGGGTGGGCATGGCCTGGGCACCTGCCCTGGGCACATGAGAAAGAATGAGTTAAACATTCCAAGACTCATTCCAAGACTGTAAAAAGATGGTTTCTCAGTTTGTTCATTGAGAACAGAAACTATAAACCTGTTTTAAGTAATAATAAAGCAAAGTGTGGTCGATTGTATTTTTCCCAAGATGACCACCCATTATCTGCTATCCCATTGTCCTCTGGACCTGCTGTGATCCTATCAAGACATAAAGTCTAATTTCCCTCCTCTTGAACCCAGGTGGAAAATGACACTACATGACCTCTGACATAAGTCTTAACAGGCAATGTTGTCCCCACCTTGGACACTGGAATAAACCACTCTTGAAATCTTTTATTGCTGGGTAAGCAGATTGACTCCATGAGACGGCCATTTTGTGAGGAAGCCCGAAGTAGCCTTTGTGGGGAGACCACGGGAGAGGTCTTGGGATGGGGGTGTGGGGGAGAGAGAGGGAGACAGACCAGCCACACCCAGAACTGCTCTGGCCTGGTGTTCCAGCTTCAGCCACTGCCAGGTCCCAGAATCACCCCGCCCAGGCCCTTCCGAGTTTCTGATCCACAGAAACCGAAACAGGTCACAAAATGATGGCTGTTGTTTCGAGCCGTTGAGTTTTCAGGCACTTTGTTATAGCAGCATCAGTAACTAGAATGCACTGTGACATAAAAATAAGGAGACTAGAATTGGTTTATTTGCAATGTAATTTGCACTATCGTGAAGCATTTTTTTTTACCTTAGAAAAGCATCTGTGTTTTATAACTTTCATTATTTCTCTTTAGGTACATTGTGTTTTTTTTGTCCGGATAAGGAATCCTAAGCTATATTCTAGAGCTATGTACTAATAGACAAATTTTGGCCTGTGGGAGAAGCAGCATCCTGGGATCTCATGTCCCACTAAGATGCCAAATATTCAGAGTCCAACAGCAATATATCCCGACTCCCCCTAAGGGATCTACTCCCCACACTGCTTATGGCCAATACTGCTCGCGAGCAACTCCTCACTTAAATGTGGTTATATACTAGTGACGGGGTAGAAAACCTCTCCCTGTCTGTTTTCATGGAGGGCGAGGAATATCACTGCTTCTTTCTTTCATATTGTCAATCTCCCATGGCCAGGTAGGGCCTTATAAGCCTAAAGATGCTTATGCCCAGAAATCTGAAAAGATGAAAATGTCAAAGAACATGACCCTGTTTAATTTCACCAACCAAACATACTGGCATTTACCAACAGGCAACAGACTTGTGGGCCGCAGCTGTATACCTACATGTATCTGTTTGATGTCGACTCACTCGCAAACAGGGAAAGACTATAACAGCTTAATGATTTTCTTCCCATCAAGATGTTCTACGCCATGTATGACAAATGTAAACATTTAGTCCATCTCGAACATTCCAACTGCATTTCATTCAGTTAATGAAACCACCAACATGTTAGAAGCTTTTTGGAAGGGAAAGGGAGGGGGCGAGAAAAGTTGAACATAGCCGTTTTGCAGACTACTACACCTGTGTTTGCTTTATACTGGATTGGAATTGTATCGATTTTAAACATATGGTGATCTGCTGTTTCCTGCTTAAATTATGAAAGTAGTTTGGATCTCTTATAGCATCGAGGTGGGGAGGCAAGAAACTCTCACAAGGGGGCAGGATGCATTTACTGCGCTCAGACTTTCCAGAACAATGTCTGAGGCCATCGTGATGGGGAGGTTTGTTTGGACTTTACAAAGAAGATACAGAAGTTCCAAATCCAACGGGCTTACACAAAACCACCCAAAAGGCCAACCAACCAGTCAGACTCACTGATGTCCTTTGATATTTGGTATCATGCCAGGAACAAAACCGTTTTTCTCTGCGATCAGGTCTCTCACTCTGGCAACCACATCCTCATCACTGCTCCACGGGGACTCTTGTCAAAGCACGGTTGTATCTTGTCTCAAGAAATGCATTAGTTATTTCAAAACATGGCCAATATGCTATATTCTCCACTTCTCTGTTTTATATGAGGACTTATTTTTTGGCAGAAAGTTTCAGAAATTTCTCTATTCTCACAAGAATAGCTCGAGGCACTTTCCCAGTATAATAAAGAAGCATTTTATGTTATGGGTGATGGCCAGTTAACATTTGTATTTCCCTGACGAGCTACGGCATTCCTATCGGCCAAGGGAAACACCTGCATAGCCCTGTGTTCCTAAATTACATCCATGACCCCACATCCCATAAACAAGGAATCAGAATCCAAAGGAAAAACTCACAGGTGCTGGGGAAAAACAGCTCTTTGCAAATCTGCACTGTGCAACAATCTCTTCAAAACAAACAAGATTGTAAGGGTGTAATTATACTTGGGAAACATGGACATCAACCCCAATAACTTGCAATTATTTTTATAATGCATGGGGTTTGGACTAAACCCGACCACAGATGAAAGCATTAAGGCAGAGTTCCTTGGAGACATATGGTGGCTGACAAACACAACAGATTGTGTTTGTAAAATAATTAGCCAGACCCTCTAACTTCTTTTTCTTATTTTAAAACACAAATTTGACCAAAGGATATGTGCAGAGCTCGACCCCGCTAAACTACTACATCCTTAGCCTATCAATACACACACACAATGTTTTCTGTATTGATGCTTCACACAGGAATTAGGGCAACACAGTACCCAGAAACTGTTTTAACTTACTTGAAAATGATTGTACATCTGTCTTTCAGAAGTCTTACTGCATGACATGCAATACCGCGCGCTGGTAGGGAACCAGTTACTCTTTGTCATGTATTGAATTATTTCCATTTTATCTGACTTTCAGGAGAAGGTAAGTCACAGCCACAGAAGCTCACACACACCAAAGGAAGAGAATAATTCCCCTCATTCCACTGAGGACGTTGGAAGCCAGCCTTTTGAAGAACCTAGATATTGTGACAGATACGAAAAACGACAAACTAGGCATTCGAAACCACGTTAAAATGATGTCATCAGGCACCACGTTAAGCCAGAGGGTCTGGGATGAGAGGAGGCTCATGACTAGACTAGAGAGAATGAGTGAACAGGCTACGCCTGTCAAAAGTTGTTTCATGGTGGGCAGATTAAAAGGAAACAAGTCTCTTAGGAGGCACTGTCAACAAGGCTGCTTCTCAAAATATTTTTCCACAAAATCTCATAACTTGGGAGTCTACGTTTAATAAACATAGACTTTGAGACTACATTTATGGCAAAAGAACTGATACTGTTTTCTTTCAATTCAGCTTTTACTTTAAAAAATAAATGATTGTATTTCTGTTATATTCACATCACCATGTCAGGAAAGGCCCAGGATACAAAGATAACCAGAAAAATCTCCTGTCCTTCGACCAGTTAAGAAATAATAGGAAATCAGGCCAGCAGATCATTAGTGAAATTAGTGATCTCACTAATGTCAGAAACTAGTGATGGCTGCTGTAATGAGACATACAAGCATCCGGAGGTGACTTTTCAGACTGACGGCTGGCACCCCAGACAGCGAGCTACCTCCTCTAAACTTTATGGCTCCAATGAGTTATTAGGGACAAAAAAAAATCATTCTTTTTAAAGGTGCCTTAAATGTCAGTGATGTACACCAGCTGTTCCGCAAACACTCTAGACCAACCATTTCGTTGCCTGGTGAACTCTGCCGTACGCTGAGCACTAACAACATCAATATTATCCTTAAGTCCAAAGCCGTAACTTCTTGCTCATTTATAAAGTCTAGCTACTTAAACTTTACCATCCCTACTATAAAAATTTAACTGTTACGTTTTAGAAGTCACATCTTTCATAAGGCTATGAAACGGGTGTGCTATAAACCCAGTGTGATAACTTAAAAATGATAGAATATGAAGAATTCTTCTGACAAATGTTATTTTTGACGTTATTTAATGTTCCAGTTCTTATTTAAAATATAAGTAAAACACAAAACATTACAGGGCAGCGTAAAGCAGGGGATGGAGAGCGTATTGTTGAGGACCAGGAATGTGAGCTGCCAATAACTTAACTCGAGGTTTATAGGTCTCTAGTTGTTCCTTTGTACAAAACTACAGCTATTCGCTCCCTAGACTAGTGAGCAACGAGACAGGCATATTGCATGTGTTGAAACAAAAAAAAGAGCAAGTAGCTAGGAATTGTACCATATTTCCCCAGAGACATAAACAAACAATGCATTTATTTCAACTCCTATTATTGCATACCAGCTTGAAAATAATTGAAGTGTATTTGAAAAAGATAACTACTATTGCCAGCCATCCGTCACAGAAAATGAAATGTCCTGCTAAGCAGCCCAAATGCTAAGGAGAGAGAAACACAAACTATATTTAAAGCAAAGCAATACTCACTTATTATCACAGACTTAAAATATAAAGCCACCAAGGAAGAAACATCTAATCTGAAATAATAAGACCAGCATTTGTTCCCCGAACACAAAAGGATAGTCTTTCCTGGTCACTAAAACAGAAAGCTATTATAACTGAAAAACCAAAACAAGAAAATACCAAGAAACCCTGTTTGAAGTGACTTTAAATTCCCTCGTGTGGCTCACCCCACAATCGAATTCCAGATTTGTTTCATATTTCAAGAAAAGACAGAGCGCACACACACACACACAAGTGATAAAAGCACATTAATAAATGCACAAGGAGGAGCCTGTACACGAAATCACATCTCCACGTCAGAATAAGTTAGAGGCAAGCCTTGCACACTCCGTAACTCGAGCTGAGAGAGACTCGATGTGGTTTTGGAGAGTTGGCTTTTGTGAATCCAGGGCTTTTCAGTCACAGCACTGCACCTTTTTAAAAAAAATCCTCATCCGAGGATAAATTTAATGCTTTTAGAGAGAGAGGAAGGGGAAGGGAGAGGAAAAAAAACATTGATGTGAGAGAGAAACACTGATCAGGCCCCACCCAACCTGCACAGGCCCCAACCGAGGATTAAACCCACAACCCAGGTATGTGCCCTGCCGGGGAATCAAACCCACAGCCTTCTGGTGCACAGGACAATGTTCCAACCAACTGAGACACCGGGCCAGGGAGGCAGCACACCACTTCGATCTGAGCCAGATCATTCTTTGTTGACAGGCTGTCCTGTGAACCCTGAGGGGTGTTTAGCAGCCTCCCTGACTCTTACCAGCTAGATGCCAGAAGCACCTCCTCCAATATGTGACAGCCAAAAATGTCTCCAGATCAGCACATGTTACCTGGGGAGCAAAACTGACTCCACTGAGAGCTACTATCCTAATCCAGTGATGACAAAGGAAATCCCATCCGGGGACAGGTACCTTTTGATTGTTTACATCGACTGTTTTACATAGCAGGTGCAATTAGCCTATCTCTGTCCAAGGTGCTCAAGCGAACCCACTGTGTTCCTTACTTAAAGAGACAGTGCCTGGGACAACAAAAAGTGGGAGCCACCATTATGAGTAAAACCCATTGTACACACATCTAGATGATACAGAATCTTTGGAAATGAAGAAAGAAAAGGAGAGGAAACACATCTCATGGTCATGAAAAATGATCAGAAAACGGAAAGATCTAAAAAATACTGGAAGACAGATTTGCAAGATGCCCCTTGTTTTTTAAAAGACAAATGATCAATTCACTTCATAAATATGCATTGGAAACATACCATGATTCACAGCATGAGATGCAAAGATGAAAGAGAAGTGCATTCTGCCATTTTAGGGAATTGAGGGGCCTGGGAGATCTGTTGTGTAGACCTGTGCCATTCTCAAACCCAGCTGTATATTCAAATCACCCGAGGGAGCGTCTTCAAATTACCAACAGCCAGGCTTGCACGAAAGCCAAGTCCATAAGCATCTGGACCCTGGACAATTATTAACACCTTTGGGTTAGACCATGAAAGATGGTCTTAAACTTGGACACAGATGGGGTGAGAGGTGGGGATGGTATTTCTAGTTAAAGAAATTACAAGAGAAAAAAAATCACATGATGAAAAATCAAGAACATATTACAGCAAAAGAATGAAAGCAAGTCACTCAATGACCTCCATTCACAGGCTCTGATGGGGCAGTAGAAAAGCATAAGATAGATGGAAATCAGAACCTGGGGCATGTTAAACTTTGTAGAGCATGGACAACCTCTGAATATTTCTGAGAAAAGAATAAACCCATACTTCCCAAAGTTATCTTCCCAAATCTCTACTAATAGCGAATACAGACACGACGATTTGGAGGGCCAGGGTGTCAAGTTTCACGTCCAAAGCAATAAGCCCAAACTAAAGCATGGGCTTCCCTACATTCCCGTGGGAATTGTCCTGGTTGACTCCTCTTCAGGCTCATCCAGTGTGGCTGATTCCCGGGATGGGCAGGGCTAGACTCGGTCGTATTCCTATTCTGGTTTGTTTCCCCAGTTGAGCCTGTGTTTGTGCATTCAGTTTTCATCTGTATGTACACAATCTGAAAATTCTCCACCAGATCTCACCTCACACTCAGAGTGGTAGCATTAACTGCCCATCTACCATTTCCCCTGGGATATGCTGAAGTAACCTCACACTCACCATGTCCAAAACTGAACTTATAATATGCCTCACACAGCCCAGTGTCCTTTACGTCCCTTTTCTCTGGAAATAGTACCACATTCTATCCAGTCATATAGGCCGGTCACTCTTGATACTGTCCCTTCACCCCGTACCCAATCTACCATCAGGTTCTCAGGATCTTACCTTGCACACCTTTCTCAGATTCTTCCTGCTCTCTTCCCCTCCACCAGCAACTTCGAAGCCCAACCTGCCATCCTTCTTCACTTGATTATTTCCATAAAAGTCTTGACTAACTGCTTCAAATTCAGGTCTTGCTTTCCTATTGCCAACAAAAAGTCACTACTTCAAATGCTAAAACTAACCACATCACTACCACTGTACTTAAAATTCTCCAATAACTCCCCACTGATCATACAATATGTGCAAAGTCTTCAGCAAGGCCTGGCTGTCCTCTCCAACTAGACACTAGTGTTTTAGTTCGGCATATTCACTTGCTTGCTCCAGCTTCGGAGCCACTGTATTTATGGTTCTGCCATCCAAACTTGGTCTCCCTGTTTGGACTATTAAACTTTTACTCACCCTTCAGGTCTCAGTAAAATCATCACTTCCTCCAGGCGTCCTTCCCTGATCTCCCTGCCTTGGAACAGTCTCTTCCAGCACACACACCCGCTTTTAAAGCACTCGACCTGGGTACATCCTACCTTTGGTTGACTAACGCTTGATGAAAGCATTTGATTCACACCTGTTCCCCACCAGTCTTACCAATACGTTGTTCCAGTAGAAGGTTGGGAGAAAAAAAAAAGGTATAAGAAAGAGTGTGAAGGAGATAGATTCAAGAAAACTTCTGATGCAGATGTACTAAATTTAAAAGGAAAAAGAAGAATCAAAAGTGACTGCAAAGATTTCACATCTGGATGACTAAGAAACATGAGCAACTAGTTTAGTATCCACACTGATTCCAATTGATTTATTTCATGTTTAATGTTATTTTTCTTTTTTCCCACCATTCCAACTCCCACAACAAAAAGCTCCAATATTTTATTTAAAGCAAATGACCAAAGGGTGGCTGCTACCAGAACATTCCATTCAAAAGCCCAAGTGCATTGGTACTCCCACAGTTAGACACACTCTCTCATTCTCCTGGCATTAAATATTAAACACCAACATATACTGAAACTTTACCTTAGGGCAAATGGAACTTTCTTCATGTAGAAATGTACAGTGCACGCATGAGTAATGAAGTTACTGTCTTCCTTCAATCTTTCATAGTTTATTTTTAGTCTTAATCTAATTCTAATCATCCCAAAATATTAACACTAGTGTCTACTATATCCCAACACATTTCTTCACAAAATAATTAAGTACATATCAAAAGACTGCTGAGATCTGCATATGTTTCACCCTAAAAGATACCCTTCTCTTTATGCTAGAGAATATTCGGTTGAACCTATATTACTTCATGGAAACTGGTAAGTTCCTGCTCAGTGTTTCTGTTGTTAAACCATATTTTATCCAGTTGTACTTTTATGGTGAAAGCACTAAAATATTTTTAAGACAAAGCTGTTATATATAATAAACCATTCTGGAAATAGTACAATTTATGCATTCATAAAATGTTTCTGAATTTAAAAAGATATATATTATTATGGAGTTACTGCACCTACCAGTGTTGCCAAATATTTGCAATATTTTCACAAAAATAAAAAGGACAGATATAGGCAATAAAAAGCTACCAAAGGATTTCTGGGAAAATAAACTGTACTCAGAAATCTTAAGGAGTTTCCTAGAGGAAATTAGGAGCTTCGTCTATCTCAGGAAGACACTGCGTGTAAGGCTAACACTCAAATCTATCTATCACTTTTATGATATGTCAATACGACTCGAAAATATCCAGCTCCATTATTTTTTCTTTGGTGGAGGAGTTGAGGGTAGTGGTACAGATGTTTGCTAATGCTTCCCTACATTTATGATAGCGTAAATCAGGGACATGTAATAAATCTTATATTCATGGACTCCAGAGACGTGAGACCCACTGACACGACTCCTGATGGCTGACTGACTGAAGCAGGGCACCCAACAAGGTGGACAGGACATCCCCTAACGACATAAGTCATCTGATTTATGTTAGCAGAGTTTGTACAAGACCATTGAGTTTTGGAGGAAAACAAAGAAAATTCCAGCGTAAAACAGTAAGGCTGCCTTCCTGTGCAGTATGGAGGGATCGCTACTATGCGATTCCACTATGATCAACGTTACCTACACTATAAAATAAAATAAATATTGTTACTGTCATCTTCCTTCTTTATACCAAGCAAACTGAAACTACCATTTCACTGTGACTTTTTTTAATGGGGGAAAAGATCTTTTTCTTTTTCTGAGCTAGGGTGACTATCTTACTGGCAAGGTTGAGAAACTTCCCTCGAAAGTTCCTCCTGCAAGACTCCTTGCCGCCCCCTAGTTCTCTCTGTTTAGAGTAATTGAGAATGTGTGTCCTTTTGTAAACAGTATGCATTCTTCACAAACTCAAATACATGGGAGGGCCCAGAGTCACTCCATACAATTAAGGAAACATGTATTGACTAACTGCATTGCTCACTGGGCCTCAGAATAAAAAGTAAATAACAGCTGAACCGTCTCCTTTCAAAGACTTCACAGTCTATTATAGCAGACAAATACCTGCTGTAAACACAAATGGTGAGACGCCAGAAGTGTGCCCAGGTGCTGCAGGACACAACAGAAGGACAGGAAATGCTCAGTTTTGTCTGATGAATTTTGGACCTGGCAGAGTTTGTTCAGGATATATTCTCTGCATGCGTTCCAGAGCCTTCCCTAACAACAACACCAACAAAAAATCTGTTTATATCAGTAAACTCACATTAATATAAATTAAGAGAGTCTTCCTTAGAGGTGGAAATGTAGAAAATAGAGTTAAAATATATTCAGGCTGGACTGGGAAAATCCATGAAAAAAAAAAATCAAGGTTGATTTCAGGATTCCAGTGTCCACGCCCCTTTCTTTAAGCCATCTGCTTTCTGAGTTCATGGTCAGTGACATCCAGCCAGCATGACAGCAGCCCATTGCCATGCTCAAAGCCCAGAACTGAAGCCATCGCCCCAAATTCCCACATCCCAGGGACACAGCTCTCCTGAAATCTGTAGACTACAATGCGGACAGTCCTTTCTCAAAGTCAAAAATGACACTTCATAAACAGGGCTGCTGGCTACTATCTCTGTCTGCTGTTTCAGGGTGAGAGCTGGGTCGGCCCCTGCCCGCTGGAGCCGACTTCCTGCTTAGTGAGAGGAGTGTGGCCCGGAAACAGCTGGCAGGAGGTGGGGCCCCAACTGGAGGTTCGGTGGAGGCTGTTCTGAATGTTAGTGGATTCTGTCCTTGCATGTCACGTGTAAGGCCACTAAAAAAAAACTTGCAATTACGAAGTGTTTCCACTTGCCCTTTCTGATTGTATTCTCATCATTTTCTAAAGCAAGCATTATTGTTTCCATCCTAAAAATTGAAAACTAGGCCTCAGAAGGTTAAATGGGTGTGTCAAATTTCCTCCAACGGAAAATGTTAAAAACATTTGGATGGACCAAGGAGCCCTGACACCCAAGGTCGCAAACGAGTGAGTCACAGACATTTTTGGTTTGGCCCACTTGGTGTTTCTTAAAATGAATACTAAAATTCTTTGTAAAGTATTCAAAAGTTGGATATTTCATATAAAAACACAGATTTCTCAGATCCCTTGAAAAATTGGAACCCAGAAATTCCTGACAATTCTGGGACAATTTTCTACCCTAGTAACAGAGTCGGAGATGGGGCATTTGCAGTGGCCACAGTCTGCTCTCCACCCGCTCCACTCGCAGACGATGTACTCATCTACCTTACCTGCCTGGCCCACGAGACAAAGTTGAGTTTGCCACTCCACTGCTAAGCTCTGTTGCAGTGGGGGAAAGCATCAGTGAAGACAGCGATCTACAGAGACAGAGGGTGCCTCACCCAAAGGCTCTTAGTATTCTCTTTGATGTCACTGATGTGGTCCCAGGGTAATCCCTCACCCATCACACACTTCATCTAAACGTCACCTGCTCAACAACTCCATGCTACCACCTCTTTGGATCTACACAATGATAAAAAAATGAAAACACTTCCTCTGAAAAAGTCGGCCTATTCTCTGGTCAAATCATCTTGCTGTTAAAAACTATTTACCAATTTGCGGAGGGGAAAAGCCATTGAATTCAAACCACTTTCTCTAGCCCTACTTCTACCTCCTTATTTTAAAGCAAACAACTTTGTCTTCTGGTGTCCTGCACCTGTTCATGCTCTGATGATTACTTGACAGGTCAAGGTTAAGAGGTCTTAGAAGAGTCCCCCAAAGTCACTTCCATTGTTACTAGTATAGTTTTAAAGAGATGGTAGCCAAGCTAGGACCCTTATCACAGTTTATTTTCTACTAGTTCAAAGACATTTAAAAAGAAAAAAAAACTGAAAGCCCCATTGATTTAATTGACAGAGTGAAACTCTTGGTTAGGTTTTATGATTTCAATTCCATTTTGGGACTTGAATCTGCTGTAGAAAACAGATGTTTAGCTGGTAACACAATGGCATTTGCAAGTTCCATTTCATAGAAAAATTACAGCACAGCTATAACCCAGAAGCTCCGTAGGAACTGGCCCACACAGTGATGGTCAGATGAAGGACAACTGGTCCCCAAGTCTCAGCTGAGGAGCCGGGGGGGCTGCAGAAAACACACCCCACAACCTGGCACTGGAAGGGGTTTTCTCAAAAGCTGGAAAAACACAGGGACTGCCTGAAGCAAGAGGTGGACGGCCCATGATGCCCAGTAGCGCTAGACGGCCGCCGACCCTGGTCACCTTCTTTATCTCGCAGGTGCACACACTGAATTCAGCAGAACTGAACGATTCAAATGACAAGGAAGATACAGGGAAGGGGTCTCAGCGTAGATCATGTAGATCCCCAAGTAACGGCCACTGAATGTCAACCTGTGAGACGGACACTCACGTGTCCTAATTAATTCAATTCAACTAATACAGTTTCATTGAGAAAAAAATAAACCTCATGGATTTTGTTTTCCAGCACACCAGGAGACGTTTTTAGACATATTTCATTTATATTTGGACAAACCACCTAATTTTTTCTGGCCTGTTTCCTAGTGTGTGAGATGAAAGGATTTCATTCAGTACCATTCACTTTCCTTCCAATCTGGTTGTATGAGTCTATGGATCTCTATTTAGTTCATATATTTTAGAAATAGCAAAAATGAAGTTTTTTTCTCCCAAACATTTGAAGTATTTACTATTCTTATCTACAGCTTGGAAGAAAAAACCCAAACCCACTTTTGCAAGTGGATAAAATGTATAAACCATGTAAAAACCACAGCAGTCATTAATTATCCGTAGGAATAAAGTCCCAAAGATAAGGTACAGGGTGGGATGAATAGGCCCAGCACAGAGGGTGTTTAGGGCGGTGAAACTACTCTGTATGATGCTGTGTGTGTAGATACACGTCATTCTACATATGTCTAAAGTCACAGAATGTACAGCACCAAGAGTGAACCCTGACGTAAACTGTGGACTCTGGGTAGTGGCCTGTCCGTGCAGGTTCATCCACTGTAACAAGTGGCCCACGCTGATAGGGGATGTTGGTGATGGGGGAGGCTGAGCATGCGCCAAGGCAGGGGGCCTATGGGAAATCTCTGGACCTTCCTCTCAGTTCTGCTGTGAACCTCAAACTGATCTAAAAAATAAAGTCTTAAAAAAAACAAAAAAGAAAAGACATAAATCCCCCAAAGGGATGCTGATGAGCTGCTAAAGTAGTGAAATTGGTGTCCTGGAGCCCTTACCGTCAATAGGGTTAAAACGGTTACACGAGCGGCAATGAAACAGATCAGCAGTAAATGCACACCACTCACACAAAAACGGCCATTCCCTTAGCTCCCCCACTGGAAGAGGCCTGTGTGACTCGATGCCTAAATCAGGGAAGAAAACAGTTCTCCAGTAAACCTTCTCTGACAACCTTTCCACACATTTAAGCACAGCATTTATTTCAAAGGTGATTTGCAGGTTTCCAGGAGAAAGGCAAATCACTACAGATAAGTCACCAAAGGCAGGAAATAGTCCAGGACACCAGCACGGAGAAGCCCCTGCCGTCTGAACCACTTTCGAAGACAACAGAAAAGCAGTCATTTGCTTTTTTTCAAGTGCTTGTGATATCTGTTCATTTGCGATAAAATATATCTCTTGGAAACTTGCTTCTTGTAAAAATGCAGGGCTTATGGGGTTGCAACTAAGTGTCTGAGTCCCGAGACTCAAGTTCACATTTAGAAAGCCAAGGTCCTTTCTACCCCAGAGTGTTTGCTCTAAGTCACGTCCCACATAACCGTACCTAGCTCGGAGCTGTGCATGTGGTAGTTACTCAAGTTTGCCAAGTTGAATTAAATGCTTTGCAGACATCCTTGGGGAAAATTACTCAACTATTGTTTGGCATTCCAAAATTGGCCTGCCCAAATAAAACAGGAGAAGCCAACGGCACTTATAATTGAAATGCTGGTGGTTCATTTTTACTACTTATGCTCAAATTTAAAAAAAAAAAAAAAAGGATACTGGAGCCCAGGTTCTGGGAAACCTGCTCAGTTGAAGTCCTATTCCCATCCAAATTCTCTTCTAATATAGTTGTGAACTTGGACCCTGAACTCTTCTATCACTATAACATAAAAATGTCTACATCCTGAAGCATTTTACTCCATCTTTAATCTATTTTCAACACAGGACATGGAAGAGATATGAATTTTCCAGGATGGATTTCTGTAAATGTCTTAAGTCTCCTGCCTTCCATGTCTTTTTTCTTTCTGTCCTTTAAAAATAACATCTTTTTTGACATGTGGAATGGTTAATTTTATGTGTCAATTTGGCAGAGTCACAGGGTGCCCCGTTATTTGGTCAAACATTATTCCAAATGTGCCTGCGAAATATTTTGAATGAGATTAACATTTAAATCAATAGACTGAACAAAGTAGATTACCTTCTCTAATTGGAGGGCGGGGCTTATCCAATCAGTTGAAGATCAGAATTGAACAAAAAGGTTATCTTCCACCTTGACCTGGTGGCTCAGTTAGTTGGACCATAGAACCTTACACCAAAAAGACTGTGAGTTTGATTGCTGGTCAGGGCACATACCTAGGTTGTGGGTTCGAACTCTGGTTGGGGTGAGGATGGGAGGCAACTGATCTATATTTCTCTCTCACATCTGTTTCTCTCTCTCTCTCTCTCCCCCTCTTCCTCTCTCTCTCTCCTCCCTTTTTGCTCCTCCTTCCTCTGCCTCTAAAATCAATAAATACATTCTAGAGTTAGGATTTTTAAAAAAAGAAAACGAGGCTACTCTTCCTGCAAATAAAAGGGAATTCCTCCTGCCTGACTGTCTGGATCTTGAACTTCAGTTCTTTCCTGACTTTGAACTTGAGCTGAATCATCAGCACTTTCTGAGTCTGACGCCAGCTCTTAGTCATGGAGGGTGAGGGAAGTCTCAGGCCTTCAGACTCAGACTCTAGCTCCATCACTGGCTCCTAAGGGTGTCCAGCTCGCCCACTGCAGACTCTGGAACCTGCCAGTCCTCAAAGTCATGTGAGCCAATTCCTAGTGTGTGTGTGCATGTGTGTGAATAGTATAATATATATATAATATATATATATATATACACATGCATATGTGTGTATATACACATATATAATTCACCCTTATCTGGAGTTTAGCTTTCCACAGTTACATATACATATGTGTGTGTATATTAACTCACCCTTATCTGAAGTTTTGCTTTCCATGGTTTCAGTTACCATCAGTCAACTTCAGTTGAAAACAGTAAATTGAAAACTCAAAAAATAAACAAGTCAAAAGCTTTAAATCATGCACCATCCTAAGTAACATGATAAAACCCGTGTCCATCCACTCTGTGCACATAGGATATGAATCATCCCTATGTCCCCATATGTGCCACCTGCCCATTAGTCACTTAGCAGCTGCCCATTAGTCACTTAGCAGGTTATTGATCAATCGTCAGGGAGAGAGACCACATTCACATAACTTTTATTACAGTGTATTGTTATACCTCTATTTTATTAGTTATTGTTGTTAATCTCTTATCATGCCTCTTAAATTAAACTGTATCAGAGGCATGTACGCACAGAGAAAAGCAGTATCAAATATGCCAGGTCTGGTATCCATAGTTTCAGGCACCCACTGGGAGGCTGGAAACACATTCCTCATGAATTTTATTGGTTCTGTTTCTCTTGAGATGTATAGCCTCCATAATCACCATGGGTAGACAGACAGATACACGGGTATATAGACAGATATAGGTATAGATGATATAGATACACACACACGGTTGAGCCTTGAACAATGCAGGGGTCAGGGGCGCCAAACCCAAGCACAGTCAAGAATCCATGTGTAACTTCTGATTCCCCTGAAATTTAGTTGCCCCTCGGTATCCTCAGGGGGTGGCTCCAGGAACCCCTGCACACACCCAAATCCGTGGATGCTCCAGCCCCCGCAGAAAGTGGTGGAGTCACTGCGTACAGTCAACCCTCCACATCCATGGACGCTCAGCCTCAGTCAAAAACAGCACAGGCACTTACTGAAAAAAATCTGTGTATATGGGGATGTGCGCAGTTCAAGCCTGTGCTGTCCGAGGGCCAACTGTATACTACACACACACACCTGTACATATACAGCTATAAATACAAACATCCTATTGGCTCTTCTCTCTGGAGAACCTTGAATATTACAACGGGCCATGGAGGGTCTTGAACAAAAGCCATATTTGTCACTTTCTCCTCTCACAAATGCTTATAAGCAAAGCCTAAGCTCATTTTGCTGAATGAAAATGAAGGTTTCCTTTCATTTAAATATTACTTTTCCTCAGCTTCATATTTTTACTGTAAAAACATGGTGTCATGTTAAAAACAGCCTAAGTTTCAACAGATATTTCCTTCATGGAAGCCTGACAGACTTCTCTTAAGCACAAGCTAATCATTGTTTTACGGCTGGAAAAATCATATCAGAAAGACAGGAAAATGCAGCCAACTGCCATTCACTTGAATGCCATTTCTCACTCTAAAATAGGAAAATCTACTATTTCTATTCCCATTGCTTTTAGTAGTTGCACACTGGAAACAGCCATAAATGCTTAGTTTTATTTAGTGTTATCTTTATTTCAAAAATAAGCCATGTATATAAATACATCACGTTTTTGTGCATTGAAAGCCTTAAAACATCCACATTTTTTACGAAGACCATGGAGCTGTTAACAGGTCTCTTTAACATCGGTGCTGTGCATCTTACCACAGAGCCAAAAGAGCAAGCCTTAGAACGCGCGGATGTATTTCAGGCATATCGGGCAGCAAAGTACAATTTCATCTGTGCAATTCCCGCTAAACGGACTTCCGTGGATTTGGCGTCCTCCCATCCCTGGATCCTGGCCCACATGGAATGTAAGGGGAGAAAAGAAGAAAGGGGCAGGACCGCGCACAGAAGAGTTAGCGGCGAACAAGTCACATTTTCTGTATTGAACGCAGGTTCATGCTCCGTTTCAGTTCCTGTTTCATTCCTTGCTATAACCGATATTGCGAGTGCGTGTAGCCATTATTTATTTGTTCAATAAATCTCATGAATATTGGCATTTACTTTATGGAAATGTTTTAAAACTTATTTTATTTTACTTTTCTATTGAATTTATTGGGGTGACATTGATAAAAAATTATATAGATTTCAGGGGTACAATTTACTTTTAGGATGGGTGTTCTATGAGAAAAATTAGCAGAAGGCTCACTAAGTACATCAGATGTGCCCACACATCCGTGTGCACATGTAGATACTATTGACGCTGTGATTTTCTGCTGTAGATTGAGGTTGAAAGTTATTTTTAAAAGCTAAAGCCAGCCCTGGCTGGTGTAGCTCAGTGGATTGAGCGTGGGCCTACAAACCACAGGATCGCGGGTGCGATTCTCAGTCAGGGCACATGCCTGGGTTGCAGGCCAGTTCCCAGAAGGGGACTCACGAGAGGCAACCATACATTGATATTTCTCTCCTTCTCTCCTTCCCTTCCCCTCTAAAGATAAATAAATAAAATCTTAAAAAAAAAAAGCTAAAGCCAGAATTTAAGGATGACCATTTACACCAAAATGGCAAAAAAGAAAACAGCCCCGACAACCCACAACATTCTGTTTTGTAGGCACATGACAAAAATGCACGTTGTGTACCACACATGCCGAAAACCCTTCGACAACAAGAACACTTTATCCCAAGTTTTGAGGAAGACAAGTTGGTAACCAAATGGTTCTATATATCAGAAAAAATTTTGAGCAATTCAAAAGTAAAAAATTAAAAAATCACTCACAATTTATCTGTTAAACAATTCCCAATGGCCGCATCTAAAATGGCTTCATGAAAAATGAATTTATTTATTTTAAACGCTGAGCCTGGACATTTTAAAACATGATGAGACATTCATACACAGAACGAATGAATACAACCACCTAGTTTTATTTTAAATATTTAGAAAGTAAAGGCACAACTCTGGGGCTTGTCATATTTCAAGAGTATTTCAGCCCAGAACTTCATTTTATGAGGCACCAAGCCTTCCCAAGCCCAAATAATTCCCCAAGTACCTTAGATTCATTTTCCACAAGCAAAAAAGGATCAATTTTAAAGTGCAACATTCTGCTTGCCAAAACATCAGCCAGTCAGGAATGTTCAAAGGGGCAAGTTCAAGTGGAGACTTCTGATTCCACACGGGGAGCTGGAGAGCACTGTCTTCCGGCAAACTCCAGAAGCCAGGAGCATAGAGGGAAAGGGGACGACATCCCATAAAGAGAACTTGGCTTCTTCAAAGGTTGTTTCGAACGAGGAGAGTAAGAAATACTTGCAATAAACAGCTGCAATCGGCTCACAGTGCTGCTGTTTCGTTAGCGAGGCCTTAGCCGCTCCAGTAGTCACAGCCAAAGGGAATGGAGCAAAGCTCGGAAGGCATTCTCCAAGAATAGTCTGGCACAGAAAATAAATGGAAGGCTTGTTTCTGCTTTACCTGCAGGGCCTGGTGCATAAACAGCACAGCACAATCCATATGACAAAAGGGGTTTCAAGGGTCAGCTCCTGCTGTTCTTGTTTGTATAATAAAGTTCTACTGGGTCAAGTAGAAACACGAGCCCAACTCTGCACTATGCTAGGTACGGAAGATGCAGAGAGGAATGAATCACTATCCATGGAAAACCATTTGACATACGTAGAAAAATCCAGCAGTCCCACCCCCAGGAATACACACTAGGGAGATACCTCTGCACCTCTGGAGCAGAAGACACATAAAGCACCGTCCAAAATGGCAGGAGTATGGGTAAACAAGGTGTGCTGTATTCCCTAACCATCCCTTTCAATGCCGAAAACCATTCCTGCAAACCAGGCTCCCTGCACCTTTCATGCCTTACTTTTCTGAAGAACAATTGTTGATATCTAATATATGAACGCTGTAACAATTTATTTTGTTTAGCACCTGTGTGTCCACCTGAAACTTAAGCTCCACGAGGACAAGGAGCCTGTCCTCCACAGGTATTTACTGAATTCTTTCCACATGCCCATGTTTGATTTATTGCTGTTTCTGGCCACAGAGCCAAGAACAATGTCTGGCACGTGGAAAGAATTCAATAAATATGTGTGGAAGGAAGGGAGGAAGGAAGGAAGGAAGGAAGGGAGGGAGGAGCAGAGAGAAGGACAGACAGATAAGAAATTGCGAAAAACAGTGAAAATAAAAGAATTATGTATAGCTATAAGCTTCAACATGGGCAAATATCATGACTATAAATCTAATGGGGAAAAAAGTGAGATATAAAAGAATACATACAGTATGATTCCATTCACATTAGATTCCAAACATGCAAAATTAATATTATGGTATGTACAGAAGTGCGAAAACCGTGACTAACAGAGGTGTGATAGACAGCAATGAGGAGGTAGATGGCCTGGAGGGGCGACGGGGTTGCAGAGGGAACAGAGAGGACTTGCACGGGCTGGTAATGTTCCATTCCTTAAAGTGAGAACATTATCATTATTCATCATACCACATATGTAGTAAACATGCTCATGAATTTCATAATTGATGTAAAAATACCAAGTCACTTATGGAGCCCACATTTAGTGAGACAGCCACGCCCAACAAGATATACATTCCAAAGAGGGTAAGGTCTTAGAACGGTGAGCAGGCAGCTGGTGAGGCTGGACCCACTGTAGTTGTAAATGCTTTCTTCTGTTGTACCCCGGTGGGAGGAACAGGCCCCCCGTGCTCACTTGATGTATATTTCTTAAACCCATAGTTCATTGGCTACTATCACTTATCAAGATAAGCATTTTAAATAATTGTTCATGATATTTTAAAGAAGAAACTCACCCACCTTAAGGAGAATTTGTAAGGTTAAAGCAAATACACACAGCAATATTTTATTAGGTATTCTTAAGGTCACTTGGGTAGGTGCTATTAAGGACTGACGGATTTACCCTGAACAACAATAAAAAAAAAGAATTGACTGACTTGACTGCATGCACAGATTTGTTCTACTGTATGTTCATTCATTACCCATTCAGAAACTATGCCTGAGTAACAGCCACGTGCAAGATACTTGCTAGGTACACAGGGACACACAAACGTCTGAAAGCCGTCTTCAATGAGCTTACATACTCGTGTTAAGAAGTGTACCTAAC
Source organism: Sturnira hondurensis (assembly GCF_014824575.4). Lineage (NCBI taxonomy): Eukaryota > Metazoa > Chordata > Mammalia > Chiroptera > Phyllostomidae > Sturnira > Sturnira hondurensis. The sequence goes on along the minus strand of NW_028087015.1, from coordinate 18,851,015 downwards.
AAGCATATTGTGTACACAGGTACCAAGGACACCCCCAAACAATGAAAGTGACTGTGGTGATAGGGTTCTATGTGAAGTCAGGAGGGTAGAAGCAGTTCATTCTCATGCAAAGAAAAAAAACACTCCATGCAAAGAAAAAAAAAGCTGAATGCCGCCTTGGCGTATCAGTTCTAATCTTACCGTCAGTGTAAACAGTAATCGTTCACGCTTCCCAGTGTTTTGCTGCCGAAGCAATCTGCATATGCTGCAAAGCTTTCCAGTCTTGGCCCTAACACCACTAATCTTCTTTTTTTTTATTTTTGTCAAATATTTTGCTTTATCACACACTAGGTGCATTTTGAATACTTAGGTATTTGGCAAAATAGCTTTTTGTCCCTTGTTTGTGAGATACATGGACAACTTCCCCATAGAATAATGAAAAACATCTTCTACACGATATCTCTGAATCATTTTTAGTGAATGTTACTTAGGGTAAGTCACTTAAGTTCTGTGATGGCATTTTTATTTACAAATTAAGAGAGTTAGACTACATATACAGAGACCTTTATGAAACACACACCCATTCATATACAGGCACACACATGGTATTTTCCCTGTCAGTTTCTTGACTCTGTGGTCTTCAAGGGGTAATGATATCTATGCATGACCCGCAGCTCTTTCACAGTCTCACGTGAGATTAAACTGAATGGCAAGCGTTGATGGGTTTCCATCAACGACTATTTCCAGCTATTTCAAACGTGGGCCTCCTACCAACAACATCACGACTCCTAATGTGTCCTTAACTTCCACCTTTTACCTTCCTATGAATTCTCCTTCCCGAGGCACAGCTTGCTTCTCCTGGGGTGTCCAAACAAGCAAACTTACTGCCACAAAGACCACCTCTAGGACTACTGCTGAGAATGGCCCGTGTGGATGGAGTGCTTTGCATGTGCCAGGCGCTGCCTTGACAGCTTTCCGTCCGTCAACTCATTTACTCATTTAACTCCCGTGACAACCTACAGGAGTTAGGCACCTTGTGGAGACAACAGGGCCCCTGCATGGAGAACCCAGGATCTGAATCCCGCTCCAGGACATCTGCGCCTTACTCAGCACTCTCCTTGTCAGAAGTGTGGATTTGTGCCGACGTACACACACATTTGATTCATGTCTGAGACTCAAAAGGATAAAGAAGCAACCTCAGGATAAGACAGGAGAAAATAATTATTGATATAAAACCAATCCAATTTAAACATCATACACGGTGGATTTAATTCCTCCCCTATGGCCTCACCTACCAGAGGTTGCCATTGCTTGGAACTAGATGCGAGGCCCCGGGTTACTGAGGAGATGTGGGTTTATTTTTGGAATCCAGATGTGGTGTGGGGAATGGGCTATTTCCATATTCAATCCCTTGGGCCTAGGGAACAGGGTACTTAGAGACCACATATGCCATGTAGAGTCAAACCCAGCCTGGCACCTGTGTGACTGATTCCCTTGGCAGGCTCCCTTTGGCCTGGCAGCAATAAATAGCAGGGCAGGAGCCAGAATCCATGCTCTGCATTCTGAAGGGAAGTGAGGATTTATCCCCTTGGAAAGCAAAGGAAAAACCCGCCCAACCTCTTCTGGCTTCAGGAGGGAGCAGTTGAGGCCTTGCTACCCGCCGCTGATGCTGTTAATAAGATCGTCGCTGTGCAAAACAACCCACTTCATGGTTGTTTTCTGTCCTTTTTTCACTTTTGAAAAACATTTTATATTTAAATATAAACTGTATATAATATGTAAAATTGGGTAAAACAAACAATTGCCGTATATGTACATATCTTGTTGGTTCTGTTTCTTTGGAGATCCCTGACAAATACACCTGGAGATTATACCTTTTTAGTATATGAAGTAAAATAACATTTCTATTTCTATGGGAACAACTGTGAGACCATCCCTCTGCCCTTCTCTGCTAGCTGGTCCCCAATATTGCTAAAGTCCTGCACAGAGAGCTGTGACCTGGCTGTCACCAGCTTTCACGAATGGACTGTAACGATTGCGGGGTGGAGGTAGGGTTCTGGGAACAACAATTTCTACCTGACAAGAGAGGGCATAAGAAGAAATTTCCTTTCCTGGTTCTTCCTCCTGGACACTGCTCTGCGACAGCAGCCATGTCTGTGGGGAAGGCCAACAAGACCACAGAGAGCCCTACATCCTCAGCCATCCATACTCCAGCTAAACCAGTCTCAACACGGGCCACCTGCAGAGGCCTGGCGAGCCCCCACATCAGCCCGTCTGATAGAGTCTCTGCTAGACAGATGGCCACATGCGGCTGAAGGTACCCTAACTGCCACACAGCTGCTGCTTCTGGCTGCTGCTTCTCACGTGGACCCCACCGTCAGCTCTACCTTTTGGCTGGACAGCTAAGCCTACAACATACATTTCTAATTTGTAAGAAACACGGGTCGGGGGAGCTCTGTAGCAGAAGGGAAAATTTAGTTTTCCTGCTTTAACCAGATACTGTGTGCATGCATGCATGTACACACATGTGTGCCTGTGAGCACACAAATGAACATATGTACATATTTGTGTGTTTAACTTTAAGAAGAATTGGAGAAAAGTTTGTTGATTATAAGTTAAATTTGGATCAACAGAAAATGGAGGGATGGCACCCTTGAAAGCAAAGACAGGAGGAAAACATATTTTGGAAATGCCTACATTCCACAATTACTTCAAGTCATATTCAATCTGGGGGACAAGAGCAAGCAATGTTTTCACCAAGAATAACAAATTTCACAGGGGGACTCTGGCTTTTGTTCTGAAAGTACTTTATTGATTCAATTCACCTTTTAAGAGTGCCCATACTGCCCTGGGTGGTGTAGCTCAGTGGATTGAGCTCGGGCTGTGAACCACACGATCGTGGTTCGATTCCCAGTCAGGGCACGTGCCTAGGTTGCAGGCCAGTTCCCAGCAGGGTACACACCAGAGTCAACCATACATTGATGTTTCTCTCCCTCTCTCCTTCCTTTCCCCTCTGAATATAAATAAATTTAAAAAAAGAATGCCCATATGGCACCAGACATTTTCACATGTATTTGTGTATCCTCATTGTCACCACTCTACAGAGGAGCAAAGGGAGGGCATGTGACATTAACTACCCTCCACAGTGGGAGCCTTACTTGGAACAAAATTAGAACTGGATCCTAGGGATTCTGAACCAGTGCTTTCCCCCTGAATATGCACATGAACCAGCTGGGGATCTGGGAATACACCCACCCTGACCCACTCCTGAGATGAGGCCTGGGGGTCTGCATTTCTAACAGGGTCCAAATGGGGCTGAGGCTGCCTGCCTGCAGACCACCCCTCAAGTATCCAAACCCTACAAGAGCAGCCCACGGGAGATCCCTTTGTAAGCACAAGATTTCAAGTGCCCTATTTTCATCACAGTATCTAACTTCTCTTATTCTCAGTTTTCTCATCCAACAAAAGAGGTGTAAATACAGTGCTCCTCACTGGGCTGTTACAAAGTTTAATGAGAGAAAGCATTTAAGATGCTTTAAAATGCATTAAGATATGGGGCACTCACAACTGGTAGATAGGCCTGTCATACATCAAAGCACAAGTTTTACTGAAGATTTCAAAGTTCACAGATGAATTGGTCAGGTGCTGCTTAAGTTAGGGGACCATGTTGGGAAGTTGGATGCACAGAGCTATCCTGGGATGGAAGATGTTTTGGAGGATGAGAGGGAGTGTCTGACCATCCCCACCCATCAGCTCTTACAATCTGTTCTCAAGATGGGAACCAGGTCGCTCTGGCCCACCCAGAGCAGTGTGGACGTGGGGTGGGCAGAAAAGATTCGGAGGCAAGGCCCAGCCAATCTGACCTCTTTCCCAGAACTTAACAGGGCCATAATTGTCCCACATTTTTTCCTGTGAGTCTGTTGTTCACACACTCCAAATGTGGATGATATCGGGGGCTCTGTGGCCATTTCCACCAAACAGAACAGTAAAGATGAACAGAGAGAAGCAAGGATGAAAACCACACATGGTGAGGGTAAGAGCCCGAGAAAAGGGGCAGGAAGAAAGGACAGAGACACAGCGCACCACCCTCCTGGTTGCTTATGATTCCTCTTGCTGGTTCAAGTCCCACACCTGCATTCTATGTAATGCAGGTGTGGGGCTGTTTCCCCTTTGCTCCAGCTACTGTGTGAGGAGCTCTGGTGCTTACAACCAAACAATGCGAGTGTAAGCAGCTGAAGAAAGTTTTCAACTAAGCTCTTTAAGCCTCAGTTTCATCATTTATATTTATTCAGTAAATATTAAGTGTCTACTATTTGCCATGGACCAACTAGGTAGTGGGAAAGCAATGGTTAGAAATTCCTGGAAATATCCCTATCTTTGTGAATTTGATGATAGAGTAGAAAAATAAGCCTTAATAGATAAATTGGTAAGAGTAAAGAGAACTGCAACTAGAGACATACATGACATACTAACATATTCATAAGGGGCTCATTTATTCCAAGACACTTATTCTGAGATTCTAAAATTAACCACTATTCATTTTAAATAAGGTGTTAAGTCAAATCAGCCTTTGAAAATGTTCTGGCCACGGGGTGAAGAACATATTGGAGGAGGTTGGAGTGCACATGAGTAGACCAGGCAGGAGGCTGCTTCAAAGGTCCAGGGCAGAGAACCAGTTACAGAGGGAAGAATCATGAGTTTGACTTAGGATGTATTGAGTTGAGTGATCTCTGAAATAGCCCAGACAAAACTGATACTGCATTTCACTAAGCTACTATATACATGTGTGTACATCCTGGTGGGAACATCTAAACAGGACAGAAAGTTGTGTGAGTCAATGAGATCAATGTGTAGCTTTAATGGAACACGTGGGTACAGGTGACTTTGCCAAGGGAGAGATGACGGTGTGAGGGAAGGACAGGGCCTGCAGGGTGACCAGGAGCACTAATCACCACACGAGGGGATGGCCAAGGCAAGACCAGGAGACTGTTGTGTCATAGGTCAAGGATGACCGTGTCTCCACCATAGCAGGAAGCAGTAGCCAATGGTGTTCATTAAATGACATGATGGCTACTGGTCTTAAACTAAATAATGTATTTCAGTGTGCCCTGAGAAAAAGGCAATGACCATTCTGAATGGTTCGTGATTTTTATGAGCATCATACTAGACAATCCATATGTCAGAGGACATGACAAGGAAGGCTTTTAACAGATATAAGCAGCAACCCCTGTTTTCCTTCTGAAATTCAGATGATGTTTTTATTCTATAAATTCCTCCAAGAACAAGGGACACCACAGAACAGGTATGAGGACAAGATGAATACCGAAGAAACAGGAAAGGATGAGATTCTTTGGGACAAGAGAAGCAGGGAGGCCTACTGGAGACGTAAGCGGGGAATGAATCGACTCTGCAGCGTTTCCCAGTGCCAGCCCATAACAGAAGCAGAGGGCTGCATTCATAGCCATGCACTGGTATGTGCACACACAAAATACGGCATCACCTTCAAATCCAGAAACACAGTATGTAGGCATTGAATGAATTTCTTTAGAAAAATCCTTAGCGTGTTTCTTGAAGTTGCTAATTACCTATTCCATATCAAAAGAAATATGTTAAAATTACTTTAAAAACAGGGTAAAGATCAACGGGCAGCACAGCCGGGAGTAGCGTGTGACTGGGCAGCCCCTTAACTACTCGGGGCAATGCCTCGTTCTTGTGTTTGCTAAAATTCCTTCCAAGTACAAACGGTAAAATTCTTGCTCTTATATCCCTTGTAATACAGACAGGACAGACCCCTAGTGTGCCTACCAGTTGGATAATTATGCAGGAATAATGCACTGTTCCCAAGCTTTGTAGAGAAACTTAAAAAACACTGAGGCTTTCTGTCTTGAAAGGGAAACTATTCAAATGTTGGTGCCTAACAGCTAAAGAAAAGGAGTTCCATGGCAACACAGATGCTCCAGGGTCAAGTACATGTTCCGAGAAAGCAAGGGACATGCAAATGAACACAGACTGATAGACCCAGGCCTGCACTGGTGGTGTCCTGTCTAATCGAGTCCTTGTCATGACTCAAGGTGACAGCTCTGTGGCAGTTTGAGTTAAACACAAACACGGCAGGAGGAAAGGCGGGGGCATCCTGGGAAGAGGTTTTCTGCCTCATTTGCCCAATCCAAAAAAGTGGATGTTCGCTTTACTTAAAATTGGCAGAAAATAATAACTCCCACCCTGTTTTGTATGGCTAAAAGCCCAGATTTAAACTTTAACATTTGCTCGTATGCTACTGTTTAAGTCAAGGCTTGAACCGTTTCAGCTGCCTGGAAGGGAAGGTCAGAAATGGTGGGTGGGCAAACTCACAGCTTGGTGGGCTCCCCCTGAGTCAGAATCCAGGTGATGGCGGTCTCATCACCTGTGAGCCAAGCCCAGAACAGAGTGTGAGACATTTTCATAATTGTTACCATGAAGAGATCTGAACTTGTTTTAAGTATCAAGCAAATTTCAGAAACAAAAGGTGTAAAGCTGTTAGATGGCAAACTATATAAAGACGCCTGCAAGAAGCCCAGGGTCCACCTCTTGGCCTCCAACCGGCTTGGGCAAGACACTCTTCAAGCCCTCGGGGTCCCCACATCTGCATTTGTGAACTGAAAGGGCCTGCACAGCCTGAACGTCTCAATGGAGGTGCCTTCCAGGCCTCAGTGGCACCTTCTAGCATTCCATCCCTTTGGTCTGTTTTTATTTGGTAAAACCAAAATCGCCATGGTCTCCTCATTACTGATCACACCATCTCAGCTACCAGGGCCTGTTAAACATGTTACAGAAGCCGTTTGTTACATGACTTTTATTCCAGGCACCAGCTATCTCCCAGCAGCTTAATGGTGTAAATGAGTTTTCCAAGCCTTCTTCAAAGGAAAATAAAAATACTTGAAGTTGGTTTTGAAAAGTCTTGCCAAGCTTATAGGCTTACTTACATCTTTCGAGGACATTTTTTATTTAGAGCACCCCTGAGAGATGGGAAGAAAAGTGTAATCTTGGAGAACGTTTCTATTACAACAAACTCAGCTGATGCGCCCAAGCAGAAGAGCGCTTTGGATGTGTAACCGCCTGGGCATTGGCACAGAGGCTCCTGCTGGTCACAGGCTCCGGCCCAAATCTCTGTGACTATGTTACAGGTGGCAGCACTCTGAGGGCTCACGGCCCTGCTTCTGGAAGCTTCCTCCTCCTTGTCTGCCTGGCTTCTGTGCCCTGCACCCCTGCACCCAATTTGCAATGACCAGGTCTCTGGTTTTGAAAACTTCCTCCCACAGGGACCACCCCGGTAGCTAACAGGAAGGGAGGCTGTGACCGAGTGATCATGGCAGCTCCAGCAAACATTTTCCGGGAAGAAGCAGAGAGGAGTCTCTTAGGCTTTATGCCTAGTGTCAAAATCAAGGTCACTATGTAAATATGTACAAAGCAAGAGAGAAAATGCATCACATTTTTTATTCATGAAATCTAAAGTAGAACAATAATAATTGAGTACAACAGCTTGTAGAATACAAATCAACTAATGAGAGATTGGAATGATTTGGGAGCGGCAAGGATGACATTTCCTTTCATTTGGGTTCAAAGGTAGTGTTTCCAATCAGCCAGTCAATCGCAGTGCCCCCCCCCCCACCTGTGAGAGCCATCCTGAGCGCTGGGCCTCGCCAAGGTGGAATCAGGCGGCTCGCTGTGCTGCACTGCGTCAGGGTGGTTTTCAGGCCACAAGCCTGAGACTCTGGTTAAGTTCAGGCTGAATACTGGTCCTACAACTGATTTCCAGCTTCTGACTTCCTTCCCCAAAGCATAATTTTCTCACCTTTATAAAGAGACCAAGGCAAATGTAAGCATCCCATGAACTAATGGCTAACATTTGTCAAATTCCTACTATGCCTTAGAAATTATTCCATGGGCCTTGTGTCCCTCATATATTACCTTGTTCAGCGATCCAAACATTCCTACAAGGTAGGTCCAATTCTGATATTCATTTTACAAGTGAGGAGACTAAGGAGCAGAGAGCAAAATGCCCACGGTTACCACCTGGGTGCAAACAGGCAGACAGCGCACTCTTCCCCACCCTGCACCCGCAAGCTGCGTTTGATGAGTATCAGCTCTCACCACTTTTCTTTCTGTTAATAAAGTATGTCAATGATATAATTAGGATAAATTTTTAATGTGCATTCCAGAACCTAACAGTTCAAGATGAATTTTGGCTCTCCAAGGAGTTCACCTTTGGAAGCTTTCAATATTCCCAATAAACCATCATTCAAAATGTTCCAAATGTTCCTGGTTTTACTTTTCAAAACTATAGTTTTCAAAGGTCCATGGACAGTCACTCTCACTATCCCTTGTTCTGAAATTCCCTTTCTAAACTGTGAACTAATACATCAGTTAATGAAATACTAGACTGTCTCATAAGATAGTGACTAGTGTTGGCTCAGGAAAAAACTACTAACACCCTTCCATGGTTAAGCAGGAAACTAAAATGCCAGCCTAGGATGTTTCCCAATTTGTCAGTGTCTGTCATTCTGATCCCCTTACCAGGATTGCCCCTCACCCATCCTCCTGCATCTCTAGGCCATCCAGGCAGGGGACCAGCATGCCTAGCCTGACGCCATACCCCCCTTTGCTGCTGCATGTGGGTCTGCCATTCATCTCTCATGAGTTCCCGCTCTTCACACGCTTCACACAAGCTGCAGACATTCCTCCCCAAACATCAGCTTAGTCCCCTGTCAGTCCTTAGGAACCAGACTGAAGAGGAACATTTCTCAAGAGGTAATCAGCTTTCTCCGTTTTTGTTAAACATCACAAGCAGAAGAAGAGGCACAGGGTAGTGGCTGCAAACCTTCTGGGAAGCTGCTCATAAACAAAGCCCCAGGGGTCACGACAGGCACCGTTCCCCTCTGACAACCACAGATACTCTCCATAATTTTAAATGCAAAATGACATCCATATCTGGAACCTAAATCTCCCCTCCACGTCAAAGACCCCTCTCTTCTGCTAGACCATGCCCACTGGATTTCCCACTCACCAAAGAAACTCGATGTGTCCACTACGAAGGGCTCAAAAAGCTGCTTTCTCTGGCTTTCAACTTGATTTGTGATCACATTCTCACAGCACAAGATTTGGTCCACCTGCTTCCCCTTCTCTGCCCCCTCCACTCCATTCAATTTGCAATGCTCCTTCCTATCTTGATATGCATCTACCCAATAGACAGAAGATGTGAGCCAAAACTGTGAGCTTTACATGCAATTTTTAATATTCTAGAAGCCACATGTAAACTATTTTAAAAGGTAAAACTAGTGTTACTATATTTCATTTAATGCAGTACATCCATAATGTTATGATTTCAATATGTAATCAGTATAAATTATTAGAAGAGAGTTTACATTTTTGACATACTAAGTTTTTACGATACAATGTATATTTTATGCTTACAACAGGTCTTGATTCAAATTAGCCATATTTCTAGTGCTCAGTAGCCACATGTGGCTACTAGTTACCCTAGTGGGCGGTGCAGATCTAAATTGTACCCAGCACTCAAGGACTGGGCTCAGCACCTTCCACCCTGCAAGATTTCTCTAGTTTCTGTAACGCTTAAGTACCTTTTCCTTCTTTGAGATGCCTCTATACTGATAACCAATACACACTGCTGGACACTTTTCCCCATGTATTTCATGACTGTAAGTTTTGTCTTCACAACCAGGCTCCAAAAATCTTAATAATAACATCTGTTTCATCCCTAGAGTATCTGTCATAATCCTAGACATAACCATTCAATAAATATATATTAATTTGTTGATGAAAAATCAATAAATTACATGTGAGTGGTAAATAAAGGGGAAATTGAGGGTAGACTGATTTTAAATTAAAAGAGGCAAAACAGTGCCATTCAGTGAACAAAAATGACAAATTCATATGAAAATATATCATTATCCTTCTATAGCACTATTATTCAACTTACTCTGTATTGTGTATATGTGTATGCATAAATTTCAAATGCTGGCATATTAAAACTGTGCCTTTAGTTTTACCTTATCTGGGAAGCACTTTATCTGCCCTTCCATTCTAAATGATAGCTTTGCTGGATAGAGTCATCTAGGTTATAGGTCCTTGCTTTTCATCACTTTGAATGCTTCTTGCCAGTCCCTTCTAGCCTGCAAAATTTCTTTTGAGAAATCATCTGACAGTCTTATGAGAACCCCTTTGTAGGTAGCTATCTGTGTTTCTGAAGAGCAGATAAAGTGTTTCCAAGGCAAAGTAAAACTAAAAGAGTTCATCACCACCAAGGCATTATTACATGAAAAGTTACAGAGAACTATATAAAAAAAAGATCAAAATCATGAACATTAAAATGGCAACAGATTCACAACTATCAACAACTGAATCTAAAAACAAGCTAAGCAAACAAGCACAACAGGAACAGAGTGATAGGTATGGAGAACATTTGTAGGGTTATGAGCTTGGAGAGGGAAGAGAGAGAACGAGGGGAAAGGTGCAGCAAGCCTTACGTACAGATTGGCAGGTACAAAATAGACAAGGGGATGTTGAGAACAGTATAGAAAACGGAGTGGCGAAAGACCTTGTATGCATGACCCATGGACATGAACTAAGGTGGGGGACTGCTAGATGGAATGAGGTAATGGGTGGAGGGGGATAATGGAATAATTGAGATGACTAATAACATAATCAATAAAATATGGGGTCTGGCACAAATATCTCCCCCTTTTTATTACAAATCTTTTATTACAAAATCCTAAGCATGTAACTCTGTAACCTAACATCACATTCAAGCACACCATATGACATTTTAGGTGAAATGTTCAAATTGAAACTATAAATTATTACACCCATATTATTACCCTACCATCCACACTCAAGCAGGCGTTGCTTCTGTGGGACCCTGTATATTAAAATTAAAAAACAAAAACTGGGCCTGCAATCCTCAGTGAATAGGAGAAATCCCTGGAGAAAAGGTAGAGAGGATAACATAAATACAAAGACAGATTAGGAAGAAGCTCTTTATCTCACTGTTTTGGGGGTTCCCCAATTACTGGGAGAGGTCACCACTAGACAGTGGTGCCCACTAGGGACTGCCTGTCTTGTTCATGTTGAATCTTCAGCTCTTGGGACACTCAGTCTCATTTGGCAACTATTCCTAATTTCCCTTTCTACACTATAAATTAATGTATCAGCTAATAAAACATTACACCACCTCACAAAATATTGCTAACTTAGGGGAAAAATGGTGAAGTGCCTGGCACAGGGCCCATACTCAGTAAAGGTTTGTTGACTGAATTAGTAAGACAGAGAACTGGTACCCAATCCATGTTGATAACAATTAGCATGGCACGTGTGATGGGAAATACGGAACCAGTGTGAGCAGAGAGGACAGCATAAGAAGAAGAAAACTGGTCTTCCTAATCGTTGTAAGGCTATTCCCAGGAATCCGAATCAGAAGCACCTCCACATACAAAAGCTGTGCAGAATGTGGGGGTCGTGTCTCCAGGCAGGTCCTTTCTTCCCCTCCTCTATAGGTAGAAAATCTCAATAATCCCTCATAGTAAAGCGATGGTAGATTTTACCTCAGCACACTAAAGGAGATACTTAATAAGCCTCTGAATCAAAAATTTAACAACTAAAAAATAAGATGGGCTAAAACAAATGAGGTCAGATGAAGGTGAAGTTAACATGATTCATAGAGAAAGACCAAGTTTGCTGAGTAGTTAATAGGACATTACGTTGTACTCTTAAGCAATAAAGGGGTTCAATGAGCATTTCAAGTGACCTCCAGTGGGCTGTTGAATTTCCCTAATCACAAGCAAATTCTGTATCCACATCCCACTCAGAAATTACTCATGAACATAAGCCTAGGCCCCAAACTTGAAGTAAATATAATGTATTCTTCCTTCTTGGCTATTTATTGTTTGTTTCATTTAAGGTATCTGTGGAGGGGCGATGTGTTCATATGTGTGTCTTTGTGTGCTGTAGAGGTTACACCAAAAAATGCCTAGAGACAGCTGTCAAATCAAACCAAGGAAAATGGTAATCATCCAAACCGGCTTACAAAATAACTAATTCTTAAGAGAACACTTTGACTGTCACATTTAAGAATTAAGTGCATTTCCAGGGAGTGTTCATTTGGAGTCCCCTTGACCTACTAATATAGGCGAGAGGCACAGTCGGATAAGCAAGGGCGATCTAATTGCTGANAAAAAATGCCTCAGTCGAAGGCATATTGGATGCCTTGATGACATACTAGATGCTAGAGACAGCTGTCAAATCAAACCAAGGAAAATGGTAATCATCCAAACCGGCTTACAAAATAACTAATTCTTAAGAGAACACTTTGACTGTCACATTTAAGAATTAAGTGCATTTCCAGGGAGTGTTCATTTGGAGTCCCCTTGACCTACTAATATAGGCGAGAGGCACAGTCGGATAAGCAAGGGCGATCTAATTGCTGACAAAGGACATAGCAAATGCAAGTTTGGCAGACCTAGGACATTTATTTCCTGGGTCTATTAGCTTTGAAAACTATTTCAAAACAGTTGGAAAACTTTAGAGAAATAGGCCTCTCTTCCATAGTTCAATGATGCAGTAACTGTCACTGCTCAATGGCCCTCCCACTGAGCTTGCCCCTCCGCTCCTTACCCTTCTGTACATGTGACTGATAACCAGACCCTGGCTTGTCAGATTCCCACTGACCCACCAGCTGTTGATCCCTGCACGTTTCCCGTGTCCTGAAGATACAAATCTGAGTAAGTGAGTTGGCTTTTGCTACACTAGTTTTAAGAGTAGCAAATGTGCTTTATTCATCAGTTTATCCCCAAAGCCTAGCTCCAAGTCTGTTAAACACAGTATAAATGGCTGTTGGATGAAACTGGGATTGCTGATTTTCTTTCAGAAACATTGAAAGAAGATGATTCTCTTCCAAGGCCAAGTCTCCTCTGTCTTATTGACACATGGGCATCCACTAAACCTATATTTAGACGTTCACCGCTCAGGAACCTCAAATTTCCTGTCAGTACGGAAAGAGCGTCTAGCAGATCACCCCATTCACTGCACTTTTTCTAGCTTGGGAAACCAGAAATTCTGTATTCTGAAGGCCAATCGCCATTCTTATCTGTGTAAAGGATCATTAAAATCATGGGGATATTAACGTAAAACAGAGTACACTCGCTCACATTTTAGTGAATTGTATGATTCAAAACAAAAGAAAAGGACTCTTCAGTTTGGAACATTTTAGATGTGTCTCAATCAAAACACTCCAAAGGACTGGCATATACCTCTCTGTGCCGTGTCTACGCACAACACAGAGGGTCGTCTATGATTTGGGCAAGAAAAAATCAAGAGTGTGGAATGTCTGACTCTTCAGAAATACTGAAATTGTACCAAAGGAATAATGACGGTTATAGGTCTAAGTGTCTGGAATATGTAATCAGACTCCCCATAGTCAAGATAGTTATGATTACATTAGGAAAAATTAAGTTGTAGAATGTTCTAATATTGTAACTAAAAATAACATGTCATTACCAGGTTGTAGAAGAATGTTCACAGGGAAGCTGATGGGTCTCATAAAAGAAAAATCTCCTATATTTTGTGTTCCTGCATTTGTTCATCAGTGAAAATGGGAGAAGCAAGAAAACACAGACATATGCACATAATCTCACTTAATGCCATTCATAGAATTAGATGAAAAAATATGCATGAAAGTTATTTGAAAATATATAAAGAATATATTATTCTTTATATATTAGCCAAAGATATATATTATATTATTATGTTATATTATTAGCCAAAGATATATATTTAGAAAACTAATATTTTTTAAAAAATAAAGTAAGGTCAATGGTATAAAGTATAATGATGCGTCAATTCTCATATTTAATTCAATTATGTTATTTCTTGAAGAGGATTATCTGTCAATTAATGAGTCCTTAATTAGAGAAGATCTCTAGGCACTTATAGAGAATTATATCCAGAATACATTGTCAAACACACACACAAAAAGAAAGCTCCATCTAAAGAGTATACAGCTTGTTGTCTTTTGTGTGACTAAGAAAAGAGAAAGGAAAGACACACTCAAACACTTATTTTTACAAAAAGAAACAGAGGAAGGCCACACAAAGGAGTAGTGAAAATAGCGTCCTTTTGGATAAATGGGAGCAGGGGAGGCGGTGGGAGATGCACGTGAGAGCAATGGTCCTCCTGCCAGTGCAAGGGGAGGTTCTCCCAGCGTCACAAGGGAAGCATTCCAGGAGACCCACGATGTGGGAGATTGGGGCGCAGTAAGATTTACTTGTGGCACCAGATATAAAATCAAAGGCGGGCTTCACTGCCCCCAGATTCCCAGTGTTCCATCCCTATCCATTCTGCAATCAAAAAGTCCAATCTTGCCTTCATCAGACCCAGAAATAGGTCCAATGTCCAGATATCTTGCACCATTGGCTCAGTCCAGCTAACAGCGTTTGTTCCTGGCTGGTGCCGTGTTGAGGCTCATGCACTCTGCCACAAGTCCAAGGAAGTTGCTAGGGTCACATGGCTGCTATGGAGAGAACATGTGAATGAATGGGGTAAGTGCATGTTACAAAGAGAGAGACAGGGAGAGAGACAAAGAGAGAGAGAGCTCTCTTTGTTAACCTGATCACATTATCTCAGGCTTGGGAAGGACCAGGTGCTTCTACAAAATAACCAATAAACTTTCCGAACTTTCTTGGGCTTCTGATGGGTCCAGCCACTAGCAAATCTATTTCCTAGACCTTTGCAGGGTTATGTCTCTTATCCAATACAGCCCCTTTCCGAGGCTAGACAGGCCTCTATGATCACCATCTTGGCTCCTACAGTGCATGTGCTTACCTCCCTCCTTTATTGTTCTATCTCACCTGTGGCTCCCTGAAGAATGTGTGAAGCTGTAACTTCCTGGGGAAGCAAGCAGGCTTCTGCTCCCTAGTTTATTACACTTAATAATGTCCGATTCCCTTTGTGCATTTCTTTTATTAGTATCTAGCTACCTAAGCTGACACTCTGACTATAAACACTTTTCCATATATACAGTGTTTTGAATTTTGAAACATGTAACCACTTCCCATATTTAAAAATACAATTGAATTCAAAAAACAATGAGAAAAATAAGCTCTGTATTTGAATATAAACAGAATTGGGTGGGATATTGGCATTGTGATTATCTAAAAGACTGTCTTTATTCTCATGCTGGACTATCTGGGGGTGAGGTGACATTGTAGCTGCAACTTACTTGCACATAATCAGCCCAAAAGGAAAGTGTACATGTAGGTGCAGTCTCACATGGAAGCGGGCGCACACCTACACAAGCACACAGAGGGAAACTGATAAAGTCAATGAGACAAAAATCTTATATTCAGTGAACCCAGGGGAAGCATACCAGAAAAAATTTCACCTTTATTCTTTGTCTGACACAATTGGACAGAATTCTCCCAGGAGCCTAGGAAAGCAGCTAAGGGCTGGCTGGTTGCCTTGGTAGAGGTTGGAGGGATGGGGGATCAGGAAGGCAAGAAAATTGCTCCTTGGAAGGTGAAACTGGGCTGTGGAGACTTTACTCCTATGTAGAAATATTTGGACCTAGTCCTATATGGTTGAGAAAAATAAAAATAAAAAACACGGAACAAGTCTTCCTGACTGTCGGAGTCCTGGAAGTCAAATGTCTCAGTAAAAGTTACGCAAATTATACATGTTCACTGACAATAACAAATTGCCTTACAAAAGGACTATATAACCACCCAGTGAAATGCATTTTGGGCATTTTATTTTAAAAAGGGTTCCTTCACTTAAACAAATACTTGATTAGAAGGGCAAGGAAAGAAAGTTAACATTGACCCTGACTCCTGAGCTCTTTAAAGGTAACATCCCTGCCAATCAAAGCAAAGTGCTCTGCTCAAGGCTTTCATCCCCTCAAACCGATTCTTCTGTTTTCTGCTCTGGTAACCATTGTTAAAACAAGCACAATGCGTTATTTGCATCTTTACCTGGAGAAAATGGATAATCAAGTCGTTCTGGGAAAAAAGCTATTATCATAAAATAAAAAGAAACATAACCAGGAAAACAGATTTTCACTCAACTTTGTATTTCCTGAAAACTCATAGAGTGAAATGAAGGCTCTTCATTAGGAATTGTTTTATTTTTAAAACAAATTTTAAAAAGAATAACTGAGTTAGAAAGCTGCTGTTTTGAAAAATAATCAAAGTATTATTTACCTAATATTCTTCATTTTTTCAAAAGAAAGCCTGGAAGATACATATTGGAAAAATGACCCTACACCTTACACCCCTATATGGGGTCAAGAGAGAGGGGTGAACTCCAGGAGAAATATCTGCTTGCACAGCCTTCAAATAATTTTACAGAGTATCCAATAAAATCTCTCTTCGAGGACACCAAGGGTCCTCAGTCTGTCTCCCTCATCCATAGAAACTTTTACTACTTTTTTTTAAAAAAGCAACACACAGCACACAGTGGATTGAGCGCGGACATGCGAACCACAGGATCGCGGTTCGATTCCCAGTCAGGGCACATGCCTGGGTTGCAGGCCAGTTCCCAGCAGGGGACTCACGAGAGGCAACCATACATTGATATTTCTCTCCTTCTCTCCTTCCCTTCCACTCTCAGGATAAATAAATAAAATTAAAAAAGCAACACAGCACAAAAGATAAATTCACAGATGACTTACAGTCGGCTCCAAAAAAGGTGGCAAGTAAGCAAAGTACTGTGTCCACTAGCAGGAATAATCCAGTTTGGGAAAACCTCTCTGTGAAATCCAAGGAGACTTTCCAACATATCTGTCCTCTTATTTTAGAAGCTGTGCTTTTTTCCCTGTGGTTCCCTGCTTACAATGTCACTCATCACATGTCTGCTGAGATGTGGTTGCCATCAGTCATCTGAGCTCAACCCTACAAAGCAATCTAAGACACCATATAAGTCATTTGCTATTGGGCATAAGGAGGTGATGCTGTTGCATTTTTATTGCCATTAGAATAAATTGTTCACAAGAGAAAGATGCGTCAGCTATTAAAATAAGTGAAGGGGAAAAAAGCCCAGGTATATAAAGTATGTTTTATGTGAAATGCTCAGCTAAACATCTGCAAATCATTTTACTTCTGTAAGCTAATAAAAAAGTGTATGTGCTTTTTCCTCCTGTTTATCCTTCAGATTCTTTTTCTGTCTACTACTCATAAGAATACATTTTTATTTTCTCCATCATCAACATTTTTTACTGGCTCCTCTAATAAACGCTGTCTAAATCTGTTCAGAAGAATTGCTCACACATGCTTTCTGAGTTTGTGTAAACCCACAAGTAAGCAAACAAACTGATTCTCCCCCACATTTTAGCTGGAATCATACCAATACAATGCCACTGACCCCCTGCTTCCCACCGGCCCCTCCAAGTGCACACTGGCTTGTGTGGGGCCTTTCATAATCAGAAGAGATGCATTTAAATAGATTTAAATAACAGGCTCTGCCAGGATGCATGGAAGAGAGAGTATCAGATTCCCTAAGCACATTTGCCATTAATATTCTGAACTCATGAATGCCAGTAATTTCTTGCAAACTTGACTTTCAATGTCAACTTGAATCTGTTGATTTCTGTCCTATGATTTAGCAAAAGCCAATTATTCTACCTCCTCCAATGGCATCAATGCAAGTGCACTGTGAAAGGCACAGAAGGGGGTTCTAGCATCTTCCGTCGGCCCCCCTGAAGATATAAGCTTTTACTTGAATTTTTTTATGAAAAACAAACCCCACTGAAAAGCAAATTTGGGATATTTCTATTCTGTATTAGCAGATGGGGAAAGTAGAGTATTAGTGCTTGCTTCTAAAAGAAAAATCATATTCTCGGTATTAAATCAGATCAAGAATTTTTTTTCCTGTGGGTAGTTCCAACCTTCCAACTATTTTTCTCATAGTACCACCTTTCATATGAAACTGGCACATTGAATAAGCAGGACTCACAAGGTACAATTTATTTTGGTCCTTCACTACCAATTTAGAATCTATTCAATATGGAAAAAATGCCCCCTTGCTCCTGGATAAAAACTCAGGGGACTGAGTCCATGGGAAGGAGAACCAAGATAAGCAGAAAAGATTTTACTTCACTGGTGCTGACAGAACCTAGGTCTGGCTAATATGTAATGCATGTTTCTGAATTCTGTGGGCTATCTATCCCTCCTCGCTGTAGCTCCATACATCTCATGGCAGTTTCCTTGATATGGAAGAGGCCTATTTCTCTAGCTGACCACTTACCCCATCTATAACCCAAGGTAGGATGACACCCCTGGCTTCCCTCTACTGAAAGCTAGCCACCCCCAGGAGAACCTATTTGACAGTATCTAAGACCATCTGTCCCTTAGCTCTCACTCGTGGGGGCTCACGTCCTTGGGAAACACTCAAGCACCCTGCTCCCCATGAATTTCCTCTTCTTTGTACACTGAAGTAGCTAGCCAGGAAGATTTCCCAGGCAGGAGAAAAACCCCATACCTCAGTCAATCCTCCAAATTCAGGGAACACTGCATGATGTCTGGTTGAATCTTTCTCAATGACCTTGAGGGAAGAGAAGGCAGCCTTCCTGCCCCCTACAGGCTAGAGAATGGGACCCACAAAGCATCAGAAGCTCTCTGTAAAGATATTTGCTTTCATATCTTCTCTTTAAATCTTCAATAGTCCAACCCTTTCTAGTCTCTGTGCAATGAGTGATCCAAGGGTTTCAAACTGGTGTTTGAAAATTCATTTAAATATTTGTATTTGGTCTGGAATCTTTGGTGTGTCCTATCTACAGTGCTTTCATGACTCCATCAAAACTTGCAACTTAACATGTTCTTAAAAATGCTGCTCTCCAAAGAATATATACAAGTGGAAAATAAGCCTATAGCTCCACATCACATGTGATTAGGGAAATGCAAATTAGATCAAGATTGAGATATCACTGCAAAGGTATTAGAATAGCCAAAATCCAGAACACTGAAAACACCAAATCCTGGCAAGGATGTGGAACAACAGAAATTCTTGTTCATTCCTGGTGGGAATGAAAATGGTACAGCCACGGTGGGATGCAATTTGACAGTTTCTTAGAAGACTAAAAATAGCATAGGTGCCAGCAATCACATTCCTTGGTATTTACTCAAATGAACTGAAAGGGTATGTGCACACAAAAACCTGAACATGAATGTTTATGGCAGCTTTATTCATAATTTTCAAAACTTGGGAGCAACCAAGATATCACTGAGTAGGTTAGTGGGTAAACTGGTATACCTGACAATAGAATATTACTCAGCACTGAAAAGCAATGAGCTATCAATCTTTGGAAAGACATGGAAAGACCTTACTAAGTGCAAGAAGCCAATCTGAAAAGAGTACATATCGTATGACTCCATTATATCACACTGTGGAAAAGGCGGAACTGTGGAGACACCTAAAAGAACAGCAGTGACTAAAGGTTAGTGGGGAGGGAGGGACGAACATGCAGGGTACAGACAACATTTAGGCAGTAAAACTACTCTGCATGACACTATTGGGCATACATGTCATTATACCTTTTTCAAAACCCACAGAGTGTACAACACCAAGAATGAACTGTACTGTAAACTATGGACTTTGGGTAGTAATGTGTCACTGGAGGTTCATCCACTGTGACAACTGTACCATGCTGGTGGGGGACATCAATAATGGAGGCTGTGAGTGTGAGGACAGGAGGTGTATGGAAACTCGGGACCTTCCTCTCAGTTTTGCCATGAACCTAAAGCTGTCCTTTAAAAAACAAAAAACTGTCCTTTTAAGAGGAAAACAAAAGGAAAAAAACACTACCCCTACATTAAGTAATAAGAAATATCTTGTTGAATATTCTCAAAAGTACCTTCCTAGTCTCATTATGCACAGTAAACAAGAGAGGGAATATTCTGGCTAAAAAAATTAGCCAGCTTTTCCAAACAACCTCTTATCCTTCTTACATTCCTTATCCTTCCAAAATTTCCACACCTAGAACTAATCATGTTTTGGCCTTTGATTCTACCAATGCACCCCATGAAACTCCTGACCCCCAAATTCCTCCAACATGATGCAACACCGGCACAGTTTAAAAATGTACAGCCTGGAGGAACTGGGGTCCCTCACTGTCTAAATGGTTTTCCTGGCCTTCTGAGTTCTTCTGGCGTGATCTTTGTTCTCTTCCTTTGCCTCCAAAACAGCAGGCGTTTATTCAAACATTTCTGACTCTTTGAGAATCTGATAAAAATTATGGCTCCTTTACCCATTTCTGTATATAATTTCAAGTCTCTGTGGGTTCTCCTACACTCATTCATAAATACCCTCAGCTTCCTACGTGTAAGCAATGCTTAATAGTACTCATAACCACATGCCATACCCTCTTTATCCTACCACAGAAATGTTTTGTCATGTCTCTGGAGCCAAAATGAGAAAACAATTTATCCCCATGAGCCAATCAGTTGTTCATCATTTTAACAAAATGTTTATAGCGTAGCCACAGTATGCAGAAGATTAAGACAAGAGTATGGTTTACACTGAACTCACAGTGTGATCCTCTAAGAAATGCTCTCCTGGGCCAACCTCATGCTCTTTAGTTATTTCGGCTACAGGACCATGCTCCCAAATCTCTCACTCAGATTTTCTCCCAAGCTTTTTAGGCTTGAATGTCCATTAACCATCCCCATTCGGGCACCCCACATTCACCCCAGCTCAACACATTTGGAACATGCTGTCTTGGCCCCAAATCATGCTTCTTTTCCTCTCTCCGTGAATGACGCCCCCATTCAACCATTCGGCCATGTCAGAATTACAGAGGACTCCTTCGCTTTCTTTATTCTGACATCCAGTCAATCAGCACATTTCTGTCAATGTTAAGCCTTAAGTGGTTGTTGAATCCACTCACATTTAAAACCACTGTTGTGGTTGCATCTGACTTAAAACATTGAGTTTAACTCTGATAGTCCCCCGCTAAAGGCACAGATGCCAAACCTCTTCAGTCTTGGGCTAGAGGTCTAGAAGGTAAAGTCAAAGGATGAGTAGATGCTAGAAAATGATGACGGGAAGAAAGCTCATGAGAGAGGACATCTGTCGGTCACTGAAATTTTATTTCCAAAGACAAGGCAATTGGGATCCCTGTTGGTCAGTGAGGATTTTAAAGGGATGCTATTTTAGTCACCCTTAATTATATCAATTAAATTCCAACTTAGCCAAGGAAATATTTGACTGGTACAAACAATAATCTGTCCCTTAGAATATACCCTCAAGGAATTATCTTAGCAATATGGTCTTTATCCGAGTGCTAGGTCCACGAAAATGAAGAGACTGTTGAAGAAACATTGTCACAGCTTCTTCCCCTTAACAACGCAAATTATTGTCTGAGCCATATTACTTTCAGAGTATTACTTCTCACTTCAAAGTATTTTTTAAATTATGGAAGGCAATAATATTTAATATCAAAATAGAGAAATCTATTAATATACTAAGAATTTTCAGGAAACCAAAGCTCTTCTTCATTTTAGTGTCTACTAGAGATAGATACTACAAGAATACATATTTGACTATACAAATACTTAACAGATTTATTCACCAAGTATATTTGGATATGCATGGTTTCGTCTGAAAAACAACCAACCAGGAAAAATGTTTATTTAACCCTCATTATATATCAAACAGCATGTTAACATTTCATACTAAACACGCCATTGTCACAGAACCCTCCGATATTCATAATGAAACCACCTCTGTTTTATAGTTAAGGATATCACGGCTTAGAGAGATTAGTAATTTACCAAAGATCACACACTTTTGACCCCAAGGAAATACTACCAACAAGTGGTTTCTTTGAACATAACACTGTATTGTAGAGAAATGGCAGAAAGACGAGGCATGTGAATTAAATGATATAGTTCATGTTTTAGAAAGGAAGAGAGAGGACTGTGGCAGGGTACAAAGGTGAATTTAGTGCTAGGTATACAGTAGGCTTCAATAAACTATGACTAAGTTGAACGTGTACGTCATTAAAGATAATCACAGTACATTCGGGGAAGTCCCCAAGATTCCCACCCGGTATCTGCCATGTGCCCGGGAGCGTCGAAATGAAAGATTCTCTCCTTGACCAAATTCCAGTTAGGAAAGGAAAATAGTTATCTAGAGAAGACAGCGAGAAGAATGTTGTTTCTGGAGATCAACGGGCAAAACTCGCGAGAAAACAGATGTTGTACTGACATCCAAAGCATCGTGAAACAAGGTTAGTTTGAGAGTCCAGACACTGGTGTACACAGTTACGGTGGGACGGGAGACGTTCCTTGCCGGATAAGAGGTTGTCCCACGTGACCCCCTGCAACTCTGTGAGTCCATGACGTTCCTGAAAAACAGTTCTATGAACAGTTTATGAACCACGTAACTTTAATGAAATGGATTAAAATGTTAACGGTGGTTATCTCTGGGTAGTGAAACTATCTATGGTGACTACTTTTATACTTTTTGCTTACTGATAGTCTCTAAATGTTTTTGTAATGGACATTTTAGAACATGCTCTTAGAGCAAGCCCTTCAAGGTGAAAGGGTGAATTCGGTCTACCTATTCTTGAGAGGTAGGCTAGATAAGCCACTAGCATTTTAAGCCACACTGGCTTCAATTCCTGATGACGTGAATTTAAAATATCATCATGGCAAAATAACATTGAGAAAGTAATTTCTAGTATTGGTTAACACATAAAGACAAATATTTCATCATGTGTCATGTTGATAACAAGAAAAAATAACCATCATGCATACTTCATTTACCTCCTCAGTTCACTCTTGTGATATTAAATTAAGTTCGGGCACTCTGATACCAGAGTAGAGTGATTTAAGGTGGGACAGTGTGCAGGCCTCACTAGTCTTCTTATATCTTACATTCCTGGGGAAGGCTTCTTTTCCAAGACTCTGACCTCACTTATGAGTTACTGTAGACTCAAAGCAGATTAAAGGAAAAGTGGGGGAAAAAACTGAAAATGGAAAAAATACACAATTTTTCAATGTGCATTTCAGTGGGTACCTTGTCTGAAAAAAAAAATCAACATGTGTCAAGGTCAATAATCCAACTGAACTACTGCAAAGCGAACAGCGAGCAGGATTTAGCACAGCTCCACCCAACTCTGAACGCATGCAGATTCCTTCGGAAACAAACCCAGGAACGATGCCGAGAGCCCAGGCACCGTATGCACTGCGGGAAAATGTACAACAGCTTCAGGTACTTTCTAGAAAGGCTATCCTCGTTCCTTGGCACAGACGATCCTCACGGGCACCGGAACGCCCCTGGGCCAGGACAGTCTAGGTGAAGTATGTATTTGTATGCCCCTTAATTCTCTCAGATGAGATTTGCTTAGGAGGTTTCCCATTCCAGGTGCTGACGTGCTCCTGCACTTCTCACTTAGTGGGGGTTGGATTTATGCAGGACTGTTCCTCTTCTATTTGTGGATGTACTGGGGTTTTTTTTGTTTGTTTGTTTTCCTTTTTTTTTTTTAAAGCAGGCCTCCCTCTAGTGGAACAGCAAGCTTTAGCCCTATTCCTTTGAGTGGCCAGGCTCTGTTTTGAATAAAGGCTCTAATTGTTTTGAGATTCCGACATGAGATACTCGTTGTTTTACACTGATTAAATGGCTTCTTGATCATTCCTCCCAGGGCTGGATGTTAACCAAACCTTTAAGGGCAACCAAAAGCAACCTTCGGAATTCCTGTTCCCACAAATGAGCACCCTGCTTTTCTCCCCAGATGAGGCATAAGCCAATGAGTTAACATAACAGAATCCTTGGGAGAGTTTTTGCTAAGGAAATTGGGTATTCTATGTCAACATTTCTTGTATACTTCTTGCCCAGGATCCCTGTTCCAGCCCACGACCCTGCCTGCTATTCCCTAGGTGGAACTTACCCCCAAATGGCCACCCCATCACACATTCCATCCCACACATCACTCCCTTTGACCCTATGCATTAACTCAAAATCCAGGTTCCCCTTGCAGGAGTCCTCCTTCACCCCACCCACTGCAGATGACCTCACTCACTCTCCAGTTTCTTTCACCACTTCCACCTCATTTCCAATGAGGACACAGAACACCCTTTCACTTGTTGGTGGGTGACTTCATACTAGTAACTGTTCACTGTGTGTGTGTGTGTCCTCTACTCTACAAAACCCAAAACTCAAGCATTCAGGCTCCTAAACAGCATGCGGCAGTTCTCGTGCCTTTGGGGCCTTTCACATAGCATCCTGCAGTACTTTGCAGACAGGAGGCTGCTTATTTCCAGAGGTGAGTCGGGGAGATGCTAACAAGGTAGAATCTTTAAAGTGGGATCCAGGTTGGCAAATCTGGAACCACTCAAAAGTCTCGTCCCATCACATTCTGTGGATTCCTCCCATGTCGATGCATATAATGATTTCTCTCTCCTCAGCTTCTCTTATATTGATACAGACCCCTTGGCTACAAATGTATATATGAATAGATGTATATATAGGTCTGTACACACACACACACACACAACTAAGAGCAATGCAGACACGCACAGGCAACAGCACACTACTGGAAAGCAAAAGAACAGGGCTATGGTCCAATCCAACAGCTCTGTACCTTTGCACTACACTTCTTCACCTTCAACGACCTCATTCGCAGAATGGAAGGATACAGCCAAGACATTATAGAGCAGGTAGAGTCTTATTCAGTCTTATTCTAAAGCACCAAGAAAAAAAGGCAGCATTGTTACGATTTTTTGAATGGATGAGGTCAGAACCATTCATTAGTGACAACAAAAGTAAAAAAGGTTTGAAGAGACGTGCCTGTCCAAGTGTTCTCCAAGAGCAACAGTTTCTCTACTGAAAGATGTGCCCAAATTGAATAAATAGAGAGAACACGTGCCACTTACAGAGTACTCACAGTGTTCTAGGAGCTTTCAATTCACTTTAAGAATTTTTAACCTATGTAAAAAGGTGAAAGGGATTAAGAAGTACAGATTGCCAGTTCTAAAAATAGTCGCAGGGCTATAAAGTACAGCATAAGGAATAGAGTCAATAATATTGTAGTAACTACATATGGTGCCAGAACCCAGACTGATAAGGGTGATCACTTCACAGGGGATACAAATGACTAATCACTATGTTGTATACCTGAAAGTAAAATATTACATGTCGATGGTAATTGAAAACAAGTTTTAAAAAATAATCTAAAATAGATTTTCAAAAACCCCACTTTTGCCCTAAGAGCAAGGTACCACTATTCTCATTTGAAAGACGGGGACACTGAGGCACTAGAAGGTTACTTTTCTGGCTCAAAGTCAGCAGTAGAGCCATATCTCAAACTGCATGATGACAGGCATACATGTCATATAGAATGGTTTCTGTCGAGATCTAAATATCAGAAATTCCTGACACTTTCAAAAAATGTGAAGCTAATGGGAAGATGATGAAAATCACAGGCTGAGGGACCTGGGGAAGCCGGGGACATGGGTCCACCAATCCTCTCACTCGGACATCTTCCCGGTCCATAGGCCCCTGGCTGTTCCCTGCCCCTTCCCCATGGGACAGGACCTAAGTTACGAAGTATAATACAGCTGCAGAAAGATTAATACAGGCAAGTTAACTTTATTATTACTCAATCTCCTATGGTACATGAATAAAACAGAGTCTAGCATACCATCTAAGAAGAGATAAAGTTCAACATGTTAATAGGAAAACAGGGAACTTCCTGACCTACAGTAATTAATGCCATTGCAAGAATTATTGTCAAAGTTCTAACCAATATATAATCCCAACTCTGAACAGTACAGTCTAACACTTGATACTCTTACCAGGTTTGGGTTAAGAGAGGGAAGGGTCAGCAGCACATAATTGAGAAACCAACACAGATGTACAAAGATAATTACCGTTTTGAGAAAGAGGAAAGTAAAATATAATTATACTACTTGAAAGAATACCTTCAGTTTCTCTAGAAGAGGCTTATCGGTTCACTATAGAAACAAACCTCTCAAGAAGAAAGTGTATTTACTCACACTAATAGTTTATGGCCATACCCCCCTGAAAGCACCCAATCTCGTCTGATCTCGGAAACTAATCAGGGTCAGGCCTGGTTAGTACTTGGATGGGAGACCATAAAATGTATTCCTTTAAAGTATATTTCCCTGCCTCAGGCAAGCAAGCCTTTCACTTAGAGTAGCAAGAGTGTCAGTGTCTTCAGTCCCCCAATGGACCCGGCGCTGAGTGCCCTGGGAAACCATGGCCCTGTGGTTCTGGTTCCACCTGAGACACAGAACTGGGCCACCCCCCACACTCAGGTTCTCTGCAGGTGGAAGAACAAAACCTGGTGCATAAAATGTTCCACTTTACATTACTAGAATCATATGTCCACACTTACTTAAAAGATAACATAAAAGAGCTGTGAGCCAGCCACTATCGAAATTAAATACACATCTCTCCTAACACCCAAATTAACTGTAGCAAATAAACAGTCACCTTAAATATCATTTTTACACAGAATATTAGCTTACGTGGTAAAAAGTCCACTCTCCCCTTCTTCCACATTAATAGGCTAAGATGTTCACATGCTGCCAAACTAATTGCCCCATTTCCTAGCCTCACACGCAGCTCAGTGTGGATATGAGCTCCATGTAGGTCAACAGGAAGTGAACAAGTGATGTCTACAATGTCTCAGTCACTCTCAATCTGTAAGAAAGCCACTTGCCCCACGTTCCTCTTGTTCCCTCTGTAGATGGGAGCTCACTTGGGCAGGTACACCATGGGAAAGGTGGGCCAAAGAGACGGAAGGAAGCACACTGTGGTATGACTTGGGGAGAAGAGCACCACGTGTGATCCGGACTGCTCATGTCTTGGATATGGCACAAAACTTAAAAAAATTTTTTCACTTACCTATTTTGCAGTTTCTTGTGGAAGCAGCTTAGTTTTAGCCTAACTAATCAACTCTATGAAATCTACTCAGTGCCATTTAGTCCGACTTAGATCCTCTCTAACAGCGCGACCCAAGAGGACTTTCTCAATGGTGGCACGCGTTGGCCAATATGGTAGCCACATGTAGACACTGCCAGGGGCTAGTGTGCCTGAGGAAGTGAATACTGAATTTGAGTTAATTGAAGTTAAAAATTTAAAAACCACAGGCGGCTACTTGCTGGTTGCTTCTTTACTGTGAATATAAGCATCCGGGACATCTAAAATTGGGAGGGTACAACCATTAGGGAGACCCATTATCATTATAGAGACACCCATTTTCTAAAGCTAAGAAGTTTTGCTAGAATATTACCAAGTATTAAAGGGCCTCAAACCACAGTTTCTCAAAGTAGAAATAAACTTTGAGCTAAGACTTTAGTATGACATGTTTAGGGTTGTACCGTCATTTTAAAGCTGACACTGGCTTATATTTCAACAGGAAGGACACCTGGGATTCTTTTATAATGTCATCAATGAATTTATCTCCCATAAAACTAAACTCAGCAGATTATTTCTGCTGAGGAGACGAATGCAAACCAGTTAGCAACAAGCAGGCTAACCAATGAGTCGCTATCTTTCTGCCATTACACAGAGGTCTGGGACAGTAAATTCATGTAGGGGTCTCTGGAATGCCTTCTGATCCATTTGGGTATTCATTTTGTGAAACTCTGTGTTGGAAAGGTCAAGTTTGCATTTAGACTTTAAAGCTCTACCAAACTCCAGGAAACAAATGACATTTCCAACATCCATCTAAAATATGTAACTGAGTCACTGAATACAATGATGAGAAACAAATAAACCAAACTGGGCAGTCTGCCCAGAGGCCACAGTCAAATATAAACTTTGGAAAGAGATAGCAATGAAGGGAGGCTTTGAGGGCTATCAGGGGTGGCGGGGAGGTAAGGGCAAGAGAGAAGGGGAAGAAGCCATGGATGAGGAAGGAGAACGGGGAGCACGGGCAATAAAATAGTAGTGAAGGAGCAAATCAAACAGAGAAGTCTGGCCCGAAGCGCTAAGTGTATTCACAAAAGCCCTCACTTGGGCACTCCAGTGGGAGGTTTACAAAGACATATATACATACAATTTACACGGGTTTTGCCCCAGAGTGAGTTTATTAGTAATCTTAACAAATGGACACTCCAGCCTCCTTTGTTGGGTGAATTTTAACAGCAGTGAACACAGTATTGTCGAATTACTATGAAAAGCTTCAGATGAATCTCAAAGAACTGTATCATTCCTTAAAGATTTAACCCATGCAACTATAAAGCAACAGCAAATCGAAGAAAATGTATGCGGCTCTCACACCCTCTTCGCTGAAAGCAGAGTGAGGAGGCTCATTCTTTCACGGGAACTTGGATGTTTCTTGATCTTCCTGTCCCCAGTAAGATAGGGCCTCAACTTCGACGTCTTTTAGGACTTGGAAGTATGAAACGTTAAGTGTCACAGTAGTTTTAAGTCAAATGATATCCTCCACAGAGGAGCAGTCTCTGTGTGCTCAGAATGAACAGCTGAACTTTTTATTGCCCAAAGTGAAAGTGTCTGGAACTGCAGTTCAGAAACATTACCCAGATGCACAATGTAGAACAATGGACCGAGGGGTGGACGAGGAGACGTAGCTTCCAGCTCCAATTCTGTCTTGGGTCAGCCTGATGGTGATGATGACGATGGTGCTGATAGTAACAGCATCCTTTCCAACTGATTCCAAACCCCACCCACTTAACACCATGTTACAATCAACATCATCTTAAAATCACTGTGGCAAACGGTACTGTAATTTAGTGAAATCTTCCACAAAAATCTGAGATGGAGCAAGCGGCAGCCTCATTCTATCTTAGACTTCATGAAATGCAGACTATAGTAGACCAGTCAGCAGCTACTGTTATGTGCACGCACTATACCTCTTTTTAACTTTGTTTTTATTGCTGGCACTATTACAGATGTCCCCATTTTCTCCCCTTTGCTCACCTCCACCCAGTACCCATCCCCCTTTTCTCTGGCTGTCACCACACTCTCCCAACAGCTCTTGCTGGACGAAATTGTTATCAATTTCCTTTCCCAGATTCAGAACTGACACACGGAGGGTTGAGTAATGCGCACAAGATCACTCAACTAGGAACTGGCCAAGGCAGTTTGAAACCCAGCAAGCCCAGCACCGGGTCTTTGCTCCTGGCCATCAAGGTCACTGTTGCACTTCATGTGGGACTTGGCACAGTCCTTTCAAGCAACCAGCACCTCAGATTCCTCTTAGGCCCCAAAGTAAAAGCACTGGACCAAGTCATCTCCAGAATCCCATCGGTTTTCAAACTTACGGATCTCTGGCATAAAACACAGCCCCTCAGATCCCTTTACAAGACAGATACCATATTATTAAAGAAACTAATAACACATTAATTTTAATTATATTTCTTTACAGAAGAATCCTGTATTTCACTCTGGCTACAGGACACGATAAACTTTTGGAACAAAACTGAGACATTTTTGTTACCAGTTAAATGATGGTAATTTTAAATAGAGCAAATACTATCCTTTAGGAAATCTGATCAGTGTCTTTGTACCACCTCCTGTCTAGTTAAGCTATCTTCTTCAGTTTCTGTAACACTGCGGGGCAAAGGAAGATCAGAGCAAATGAATGTGCCAAAATCGGTCAAGCACATGGTACCTAATTTGATCTTGTAAATACTGAAATGAGAACAATAAAGTATGCATATACATGCGTGTCACACACATGCACATTCACAGTTTCTGTGTGTGAATACTACTTTATGTTGAATTGAGGACTCTTGAAAAAAAGGAATTTTCGACACACCAATCTTAAAGTCATTAAGAAATCTCTTGTTGTAGGAAATGGCACAGAACACTGCAAATCAGAGTGGTCCTCCCTATTACACCACATCTGTCTTCAAATCACACTAACCCCTAACTTCTCCACTTCCTAGGAGTACCCAGGTTGGCCATAATAAAAAATAGTTTAAACTCTTGTGAGATCTTTCATGCCATAAGAACTCAGAATAAAAACTTCACCAAAAATAAGCTGCATTCTAACTTCCCTCCATCGAGTGCTGATGTGAAGGGATTGTCCAAAAAAGCGAGAAACAGAACATAACTCAGGCTGCTCATGTGATAACGTCTCTTAGCTATGGACAAGAATTTCCTGTTTTAAAAATGAACTCCAAAAACAATTTCCTCAGTTTCTGGCAGAATTTGTCAATAGCCAATCCACTAGTTCACTGGGCCAAGTCAGGAGAATTTAGAAACCACGTCACACAGCATTGAGGTGAACACCGACACAGTGACCTCAAAAATGAGACTATGATTTGACCCGCATTCAAACTTGGCTGTTGGCCTCCAGAGCTGCCTAGCCGGTACCTTCTCCCCCAACTCCCACTGGATGCTTCTCTGCCCCCCTCACCAAACTCAGGGCCCCTAGAACACAAACTAACATTCCCTTCATTCCTGTGTCTCATGGGCAGGCAAAGCAGAGTGCCAACCCAGAGAAGGAGATTAACAAGTATCTGCTGGCTCCGTGAATTACTAAAAGAATGACCAATTTAGATAAACAAATGCCCAAGTGTATCAGTCCCCAGAAAAGTCTCTCAGATCCTGGGTGGTGGTGATGGGGCAGATGAGAGGGCAAACTGACTGTCTTGACCTCGAGAACCAACTCAGTGAGTACTCCTGGGTCAATCAGAAAGTTCAGGTGTATGAACCACCGTGACACCCAACCACCTTCCTGGCCTTCTGTCACACGCATCCCCTTCAGCCAATCAGTCACCAAGTCCTCTACCTTCTTTGCATCGCTGGAACCCACGCCATCTCCCTGCTGTCACCCAGCTGTTCCCACCACGTCGCACTGGTAGTATCTCGGTGGGGCTCAATGATCAGCACCCTATTTTCCCACCCAGCTGCAAAAAGAATGAGGAAATAGTAAGGGAGGTGTGGCATATGGAGAGAAAAATGGCATCTCTATTACTAGGATCTTCAGTTCATAGGCTGTGGTTTCAGGTCTACAGTCCAGCGGCTAATACTGAACCCAAGTGTTGACATTGAGTTCAAAGCTAGTTTAATTGTGGACCAAAGAGCTTCACCCAAAGGGCAGCTCCCTCCCAAGAGGAAAATA
The DNA here is from genome assembly GCF_014824575.4 of Sturnira hondurensis. Lineage (NCBI taxonomy): Eukaryota > Metazoa > Chordata > Mammalia > Chiroptera > Phyllostomidae > Sturnira > Sturnira hondurensis. The sequence continues at coordinate 18,819,934 of NW_028087015.1, read as the reverse complement.
GAATGGAGTTGAGATGTCAGTTTGAATTCCTCCAAAATTTGCCAACTCCAGGCCAGGAGTAATATTAGTGAATAGAAAGAGGAGTCCACGCACACCTCCAGGGATCTCTCTAAAGGCAGCCTTTCCAAGGCTGCCCTGCTCAATACATGCTGCTGGCTCCCTCCTGCCATCTGCCTACCTACACACCGCTTTCATGACCATGTGGCCCTGCCTACCTCTCCAGGTGTGAGGCTCAACTCAGATCATCCTCTCCTCCCATGTAGCTTACCCACTGGCCTCTGCCCCCTGGTCTGATCTTCTGTTACTCCCTCTTACTCACCTTCCAGACTCAATTCAAGGTCATCCCAGATAATTTGTCCCCATGAACATCCCCAGTGAAGCTCAGCACAGCCAGATTGGTGTCTCCCATCACGTGCTAGGTCTGCCACCCACGGTCACTCTAATACTTTATTATAGTCTATTCATTAGACCCCTCAAGACAAGAACAATTCTTTATATTTTTAACCTCCCAATACCCAGTACAGATCCTGGTACATGAACACCTACAAATACTTATTAGGTTAGAGAGATGCAAATAGCTAAATGCAAAGTAGGACATAACAATTCCATGGAAATAAAATGTCACAGAGGTTCCAGGGAAGAGAGAACAAATGCACATGAGAGAACCTGACACATTTTCTCAAAGAGGTTAAGCGTTGTAAACAAAGATATATAGCTAGATATATCTTTGGGGAATCAGAGAAAATTTCATTTTAAAAAGTTAAAATTGAATTGAACAAAACTCAATGGATAAACATACAGAAAAAGTATTCTAAGGGGAAAAAAGGCAAAAGACACCAAGCTGGAACAGCAAAAGATGTACTTAAGGGACACCTGAGTCTCCCAATTTGTCTGTGTTTAGAGAGCAGCCTGAAAGAAAAATGGAGTAGGAATCTGGCTAGAGCATTCACGAGGCCCTGAGTACCCAAATAAAATAACTTTTGACATAATTTAGAGACAATGGGAATCAAAGAACGTTTCCTGAAAGAGTAGCTGTTAATTATGCCAAGGAAACTATATAAAATCTGGATCCTTGTAGTGGTAATAATAATCAACTAATAATTTGTTTTTCAATTACTCCCAAATTTTTCAGGAACATAGTGACTGAGAGCTTATAATAGTTTGATAAATCTCAGTGGAATAGTATCAGAGTATAATAAAATGAGTAATAATCTATTTAGAATGATGATCAAACTACACTAGTAATTTGTAGTCATTTTTCATTTTGTTTATGATTCTTTCAACCCATCCCTGCATGCCTCATCTATCTAATGACTCTGTACTTGACACTGGTCTATCCTGTAATAAGCATTGCCTATTTCCCAATTCTCTTAATAGCCAGGAAAACAAAAATGCTTATTACAGGTGATAACAACTATAGCCATGTCTCTACTTCTCTATTTTTTCTCCCCTAGTCTGTACCAACTATGGTGAGTTTCAGAGATCACTCTTCAAAGAACAGTAGACAATCCGCAAAACGGGACCACATAGGAATGATCGAGCTGCCTGATTTCAGTGCTAGAGCTGAACACACGGATCAGACAGACAAATGGTCTCTAGACCCACCTGCAGTCAGTTCTGAGCTACAGCAGCGAGCAGCTCCGAACAAATTCCGAGATGGCTCTTCAAAACATGGCGCCAACAGCAGCAGCTGGGACTGTAACCTCCTCTAACCAACTAATTACGTGCTATTGGTCAAGTCACTTTAGCCTATTGGGCTTGATCTCCTAATCTGTGCAATAAAAGGAATAAACAATGTCCCCAAGCAGAAAACCAGTGCATGTCAATTAACTTTCAGCTGAAGACTCCCTTTTAAGGACAGCCAGGACTCCCAGGAGGAAGCCGATTTTCCAGCAGCGGCGTCCGGCCTTTGACAGCTGCCAGAACAGCATTCCAGTCCAACCTCTCCACTGTCTTATTTTGGGTCCCCCAGGAAACACTCTCCGAGAGGATCTAAAATGCAAGCAGTTTCTAGGGAAGCACCCTCACTTTTAAAGGGGATCACACTCATGAAAGGCAAGGGATGAGGTGGACTGGACAGAGACAGCAGTTGGTCTATGATTTTTTGTAAAAAAGGACTCAGCCAACTCCTCGGGAAGTTCTGGACTGACAACAGTCCTTGGGAGCGATCTCAAATCGTACCCTGCCTCATCCAGTCATTGGGTGGGGCTGCTCCCTTGCCCTGAGTAAGAGGAATTTCTGGGAGCGGTTGGGCTCTTAGTCATCCATGACAAGTCTCCATGCAGCTCGGGGTATGGGGGAGTCATTCCTGGAGGGGCTAACTGGACAGAGAAGTGGCAGAGCCAGGACATCTACCCCAAATTTTCTGAAAGGAAGAAAAAGAAAAGCAGGGTGAAGAAGAGAGAAATGGATTGGAAAGAAAGAGCTGGACTGAAGAAATCAATTTTTCTATCGGAAAGCCCTGGTATCTGCATGGCCTTGGCAAAGCTGTTTCATTTCTTCATGCTTCAATCTCTTCCTCTGTAAGGTGGTCCAAGGTCACTTTCCCCACTCAGATATCCGGGATTCTATTCCACAAGTCATTCTTGGTCAACTTCCAAAGCCCTTCTGTTACCTGCCTCAGGCTTACAAATACCACTAAGGAAGAAAAAAGCCCACACATACCAAAAATTTCCAGTAGCATTTGAATTCATCTTTGTTAAGTGTGAAGAGATGACCAGCAGTAGCAGAAAATGCAAATCTACGCATGACAGTGGGCACACAGCAATCCCCGATTAAATTAGATTTGCAGGCAGCAGCTTGGGGATTTTGACATTAGACTGAATACGATTATTCAGTTGGTTCTATCTTTATTACCCATGCTCCCCCTTGTGAGGCAATTTTCCTTATTGGAAGTAAAGCAACCCCAACCAATGCATTTAAAAATGAGACTTTCCTGTTCTTATTAGCCTGTATCAAAAAAAAAAAAAAAACTATTTGAAGCGCAACCAGGGGGAAGGAATTGGCTCCTTATTGCAGTTCATGTTGTTACTGCTTTAAAAGTGGAGAAAGACTCCCCAAGGAAATACTGTCTCTCAAAACAAGCTCACAGGGTAATCAACAGGAGAGGTCTTTCAAGAGAGATAGGAAATAGGGAAAATTATTAAAATGTAATAAAATAAGCAAAACGGACACAAAACAAGATTGAAACATAAGCTGTTTGGGACAGAAGTGCCACGTCTTGAGATTCACTTTCAGAATAATGTTAATAATATTGTCCAAATAAGGTTAGAGAAACCTTTCCAACCAACACAGCAGCTCTCAGTCCTTGAGCTAAAAAACCCCAAACCAAAAAGGAGCATAGAAATGTGGCCGATACATGTGAATTTACACTCCAGCACTTTAAAATAAATGTCCACCAGGCTCAGTATCATGCAGAGTGGAACTCCCACCAATGAGATACTGTAATAGCTATTCATCTGAGCTAAACACAGATTCAAGTAAACAAAAGAAAATCTACAGTTCCAAGTGGATGGATATCATGTCATGGAACCATTACTAGACCTTTGGTCATAAACACAGTCACCTCTATCTCAAGTTCCAGCTCCAAGGAATGTGTTGGGCTCTGTTGGGCTCTGGGCTTCTTTCACTTTTTTTCTTTTTTTTTAGATTTTATTTATTTATCTTTAGAGGGGAAGGGAAGGAGAGAAGGAGAGAAATATCAATGTATGGTTGCCTCCCATGAGTCCCCTGCTGGGAACTGGCCCGCAACCCAAGCATGTGCCCTGACTGGGAATCGAACCACGATCCTGTGGTTCGCAGGCCCGTGCTCAATCCACTGAGCTACACCAGCCAGGGCCTTTCACTTGATTCTTATGGTGACCCTTTGTCTGAAACTGTTCCTCTAACAGTTACCAAATTACTAAAGAAACAAATGACACTTTCATTTTAAATGTATGTCTTAAATTCTTTACAGGAGCCCTGGCTGGTGTAGCTCAGTGGATTGAGTGCGGGCCTGCGAACCACAGGATCGCAGTTCGATTCCCAGTCGGGGCACATGCCTGGGTTGCGGGCCAGTTCCCAGCAGGGGACTCATGGGAGGAAACCATACATTGATATTTCTCTCCTTCTCTCCTTCCCTTCCTCTCTAAAGATAAATAAATAAAATCTTTAAAAAATTCTTTACGGGAGATGTATTTCTCTCCATTTACAAAAACAGACATGAGGAATAATGGAGTTTGCTAAATTTATAGCAAAGGGTTAGTTAAATACAGTCTCACGTATGTTATATATCCACATACCCTACAACTCAATAATATTTTTCTTTTCTCATTTTAGTAAAGTGGGAAGTCACACAGAAGCTCTACTAGAAATCATTCCAAACATACCAGATGTGTATGACAATTTTTATGTTTTATGTAACAGAAAAGGGAAAATTAGAGATGTGATAAAGTAGTTCAATATATGAATTTTAAAGGATTCATAATCTTATGACTCTTTATTCCCAAAAGAGAACACAGAGGCACAAAAAAGATTAATTAATTTAAATATCAAAATTTTTAATGTTTTCAAGATTAGTGATTTACTTAAATTGCCATACAAACCCAACTTCCAATCAATTAAACAAATATTACTGAGCAATATGATTTTCAATAAAAAATAAACAGTAGCATTCTACTCAGCACTAATTGAAGATAATTTGACGGTATTATAAATAAGTGAAGCTGAAAAGTCTTTAGCAATGCTTAAACTACATATATTATTTTTCCTTAAATACACAAGTTAAACTATTTTCATCCATGAGGGTGGAACCAAAACATCAAAAATAACAGTCTAAGGTAGAAGATCCTCAGAGGAAAACATGTCCAGAGAAACACTTAAAGAGTGTTTTACTCTTTATTTAAAGAGTAAAATGTCAAAGTCTAGGGAAAAAGTTCACTGAAAACACAGTAGGGTTTTCATAAGTTTTTTTAGACCAATAAAGATCATGGCTTCAGATTCATCTTCATTTAGTTGTTTAACAAAAGAGATACCGAAGACCTACTCTGGGAACTGGGTTATGTTTATGTCATGGTGAGCATGTGATAGGGTTAGCGATGAAGAAATACAAAGAAACAGAAAAATCATAAATTAAGACACAAGATAGTGAATAAAAAGTAAAGCAATTAAAGCTAAACGAGCAAGATGGATTTCCCACGAAGGAACCTCAGTGACTTTTTTTCATTGTAGGCACTATTATGGATGTGCCCCACTTCCCCTCTCCACCCAGCCCCACTCCCAGGCCGTCACCACTTTGCTGTCTTGGTCCACGGGCCACACCTAAATGCTCATTGACTAATCTCTTGTAGTGCCCCCCACCTCCATTCCCCTCACCTCTGAGATCTGTGAGTCTACTCCGTGTGCCGATGCCTCTGTTTTTATTTTGTTTATCAGTTTATTTTGTTCACTAAATTACACATAATAGCAGCATTATTTATAATTGCCAAGATCTGGCAGCAGCCCAAGTGCCCATCAGTAGATGAGTAGACAAAAAAGCCATGGTACATTCACACAATGGAATACTACATGGCGGTAAAAAAGGAACTCTCACCCTTTGCACCAGCATGGATGGACCTCTATGGCTATGGATATCAATGAATCCTACGGGCTTGCCCTTTAGGACACAGGCCCTTCCAAAGACCTCTAAGAAATGTGGCTGCTCAACAGCAAAGCACACAAGAGTAAAGAGAAGCAGGACTCCTGTGACGCCAAGGGTTCGGATTTTAGAGTTGATCCTCTGACCTTCCCAGCACTAAAATAACCATCACGGCCAATGGAGGTCTTCAGAGGAGGGAAACACCTCCTCAAAGCCCCAGCTGAGTTTACGGGCCAGCAAGCGCACTCTAATGAACAACGTGATTTTGTCAGGAACATTTATCTAACAGCAATTCACTCCGCAGCCTCATTGTAATACGTTTATCACCGCGCAGCTGCTGCCCTGTGCCATGGCATAGCGCTGTGGCCCGAGATGGCCACCGCTTCAAGGAGAGATGCAAAAGCAACTAGAGGACGTGTGTGTGTAGACCCCAACTTTCATCCTGGGGTGTAAGCACCTTAAAATACTCAAGAATACCTGGTGATAATCCTCTAGCGAGACTATATCCTTGTTTTCCTATAGCACTTGGAATAATGGCATCATGCAAAGTGTACTAAATTTAGAATCAGAACGACCTCATCTAATCTTCACTAGAAAATCAAGGCAAGTCATTTAATCTTCCAAGGCCTCAGTTTCTTCACCTTTAAACTGGGGACAATGATGGTCACCCTTCCCATAGTCCCTCTGATGATAAATGAGATTAACTTCTGAAATGCTTTATAGTTTCCCAAGCAATTTCAAGTACAAACCCATGAAGAAGTCTCCCAGGAACAGGAAAAAAAAAGGGGGGGGCAAGTTCTCAAGTAGATATTGGAATAATTCCCCAGATTCATGGCTGTCTCAAATCCATAGATTTGAAGCCAGAAGGAAATATAAGACTGGCATTATAAATTATTTACCAAAGAAAGAAAATGGGTGCACCTTTCTCTATCTTTCATTAGCTTTGATAGAGGGCAGGCACCAAGGCTATCCCAGAACAAAGATAATTAAAAGTCTATAACCCTCTACAGAAATTGGGAGGAGAGCCTCTCAGGTCTACCTTGTGCTCTGTGGACTCTAAAAAACATGCTGATCATTTTATGCACTAAAGTTATTACAGACATTAGCCAGCCTGCCAATTTGTCAGTAGACTGTTGCCTAATGAGCAGTTAATTTGTCTTTGGGAAGACAGGTAATAGGAGTTAAAAGTTTCCTTCAAAAGATGTCATTTTGGTCACCTAATACATAAAACTTTTTTGTGTGTTGGTTGGTTAGGCTACTTCTCCATCACTGCAAGTCTTTGAAGCACACAAAACAAAGACTCGGAGAATTTTGGCTGCAATAATGAGGAGAGAAACAGGGTCACAGGCCCAGTGGAGAGGGCACAGACCATAGCACAACATGGGGATTTCAGGCATGGCTGGGCCACCCACCAGCTGTGTGCCCTGCGCAGGGGTTAGGCTGTCTCTATGCTGTTATGCTGACATGTTTAAAATCAGATCATCCACTTCCGATCAAGATGTCGGCACAGGCAGATGTGGCTCACTTCTTCACACAACCACGTCAAAATTACAACTAAAATATAGAACAACCATCACTCAGAACCATTATAAATTGAGTCGAATGGAAATCAGACAACTACAGAACTAAAGAAACCACTTCTATCCAGACTGGTAGGAGGGGTGCAGATGTGAAACAGGCTGGTCCTTCACTCACGTGTGGTAGATAAAAATTCAGAAGTGATATCTTGGGAGCAAGAAGTCCCAGTCCCCCACCAGGCCCCCCAGCCCAGGATAGCAGCACCAACCAAGAAGACAATTCCCTACAACCGTTGAGATTAAGTCAATGGAAGAAACTTCTAGAGCCCCAAGCAGTTCCTCTTAAAAGGTCCACATATGGACACACCTACTCAGACCCACTCCCTCTAAGCTCCAGCACCAGGGTAGCAGCTTGAAAGGTACCAGTGGCAAACAGGGAGGAATTGAAGTGTCTGGCATCAAGGTGCGCAGAGGCCATTGTCCTTTTTCTAAGCCTTCTCCCCATAGAGGTGGCAAGTAGGTACCATACCTGAGACTCCATCAACCTGGCTAACACAGTGTGACCCACCTAAGAGATCCCCAGAAAACCCACCCAGCCAATTTGTGAGCCCACCCAAGCTGCTCTTCCACACTAATGGATGGTCTTGGCTTATGCTTCACAATTTCCTAAATCCTCTCAAACAAGCAATTGCTGGCCTCAGGGAGCCCCAGGCCCAGCACTAGCAGCAGCCAGCCTGTACTCATCCCTTGGCTTTGCCTCGGACTCTTCACCCCAACAAAAGTAGCAACCATCTCAGATTGCTTCATAGCTCAGGCAGGGTGGCCCCACACAAACCATAGGTGGGGAGCTAACCTTGGCCTGCACCACCTGGAGAAACCCCAGGGCCAGCACACCCAGTAGACAGCTACAAACCGCATGAGAGCACCATCACCGCGCTCCTACACAAGTGACCCTCCATGGAAGGCAGAGGCTGGCGGTCAGTGGTCACAGCCAACCCTTGTAGCTGACCAGCCTGGGTAACTCCCTCCCATTGATGTGCCAACAGCAATTAAGGCTCAACTACAGGAGGAGGATGTACTCAGCCTAAATGGAGAGTGCACCTGGGAAGAATGTACCCATCTTGAGTGACAGGGAAGGCTATGCCACTGGACCCTACAGAACACCCACTACATTAGACCATGTTACCAAGACACGAAGTCAAAAGCAGCTCTACCTAATACATAGAAACAAACACAGTGAAGCTGCCAAAATGAGAAGACAAAGAAATATAGTCCAAATGAAAGAACAGATCAAAACTCCAGAAAAAAACACCTAAATGAAATGGAGATAAGCAATCTATCAGACGCAGAGTTCAAAACACTGGTTGTAAGGATGCTCAAGGAACTTAGTGAGGACCTCAGCAGCACAAAAACGATTCTCCTCCTATTTACCTGCTTTGTCATGGTGGTTGTATTAGAACACGTGGACATCCTTTAGGTACTCTGAGAACTGCAGACACCATCCAGCACTGTCATTACTTAGAGAGTAGCTCCATTCTTAGGTACACTCTCGCCTTATCACTGACAGCTACACTTAGCACATTGCAGAAGCGGCCCCTCCTGTGAGTGCACGCTGCTCGTCTTGTTCTGAAATCTCTGGCCTCCCTGCCCAGCTTCTCAGTTAGACACTAACCCTTTAGAGCAAGTCTTATTCTACCTAGAGATTTAATGCAGTGAGCGAATGGAAGAAGTCGTCTAAATTTCTACAACCAGAAGAAAAAGTATAACCACATACATTCTAGGAAAGGTCAGCTGATACGGACTTCATTACCATGTGCTGCTCTGGCTGACTCTGTGGTTCTAGTCAATTTGTAGCTTCGGTTCAAAAATCACTAACCAATAATACCAAACAAATGTCTTACATGCAAAGTTGAAACATTTATTCAAGACGTGGAACATAAACACAATTAAAAGGTATTGCTTCAAATTTAGTAGAGCTTACTCATTTGAGGGCAATCACAAAAGCATCATTAAACGCTAGAGATAGAGTCTGTACCCATTACTGCAATGAAAATGGTTTCCCATCTTTCTCCTGTTTTAAACATGCAAAAGGATGCCTCAAGTATCTGAAAATACCTTCTCATTGTCGGACCACAGATGGTATTGTTAGCTACACTAATACTTTGATTCCAACAGAACAGTGGAATCAGTGTTGCTTATCTTCTGATTTTCATCAGAATAAAATTATTTATTGAAGACAAGAGACAAAAACCCACTTCTAGCTAAGAATTACAGAGATCTTTGGAGGTTACATATCCTGTAAATCAGGCAACATCTGCCCATTGCAGAAAAAAAAAAGCATGTCCTAGGCTCCTCCTTTTCTCCCCCCAAAAGCAGCCACGATGTATCTGATATAATTGGATAAAACCTATCTGTAAAGGCTCTAGGCAAATACACACACACGCCCCCAGTGGCCAGCCTGACTTTGTCCCATCACAACTGACTACAGAGGACTGATGATGCCACCCTCATATAAAATGATGATTGCGCCCTCCAGCATAAAAGCACATCCACCTCAGTATAACACAGTGGTTCACAGTAACAGTCACCAGGCCCCGTGGATCCTTAAAGGTCAGTCCTTCACACCCATTAAGTCTTAGTCTACATGCCAACTCTTCAATAAGGCCCATGGTGACCAATCTAATTAAAATTGCAAAACCCTTTCCTCCCAACTCTCGATAACCTTAACTTGATGATTTTCTTTATTCAGAAAATTTAGCCACTTGGAGTGTATCACATGGTTTACTGAATCATTGTGTGTGTATGTACACATGTTAATCATTTTACTTCCCCTGCTCGCTCTCTCGCTCTCTCTCTCTCTCTCTCTCACACACACACACACACAAAGGTAAGATTGCTGAGGGCAGGATCTTTATCTGTGTACTACTATATCCCAAGAATCTAGAAAAATTCCCAGCACATAGTAGAAAATAAATCAACATGTAGTAGTTGAATGAATGAATAAAGGACTCGGCTTAGACTGACCTGGCCCTGAGTCCCAATTCCACCTACACTTGGCTGCAGGACCCTGGGAAATGGCCATCCCCTCCACAGCTGTGTTTCCCCATCTGTAAAATGGGGACCCGAGGAGCCCCTGCCCTATGGGATCCTCATGCAGGTTGGGTGAGTCAGTGAATGTCAAGGGCTTAGAATCATACTTGGACAAAGTGACCTTTTAATAAATGCTAGCTGCCATCATTATTATTATTTCAAGGTATGTTTCCCAAGGCAGTGATAGATTTGTGATGATTTACACGCTCAGGCCACTGGCTCTCTTCATATGTGACATCACAGATCTGAGATTGTGAAAAGGGACCCAAGGCTCCTGATAGAGCAGCAGAGCTCCCAAGGGTCAGACACCATCACTGTGGCCTCATCAGCTGCAATTCAGTAATGGGCAGGATTCTGCAAGGAGCTGTTGACAGTGGAAGCACTACTGTCTCAGACCTGCTGGAGTAGAGTAAACCTAAGGATGAAACCAATGAGTGAGTGAGGGTAAGGCTCGGAAACCTTAAAAGGCAGGGAAGGCAGCCCTTCTCCTCCTACTTGAACAGAGAGATTTGTTTATTCGGCTTAACAGGGGCTGAAACTCACACTTTATGAAAGAAGATAAAAGGAAAAAAAATAGCCCTGTTTCAAAATTTACCAGAACATACTCTAGAAAGCTCACAGTCAGGAAGGTTACTGTAACTTTTTCCTGGAGCAAAATCCTAGTGTGTGTAAAAGTTGAAAATTGAATCATTAACTTAAATGTTCACTAAGTATTTAGGAAAACAAAACACTTTGGAAACACTATTGATTTACAAGGGAAAAAGCAGGGAGGTGGGGGGTCGGAACCGATTCAGTGAGGAGAAGGGGTGAAAAGGAGTGAGGAAGACAGAGGCGAGGGGTAAACAGGGCAAAAGCAAGAGGGGCATCTGTTGACTTCTTGGCCATCAGAGTCTTAACTTCCCTATTTATTATAACATGTCTCCCCACAAGGCTAATCTCCTTCCATAAATTGTCCCTTTAGAGCAAAATAAAATGAATACCTACATGCTCAAGGATTAGATCATGACAAATCAGGCCAAAAAGGAATTTCTCTCCTCACTCTAGAGAAGGCCCCAAGATTTGGGGGAATTGAGCGAGGTCACAGTAGCTAACTTGAAGCTGGAATCAAATTTCCAGACTCCCCGAGTCAATGCTCTTCCCTCCACACACAAACGTCCCCAAACTCCAATGTGCGCATGCTAAATGACCAGGCAGTTTCAGGAGGAGCCCATGACTCTGCACTTCTGCCGGTCCCCAGTGGGGCTGAGGCCACTGGGTCACACTGCGCAGCAGGCCTCGGCCCCATTTCACCTGCCAAGGTGAGTCTGGTAAGAATTTCTTGTTGTTGTTTTAATTTAAGAAGAGGCGTTTTCCAGGAGCAGGAGAAAGCAGCTTACATATGATATGCTGAAGTTTTAAACTTTCTAATAACTCAACACTATTAGTAAAATTGAAGGGGGTACCTATTTACACAGCGATGTCAACTGTAAAATATAATAAAATTGCAGGTTTTTCCTCTTGAGCCATCTCACTGCACTCTGTGGATATGCATTTACTGATAATTTCCCCTTTATTTTGAAATATACTGTGCCTAAAGTGCACTACATCTACTAAACCTGTCTTAACTCTTTCTCCTGTGATAATAGAGAGGCTATGTCTAGGGGGTGCTTCCACTTGCTTCTGAGACCGGACATTTTAGATAAGAAAATTCGGCACGGATGCAGCCAATTCCAACAGACACGTGGGCACAGATTTTACCTGCCTCTAACGCAATGTGACAAAATCAACCACACCCACTCACATGTGTCACAGCCTTGTTGAGGGAACACACAACATAACAGAGGGAGAGGAGACCTGCCTAAACTCGTCACTCCTATTTCTCTATTTTCTCCTGTCTATCAGAGGAGTCCCCATGCATTTGAAGAGAGTTGATGCAAACTAAGCACAATATGTCCTCTCCGGCCAAAACTCTGTTAATCTCCCCAACCTTCCTATTGGTCCCCTTGAATCAGCTGAGCCCAGGAGATGTTTCCTATAAAACGTCCACAGTGTATCTCAATCTGATCCCAGTAAAATTTAACTTCAGCTGAAGTGAAAATGCAGAGGTAGCATTTACGGATAACAGCTGGAGAACATTAGTTCTCTGTCTCTCCTTTTCTCTCCCAAGGGTTGAAAACTCCACTGTTCAGACAGGAAGTCGTCACACACCACACACTGTACGATAGGAGAACACTGGGATATAAGAACAAGTTGCAGAGGATTAGGGGGAGTGTGCAGGGGTTTTGTTCAGGAACACAGAACAGCAACTCTGCAAACCTCTTAGGGTGTCTTTTCCCCCCACAGTGTTCAAGCAGTGTGATGTATGCACACCCAGAATTGTCACACACACACACTTCACTCCCTGAAAGCTTTTTAATAACTCAGAGTAAGAAAGTTTACTCTTCCATTTTTAAAACACAAACTCCAAGAAGTTTGGGGGAGTGGCTAAGATTCTCCAATAATCTTTTCTGGCATACTTTCATACTTGCTATCTAAAAAGACAAACATTTATCTTTTTACAAATGAAAATTGTCACACACACACACAAAAACCTCTCACATAAGTGCCCAGAATAAGGATATATATATATATGTGTGTGTGATATATATATATATATCACATACATGTGGAATTCAAAACATGATGAGCTGGGAGAGAATGATTTAAACAAAAGGTTCTTGTGGGTATGGTTTTTAGGGTCGGTTTCTGCTATAATTTCACAAAGCTGCTGAGGACGAACACAGCCGCAAAAAAGCAGCGAGGCATCCACATTCTGTGGCCACAGCTCAAAGTTCTGGGTAGGATGATAGGAGTCTCCCAAACACCACAGGCTGAATAGCCATTCTGCATTCCTACCCGTCTGCAGGCTCTGGACCCGGTTTGTAACCGCCTGTCCTCTGGGGGCAGGCTGTGAAACCAACCCTGTCTCTTCCACGCACGCCCCTCCGGCCAAGTTCAGGACAGACAACCTTCCTAACTTTCGATCTACAAAAATGCCTTTGCCATATGCATATCAGGGGCGTGCTGTTAATCAACACGGTGACAACACTACGGTTTTATGCAAAGAGGGGGAGGAGGGGCGAGGGGGAAGCCAACCCACACATCCATCATCCTTTAGGAGGAGGTGGAGTTAAAAGTTTCTCCAACTTCCAAGTTCCCACTTGACAGGCAATATTTCTGTGCAATTTCCAGCCCCATGGAACAGATGGTCCTTTGCCCATCTTGAGCCCCGAGACAGCCCAGACAAAGCCCCCAGCCACTGCTCCCCTCCTGGGGCCGATAGGTGGTCAGTTTCACGAAGCTGTCAGCCCAGGGGTAGTGAGTAGGGAGAATGGAAACTTAATTACTACTTCCAGAAGTTTTTCCTCGTACAGGAGAGCAGAGGGGACTGGGACACAAAGGCCTAAGAAAGTTTTCACTGCATTATTTTTGAAAATTGTCTTCCACCGTCTGCTAAACCATCATCCTACAGCCCAGATGCTCGGGGTGGGAAAGTTGAGGCACACGCGTTCAGAAACACGGCAGCAATGCAACTTAAGCCGTCCCGAAGACAACCTGGGAAGTTGCTTAAAGGGACCCCCACGGTGGGAAAGCACCCTCCAGCGCCCGACCACTCAGTGCCAAAGGGGAGGGTGACGGCCCAGACAGATTGCCAAATGGGTGTGCGCCATCGCAGCGGGCAAGAACCTTCCTTCCCAAACTAGAGGGCGAGGGGAAGGGAGGGGGCGCGATCCGGGAGTGTGAGGACTGTCGGCCCACTCACCCTCACTGCCGTACTGTTTGCCATTGTTCGCGCCCATCCTGCCGCCGTCATGCCCGCCGTCTCCTGGGACACTCCATAGCTGGGGCGCACCGATGTGCGCTGCGCCCGAGGAAAGCCCGCCCGACGGGACCGTTAGCTTTGCATAACCCACGCTCGAGGGTCGATGTCCAGCCGGGAGCGTCCCCTGCACTCCGTTGGGAGGGAGCGCTCGGTTCCCTCCTGGCACCCCCGATGGCTCCGGGTGGGGTTAGGGGCAGCCACAGCTCTCAGAATCCGCGTTCACGGCCGGCGGGCGCAGCGCCGGGGAGAGCCCGCGCCCCGGGGCCGCCCAGAGGCTCGCCGCGCCGCCGCCGCCGGGTCCCCATCCGCCCGCCCGGATCCCCCTGCGGTGGGCGCTGAGCCACACGGGTGGCCGGGGCTCCCTGGCTCGGTCACCTCTTCCCCGCACCCTTGCGCGCCCGCGGCTTCCCCGGGGATGGGCGCGGCGGCCACTTGTTGCGAATGTCCCGACCAAGCGGAGTCTCGCGGCCCGGCTCAGCTCGCCCGCGGGCCGGACTTTTGTTAGCGCCAGGCGCCTCCTCTCGCCTCCCAGCGTCAATCACAGCTGGAGCCCGGGGAGGAAGGCCGGCCCGGAGATGCGCGGCCTTTTAAAGGGGCAGCGCTCCTTTTCGGGGCTCTGGCTCCCTGCCCCATCCTCTGCTCAGGCCCTCGCGCCACCCGCGAACTACTCTGAGCGAAGAAACGTGCTCTTGGCTGCATTTTACTATTGTTCTTTTACGGCCTTGGCCCCCAATTTGTAAGATGAGCTTCCAGGCGTCGTTTGGAACCTCTTGGCTTTGCCTGCAAATATGGCCTAGTTTAGGTGTGGGGGCGTTTAAAATAAACATGCCTCAGAGTCTCATTGTGTCTGGGAATTTCAGGTATACATGCTGGCATTCTCCCGTGGTCCCACGTTTGGGAACTGAGACGGAGAATGGAAGGGCGAGAGAGGGAAAACTTGAGGGGAAATTGGCAGGGAGTCTCTGGAGGCTTTCCCCGCCCTAGTGCGGGAGGTTTCCTGGCTCAGAACTTTTAAGAGCTTCCCAGCCAGGAAGTGTATTTTCTCCCTGGTCCTACGACTTTTTTCCTTGTGGTTGGTGTACCCTTTGTTTAATACATTACTACCTCTTTTGGAGATTTATATGGTACTTCTAGTCTTAAAATGGCCCTATGATGTTCCCTCCGTTAAATGGAAAAAGAAAATTCTTCTTAATGTTTTATTTCCTTTCCATGTAAATAAATACCTAGAATTTTATAACATTGCATCTTAGCAAACACCCAGATATTCCCAGGGAAAATTTGTTTGTACTGAGGCAAGCACACTGCAGTTTCTCCTTAGATGCTTTGGATTAAACATATATAATGATTCTTGTGTGTATAACATATAAGTATGTATGATAACTGATGAATGAGGGTTCTTACAAATTACTTCTTTCTTAAAAGGCTTGCAGTCATATACAGAGATTGTTAGTGATGTGACTTCCTACAGATTCTATTTCGGTAACTGCCTTTTTGGTACGAGTTTCTTTCTTAAAAGTAAGATACAACGTCATGTATCAAAAATTTAAAATCTGGCTTTCTTGTGCAGAAGAGGTCATGTATTGAAAGAAAAAAATCATAAACTTACCTATTGTCCAGGACAGGATTAGATAGTTTTGTGTTGCACTGGTAACATTTCAACTGTCCCAGTGCAAAGAGATGAAGGACTGAATTGCAATTTGTCTTTTCATACCTGGAATCTAGTTCCCTGACTGGCCAACAATATATGCTTACCATATCTGCTGAGTTAAATTAAAATCTGTGGTATGGGCCCTAAATAGGAGATATGGGTGT
Organism: Sturnira hondurensis; assembly: GCF_014824575.4. NCBI lineage: Eukaryota > Metazoa > Chordata > Mammalia > Chiroptera > Phyllostomidae > Sturnira > Sturnira hondurensis. The sequence continues at coordinate 18,804,060 of NW_028087015.1, read as the reverse complement.
CACAAATTTGGAAGGGTTAAATGAGTTTTCAGAGATCCCACCTGAAAGCATCAACCCAACGTAGAAATGAGCCAATATCTACACTATCTTTACCCAAAGTGGCTTTCTGCTTAACTGACCCTTGTGATTTTCCCTACTTTTTTTGTTTTTAATTTTATTTTAATTGTTGTTCAAGTACAGTTTTCTGTCTTTTATTCCCATCCCAGGCCACCCCCCCAGCCCTCCCCACCCTCCTCCCATTTCCACACCCCCCAGTTTTTGTCCATGTGTCCTTTATACTTGTTCCTGTAATTCCCCTGAAATTCCTCTTTCTCCCTTTCCCCCTGAAATTCCGCCCTCCCCTCTTCCATCACCTTTTAAGGAGGTGTACTTAGTTGCAGAGCAGCCTTCCATAAAGTAGTGGGCAAAGGAGCTCACTTCGAACTTTGCTGTCGCCTTGACAATGTGCTTGTTTGTGTGTAATCTCTCTGATGCTTTCAGTTGGAGGTCTACAAGTCAGGAAACTGACAACAGAGAAACAGGCTCAAACTGCTTAGTGTATAGAGTCGCTCAGTTAGTGCCTGACAGACTCAGGTTCTCAAACCCTCTCTTCCCAACTCCGCCACCTGTCTTGACCTGGCCATTAATCATCTTGGGGCCACTCTTTCCTTTTTGGGGGGGTTGAGTCACCTTCCAGGATCTCTACTGTCAAAGCAAAGCTGATGGTGAAAAGTAAATTGTAGTGAAGGACTGCATCTATCTCCTCTGAAATTAAAGGCCAGGCCGTGGTGTGCAAAGAGAGGGAGGGGTGGAAACATCTGTAATAGTGTCAACAGTAAAAATAAAGTTAAAATGCTTTTAAAAATAAAGTCTGTTAATATATTTAAGGCTCAATCACCTGCCATAAAAGGAGATAATGACACACCAGTTTAAGAAATTACAGTTTAAAACAAAATACCAAAAGAAACAACTTAAATCTTCCTTCTGATTATAAAATATAAATACATGTTGTCATAGTCACTGTAAACGCGTGTGTAAGAAGCATGGGTCAACAAAAAGAAAGAAAGGCACTACTTCTTTTTAAAATAAAGGTGTATTGATGTTTTAATTTTATTTTTTATTTAATTCTTGTTCAAGTATATTTTTGTTTTATATTCCCAGCCCTGCCCCCAACAGTGCTCCCCACCTCCCTCCCATTTCCACCCCCACCTTAGTTATTGTCCATGTGTCCTTTATACTTGTTCATGTGAGTCCTTCCCCTTTTGCTTTGTGATTCTCTCCCCTCTCCACCTCTGGTCCCTGTCAGCCTGTTCCGTATTTGAGTGTCTTTGGTCATATTTTGCTTGCTTGTTTGTTTTGTTGTTTAGATTCCTGTTAACGGTGATATCATATGGTATTTGTCTTTCACCACCTGGCTTATTTCGCTCAGCATAATGCTTTCCAGTTCCATCCATGATGTTGCAAAGGGTAGTAGTTCCTTCTTCCTTTCTGCAGCACAGAATTCCATTGTGTAAATGTCCCACAGTTTTTTGATCCAGTCATTTACCGATGGGTATCTAGGTTGCTTCCAACTCTTGGCTATTGTGAATTGTGCTGCTATGAACATCGGGGTGCATAGGTTCTTTTGGATTGGTGCTTCAGAGTTCTTAGGATATACTCCTAACAATGGATGTTTTAATTTTAATATGAAGATATTGTACAAATCGATAATTTTAACTAAATTCCCATCTTTTTACCCAGCTTCCAAACCAAACCCTTCAATTTCAATACAGATTTGCAAGATTCTTGAGGAAAAAACATGCATTTTTCACCAATGGATTCCCAATATCTAGCATAATTCCTAACACAGCCGTCACTCAATAAATACTCACAGAATGAATGAATATTGAACAAAGGGATAAAATGATTTGAATGTTACTCTACTTTCTCTTTATGCCCTTTGTAAAAGGCTGCAGTCCCTGAAGAGATCAAAAATAAGTGAGCATTCTAAGTGACCCAGAAACTGAATAATGATGATTAAGCAATTGATGTTTTTCTCCACACAATATTTATTCCTCCTGGTTTGGGGAGCACCAGTTTCTGTATTGGGGGAAATTGTTTCACCCAAATTCTATCTGTGGGCTTCCTATGGGAGCTTATTAATTATTGTCATGGTGGTCACATCCTGGGCAAGCGAGGGCCCATGATCAGCCTGACCCAACTACGAGCCACCTGCCCCGGCAATGGGAAGGTGAGCAAGTGTCTCTCCTCCTTCCTGCTAGGCTGACATCAGAGGAGGCCTGGTGATGGGCCAGGAGCGTAACTATCGGATTGGCCGAAACACCTGTTTCATTTATTCCATAAAATAAAGGACACATTTTTTCATTTTCACCAATAATTTTATTGATTTGGATATTCTGAGTATGTTGGCCTTCTCCCATGTAGTATAATATTAATTGTTCTCAATTAATGTCTCGATTTGATCACTATCAACTTCTATTGGTCTACCCAACCTTGGAGCGTTGTCCATCGAGAAATCTCCAGCACAAAACTTCACAAACCACTTTTGACAGGTTTAATCAGACTCAGTGCCTTCTCCATACACAGTACAAACCTTTTTTTGTGTTCCAATTGTCATTGTACCTTTCTTGAAATAATAAAGCGTAGTATGCCAAAAATGTTGCTTATTTTTCCCATCTTCGATATTAAAATGGCTACACAAAATTTACTAGTTTTAATGATTTTTTAAATGCACGGTGATAAAACAACTGTCACAATACAATCTAACAAAATTATTTTGAATGAAGTTAAAGACAACTAAGTACTACTAGAGTGATCTTGTGGAAAAAAACAAATGAATTGTTTGCTCAACCTAATATCATTCAGGATTGCAGAAACACCCTTACTGCAGTGACAAGGGAGGCGAAGTAGGGGACCAGAAGTAGGGCTGTCACCTCCAATGTCAACAGACATAAAGCAGAGAAACTGGGTTGCTATTGTTACCTAGGAGTTGTAAGTTGGCATATTTGAAGCGCATGCTTTAAATATGACCCATCGTCTCACAAAATAATTTGAAAGTGTTTAGGTTTCAATGAGAAAAATCACTCACTGTACCAAGAATTGGGAAGATTTCGAACTATGTGAGAAAAGACAAGCAATGGGTATCAGCATCAAGATGGCCAGGATGGCAGGGGCTTCAGAATCATCAAAGATTTTAAAGCAGCCACGGGGCAAAAAAAAGCTTCAACAGGCAATTTCAAAAGTGTTTTTAATAATGATTTTTAAAAACGTAAAATCGTTTTTATGTTTTACGCATATGGACGATATGCGTAAAATCGTCCATACCCAAAACATTGGATTTTGGATTATCAAAATTAACAGATTTACATCAATTAACTGGCCAGTTGCTAAAGTAAAGTCAATTTCCCAGTTACTTTGTACTGTATGAACCTGATGTAAAAAAGAAAAACATAAAGAGTAGAAAAATCTAAGTTTAAATTGATGTTCTATTTGTCAGGGACTAACTAGGTGGTTTTTCAGCTCCTTTAATAACCATATCCACCCTCTGAATACTGAGCACATGTTCTCCTGGTGATGAACGGTCTGCTAGGATGGCTTTAATGGAGCAGTAAGTCCAGGAACCAATCAGCGTCTCTCTTTTCTTTAAATGGATGGTAGGCGGGCCGCTGGGCCTGTCCAGGAGCCAATGATTAACCACAAGTTCCCCCAGACAGGGCTGTCCAACCTGCAGCCCATGGGCCTCATGCAGCCCAGGATGGCTGTGAATGCAGCCCAACCCAAGATTTTAAATTTACTTCAAACGTTATGAGGTTTTTTGTGTGTATGATTATGTGCTACAGTGTATTTAGTGTCTGGCCCAAGACAACTCTTCCTCCAGTGTGGCCCAGAGACTATGGAAGGTTGGACACCACTGCTATAGACCAAATTAACTCTCCCATGAAACCCATTTGGGGAAACATTCAAAGCTAATTTTTTAAAAATTGTAATTTTTTAAAAATCACAAAAATACTAGTTTGCAAAAGAATGAATATATAGACCAATCTTAGGTCATTCAGATTTACATGAACTATTTTCCCTCTTAAGCACACTACATTCTCTTAAAAAATCGGAATCACTTTCTTATCTTTAGTTATTTTCACATGTCAGAATATGATTGGATTTGCATATTTTGTTCTAGAGTAGACTTCTGTTGAAAGATGTGCTATATAAAAAGAAAATATTGTTTTTATATAATATAGATTTTTTAATCAAAATACACAGTTGGGTTCTTGACAACACATATTTATATAGAAAATGAGGCTGTAAATGATTATTGTTTCCCCGAGAACATTTAGTGTGTTATTAATCGTCTGTAAAATTAGAGAATAAAAGAACATAGACTAACTTTATTTTATTATGGCCATGGTACTGTTTTGAATTAAGTGTTTTGCATGTCTCAGTTAATGCTCAAAACTTAATGAGGCGGTGCTTCTTGACGCAACTTTATGGATGAAGATACTGAAGCTCAAAAAATTGGGTAAATCCTGTAATGATGCACAGCAAGATTGGCACCAAGATCTATTTGCAAAGTCTATGAAATTTCTCGCTATTTTCTGCCCCCAATATCACGCCATTGCACATTAGCCTCCTTTTGGACCAAGCCCAGTTTTCAGCGGAAGTAGTGTTTAATTTAATAAAGAGCGAAACTTTTTTTTACATCTGTGAAATTCAATTAGATTTCAAAACAAATATTTATTTTGCAATGTGAATCTTCATCACATCTGTAATGAGTGGCTAAATGTTTTAGATATTTAATTTAGATGTTTTAATAATTATAAATAAACACTTAGCTTGATAGAATGCATATGTTATAGAGGATTCTTGAAACTGTTTCCTCACAAATGTTTCCATTCCAGCTCTGAGAAACCAAGTAGCCATTTTCTCTAATTCCAAATATTACAATATTCATGCCCTATGCCAAACAGTTGCAATTCACCTTGGATTCTACATTTAACATGTAATTCCATATTGCTTTCTCATTGGTCCTCTATCAGGCAGATATCTTACATCAGAGGGCCACCTGAGACCCCACAATAGCCGGAAATGGCATCACAAAGTTTATGTGCTCAGCTCAGAGCATTGTAACATTCATTCTGAGTCCTAACACACTTAAGTATCTGGTTTTTTAGAACACAGCCAATTTGAAGCAAGGATTTAGGAGGAATATTGCTCAACATATCTGAGAAACTGAAAAAGTTTAACAGCTAGTTATAGGGAAGGTGATGAGAAAAATTATCTATAGGGAAAATAGAAGAACTGAATAAAGCAAAACAGAAACAAAAAACAAATGAAAAATTCAGGGCGATGTCAGCATGTGTTATTGCCTCAGATAAGGTAATGATAGTGTTTACACTATCATTAAACCTCTGGATTTTAGTGATCTGTACTAATACAATAGAAATCTGTTTCTGGCTCTCGGGACAGTCCAAGCTCACATTACTGATCCGTGGGAGATTATTCTCCACTCGGTGACTCAGGAATCCAGGCTTCTTCCCTCATCTGCCTGCAGCTGGGAGAAGGCACAGGGAGTGAGTGAGAGTCATACTACGTCGCATCTGCTCCCATCCCACTAGTGAGAACAAGTTCAATGGCCACATGTAGGTGCATAAGAGTCTGGAAAATATAGTCTATGGCTGGCTTACTGTGCCCAGCAACAACCCGCACCGAGGAGGGGTGGTCACACCGGCGCATGTGCGTGTAGCTTAACATTCCTCATGTCCTCCTTAACAGTAGCCTCCGAAGATAACACGCTATTGCTCCACAATCATACACATAACTGTTGNTCCCACTAGTGAGAACAAGTTCAATGGCCACATGTAGGTGCATAAGAGTCTGGAAAATATAGTCTATGGATGGATTACTGTGCCCAGCAACAACCCGCACCGAGGAGGGGTGGTCACACCGGCGCATGTGCGTGTAGCTTAACATTCCTCATGTCCTCCTTAACAGTAGCCTCCGAAGATAACACGCTATTGCTCCACAATCATACACATAACTGTTGTATTTCACACACTGTTGGCTGCCGCCCACGACACACATTTCCTCCTCCTTGTCTCCCTTGACTTTCCCTTCCCTCTAGGCCAAAGGTTAAATACTTATTTTCCCATCATCCCCAGAATTTCTAAAAATGTCCATATGGCCATGTCAGGGCCAAGGAAATGTAAGCAAAATTCACTAGGAGCAACTGGGATGGATTTGGTTATTGAAATAAATTCAGAGGTAGCTCTGCCACTATTTCTTCTCTCGTCTCCCTACCTCACTCCACTGTTTTTTTGAAACTGTGGTGGCCATTTTGCGAACTTAAGGGGAAGGCCAAGAGAATTGTGATAATGGTGACCCAGAGACCTGAGGACTTAAAGCCACCGGAACGTCCCCAGCGACCTCCTTCCCCCAAACCCCCTGTGGCAGAAGGATGTGTACTACCTTTAATGCATCATTACTTGGCTTTTCTGTTACTTAAAGCCAACTGCAGACCCAAAAGATGCACATTTTGTTTACTGAAGAAAGAAGATAAAGCAAATAATATAGTAATATGTCCATTCATAATCATTAAACTGTATTAAATACACTGTTACTTACATGGGAAACTTTTAGTTATGTAGAAAATATACATACACAAAACAGCGTATCTTCCACAATACTGACCCCTTAAAATGGCTCTCCTTTCACTTTCCATCACAACTAAACATATTGCATATGTGAGTAACACACCTTTATTCACCATGAAGAAAGTATGCTTTCAATGTCTTTATCAAGACTCAGTCAGTACATGTAGCCAAAATCTTAGGTCATATAGGGAAGATGCAAAATAACAAAAGACTGTAACAGCACATTTTCTCTCTCAAGTATGGGCAATATAAAACTTTCCTGGAATTCATTTAAGACTTATTGGAGTTTATAATTTGTTTTTAGGGATAACTTGTGTATTTGTTCTCTGGTAGCAATAAATTAATCCCCTGCCGTAAGTAGTTTTCACCTGTGTGTCACCTTTCTCTGCAAAACTCAAAGACTTTTGGTACCGAACCCACTACCCCCATTTCCTGCTACAAGTGGGCACAGAAAAGGATGTGTATCTTCAGCCTTGTGGTCTTTAAGAGCCATAAAAATTAGGGTGAAAGCCAATGGTCTTGTAACTGGCAATTGCAGCCAGCTTCACAAGGTTCCAGGATGGTCCAACATCCACAGCAGAATAAATTCATCTATTCAACACTGTTCCAAGTCCTAGAGGCACAGCAGTCACTAAGTTACCGGTCTGTGCTCTCAAGGAGGTGGAATCCTTCATGGTGGAGACAGGCGGCAAACACTTTCACATATAAATAAATGACTTCAGATAGTGGAAAAACACTATGTAGAAAATAAAGCAAGATAATGGTGTATAGGAGATGATTTTGTAGCAATGGCTAATGTGGTTGAAGTTACCAGAGAATGCGATTTTGTGGATGTGATATTTATACTGAGACTTGAACAATGAAAGAATATAGACTTGGAGAGATGCGGGGGAAGGAATGTTCCAAACAGAGGAAACAGCAAATAGAAGCCCCTAGGACTGGAAGGAGCGGGGCATATTTCAAGGCCAGCGATCAGTGTATCAGTCAGCTATTGCTATGATAATGTTACATAACAGATTATTCCCCATACACAGTGTATTTCTCATATGTCTTGTTTACTGGTTTGCAGGTCACTTGGGGCCATNGGAGGTGGAATCCTTCATGGTGGAGACAGGCGGCAAACACTTTCACATATAAATAAATTACTTCAGATAGTGGAAAAACACTATGTAGAAAATAAAGCAAGATAATGGTGTATAGGAGATGATTTTGTAGCAATGGCTAATGTGGTTGGAGTTACCAGAGAATGCGATTTTGTGGATGTGATATTTATACTGAGACTTGAACAATGAAAGAATATAGACTTGGAGAGATGCGGGGGAAGGAATGTTCCAAACAGAGGAAACAGCAAATAGAAGCCCCTAGGACTGGAAGGAGCGGGGCATATTTCAAGGCCAGCGATCAGTGTATCAGTCAGCTATTGCTATGATAATGTTACATAACAGATTATTCCCCATACACAGTGTATTTCTCATATGTCTTGTTTACTGGTTTGCAGGTCACTTGGGGCCATTTAAGTTCAAGCATGTGGGTGAGCTGGGCTTGGTGCCAAATTTCTGGACAGGTTCATGTTTCCCCCATAAGTTTCTTTGGAGCTTAGACCAAAGGGTCCGAAGCTCAATAGTGCGTGTTCTTATGGTGTGTCACAGGGCTCAAACCAAATCCTGCAAGCTTGTTTTAAATCTTTGCCAGTATCACACACACACAAAATCAAAGTCACAAGGCCAGGTTCAAGTCCAATGGATAAGGGAACTACTTGGCCCACTGTAATGCATTTCAAGGTCTCATGATAGAAGGAGGGACTGAAGGATTAGGAAAACAATCTATTGAAGCCAGTATGGACAGAATGTTGTAAATAAATGGAACCTTTCAGGTTTGCCAGAGAAGGAAAAAAGCCAGGTTATGCAGGGTTTTGTGAGCGTGACAATCATTTTGAAGTATAATGCAAAAACAGGTAGGTTTTAAGTTGGGAACTGATTTGATGTGACTGATACAGTTCAATCAGCAGGCTGTAGTGTGGAGAGCTGACAGACTCTTCAGAGCTGAGAGACCTGTTAAGAGGACTCTGCTCCTAGAAAAGGTGAGAGAAGTTTGAGTTCAATCACCACAATAGTAGAGAAGGTAAAAACTGGTCAGATTCCAGGTGTATTTTGGAGGCAGAGCCAGCAAAACCCTCCTGACTGTGTTTTATGAGAAAATAGGAGAGGGAAAGATGGCATCAAGGTTTTTGCTTGAGCAAAAGGGTGGAGGGTGGTTGGAGAATGTGGAGGAAAAGCAATTCAGGACTGGTTGTCAGGAAGGAGGTTTGGGTGACCAGAAACTTGTTTTGGAAATGTTCAACTTGAGAGCAATTAGACACACAAATGAGATGTCACGTAGCAGTTGAGTCCACGAGTCAGGCATCATGGCAGGGAACATCATTGGATATATCTATCTGGAGGCTTCAGCACATAGACATTATTTAATAGCGTGGATCTGGATGAGGGGGAGTAGGAAGAAAAGTAGCTGTTGTATAAACTAAGGACAGAGCCTAAATCCATGTCAACATTTTACCATCTCACAGAAGAAAAGTAACTGGCAAAGGAGGTTGAGAAGGAGTGGATAGCAAGGTGGATGAAAATGCAGGAGAGTGTAGTGTTAGGAAAAGAAAGAGGAAAATGTTTCAGGACCGAGGAAGTAGCCCTGTATGCCCAAATCTGCCAACTGATCAAAGTCAATGACAGACCTTGGATTTGGCAGGTGCCCGTGGTGAGTTCACATGGAGCCACTTCTCTGGACTGGTAGGAGAAAAGGCTGTGTCATATTGAGGAGGAACAGCCCTGGCTGGTGTGGCAGAGAAAAGGGTTTTGTTTGTTTGGATGGGCTCTATTAGGTGATATTTATATACTGATTGGAATAATCAGTGTAGAAATGTATAATGAGAAAGAAACAAAATCCTTGAGTTGAAGAGAGGGATTGGGACCTAGAACATAAGAGCGAGGGTTGGTCTTGGCTAAAAGCAGGAATGAGAGCTCCATCCAAAGAGAAGGAAGATGGGTTCTGGAGTCTGACACAGGTAAGTGGTTGGATCTAGGGGTGGCGATGTGGACCGTGCTGGTCCTACTGACTTTCCTAAGACAGCACCTGCCAGTGGGGAGAGCATCACTGCATGCATCCATGTCAGAAGCTCCAGCATAGAGAAACATGGCACTTTGCTAGGCAGTCAGGCTTATTGCCAGGAGAACATCTTGCCTGGTGCTCACACAGTCCCTGTCAGCCCAGATCAGCTGCCTGTATACTGGTCCAGTAAGGAGACTGGTCAAAAGAATTCCACTTGGGATGGGTTTCCAGAGCTCAGCTGCTGCTAAGCAGCATCACTGTCACAACAGCCGGTGGAAGTCCTGGCCAGTTGCTCAACCTTTTGTCATTCTCTCCACCTTTGCTCTCTGGTCTAAACCACCATCATCTTGCACAGGGATTATTATCATAGCCCCCCTAACGGGCTTTTTGCTTCTCCATTTTATTATATGTTTTTTCAGACTACATTCCCTGAAAAATGTCAGCCAGAATGATGCTTTAAAAAAAAGTGTAGACCATGCTCCTCCACTGTCTCAAACTCTCCTGTGTTCTCTCTTCTTATTCAGAATAACAGCCAAGTCCTTACACCTGCCACATCTGTACTTACCTAATCATCCTGACTGATACCTCATATGGAATTATGACCTGCTCTTTCCCCAGACTCTCAACCTGGATTCCAACTTCTGCTCCCCAAACTTGCAGACTCGTCATTGCTTACTTCCCCAAACCCAGAGTGCCTGCTGGTTACCACCCTCCAGCTCTCCACCCCAACTCTTCGTCCTTTATGACTTAGCTCCCTTTTCATCTGAAGCTACCTTCTTTCTTTGTGCCTCTCCTGTTTTTTTTCTTTTTTAACCTTTAATAATGATTACTTTTAACCTCAGTGGTTTAGACAGGGGTGCCAGCACCAACCCTTTCTCAATATGCTTCCGATTTTTGTCTTGATCTTATCAAGGCTACAAGTTTAGAAGGGTAAGACATTTCTCAGGAACTCCTTCATTAGAATGCTTTTTGGGTTGCCAAGAGTTGGAAATTAATGCTTTCATCCTCCAGTTCTCCACAGGTTCATCCCCAGGCTCCTGGCTTAATTGTCCTGCCCAATTGCCTGTGCATCCCTGGGACAGGCTTTGTCAATTACCAAGTCAATTACTTAGTATGTATGTGAAAATTTACAAAGCCAGTCATTGAACCTTCTAGTTTAATTATGATTGCACTTGGCCTGTCTGCAGAAACTCCTAAGTTTTTGGCAATTTGTTCACATGAATTCATTAGTAAAGTATTTTTGATAATATATACAGGACAAGTTTGATTAAATATCTCTTAACACCTTCAAAACCTCACCAGTCCTGAAGTGAGTACAGTTACTGGTTTTAAACCAAAAATGCATCCCCATTTGCACAGCACTCCTGTTCCCACCCATTCTACCAACATTTGTTGCTATTTTCTGATATACAATAAACCAAACTTTTGCATTCTATAAACAACATTTTAAAGCTCCAATTAAAGTTCCAGCGTAGCCTGGCTCCAATGGAGCAGTGGGCATTGTGCTTCAGCAAGACTGTGAAAATAACGACAGAGTGATTCTGATGAACCAACCAGCTTGTTAAAAAGAGATACTAGCATTTTCTTTGGGAAATGGGTGCTTTGAGTTTTACTATCTTTTATGATGTAAAGGGATTTTCTGTCATTTCTTTCTGTCTTTGCTTCTGAACCCATAATATAATGACAAGGCAATTCAGAAGGATTTGGAGGTAAAGAAGATTCAATATGTTAGGAAAGACTTCTACAGATTCTATTTTCTCTATTAATACTGTCTAGATTAGTAAGCAGTATAGATTACAACCCAAACCAACCCTTTCCCCTGGCCTCATTCCTACCCCTTAAGTACATGCAAACCCATATGTCTTTTTACTTGAAGAGTGTCTACTTCTTTTTCAACAAATATTTCTCATATTTTCTTCATGTTGAAGGTGTGAGTAACTTTTCTCCATCTGGCTACTTACTTTCCTGTTCACCCTAGTGGTGGTATTTTCCATATACCAATACCTATTATTGTTGGTCATTTACATATATCACTTCTGGACTCAAAAAGAAGATTCTCAAGGGCAAAGGCCATGATTTCTCTTTGATATTAGGTGCATTATATTCAATAAGCAATAAATGATAAATAAATTGATGACAAACTGAGTAAATGAAATAGATTTTATTACCTAATGAACAAGAAAAAAATAAAATTGGTAAAAGAGAAAATAGACTTCTAGGTATACTAGATAAACTAGAACAATTGACTCTGGGATGGAGGGGAAATGCCGTATTAGTTCTATCCTCCTAACATGTGAGTATGTATTTGTTTCCCTAAACGTAGAGGTTGATGGACAAAATATACAACATCAACATTATTTATAACCTCTTCTTGAGAAGACCTTGGCTCAGAATGGCCTTCATTTTCACCTGAACAAGCAAGAGAAACTATGACCATAAGTCAACAGAGAATATGCATGGGATCATTCTTCTTATTCTCAGTGAGAAAAGCTAACTTTGGAGCCAACAAGACAACATTGGCACCAAAAGAGAGGAAAAGGGAAGCAGTAAGGTGAAAGTAAAGCAAGCAATCATGGGAGAACAATTCTGTTGTTATCCTAAGGAAGAGAGGCAACTACAATTCAAGAGGTTAGGGGATGGACTCAGGTGAAGGTCAAGATCATGACTTGGTGCCAGTATGTAGTATGTTTTGGTGCTGACTTTCAATCATAGATGAGAACTGTAACCCGTTCCCCTACCACATAGGTGGCAAGCATAAGGCCTGTGGGCTGAACCCAGCCCTCCACCTTGTTTTATCTGGCCTGGCACCTTGTTTCTACCCAGTAGCAGCACTGACCTCCTTGCTCTAAGTTAAGGAGTAGTTACATTTATACAGTCCTAAAATTACATTCAGTCCTTTGAAGGCAGCCATGAGGCTGATGTGGCCCCTGGTGAAAATGAGTTTGATACCCCTTCCCTAGAAGGATTAGAGCCCATCTGTGGCTCCATATGAACTGTCTAAAGATCAATTTGAAGATAGTTGGAGCAGAACAGGGGATCAGGGTACACTGGGAGGGATATGAGCCCTGCTGGTTCATGGAGAAGAGCGAGAGTAGCATGAACAGAACCCTGTTTTCCAAAGGGTGTTCTCTAGATTCCAATCCAGTTATGCGTTCCATGAAGGGTTCCTCGGCCAAACAGCCAAAAAAAACACTGTCCAGCATGGACTCTGCTTGGTATTTGGTGCTTTCTAAATGATTTATTTTTCTCAAGGGATAAAATATGAAAAATATATAATCCCAACATGACCATTGGTTCTCCCTCTGAGCAAGGAGGGTCTGCATTGCTTGGGCCCTGGCCCCAAGTCATCCAATGCTCTCTCTAAAATGATTTGCTTGTCTTCCTCAGGAGATATCTATCTGCCAGCCTCAGCAGAGAAAAATGTTTTCTCTCTGCACTGACTGATTCAGGCTGTCGCAATAACCTGGAAGTGACCATTTGATTAGTAGCTAGAACTTACCTTATCTCTTACCTCTACAAATTGCCTTCAAGCATTTTTCAGGGTGAATCGCATGGAATGTTTATTTGTGTTTGAGTGGGAAGAAAAAAGTCTCTGTGGAAAAACAAAACAAAAACAAAAACAAAAAGTCTTGGTCAAACACTGAGTTAGAGAGAATTGCTAAATTCTCTAAAATTTTGTTCTGTAGGGCCTCTCAGTACTTTATGTGAACTGTCACTGTCCAAATACCTTCAGCACCCTCCTCCTCAACAAGGCTGTTGACTTTTCTTTGTTCCAACCAAGCAACCATTAAATTAAATAGTAAAACAGACAGCTCTCAAATGTCATCTGTGAGGCAGGGCCCCAAAGGCCTCACTTATTCAGTTCATCTGAAATCCCCTGAAAAGCACCCACCGAGATGGAACTCATCATCCCCTGGCAAACTGCAACCACCCAGGCTGACTCCTTATTTCCAGGTTTGGGAAAAGGTATGGAAAGTGGGAAAGGGTTTTAATTCAGTTAAGCCACCAAGGAAAATGTTTTCAGAGCTGCCAGTCACCTTCTCCCTTGTGTAGGCCAGTAGCAGAATTTCCTCCCACACGCCTTGTCATTTCCTTGCAAAATATTAACAATCTGCCAAGTACTACCTACTGTTTCTTTGGTACCAGACATTATTTTTATTGTTTTATTTAAAACTTAAAAGAGTGTCTAGATTAGTAAGCAGTATAGATTACAACCCAAACCAACCCTTTCCCCTGGCCTTTTAAGTTTTACTTAAAACTTAAAAGAGTTTTAAATAAACTTAAACAGAAACAATTGTTTTTTAACCATTGTTTTTGTTTTTTTATTGAATTGACTGAGGGGACATTGATTAATAAAATTATATAAGTTTCAAGTGTACATTTCTACAATACATCACCTATGTGTTGTATTGTGTGTTCACCATCCAGCGTGGGGTCTCCTTCCATTTGCCATTTCCCCCCTTTACCTTTTCCTACCTTCCCCAGGCCCCTTTCCCTTGGCAATCACCGTGCTGTTGCCTGTGTCTGTGCCTGTATTTTCCTGTACTTAATCCCCTCGCCTGTTCTACCCAGCTCCCCATCTACTTCCCCACCCCACTGACATCTGGCTATCAGTCTCTTCTCTGTATCTGTCAGTCGTTTTCTATTTTGTTTGTTAGTTTATTCCTTTCATTAAATCCACATATGAGTAAAACTATGTGGCATTTGTCTTTCTCTGATTGGCTTTTTTCTCTTAACTTAACAACTTCTAAAACCAAAGTTCTTGAGAATCCAGTTGTTCTTGGGCCCAGCACTGTTTGGTTTTCTTGGACAGGAGACCTTAGCAACAGTTCCTTGTCCTGAATTCTCATTGTTTTGCTAATACTTTCACTCCAAGTTGTAACACCTTGTAGCTCTTGAGAAAAATTTGGACCAGCTCATATAGCTGTTTTACAAATTTATTCACAGGATACTACTGTTAGGAGAAATTTAGAAATGTAAACTTTCAGGATTTGAGGTGACTTTAGAGATTATCTTTTCCATTATTTCCCTTCTGATAATAAGAAAAGGGATGCCTATACAAGTTATGAGCTTTTGTAAGGACCCTAGCAATAAGCAGTTTTAAAAATCATTAATTTGGCTAATGCATTCTGAAGGAAAACTTCATGCACTGTCTAAATACATATTTTGAGTAAAAAAATTGGTCTACTTTCACTTTTTAATGTTAGGTTTTATTCTGAACAGGGAATTAACTGCTAATAACCAATATAAAAAGTTAATAATACTCCCTAATTTAAAAAATACCCCCTAAAAGTTGTCTTTGTCTTGAAAAGTACAATCATTTTACATTTAAATGTTTTTACTTTCAATGGTACTCTAAACAGGAAATTAAGATAATTAATAATACACTTAATAAAAATTATTAAAATTTACAAGAAAGGTAAAATATTCTTTTTGAATTATCAAAATCTGAAATTCCTAATTCTTGAGAAACAGAGCATAGATGAAATAGACATTAGCTCTATAGTGTGATCTCATCAACTGAAAGAACAATATGAGGTTGGTCCTACCATCTCCCAAATGGCTCCAAAATCTAGAAATTTCTTTACATTTAATTCAGTCCCGTGAGTCACACAAAATGGAGGGGGATCATGAGTCCAGAGTGTTGCCCGCCTCCTTCTCTTCCTCTCACCTACAAATCTGTGTTTCCCCTCTTCCTAAGCTTTTTTCATTTGTCCATCTCCCAGTCAGTTTTGAACTCCTTGAGGGCAAGAACCAAGAGCCATGCCTGGCACATAGAGGAGAACCTACCACTGCTTGTCCAACAAAGAAATGTGGGTAGGGTCTAGGGAAATCACAATAGAGTACTTCTATGTAATTGACATAATGCAGCCATTGAAAATAACATTTTTAAAGAGGTTCATATTGTTGGAGAAGGATTAAATATTTCTTACCAAAATCCCGTGGGTATATAGCAAACACAAATTTAGTGATAGTTAAGAACAGGATAGGTTATGGGGTTTATACAACTGTTTCATACTTCACTTACACTAATGTTAGACAATTAGGTGTTTCTCAGTCTATTATGGATGTCTGAACATTTTCATATTTTTCCTTGTCTTTATGGAGTCTCAAGCTAAAGAACCTCCTGCTTGCTCTCTACAATTGTTATTGCACATAGAGGATCCAGGTGCACTTCAAATAATAGTTCCACCCAAGACCTAGTGACCTGAGCAGATAGGACAGCTAGGCAGCAGGCCTTTGCAAATGCAGTTTCAGCATTGTTCTTCTTGCTTGGGTGAGTTGCATGTTACATTAGACCACTCAACCTTCCAAAATTAGGCCTTAAGAGTTGAAAAGAAAGAAAAGAAAAGGAGAAGAAAAATATTTATTGATGAGCATTAAATATTAGTTTTACCTCTCCAGTCTCTTAGTAGAGAGCCCCTGAATATCTGATTTTCTATTAAAATGAAAATCTCTGAATAAAACAAACCACAATTTCATACTTATCTCCACAGTCCTACTGACAGAACAGCAAAAATTGATTGAATACCTCTTAACAAATTTCTGTTTTTCCAAGAATAACTCAAAAACACCATTTGTATGGCAAATGCGGACACTAGACAAAGGTCGGTGGGATTCTAGATTATTATAGACGTCAATCAATAAAGTCTACTATTGCTCTCTTTCCCTTCGCCTGATTCTCATTCTAATTTGCTGCTCACAGTATTTTCTTTGGGTGTTTACAAAATTCTCTGTCCTCATTGAAGAGTAGAATTAGAGATTTTACTCTAAGGAAATATACTATACATATTTGCGGTGGATAATTATTTAAATTTTGTCTGAAAACTCAGTAGTTTGCAGGGAATAGAGACTGTTGCAACAAGAAAGCTTAAATCTTTTTGCAACCTGAATGCACATAGAAAAAGAATCTCCTTCAGTTCTTTCCCTCCTTTCATGCTCCCTCCCTTCCATTCTTCCCAGAAATGTTTTCTGTGGCTCCATCGAAGATCACTGTTAGCAAAGACATGCAAACACCTGGACCATGGCTGGCTCGACTCAACCTCCTCCCCGGTGCGCCCTTAGCTGCCTTCCATCAGTGACTGATCTACTCAGGGTAGAAGGCTCTCAGGCCAAAAGCACATTCCACTAACTGTAAAACTCTTCTTAAGAGGAAAAAATAAGAAGATATGTTTTTTGAGATTTAATGTGAGAATTTGACTTTGTATCATTTCTTCTGTAAATCATTTTTATTCTGAATTAATCTCTATTTTAGTCATGTTTGTTAGTCTTTGCTTCTACAGGGCAGTTGGTTACTTATCTTGAAGCCATACTGACTCCCATAGCTTTTGCTTGATTCTGTGGCCACTCAGTTAGACAGGCCTGTCCCTGAAAAGACTATAATAAATTAGCCCTCTCTGAAACTCTTTTCTTGTATTGTCATCATGCCTAAGTTATATGTGCTATTTATACCTATGCAGACTCTGGTCATATTACATGAGTGTCTAACTTATTATGCATCCTTCCCGACATGTTACTTCTGTAATAATGTTCATCTTTTCAGCTGTTAGCCTTGATGAAAGGGAATGCAATCAGAGTGTCTGACGTGTTAATCATTAATAAATCTAAAAAACATGTGTTAGATCAAGACCATATTTCCCCTTCATGTAATTCTTACTTTTTTTTTAACCTCAGCAAGTGCTTCTGATATTCTCAATTGCCTCTTTGACATTTCTAAATAGCCAATGTTGATTTCAAAACAAGCACTGGCTAACATTTTATTTATAGTAAATTTGTGGTTGGCATTTGCATTAATAATCAATCTTTGTTTATTGCTCGATTCATTCAGAGTTTCCCTGTTTTCAGGAATTCAAACAAAGATTGATTATTAATGCAAATGCCAATATATATATTATAGATATATGTAACTTCATTGAATAGAAGATACTACAAATAAGTACATTTCAGTTACAGAAAGCAGCTGTCAGAATTCATTTATATCCTAGCAGCAGAAAAGGAATTAATCTCACAGTGGCTTCAATTCAAATTGGTATGATATTCCTATAATAAATTCCCAGCCCAGATGGAATCATTTTCTCTATCATAAATATTTTAAAGCACTTGATCTGTATTAAAGTTGTACAGGACTGAAACTGATTTTAATATTTTAAATCAAGCCCCAAATAGAAAAAAAACACCTTTTGGTTACATAGAACCCATTTATAAAATAGTTTCAAATTTTGTAGAAGTTTGCCATCATGTAAATTAGTTAACCAAAAAGAAAAACTCAACAAATGCTAATTTTGTCTGATCTAGAGCACACAAAAAAGTGTGCCTGTATAGTCTGCATTAATTGCATTTCTGTTCTGTGTTTTAATGAACCAAGGCATTCTTTTAACATTAAAATAAATTCTGAAAATAGCTACAGTAGAACTCTATCCCTTTGTTTACAGGCTAAGTAGAATTATATTGTTAGTTGGTTTATTGGTTTGCCTTTTAAAGACAAATTTTTTCCTAATGTTAAAATAAGGGTTTTTGTAGTAAGGAATCCCTACTGTCACATACAAAAAATCCTTTTCACCCCCAGCCCCCGCCGTAATGATCTCAGTATGCTCAGGATCGTGACCTTAAGAAGAGCAGACATTGGCTTCATCAGACCAATGGGTAGAAGCCAATTCCTGAGTTAAAGTTAATCAGTTAGGAATTGCCAGCTTGCAGGAGGTAAAATTCAGGACCCATTGGCTTGCATCAGCCATCAAGATGGTGTGTAGAGGGGGAAGCTGTCTTCAGGATTGCCAAAATCCAAATCACATGTGCTTTCACAGATTAACATCAGCCCTGAAATTATATCTGGAAGTAAACTGGAAAGTAGCCTGGTGTATTCAGTGTAAGTATTACATAACCAAACAGGCAATCCAGAAATCAATGAGAGGTTTCAGGCACTAGCAGATGTTTTGAACTATCTGTAAAAATAATCAGTCCCATGCATAAAACAGGAAAACTGCTCCCGTGACATTGACATACAAGTTTGTCCTTGTTTCATAGGCTGTGCACCAAATCCATCTCAGGTTTTGGTTCTCACACCTTGAAAGACTGTGAAGGCTAGGAATCACTTCTCCAATGATCTCTGGGCGTGCAGTGCATTCTCAAGTGGGGGCTATGGTTTATTTCACGAGAATTCATTGGTGGGACGGTTTCAGTGAGGGGAAAATGCCCACGAAATCATCAGTTTCATGTAGCTCTACAATTTCAGATCACTGATGTCAATCATAAAAATGGTACTCAAGAAATTTAATCCTGGGGAAAAGCCAGATATTAGTTTAAAATTTTAAATAGAATTGAAAATGAAAACTGAAACCCTGTCTATTTTAGTGTTCAAATAGAGCTATAGTTTCTTTGTTGCCCTCGATATTAATTCAAACTATGAGTCAGGACCATTTGAGACTTAGATTTAGTCATTTTAAAGTAACCTAGACAAAGCTTAAGTCATAATGCAGAAGTGCACAGGCAGAAGAGAAAAATGAAAACAAATTATTGTTCTCGCTTGTTTCATGCCAATCTTTCATCAATGGGAAACACTTATCCTTGTTTAAAAGGCCTTCAGAAAGGGATAGGAGATCCCACAACCTCTCCAGGAGACCTCTTCTGACAGACACAGTTGGTTATCGAACAATACAGGTTTGAACTGTGCTGTTCCACCTATAGTCAATTTTTTTGGTAAATACATAAAAGAAAATCACAGTTCCTTATGATTTCCTTAATAATGTTTTCTCTAGCTACTTTACTGTAAGAATACAGTATATAGAACAAATGTTAATCAACTGTTTATGTTATCAGTAAGGCTTCCAAGTAACAACAGGTTATAGTAAGGTCTGGGGGAGTCAAAAGTTATACACAGACCTTCAACTGCTTGGGGGTCGCATCCCTAACCTCTATGTTGTTCAAGGGTCAACTTTACTTCACCAGGGACCCAATACATATTCTTACTCTGTCTACTCAGAGTAGCTGGTCACCCTCTGGTGCACTTTGTACATTATTCATACATCTGTCAGCTAGAAGATATGTCTCTCTTTCATCCTTTATTTAATTGCAGTATTCCCTGGGCATGTTAATGATGATGTCAAGAAAATTGTAATGCTTATCAATGGTAGGCCTAAAACTTCAGGAAATTTACCGACCAAGAATCACCACCCACTCTTCACCTAATGTACATTCTAGATTAAAGAAAAACTACATCAATTCAAGATGAAAGCCTGTTGGGTATCCTGAAGATGATGAGGCTGTGGGTATGTTTAACTTCTAAAGCTCAGGTTAATAGGTTTGACGTTTCACACCAAGGTACTTCTAATTTAGTGCTACATGCTGCCCCTTAGGTGGGGTGGATAATCTGGTATTTTTCCACTAACCACAGTGCATAAATTTCTTTGATATCTATGAGTCTGTTTCTATTTTGTTTGTTAGTTTATTTTGTCCATTAGATTCCACATGTAAGTAAAATCATATGACACTTGCCTTCCTCTGACATGCTTATTTTACTCAGCATAATACTGTTCAGCCCATCCATGCTGTTGCAAAAGGTGCTCCTAGATACAGAGGAGAGAATGACAGCTGTCAGAGGGGAGGAGAGTTAAGGAGTTGGGTTAAAATGAAGAAGAGTTAAGCAAAAAACAACAACAACAAAAACACCTGATAGACACAGACAATAGTATGGTGGTTACCAGTGGGAAAAAAGGGTAGAAGAGGTAAACAGGAGATAAAAGATGATGGGAGGAGACATGACTTGGGTGGTGAACACACAATACAATACAGATAATATATTATTATAGAATTATATACCTGGACCCTATATAATTTTATTAAATAAATTTAATCAAAAAAGAAAAACTGCACACAAAGCATGAAATCTGTTTTATGAAAAAAATTTTCTTTGCTATCAAAGAAATGCAGTAGAAACAAAAGTCACAAACCAACTTAGAAGGAGACTTGAATGCAAGATACACAGAAATGTTCCTCAGAGCCTGATGGACACTGTGGAAGAAGAGGAGGGTAGCAATGATCACAGAGTATAAATGTTAAGAAGAATTGTTCTTACTATTAGATTACAGAAAAGGAAACTGAGGTCCAGAGCCACAGAGCAACTTTTCCACAGCGCCACAAAGTTAGTAAAGCAGCTAAGAGCAGCACAGGGATGGTAAGACCCAATGCCTTACGCAGAGTTTACTACACTGTCCAATGGTTTTCACAGTTTCAGGCAAACAGTCTTAGTATGATTATATGTATATAACTTGGATTTATTATATATAACTAGGTGATGATCCTTCCTGTCTAATTATTTATTACCTTGTGAGTCATTGCAGCCATAAGTGTCCCACAAGCATCATACAACAACAGAAGGAGACCTGCAGGCTCATAGAAATGACCATTCATATCTTTTGGCTTCCCTGGTATGTGGATCAGGAATCGGCACTTTGGGATACTCTGACTGTGGCTCTAGGCATCGCCAGAGCAGGTCTAGACTGCCTGGAGACCTGTGGTTCTCATGAAGCACCACGGTTCCGTCTATTTTCCAAACCAATACTCTGAAATTCTCTAAGTGGTAGGTAGCCCAGAGGACAAACACACACCACTGTGAGTGTATGTCTTAGAATCCTCTCTTGGCCTTGACTCTCAAGCCAACTGGACATGCAGATTTGGACTTTTTAGTCCACTGTGACAGTCATATGACTGCATTTAGGAGACATTTGATGAGATCCCTAAGGCTGTGTTGGTCAAACCATGAGTTTCCTGAAGCTGGGTGTTAAGGAACCTCCCAGTCACTGCTGCTGTTCCTCCTACTGAAACCCAGCAGGTTTCATCACTGAAGAACATACCAGAGGTTGAAGAGCAGAGTTCAAACTCTGAATTCCATCTTGAAGCATAAACTCCAAGATAAGATCCTTGCTGAATACCACACAAGAGGCGAAATGAACTCAGCATGGATTGAAACAAGGAGGAATGGACAAGAATCTCTCGACTCAATCTCTCAGTCTCTCAACAAATAACTCTTTCTCACCATAGGTTTAAAACAAATTGATCTTTCACTTGCTGCGCAGTCCACATTAGTCTACATCTCAGATGACAGGATATTCATTTGTAAAACTGATGACTGGAAAATCCATCCAGTTTTGGAAAATGAGACCAATTTTTTTAAAGATCTGAGTCCAACGAAGTTCTATGTTTTCCAGACTGTAAACTATTAGGAAGAATGAGCTCTGTCAGATAAACCTACTTGGAATAGGACCCATACCAGCTTATTATATATATATATGTATTTAAAGACTTCTGGACAGTTGGGGACAGCACTGAAGGACTTCTTCACCTTTGTCTTTTCTTTGATGTTGGCTGCATGTGTCTTTGGCCAAGTTACTTCACCTTTACGTCTCTGTGATTTGATTTCTGCATCAGGAAAAAAAGGATCCAGTCATTCAGTCATCCAAAAGGTATCTCAGAACACTGATTGCCTTCCTGGCTTTTTACACACTACAGAGTTGTGTGAGAAAGGAAAATGAGTTATTTATAGGAAGCCTTTTGAGTGGCAAGAATCATTGAATAAATGAGTTACCAAAATTACCTATCTTCTGGTAAAATAATCCCTAGAGGAGAGTAGGCCTAAATATGGGTAGATCATACAGAAACCAAAAGTGAAATCCGCAAATAGTGGACTTATAGATTAATGTAGAAGTTTAAAGAAACCTGGATAATGTTTCAAATTTAAAGTTCAGTCCAAAGTTTGTGCTGATTCTGCAAGTGTGTAATAGTGCAAGTAATCACTTCTTGACAGTCTACTGTGTGCCAGTTAAGGGCTAGGTACATTATATATATATATATATATGTATATAATTTAGCACAATCCCATTAAGTATATATTATTTTAATTACCAGTGAGGTTATTGAGGCACAGATAAATTAAGCTGGTTGCTTGGATTCCCACTCCTAATAAGTAGCAGAACTGGGACTTAAACCTCCAACAGTCAGATTGCAAGACCATAGTCTTGTCCACTGCCCTACATGGCACTGACCTGAAAAGAAACAACTACAACAAAATGTACTATAACTTTAAGGGTCAATATGAGACCCCTGGTCAATGGGCTTTGTTACTGTGAGGTCTATAATTGAGCCAAAAAATATCTTTCTATTTCATATCTACTCCCTTTGTGCATCTGGAGGATAACAGGGCAGCATTTAAATCTACATTTTGGAAAATGAGTATTATTTATGTAACAATCCTATTTTAAACTTTCTAACACTGTGCTCAAGAATAAAAGTTTTCAAGGACAAACATTACGGCAAATTTTAACTTGACAGTGAATGTCTTAAAACTCTGCACAGTCATATTTGAAAAGAAGCCAAATTTGTGGGAAAAAATGTCCACTTCAAAAACTTAATGAAGGCAATTTGTCAACAATTTCACACATCATTTGCTCACAACCTTTGAATAAAAGGTTTCCCATTTACCTTTTTCCCATGTGAACTTCTGATGAAACGCATTTAGTGATTCATTAATCATATCTTCCCCAGAAACTGAGATGCAAGGAGAATATAATCCAAGAGATCTGTGGAAATACATGCATTGTAATATGCTTTGTGTTATGTTTATTCTTTTTACATAATGCCAGAGAAATATCCGTGGAATAACATGAGTTCTTTAGATCGTAGACTGGTCTGAGACTTGGGGTGAATTTGCTAAAACAACTTAATGCATCTTAGCATGTCTGGATCTTAGACTTCTACAAATTCTATGGAGAAGTAGAGAGAGGAGATATGAGGAGAAAAATAGTTACAGATAATGAATATAACTTACATGAGAACAAGGAAAGCCTCCCCGTGGCACTGATTCTTTAAATAATTAACAAGAGACTCTGCAAAGGGACCTGCTTGCCAGATAACGAACTTGAAGCCATGACTGTCGATTGTCTGCACGCTTTTGTAACCAAAACGCCTGAGGGATAAGTTGATGGAAAGTAATTAATACAACCAAGAACAGGTTTACTGCATGTAACTGATACTATTTTGTAAATCTGGGACTTGTAAAGTGTTACACTGATTGAGGGAGGAGATGCAGATGTTTCTGCTATTTTAGTAGAGGGAATAAGTGTACAACACTCCACCCAGCAGAAAAGGGGGTGCAAAGCATTTGAGCTGTAGTACGTACCACAGAAAATATTTTCTGTTCCATTTTTACTGTAAGGTGCAACTTCCCTATCACATACTTGGCAGCCCGCATATGGAACTCAGGTGTGACATCTACATTGGCAAATAAAGCAGTTTTATAAAACAAGGTGACGTACACCATCGACCCAGATGTCTAGAGAAGTTGGCAAAAAAGACTTATGAATGGAAAGACGGGTGGAGGATGTGGGATGATTATCCAGATGATTTTTGCCCTTCGGTCTACTTCTTTCACCATAAAGAAAAACTGTGTTTGCTAAACTACTTGGACCAAAATGACTCATGATACTGGTGTTGAATTTTGTGTGTGTTTCTGTGCACACACATTTATCCTTATGCTTATGAGTGTTCTGTCAGAATAAAATGTTTGGGCTACACTAACTCCCACCTGATTTTATTTAGTTTTTCCAGATACTTACTGAAATCGTTAGAGTCCTTGATTTAGAGATAATTTGGCAAAGGGTAAGTTGTTGCTAGCTACATTTAGATGGATGTGAAAACATGCATAGGTGTTGGGACGGACAGACCGTTGGGGAGTTCTCGTGTTCAGCACTGGGGAACCTGCTTCCCTTGTGTGTGGGAGGGATGTATTATTTAGTTGTTCCCAGCCAATAGAATATCAATAGCAACAGCGGTGGACTGTCACTGCCATGATTATATCATCACATGTGCGCACAACATTGCCTTGGACCACCTGCAGGTGGGAGCTTGAACCATACAGAAATCGTCCTCACTGAGTTTGAGAATGTACCACTTCCTATTGCTTCAGTGCTAAGCAAAGACCAATCGTTGGGTCAAAATGAGATACACAAGACAATCTCAATGAGGAAAAACAAAGCAGAAAGACTCATTCTTCCCAATTTCAAAACTTACACAAAAGCATCAGTAAAGAAGACAGCACGGCGTGGGCACATGGAGAGACTGCGCCACAGAGACAGAAGGAATGAAGTGGACGTTTCAGGAAGGCACCCACGAATCTGTGGCCTGCTGATTTTCAGCACCGGTGCCAAGACCATCCAATCAGGAAAGAACAGTCTCTACGACAAAGAGTGCTGACCCACTGAATAACCACATGAGGAAAAAGAAAGTTAGACCTCCACATCACACTGTATACAAAAATTAACTCAAAATGGGTCAAAAACCTAAACCTAAGAACTAGAACAATTAAACTCTTAACAGAAAACAGGGGTAAATCTTCATGATGCTGGATTTAACAAAAGATTCTTGGGTACGGTAACAAAAACACCAACAACAAAACAAAAAAAGAAAAAGAAAAATTGGACTTCATCAAAATTAAAAACCTTTGTGTTCTAAAGGACATCAACAGAAAGTAAAAAGCCAGTCTACAGAATGAGAGGATGCATATAAAAATCAAATCTCTTGTAAGGGACTTGTACCAGAATTTGTAAAGAACACTTAACAACTTAATATAAAGACTTCTCAATTTAAAAAAAAAAAAACTAGCAAAAGATCTGAATAGGCATTTCTCCAAGGAAGTTATACAAATGACCAGTAACCACATGAAAAGATGCCTCAACAACACGAAGTCATCAGGGAATCCAAATCAAAATCACAGTAAGATACAACTTTACATCCTCCAGAGTACAAAAAAGGCAGACGATAGCATGTGTTGGAAATGACGTGGAGAAATCGAAACTCTCACACACTGTTCCTAGAAACATAAAATGGCAGTGTCAGTCTAGGGAAAAGTCTGGCAGCTGTACAAAAGGTAAAACATGGATGACCCAGCAGCTCTACTCCTGGGTGTACCTCCAGGAGAAATAATAACGTATGCCCACGAATGCTTATGGCAGCACTATTCCGTGATAGCTAACAGGTGGAAACAATCTTAATCTCATCAACTAATAAACAAAATATTGTATATCCATACACTGGAATATTATGTGGCCATACTAAGTGATAAAGTACTGATACATGTGCAATATGGAAGAATCTTGAATACATTATACTAAGTACAAGAAGCCAGTCACCCTAGACCACATATTATATGATTCCATTAATAAAAAATGTCTAGGACAGGAAAATACATAGAGAAAGTAGATTAGCAGTTGCCTAAGGCTAGGAGAAGGGGTGGGGGCAAAAGGGGAGTCATAGCTAAAGGTTATACAGTTTCTCTTTGTGATAAACATGTTTTAAAATGGACTCTGGTGATCACTGCACACATCTGTGAATACACTCCAAATCACTCAGCTATACACTTTAAATGAATATATGAGTGAGTATGTTGTGTATAAAGCTGTTTAAAATGAGATAAAATAGCCAAAATATATACACTTTTTTATATCAAAAGTGTAAGTGAAGACAGTCAAGACACATCTTGAGACACTGCTCTGTCATTATCTTGGCACAACTGTCTTCTGTTAATATACAAAGAAGCATATTGAACACATGAAAGAAACCTAACTTGAGGATAATGAAGTGAAATAATGATAGGTCACTTAAGGTTCTTGTTGCAAAATTCCTGAAACCCAGCTCAGGCAGTTGGTGACCATTTTCAGGATGGATAAATAGGGTCACACAATCCCTGAGTTAACACAATTGGCGGAGAGATATGGTCATCGGGGTTTGAGATGGGTCGTTTGAGCGCTCCAGAGTAGCTCTAGTATTAACCCTGACCATTGGCTTTCCTTTTTGTAGTACAAGTGTGTAAATTACCCATTCTTGGACTGCCAGTAGGTGTCCACTCCTGGGAAGTTCACCTCAAAGATGGCTGTTCCCGTAAACACGTGACCAGCCACTGGACTAGACCGAGAGCCAGCCAGTCCATGCCTGCCCCTCCCCCAACTTCCTTCGTTTAGAGGTGAGTAACTGACCATTTGAGCCACTTGTTTTTCTCTCTCCCTGCACTTGAAATTTTCACTTAGGTTTCAAATTCACCAATGAAGATTGAGCCGATGAGATTCTAGGACCCTATCCTCAACCCCAATAAAAATGGGAAGCCCAGGCTTGCTCACACAGTTTCTCTCTCTGGTCATGACCTCTCTGTGTGGCCCCAGCTGTGCTATATAATTTTCAGGGTGTGTGAGTAGTAGCCCTCTTTTCCCCTCTCAAAGTTTTCTGGTGGTTATTGTTGAGGGCATTTTGCAATCATAAAAAGAACCACAAGGGTCAGTCTAGCCACAAGAGTGGCCATTCACAATCATGAAACCTGTTCTCTACTTTACGATGTTTATGTACATTTGATGTGTTGTCTTGGCCAAAACTTTCATTTGTTCCCAAGACACACATGGACTGCACTGACATTTATTACTATTATTTTTGCAGTCATTGGGAAAATATGCAAATCTAAAAAGTGAAAGAAAGGAACTAGCATGGTCTACACGGTGACATAATTAAGGTGTGTTTCTACTCTTACAAGATCATTCAAGACTATTCTAATCAATAATTTTTTACTTCCACGGTTAGCTAAGTTGTGTGAAGTCTGTTCCCTAATGAGATCACTCAGAACTGGTTGTTAATTAATACAATTCTAAAGCATTCTACCATTGTCATTGCTATTTGATATTGTGTGGGTCAGCATTAACATAACATCTTAAGATGAAGAGTTGGTGGTTAAAAAAGAAGAATTTTGTTTACAGAAGCATCCCGCCATAGGCTTGGGAGCTTATACTATTTGATGGTCAAATAATAACCTGATGTAGACAAGTTCAGTGCCACCATCTGCCTTTCTCTTGCACATCTGAAGAGGTTCAGCAGTGACCATCTTGTTGGAAATAACAAAGATGCATGAAAAATCTGGGGTAGTTTAAAGATATTTTTGTTGTTGTTGTTTTGAGCATTTGCATTATGCTTGGGACACACTTGTATGGAGTGAATATCAGTAGCGTTGTGCTGAAGTTTTGTGGATATTCCTAAACAGTTCCAAGAATTAATTATTCACTATACTCTTAATTCAGTCAAGCGAGTTGTTCTTGAAGAATTGGAAAATTCTAAATAGAACTTGCCAATTGGCTCTTCTTCTCCATAAGTAACATTACTTATAATTATATCTCTGGTAACAATTGTCACCTTGCAGTTGAGAAGCCAGGACAATGACAGGTCCTGACAGGATCTTTTCTCTGAGAATAAATTGCACAGAGACTACGGGCACTGCTTTTTTCGTTGAACCCTTTAAAGCTTCATCCAGCCCACGTGTATTTAAGAACTGGTGCAAAGGAGTGCCCTTAGTAGCCACTAGCTATAAAAATTGAGTGAGAAATATTTTCTTGGTTTAGTGCTCTTGCTCTTTTTTGTTCATAGAAAGCAACTGATCAATGACAGGAGGTAGACACCTGCTCTTACCCTGTAAATGCCCAGGTCCCTGGGGAAGCTTGTTGACAGCTTAGTCTGGGTGACTTTGCTGAGCCTGAGAATTCTATGATGAGTTTCTTGTTTTGTTGTCTCTCTGCACTTGGTGCTGCTTATGAGCAATCATATGACATTCTCTTCCTTTCCAGCTTCATTGAGATCTAATTGGTATGCAACATTGGGTTAAATTTAAGGTGTACAATGTTTGAGGTGATACACTAATACATTGCAAAATGATTACCACCATAGCGTTAGCTAACACCTCCATCATGTCACATAGTTAGCTTGTGTGTGTGTGTGTGTGGTAAGAACATTTAAGATTTACTTCCCTGGCAACTCTGAAGCACATAATACGGTTTTTTTAAAATCTATAATCACCATGCTAAAGGTATGTATGCTTTCAAGAACAGCCCAGTATAGAGACTACAGGTACTTTGCTCCAGTACTGTTACTGACTGAACGTTCATGTCCCCTCAAAATTCATGTGTTGAAATTCTAACCCCCAATGCAATGGTATTACGCAGTAAGGCCTTTGGAAGGTAATTAGATTGGGAGGATAGAACCCACATTAATAGGATTAGTGCCCTGATAAGAAGAAACAAAAGAGTCCTCTATAAACCAGAAAGAGGCTCTCGCCAGACATTGGGTCTGTCAGTACCTTGATCTCGAACATTACATTTCAAAATGGAAGAAATACATACTTGTTTAAACCCCCCAGTCTGTGATGTTTATGTTATAGCAGACAGAATGGACTAAGACAAGCACCATTCTAAATTGCGTAGTGCTCAGAAACAAACTTTTAAAAAAAGAAAAGTCATTTGTTAATCTTTTTTTTTAAATTAATTATTTATTTATTTTTAGAGAGGAAAGGAAAGAGAGAAGGAGAGAAACATCAATGTATGGTTGCCTCTGGTGTGTCCCCTGCTGGGAACTAGACTGCAACCCAGGCATGTGCCCTGACTGGGAATCGAACCGTGATTGTGTGGTTCACAGGCCCGCGCTCAATCCACTGAGCTACACCAGCCAGGGCCATTTGTTAATCTTTAATGATGTTAATATAATATTTCTGTGGTTAATGGTGGGTGTATTTCATGGCATAAAGCTAAGCTGCAGTTGGAAAGACTGAGCCTTGCAAACAAGTTTGGGAAATTCTAGAATTAGAACAAAACAAGCAGTTATTTTAAAGTATGTTTATCAAAAGCTTACTCTTGAGTTTCAGTTTCTGCTCCTGGCTATTGTTTGTGGTGGTGCTAATTGCCATTTCCACTTGCCAGTACTATTCTTTCAGCTTTAAAAAATGTCCAGTTCCCCAAATACGATGCTTCAGAAAAAGACTCATTTTGATGGAATTCTAGATTAAAAAATTAACTAGTCCAATTGTTTTATTTAAATACAAGGAGATGGATTCCTAAGATTTTAAGGAATGTAGCCAGCGTCTTCTAACTTTCTAAAAGCAGAGACAGCCTCTTTTCCAAACCCTCCACTCCGGGAAGCAGCATAGAACTTCATTGCCAGCATGGAGATAATTCCTGGGGGGAAACCTGGAAAATAAAATGAATTGCTTTTGTAAGCAGATTTCTGAATAATCCTCCTCATTTTTTATTTCTTTTACTGTTATTGTAATATGTTGCTACAATAAACAAAAACATGGAAAAATAAAAATGAAACAAATTGCGAACAATTAGGTTTACCAGTTCTTCATGAAAGATAACTTATTTAACCTATGTTTCTCTAGATGACAGTAGCCCAGAGGAAAAACTGTTTTGAAATAACAGTTACAAGGAAGTATTTTTCTGACTCAGGCCTTGCCCACAGGATTGTAAGAAATTTAGCCTCCCTCCAATTTCCCCAAGTAGTTCAGAAAGCCTTCATCTGGGGTGTCTGGCACAAGCATGTATTCTCATTCCTGTAGCTGCCATGCGAAGCCTACCAGCTCTTATTCTCCATGCCCTGCTGTGCCTTCTCTGGGTCAGGTATTCAGACACCTCCTGCCTTCTATCAAGAGACAGATTTGGGAATCAGAAGGAGTTCATGGAAATGGTGCCACAGACCCTGGATGGCTGTGTCTACATTTATCTCTGTTAATGCAGTGGCTCTTGTTAACGATGAAAACAGTTATGTCAGGGAGTTACTTGCTTTGGGCCCAGAACACCTTGAGGCATTTCCCTGAGAAGTGGGGTCTGTGTCCTGGCAGTGGGAAGACTTTATCCTACATGATTTGAGATGAAGCACTCTTCAGGTGAAAAATGATGCTGAGCCAACGGTATGTTTGCTTGTAGGTCAAGAGGTGTTCGACTGGCCTTATTCTGTTTTCAGTGAGGCCAAAGCAGATGCAGAGAATCCACTTCCCTTTCCACTATAGGGGTGACAGTCCATGGCTGCTTCTCTTGGAGCAATATTGAGACAAGATCTGAACTACCTCCTAAAGAATAAATTTGAAAATCTCAGGTCAAGGGAGCAAGCCAGGTAGGTTTAGTGGGGTTTTTGAGGGAGAGGGTTGGGTCACCAGACTGAGAGGGTCAGTGGGTTTGAAGTGGAAAGTAGAAGGATGAGAGGGACCTAAGGGAGAAAATGACTTTGGGAGTGAAGGAAATTCCCCCTGAAACACTTTAAAGACACACTGTGAGACTGTCCCCCTCCCAGCAGGAACCAAGGACATTCTGTGAGGTTCCTAGTTCCTGTCTTCCCATCTGGCACTGTTTCTGGTAGCTTTCCTGCCTCTTCAGTAAAATGAGAGCTTTGCCTCCCTCTGGGTCAGTGTGTGTGAAGGTGGGAAAGACGGTGTGGAGGAATTTGGGAGGGACCTAATGCTTGTTCGCTGATTGCCTGGACGGGGGAGAGGAAGGAAGAGACTGAGGGTGAAGGGGCCCTTCCTTTGCGAAATAATCCATGGAAGAAGGAGGGGACTGCCAAGGGCACACAATTTGAGTCCTCGAGTCACTCAGCACAAAACAGTCTCCCTGGCCTTTCCCCCACACTGCCCAGTTTACAGCAGCAGCCGTGCAGATCAGCATCCATGAGAATGGTGTCCTCTGGAGGTGTGATATATCGATTTGCATTGCTGCATAACTGATGACCACAAGTTTAGTCGTTTAAAACAATAGTTTTAAACTGTTATATTACATTTCTGTAGCTCAGAAGTCCAAAATCATGTTTAGTAGGCTAAACTCATGGTGTCAGCAAGCCTGTGTTCCTTTTGAAGGCCGTAGGGGAGAAAGCGTTTCCAGCTTCTAGGAGCTTCCCGCATTCCTTGACTCAACACCACGTCTTTCATCTTCAAAGCCAGCAGCATAGCATCTTCTCTCTGACCTCTGCTTCCCTCTCTGCATCTTCTCACTCTGATTCTGATCTTCCTATCTCTTTCTTATAAGAACCTACGGAATTGCATGGGAACCACCGAAATAGTTCAGGATAATGACATTATCTCAGGATTCTTAGTTTAATCACTTCCACAAAGTCCCTTTTACCACGTAAGGTGACTCATTCACAGGTTCAGGGGATTTGGATGTGGGCACCTAGGGAGGGGGCATTATTCATTATACCACATGCCGCACATTCTCTGCAGACACACGTGAAGGTCCTGGGTAGGGCTCCCCTCCAACCTCGTTGGGACAGAGAGGCAGCAGGCTGGCTGTGGACTTTGTTCGTTGTGACACTACTCATGTCCGGGTCTCCCAGGCTCCCGGCTCCCAGTGTCTCTACCCACTGAACGGAAGGCCGCATCCCTGTCCATTTTGTCTGATCATTATTGTGTGGATCCCAAAACGGTATACCTTCTGCTTTTTCACAAAACAATCTGAGTAGTATAGTCAGATTGCCCTTTTCCTCCATTCACTAATCAATTCGTACAGACAAATTTCATTCTCGCGACCTTATCCTTCCCTAGGATGACTGTTTCTGCTGGGCTCTTCCCTGTGCAAAGACAGCCCTTTCAGGTCAGCCCCACCAAACGTTTCACAGAGCCCCTGTGCATCTGAATGCTCACGGTGCACACAGAGCAGACCTTCCAGATAAAAGCCTGCTGCCACTATGGATCAAGTTCAAATTTCCCAGGCTGAAAACATATACCGATACAGCAGCCTGGGGGTATTCTTTTCAATAAAGTAATGAATAATTTTTAGGGGTGAAGTTGAAACAAAACCTACTTGATATCAATTGAAATAAATTAACTGTGCGATTTGGAAAATTTACATTTGGCATTGGTAAACAAAGCTTTTTTACAATAACATTATAAAAAGTTGATTCTGTTCAAAGTTTATCACTGTAAGATAAATAGAAAGCAGATTTGTGAAGAACAGATCAGCCTCAATACTGCTACTGCTACTAATAAATAGTAATAAGATCCTCATAATGTTATGCTCTAGTCGCCTAGCTCCATTGGCTCACACACAAACCAGGAATAATAAGTGGCAGCCACATCTATCTTGCTTCCTAGGCCAATTCCTGATTGTCCAGGGTTAGAATGAAGTAGTTGAATAGACATTAACTTGTAGTGCTGCTTTTTAAAACAATGTAACACAAAAACTGTCACAAGGATGCATGATTGGCACATCAATTTCAAGTTTGGACCCCTCAGCACACATGTACACAAGGTCATTGTAGGACTCAGAAGCCCTGATCTTACAGAGAGAACAAATCTGACAGATTGGAGGCACACCAAAAAAACTGAGAGTAGAAAAACAGAAAGCTGAAAGCTGCAGTTCAACTGTCTGAGATTAAAAACAAAAGACTATAAAATAGCTCTGATTAGTAATGTCAACGCATTGTCCTTGGCACCAATTCAGTGCCAACAGGAATCCCCAATTTGGGGTGTGGTGAAGGAGGGAACTTTATTCAGTGCAAAACAGCTCAATTGTAACACAGCATGGTTGTGAGGCAGCCCTAGGGCCAGGTGACCCTGGGGCCAGGACACTCTCCAGCTAGTCAGCTCTGGTCTCTGCTTTGTGCAGTTCCGCTTTGCACGGTGTAGGTCAGCTCCACTCTGTTCTGATCTGGTAAGACAGCTTCAGTGTTTCAGCTCAGCCAGGGAGACACAGTTTTCAGTCTTCAGTGAAAAGGGAAAGAACACACCCTGAGCCGGAGGGAAGCTGGTTTACATGTACAGGAGTCCCCACAACTGGACCCTGATCTGGCCTCATGCAAATGAGGCCACCAAATCCTCACAGTTTGGTCCAAAAGCGCTGTCCTGATGATTCAGAATAGAGTTGCTCTGATTGGCTGGAGCTGTGCAGCTCCAACTGGATGGGGAAAGCCTCAGTCCTATTGGTTGAAATAGGATTCCATGATCTTTTTTATAAGGGCTGGCTGAGGTGGCAGAAACAGAGTGTAGGCAGGCAGTTAGTTCAGTGCAGAGGGAGGTAGTCCAAGGCAGACTTCTCCATGAAGTACAGTTTGCGTGAGAAGCCCCTGTGCAGAAATGGCTGCTAGGCTGTCTTTTTAAAAAGCTGAGCCCGGTGAGCCACCAGGAGCCCTTATTAGTAAATGTCTTTTTTTTTCCCTTCTCAGGGCTCACAGTAATAAGTGAGGAGCAAGTTAAGAAAAGGTCTTCTCCATGAAAACCATGTTTGAGAGACAAAAAGAACTTGAGCCACCCAGAAGAGAATGGAAACTAGAGCAAAACTATTATCCTGTCACCTTTCGTGTGAAGAAACCAAGGCTGACATCCTAAACCTCACCACATCTTTTCCTGTCACCCACATGTAACAAGTTCTCATTCTAAAGGAGGGTGCGGTTATTCCTATATGATGGCCAAAACTCAGCTGAGTGTTCAAAATGATTGTCAAATCTTAGACCTTTCCTTTCTAATATAAGGAACACAAGTAGCTACACAATCTCTAAAGATTAAGAAATTCTAGTGTATTTCCTTTCCAATATTCAATCCATTGCTTCTGAGCCCTATTCACAAAGGTTAGCAAATCAGCAATCTGAAATCTTTAGTCAATTCATTACGTCCAAGTGTATAAGGTTTTCTCTGCTGTGATAGGAAGATCAGGATCAGGTGAGCGCTGTTCATCTGGTAGAATCTTAATTCTTGTACCCAACACGGAGAAAGACCTGGAAATATCTTCATCTGTCACAGATTCGGCCTCAGTGATATTGACAGTTCTGTTTAGGTTGCATTAGATATCTCCTCTCTAGATAGACAAGACAGCCCTGACCTGACTGGGGGGTCTCGAGCTGACTACTTTGCTTGGTAAAATGAAAGGAGAAGACCTTGCTGGAGTCTCTCAGATGCTGAGATCTAGGAAAAATGGAGAGAAAGGGAAAATGTGAGGGGAATTTGGAATGAGTAAGATGGTAATATGAAACCTCTCCTTAGGCAGGACCTGCTTACACATTTAAATGCTAGGTGTGAGTGCCTTTATTGGGGTGAAAGGGATCGCAGAAAATGAGTAATGTTCCACATTCAAGTCAGTGTGGAGCAGAGCAATGAGAGAAATTCTGGGAGGTCAGAACAAGAGCTTGGTAGGAGCCAAAGGTGACCGGGAGAACACGAGGCCCCTGGGAAGTACAAATTTAGGGAAGCTTTGGACTTCCCACTATGTGTGGGTGAGAGCCAGTTTGCATTTTCTTCATTTCAAGAGATTGGATGGCCTCAATGGACATCTTAATTACATTCATTTGAGGAAAGTTAGTCTCTGCTTTGGAAAGAAAGCATATTTTATAAACCTCATGAAGCAAAAGCAGGTTACGAATCCATTGCACTGTTTTCTTGAGCTGGAGAAGAATAGGGGGTTGAGTACACCAAGGACAATTCTGCGGTCAAGACAGGGAAAGAACGTGGACATGGCAGCAGAAAGGAAAACAAGAGTGGGGGGGGGTAAGATGGGAGAAGGAACGGACAATACCAGAATGCAGTAAAGGAGGTAGCAGGTAAGGGACACCTTGACACTCACCATGGCAGTGGGAACAGAGTGTGAGGGTTCCTTTTGGAGGGCAGTGATGAAACAGAGAAGGAGGTAGGGTTGTTGGGGGTTCCATAGTCACATTGACAAATTGTGAAGGAGAGAAAGGTCTAAGATTTGACAAGCGTTTTGAAAACTCAGCGGAGTTTTGGCCATCATTTTGGTCCATTGTGGCGATTCAAGTTTGTTGATCTTTCTAAATGTTACAATATGTGGCAAAGTGGAAGAAGTTTTCAGACAGATTGAGTTACTTTTATACTGAGTAACATGGGAAATCTGTCAGTGAAGGTAGTGAATTTCAGACTTCTGAATGAAAGACAATTAATAACTTATCTAGCGCATGAATGAAGTTAGCCAATATAATTACAGTAGATTTTGAGGAATTGGGCAAAAACATTCCAGCACACTATTTGGGGAAAGAAAACTTTCCCCATGCCAAGCTAACCTAAATCAACAATAAAAACATATTTTAAAAAACTCTCTTTCTAAATGGAAGCAAAATTGCAACCAAGAGGATCTATTTTAATGATCTGTTTTGGGTAGTCATTCAAGTAATCCCTAATATGTTTTCTTGATGAATTAATCCCTTTAATATTATATTATGTACCTTTCTTTATTCTTTTTTAAATTTTTATTTTTACTTGATTCTTGTTCAAGTACAGTTTTCTGTCTTATATTCCCAGCCCTGCCCTGCTCAGTGCTCCCCACCTCCCTCCCATTTCCCGCCCCCCCCCACCTTGGTTATTGTCCTTGTGTCCTTTATATTTGTTCATGTGAGTCCTTCCCCTTTTCCCCTGTGCTTCTCTCCCCTCTCCCCTCTGGACCCTGTCAGCCTTTCTCTATTCTTAACAATATTCATGTTTGGAAATCTACCCTGTGTGATAACACAGTCACTGCAACTTTCTTTGGGTTAGTGGTGGCATGGGATCTTTTTTTATTCTTTTCATTTAAAATGAAATAGCTTTATTGAAGAATAATTTACATATAAAATATTCACAGTTTTAGGATGATTAATTTGAAGAACTTTGATCAATGCATGTGGCCATTAACTCCTACCATGGTGGCGATATAGAACATTTCCATCACCCCATCAAATTTCTCCATGCCCCTTGCTGTCAGCAACCCCCCCTTACCCATAAACCCTGTCAACCAATGATCTGTTCTCTATCCCTATAGTTTTGCCTTTTCTTATGGTTTCATGCAAAAGGAATCTTATAGTATGTGGTCCTTTGTGCCTGGTGTCCTTCACTTAGCACAACATTCAAAATCCATCGATGTGGATGAAGTGTTATAGGAGTCAGTTGCTCTTTCCTTTTATTCTGCCTCAATCCAAGACCCAGGAATTGCCAAAACTTTTTTTTTTTTTAAAGAACAAAGCTGGAGGGTTGC
The DNA here is from genome assembly GCF_014824575.4 of Sturnira hondurensis. Taxonomy (NCBI): domain Eukaryota; kingdom Metazoa; phylum Chordata; class Mammalia; order Chiroptera; family Phyllostomidae; genus Sturnira; species Sturnira hondurensis. Next base: position 18,767,546 of record NW_028087015.1, on the reverse strand, counting down.
ATCACCTGAATTCGAGTCTTATTGTAGACTACTGAATAACGCAATGGGATATGGGTGTAAGATAGACACCTAACCAATGGGACAGAATACAGACTTGCAGAAATGAATTAGAAAGTGTACCCTCCTCTTCCATTTTCCAGAAGAATTTGTGCTGTCACTCTTGTTTGTTGCTTAAATGTTTACAACGCCAGTAAAGCTATCTGTTCCTGGACTTTTATTTGTAGGAAGGCTTTTACTGTACAGATTACTTCATGGGTGAGATTTAGTAGTCTGTGTTTTTTAAAGAATATCTCCAACTTGTCAAAACTGTCATATTTGTTAGTTTGTAGGGGTTTTGATAATATTCCTTTATTAGTCTTGCCATATTCATAGGATTTGTGGTGATGTCCTTCTTTGATTCTTGGTATTGGCAATTTGGCTTGTAATCTCAGTTTTTTTGATCAGTCTGGCTAGAATTTTATAAATTTCATCAATGTTCTTCATAGAACCAACTTCTGATTTCATCGATTTTCTCTGTTATATTCTGTTTTCTATTTCATTGATTTCTGCTTGTATCTTTATTTCCCTTCCCTTACTCCTAGTTTAACTATTGTTCTTTTTTCTAGTTTCTTTACAATGGAATCCAAGAACAGTGGTTTTAGAACCTCCTTGAATTTAATTCTACATATTTCCCACAAAGCACTGCATTAGCTACATCTTACAAATGTTGATGAGTTGTTTTATTTTCAATTTAAAATATTTTCTAATCATTTGTTTTATTTTCACTTTTGACCCATGAGTTACTCAGAATAATGTGTTTTATTTATTAGAATGTATTATTCAATTACAGTTGACATAGAATATTATATTAATTTCAGGTACACACCACAGTGATTAGACATTTATATACCTTACTAAGTGACTAATTTTCAAATATTTTGACATTTTCTAGATATCAGTTGGTTGATGTTAATTTTAATGTGGTCAGAATACATACTTATTATAACTTATGAAATTCATCACTTATTATATATTATGAAATTTTTTTATGGTCTAGAATATGGTCCAGTTTTGTGAATGCCCTGTGTACATGAAAATGATGTGTATTTTCTTTTTTTGTAAATAAATGCCAACAGGACAAGTTAAAGTCACATAAATGTAGTTGTTAATTTTCTGCCTACTTCTTCTATTAACTATTGAGGATAGTGTTGAAGCTTATACCACAACTTTGGATTTTGATATCTTTTTTTACTGTTTTTTAAAAATTTTCTTTAAAGATTTTATTTATTTATCTTTAGAGGGGAAGGGAAGAAGAGAGGGAGAGAAATATCAATGTATGGCTGCCTCTTGTGCATCCCCTGCTGGGAACTGGCCTGCAACCCAGGCATGTGCCCTGACTGGGAATCGAACCACGATTCTTTGGTTTGCAGGCCTGTGCTCAGTCCACTGAGCTACACCAGCCAGGGCTGTTATACTGTTTCTTGTTTCAAATATTTTGAAGCTTGGTTATAAAGTTCCTCTGTAATGAGGATTATTATGTCTTCAATACATTGACCTTTTTTATAAGGAAGTATTTCCTTTATCCTTGATCAGACTCCTCGCTCTTACATTTACTTTGATATTAACAAAATGCCTCCAGCTTTCTTTTGATTGGGGTTTTCATGACATCTTTTTCTATTTTTTTAATTTTGGCCATCTGTGTCTTTAGACATAAAGGTAGTTTTTAAAAATCCAATCTTAAATTCTCTCCCTTTTCACTGGAATACTTCAATCATTTGCATTTGAGATGATCAATAGGATTGTGATTAAGTCCACCATCTTGCTATTTATTTTCTATTTGTCCAATCTCTTTTCATCCTCTTTTCCTGCATTTCTTGATTTATTTTAATTGTATATTTTAATTATTATATTTGACTTCCTCACCTATCTTTTTGTGTATAATTCATTGTTTATTTTTGTGATGTTCTAACGTTTACATCGCATTTCTTTAACACACTACACATTTGCCTCAAACACTGTATCACTACATACCGTGTAAATCTTGCAGCATTGTTCTTTTACTCCTCCCTCTGACCTTTGTGACATTTTATCATGCATTTTATTTCTGCATGTTATGAACCACACAAAATATTGTTTTTTATTTTTGTTTTAATATATTTCATTCCAAAAAGACTAAAATGAGAAAAACATTACAATCCGTGAGTCTCTTCAACCTTTTGTGCAGATTCACATTTCTTTTTTTTTTAATTTTCTCTTCTGTAGAGTTTTTCTGAGAATTCTTATAGTACAGGCTTAATGACAATAATATCTCTAATTTTGGTTTCTCTATAGAAGTTTTTATTTTTTCTTTATTTCTGGAAGATATTTTTGCTAAATACAAAATTTTGAGGTGACATTTTCCTGTATCTGTTCTTTAAATACATTGGTCCATTGTTTCCTGGGTTGCATTTTTCTTGACAAGAAGTATGCTGTTATTCTTATCTTTGTTCCTCTAGTCGTAAGGTGTGTCTCTCTCTGCTTTTAAAATGATCTTTTAATCACTCATTTCCAAAAATTTAATTATGGTACAATCAGATTTTTTATTTATATTTTCTCAGTTAGGAATTTGTTGGGATGCTTGAATCTGTGGGTTTAACAAATGTGTAAAACTTTGGTCATTATTTCCTTAAACTTTTTTTGTTTGTTTCTCCTTCTCTCCTTCTGGAACTTCAGTTACATATTTATAAAACTGCAATTGTGCCTCACTGATTTACTGTCAATGATTTTGATTGTTTTCTCTCTGTAATTTGAGTGTAAAAAAAAATCGCCTTCTTCATCTAATTCTATCCTGTGTAATAACCATTTTATTGACTGATTGATTGATTGATTTTCTTCCAGGTAAGTTTTATTTATTTTTTAAGTACATTTTCTTTTTTTATTGTTATTCAATTACAAGTGTCCTCATTTCCCCCATTACTCTCCCCTGCCCCACCCACCGTCTACCTCTTGCATTTAATACTCACATTGTCTTTGTCCGTGGATCATTTACACATGTTCCTTGACAATCCTTCCCCTGTATAATATCCATGTTAGAGTTGACATGTGCAATTTATATGTTCTCTTTTGTCTTAAATTTTTTTTATTTTTGTCTTTACCGTAATCATGTTTATTCTTTACTTTCTCAAACATATGGAGCATAAACAATAGCTTTTTAATGTTCTGGTTGGCCAGTCCCATTATCTCTGTCATTTCTGGTTTTCTTTCTACTGCATTATTTTTTTATGGTTACACATTTTATTTTCCTGTTTTCTCTCATGCCTAATGATTTTTTTTGGATGTTGGATAGCATGAAATTTACAATTTGGTTTTGATTGCTAATTTTTTATACAGCCTTGATTGTTTCCAGTTTATACATTATTATTTGGAATGAGCATGATCCTTGTGAGGGATGTATTTGTGTTTTGTTATGGTGTGGCAAAGCACCCTGTAGTTTAAGGCTAATTTAATCTCACTACTGAGAAATGATACCCTTTTGTGGACTCTACTTGATGAGTCATTTCTTACAGGAAGTTTACTCTGGTTGGTGGGCACATGAACTATTCTCAGCTCTTTGTGAACTCTGGGAATTGTTCTGCCTGTACCTCTTATGTGGGTTTTTCCCCTCTGGTCTTGGGTATTTTTCTTGTCTATATATTGAGATCAATACTCAGTGAAATACTTAAGGTATCATTTAACTCATGGAAGGTATCACTTCCATGACTACCCAGACCTATCTTTATGGTGATCCCTCCTGTCTGGCATTCTTTCCTGAACATTCCAGCCATCTCTTCCTCCATGATAGGGACAAAGCCCCCAAACTGGGTCTATGAAACTCAGTGAAGATATTTGGCTATCTTCACAGCTAAAAATATAATACCTGAATTAAAAACTCAGTGGACAGTATCAGGAACAGAATGGAAGGAACTGAGAGAAAAGTGTAATGGAAATACAAAACAGTAGAAATTACTCAATATGTAGAACAATATAGATAAAATACACTGAGAAATAATATGAACAGAGCATCAGACCTGTGGGACTGTGATAGTTAATTTTATGAATCAACTTTGCTAGACCATAGTATCCAAATATTTTGTCGAACCTTATTCTAGGTGTTTTTGTGAAGGTATATTTTAAAGAAGATTAACATTTACATCAGCAGATTTGAGTGACATGTAGTATTCTCTATCATGTGAGTGGGCTACATCCAATCATTTGAAGGTCTCAGTCAAAAAAGAATTACTTTCCCAGATAAAGGTGGTTCTGCCAGCAGATCACCTTTGGACTTGAACTGCAACTCTTTCCTGGGTCTTCACCCTGATGACATACTCCACAAATTTTTAACTTGCCAAACCTCCACAATTGTGTGAGCCTACTCCTTAAAAATCTATGTATTGTATAGATGTAAATTATTGATATAAAAATGCCATGTCCGATGCTAACCAGGTCGGCTGACACAGTCACGGCCTGGGGATGCCACGTCCAATGCTAACCAGGTCAGCTGACACAGTCACGGCTTGGGGACAAAGGCTTCACAGAAGCATTATCTAACCATGTCGGTTGACACAGTCACGACTTGGAGATGACGGCTTCACAGAAGCGTTTTCCAGCAGGACGGACGTGGCATTAGTGGATATATGGTGATGCTTTTATTCTCACTGTTTCTTAGTATTCTAACCTTTACACTTCTGATAATTTGGAATCTCCTAGAATTAATGACCACTCTCAGAGAAAAAACAACAGTTGGCTCAAGTCCTAAGCAATATCACCCTGGCTGAATTAAGGCATCGTACTTTACTTATTTGTTCCTGTGAAAGCCACCCAAGAAAGAACAGTTCAGGGAAAAATATGTTTTCCCACAGAACTGCCTCATAGAATAGCAAAAACCCCTTTAGAAAATAGCCCCTGATTGTCAAAGAGTTGTTAGAGTAACAGCCCCTCCTTTACCTTGAATAGGAATATATATCAATTAGAATTAGACAGGCATAAAAACAGAAGAAGCTGGTTAGCTATTACAAACTAAGCACTTAGAAACAACTACCAAGGAGTCAGAGTCCTCAGTATACAAAAAACATTTGAGACAGCAAGATAGATAGCTAAGTTAGATATTACAAAGGCTTATAATGAATTTCCTAACCTCTGCTCGGTCTAAGCGTACCTGTTGCCAATGACTCTTTCTGAGAACTTTAATAAACAATAAGACATTTAAACTGTATACATAGAACTATTTCAAATTGTCTGATTAATGGTTTTCCTGGTCAAAATAACTTTTGTTTATCATAACTGAAACTATGGGAACTTTCATATTCTCCTGGTTATCTTTGTATTGATTTTTTCTGCTTAACTGATCATGCTGTACACCTGTAAATGTTAACCTATGCCAAAAATGAAAATATAAAAAATCAGCTTGTACTTGCAATAAACGGAACAGTGCTTCACCTGCCTTTGAGCTGTGTAGTTGCCTGTTACCCAGTGCCGACGCCTACTCTCACCTGAGGACCCTTAGATGGGCTGCGGCTGGACCGTGGCATAAAAATAGGTCAATAGAGCTACAGGTAGGCATGTAAGAAGGCTGAAAATGAGCTGAAAAAAATGCTGGCTGAGCTCTGGCTGGTGTAGTTCAGTGGATTGAGCGCAGGCCTGCGAACCAGACAATCGAGGTTCGATTCCCAGTCAGGGCACATGCCTGGGTTGCAGGCCAGTTCCCAGCAGGGGACTCATGAGAGGCAACCATACATTGATATTCTCTCCCTTTCTTTCTCCCTCCCTTCCCCTCTCTCTAAAAATAAATAAATAAAATCTTTAAAAAAAATGCTGGCTGAAAAGTTTACAAATTGAGTAAAAGATATAAAATACAGATTCAAGAAGTTGAGTGATACCCAAACAGGATAAACTCAATGAAACGCACACCAAGACATGTTATGGTCCAAATTCTGCAAACTAAAGATGAAGAAAACATTTGTAAAGTAATGAATAAAGAAACAGCACCTTATCAATGGGTGAAAGATAATTCAAGTTACAGTGGATTTTTCTGAGCAGATATCGTGAGGACCAGAAAAAAGTGGCACCATATTTTTCAAAGGGGAAAAACAAAATAAAATAAGCAAACACATGAACTGTCCACCAGAAACCTACCATCCTGGCAACTTGATTTTGACTTCTGACCTCTGAAACCATAACAGAGCAAATTTTTGTCATTTAAACTACTATTTGTTTATGGGAGAAGCTGAGTAGGACAGGGGTAAATTGGGTGAAAGGTTCACAACTTTTCTCTCTGCATTATTTCTAATAACTGAATGTGAATCTAGAAGTATCTCGAAACAAAAGTTTTAATTTAAAAGATTAATTTATATTGATATTTGAAAATTAAACTTATTTTAGAACTGCTTTTAGAATGTTTTAGTGTACTATAAAATCAATATCTTCCATCTACATGGTATTTTGACCTTGTTCCTGGTGTTTTTACACAATTTCTCTCACCAGAAATATGTTACATGCTGGGGAGCAGTTGAAGTCCTTTTAGAGATGAGAAAATTGAACTTCTAGAGGTAAACTAGCTTGAATATAATTGTATAACTAATAAGAGATTGAGGCTTTGATAAGTACTCAGGAACTTATTTTCTATTTCAACAAACCTACTGTGGGAATTATGAGTTTATCCAGCCATAGAAGATGAACTGTTTGTATAGTATTAAAAATAAAATGAAAATCATTGAAGAGTTGCATAACAACATATTAGGGCCAGGCTCACGATATCAAGAGCAGTACGACCCCTTCTTCTGAGAATCAATCAAAGTTGATTTGATTGGCCCTTGATTGGAAATGCTTCTGAACTGGATGCCTTTGAGAAGGCAGAGGAGGTGCAGACCCAAGGGCTTCAAGAGCACACGGGGTTAACTTCCATTTAGTTATTCTAGCCCCAGCCCTCCAGATGAGGCTTTCCTGTGCACACCCTCTGAATGCAGAACTTGCAGAAAAAAACCGTCTCTGCAGAATACGTTCAAGTATAAATATGTGAGGAATGCATGGGGGGAAGTAGTGATTCTCTGTTTGCTTTTCATTAGAAATGGATTCCTGATATTCACTGTCCCAAGCAGGAAAATCAAGGCTAGTTTCTAAAACCTGACTGTCTTTTCTTTGTAGGCTTCTGCTAACTTTACAGAAAACATTATTCAATGCAAAAATAATGGAGCTGGGCTTTGTGTTCTCTCATTCCAGCTGCTTTCCCTGTGTTGGGAATGAAATAGCAGGTTCTGCCTTTCAGAGAAGAGCCCAAGCTTTTATTGTGCATTTGAGAATTCAGAACAGAAAGAACTTCTCTAGTAGTTGTTGTTTTGTGAAAACACTCAGTGAGCTAAATTTACTGTAAAAAGAGCCCACTTGAATTTAGATACTGGTGTGTGTGTGTGTGCGTGTGCATGTGACCAGCCACAGCATTTGGCTCACTGCTATTACTTTAATTTCCTTTTTCAGGAAATAAACCACCAACATGCTTTGACAAGAGGCTTATTAAATGTAGAATGGAACTAAGTTATTCACCATGTTGAGTACATCTATGAAAAGCAAAATTGATCATTCAGGTAGCGTGATGGTTCACTTGGACATTTCCGATAACAAGAGGACCAAGTAGTGAGATTACAAATGTTAACCTGAATGTTTTACCTGATGTCAGTGTCATAAGCCACAGACAACTCTTTGAACTAGTGCCTCTTGGGGCATCACAGTTAATATAATCTTTCTCCAGACCTACTATCAAGACCTATAAATTTAATATTATCATCACCATACTTTAGAAGTCCACTTGAATAGAAGACAGGGACTTTGCTCAGGGCATAAATTTCATCTAGATCCGGCAGTCTCTTAATTCTCAGGTAAAAATCATAGTTAACTAAATTGCAATTATTCACCATGCACAGAGGTAGGTGTTGTGCATGTATTATCTCATTTAATCCTCATAAAAACTGAAGAGGTGGATCAATTAGCACAATGCTACAGAGGAGGAAACAGAGTAAGTAAGTGCCTGTCCTGGGACTGGAAATCTGACAAATACAGAGATTGGACTTGACTATAAAACTGGTTCTCAAGACTGATGTTGTTTAAATCCAGTTCAACTCTTCAAGAGCTAAAACTTGAGTGATCTAGAAATTATCATGTTGCAACAGTGTCAGAATATGGAATTCTGATTCTTACTCTTGACAGATCTTAAAACCTCAAAAGCTGCTCTGAAATCCCCATGTGTAGCAAATAAAAATTCATTATACTGATGTAAGTGCCTTTGAACAGTTTTTTCGGGGTTACCTCTATTGGTTGGTAGCATTTTATTCTTCTAAATTAAGGCCTGGATATTTGACTTCAGAAACCCAGTGTGTTTTAGTGGCAGGAGCACGGGGTCATATAAGCCAGGAGACCTGGGTTTTCATTTCATTTTCATACTAATTTTACAGTTATGGTACAAAATAACTCAGTTTAGCAATCTGTGCTGTAGTTCTCTTATATATCAAGAGAACAAATGTCTGCATTACTTTACCAGTTAGGAATGTTTTCAGATGCAAGTAACAAAATACATGAATAACAGTAGTTAAGAGCATGAGAATATTTATCCTACATAAAATGTTTGGTAGTTGGAGGCCTCAGGATGGGTCAGCAACTCAACAATGGTATCATGGACCTTTTTATAAAAAATATCCATTACACTCCACTATTTGCTGGTTTTTCATCCTCATGTTTATTGTCTTATGGTTGCAAAGTGGCTGCTGTAGCTCCAGTATCATATCCATCCTCAATGAAAGACAGTTATGGGAGGAGCAGAATCAATAAATTCTCCCTTGTAGCTGTTCTTTTCATCAAGTAAGCTGTATTTCTCAGAAATCCCATACCACACTTTCCTTTACGACCTCTATCAAAATTTAGGTCATTTGACCATCCCCCCACAACTGAGAAACCAAGAAATCAAGTGTCTGGCTTTTCAGCCCCTCTGTCGGAAGGCAGAAAGAGAGAAAATGGTTCAGAAGGGCTTTTGTAGGGAGGTAATCATCATTGCCTTCCATATTCATGACATCAAAGGATTTGTTTCATCAAACAAAACTGGCCCCCTTTGTCCCTCTCCATTCTAAATCATTTGTAAACAGTGCTTTAGATATTGTATATGCCCAACCATTTTAATGTAATATTTAATACATTTGAAGTACAAAAATGCTAAGTGAATACCATAGGTATTTAAGAAATGAATGATTTTAATGCCAGAAAATGTGCAATGTACTTGTGATCTAATGCCCAATACATTTTTCATGTCATTTGAAGTCACCTCTTATACTTGTATTCTCTTCCTATTTCAATGAATAGTACACTTGACATGAGCTATGTGTAAATAATGCCAGAACATCTGGATGAAAAGAAAAAATCAATTATCTGGATGTTTTGTCTACATAACATCACAACATGTAGCACTGTGTAGACAAAACATCCAGATGATTGAATATTTTCTTCTTCATCCAAACATTTTGTTGTCATGTGGACAAAAAGGATCGCCAAGTTAGGGACATACAAGAAAAAAACAAGAGTATAGGAAAACTTGCCTGATTTGTGCAGTTCAAGAATTGTTGCTAAGTTTATCACGGGAAAGGAGGACAATTAATGGGATACTATGCCAAATTAATTTTCAGAAGTTGTAGGCTATATTGGAAGAAGCTCCTTACTGTGGGTTTATAGTGATCATAGTGAATGATGCTTCCATTACAAGACACTTAATGGAAAACACACAAACCACTTTTTTATTTGAAACTGTATTTATTTTACAAATGAAGCAGTGCATTCACAGAAAAGAACAGTGACTACCAGAACACTCCTTTATATTCTGAGAGAACAAAGAGAGAATCTCACTCCAGTTGCTGAATCAGAAGTCAGCTTATTAGGCCAGTTGCTATTCAAATTCCATAATTATTTACTGTTGGTGTTCCAGGTACTGGGCTGGTAACCATTTAATTTATTCCACATTAATTCTGTTTGCTTGTTATTGTTATTCCCATTTTATGAAGTGGGAGTGTGGGTATTAAACATGAAGGAAAATCTCCAAAATCCCACATATTGCTTATTTCTACAAGTAACACGATGCTATTTTTTGGGCATGCCTTCTGTGTAAAAAGAAGGGTGATAAAATACCAAACCTGAAGTTTGGGTTTCATGATTGCAAAAAAGCTGAAAACTATGGCTAATGCACTCAGTTATGCCATTTTATTTTGTGTATTTTCTGTATATATATATTTACATTCTAAATCAAATATACTTAACAGAGAACTTAAGAAAGAAGGATATCAGTATTTGAGAGGAACCTTTCATACTTGAAGAACCTGATGAGACAATATCCTTAAATATTGGGCCTTGCTAAGATAACAAATTGTTTTGTGACTTACCATCCCCATTCCTTCTGAAGCAGGCAGTTCCAGATTCAGTACACAGAGGTCACTAGGGAAATAGTCTGCCTTCAGAGTCAGCCTTGTATAGTCTCTCATTCTTCTGGCAGTAGCTTAGCTGGATGAGATAGTAAGGGAGAGCTAGAACATTGTTTGGAGCCCCAAACTGTGTGATCAGGACCCAATGATCTGGGATTTTCCAGGTCAAAAAACTCATAAATAGCACCAGGGGGGGGAAAAAGAGGAATGGATCTGATCAGGGAAGGAGTGAAATTTTCAGCTTTGGCCATAGTGGTATATATTACTCACAACAGAGAAACTCATTCTTGTGATAACCCCTGGGCTTTGCAGCTCCTTTGTTAAATATAGGGTTCTCTGGTTTATTACTGTGGTGTGGCGGCTGGAACAAGTCTCTTTGCTACAGCAAACACTCACATCGAGTTCCAGACCAGGAGCTTCCAGGTGAACCCCTTATGCAGCTCATGCATACATTTTCTAGTGTTAAAATCCAACATTTTCTAATACGATGTGCTTTAAACCTGTACTGGCTTCTGAAGTTAGATAGTGGGAATGGTTGCACATCTTCGAGCAGATACACAAGTTACTGAATGGCGCACATTAGGGGTGCGGGTGAAGGGGTGAATTTTATGGCATGTGAATTATATCTCAATTTTAAAGCCCTGTATTGGACTAATTCAGATGTCTTCTTGGACATCAAACAGATCTTACAAAGCAATATTTTGGTGATTTAAATGTAAATGAAACAGAAACATATGGAGTAAATTTCTGCAAAATTGCACATGATTTCAAAAATTAAGGGGGAAACGTTCTTGGCAAAACCTAGTTTGGTTTTATCTAATCCAAAATACTTGAAAAATAAATTGAGACATTTCATAAACCAAAATACAGCTGTTTTTTCCATGCAGTATGCATTTGTTACATGCTGTCCTTCTCACTAAGTACATTTCCACTTATATTGGAAAGTACAGGTAGTTCAGGTATCCAGGTAAAAAAAACATGAAGACTTACAGCATCATACAGTATAAAGCAAGGTCATGTTGTGGAAATTTTGCTACAGTCTATTAAACACTATTTTCAAGGAAATATTCCTTATTGAAACAATTAGGAGAGAAGACCTTTTAACAGCCTCTGAGTTAAGTTGAAAAGCACAGAATAACTGAAATCCCTGAGGCTATTGTTCAGAGTCCACCCCACCTCCATTATGTGTTAATGATCTCCGGGCATATCCGTAATGTTGTTACTGAAAATGTAGTCTTTTATATCGCTTTATAAAACCCAGTCACAAAGTAAATGGTAGACATTTACCTATATGTCAAATTTTTCAGGTCGTCACACAAAAACTTGAAGTCCTTTTTAATCCATATGTCTTTTAATTTCCTTGCTTTTCTTTTGTTACATCTTACACCGTAAACTCCTAAGCCACCCACTCCTGTGGGTGTCCTTTCCGCTGATTTTCAGTGCCCGATGGATCCTTTGTACCCACAAAGATGTGTTGGAAAGATGCTCTTGACAGAGTAAAATTTTAACTTCCTCACTTCTGCTCAAACGTCACCTCTCTAAGTGACCTTCCCTGACTACCAATGACAACCGGCTCCCACACTGTCCACAACCATTCTTTCCTTCCAAACAGGCCATAACCTGCTGTTATATTATACATCGTTATATGTTTACTGTCCGAGTCTCTCCATGGAGTAGTATTCTATCAGGCCAGCCACTTAGTTCTGTTCACTGCTGTCCAGTAATCTGAGGACAAATTATCAGAAGATACCAAGAAGCTGAAGTCTAAATCAATTGTTAAGGGGACATTGGTCATGAGACCGCAGGAGGACATATTGAAGGAGCACTGCCCTTCTCACAAATAGCCGTTTCTAAATTACCAGGCTTACAAAAGGGAACCTTCACATAAGACTACTGGACAAAGAGTATACCCCCGACATATCTGCTCAGATATGGCTGTCCCATGGGCCTTGGGAACACACCCTGCTTCCCCTTCCCCGTGGAGCCACCAGTACTTCATGTTTCTGCTGTGATGGTCCAGCCCTGCTAGGTTGCTCCCACATGTCTTAACATCATTGATTTTAACGGTGTTTACCGGGGGCCAGGGCCTTCAACAGTGGGAGGTTCTGGAGCTCTAACTTCTACACCCTACCCAATCGGACTCACAGAGGCCCTGGCTTCTTCAGCAGTGACATAGGCAGGCTGATGCTAACGCCCCAGGGAGGGATATTTGAACATTCAAAGATGAAGAAAAGCAGGCAGATCTATATCCCTCCAGACCTCCCCCATGGAGTGTTCTGAAAGGTAAGAGCCCCATGTGAGCTGTTAGTGAAGACGTTTGACAAACTCATGTCATCAGCTATGTGTTCTTGTGAGGCTGTGACCAGCTTGGGAATGCACAAACTTGAATTCGTCTTCTTCTTTCCCCTCCTTGTTGCTTCACTGGATGAGACTAGAAACATCACCCTACACTAACTCCAGGTATTTAGACTAAGAGTACCAGTCATAGAAAGCAGCATTGGCGTAGGATTTTGAAATTCGATTTCCCACCTGGCTGAACGTAATACGGTGCATAAATGAGGTAGTGACAATTACTAAACCTTTTACTCATTGATGACTGAGTTGTCGTGCAGGTGGAAACCAGGGCACTGGGAGAGAATGTGGCTGCTGTTCTTGATCAGTGTGGGAGATGCAGTAACTCTGGGGACTGGTGTGGGAAGTGGATGCTTGCATTAGCAGTGGAAGCTTGTAAGAAGAAGACCACATTCATATAACTTTTATTACAGTATATTGAATAATTGTTCTATTTTATTTTTAGTTTTTGTTGTTAATATCTTAGTGTGCTAATTTATAAATTAAGCTTTATTATTATATATATGAAAAAGCAGAATATATATATATATATATATATATATATATGTATATATATATAGGCTACTATCCATGATTTTAGGCTTCTTGGGATATTTTGGAATGTACCTTCTGCAGATAAGGGGGACTCCTGTAACTGAGGAAATAAAAGAACAAACTGTATCTATAACACAGTTCTAGTAATCCACATCCCACCTACTTTTATAAACAGGGTCTAGTTTTGTAATCATCTCTGAGTTTTTAGTTATGCAGAAATGTCCCGACTAAAATTTTCAAGCAATTTCCCTGAAAAAGATTTTGATGAAAAAGAATCTTCTGTGCCTTGGCAAACCATCTTCGGATGGTCGATAGATTTGGTTTTCAAGAAAATAGTGTGTCTTCCATGATGAGCTATAAGCAGAACCATTTCAAAGCTGTCTCTAGGTTCTTGGTGAGGCATCTCTCTTGCTTGCCTAAACTTCATCATCAAGCAACCCGAATAAGTTTATTCTTTTCTTAATTCTCCCCAACATGGCACCGGCATTCTCCTGGCCTCTCTCCACTTGGGCTTCTGTCCCACTCTGTGGCCCTTCAGGACTTCACAGAGCTTTATGCAACACAAGACTGTTGCAGTTGGAAGTCACTGTTGTATTAACAAGATTTATGGCTTTGACATAAATACAGACACAGAGATGTAAGTCATTAATACAGATCGTTCGTGTTTAAGTCACATGAAATTAACAGCCTACCTCCCTGAGCTTCATTATTGATACAAGTGTTTGCCAGTCTGTTGTAAAGTAAGCAGCAGCACCAGCTGTCACTTCTTGCTTTCTACCAAGAAACTGGGTCTGATTTGCTTGGTAAAGTTGAGCACTTTTCAAAAAGATACTTTTTAAAGAGCTGGTAAATCATAGACTTAAAATATATTTTCAGTTTACCAAATTTTTTCTACAGCCTAAACGGAGAGTCATGCAGTGTTTTTCTAACCAAAATACTGTAGCATTTTAACCTTCAGAGAATCTCGCTAAACAGTGTATAAAATTCTTAGAGTGCACAAAAAGAACTAGTTTGAGAGTCATTTTAAGTATCTCCAACTGTTGGTCACCTGCTGCACCTACCTGTGTGAGAAATTCCAATACCGCACTGTATATATGCTCGTAATAAACACACTATTATGGTCTGGATCTGTTGGGAGTTTTTCTCAGCTGAATACAGTGGAAAGTGAAAATTACTTATTCAGTGAAAATGTCCCATTTTGTGAGTAATTCATTCAACAGTGTTTGGTGAATTTAACTGGGAGGGGGGAGCATTTTTACAAACCCATTATATTTACCCAGAGGATTTTTGGCACTGACAGCACATTAAAATCAGCAAATAAACACATACATACATACATACATACATACATACATACATACATAACACAACTATCTAGCCTAAGATTGGGAAGACTCAATTGCATCCAGATGAGAAACAAATCCACTCCATATTTTCAAAGCATGTAAAAGTAATTGTGTCAAAAACTAATCCTTTGGAAACTTCTGGAATGTGTATTTATTCCCACTGTGATTACTGTGGCATGCCAGTGACCTTCTTTTGCCTGATCCGTGCATTCTCCCCATCTTCCTTCTTGTCTTCTTTTTTGTTCATCATGCTCCTTATTTCTGAGACGTAGTTTTCTGGGCAATTGAAATGGAAAGGAGAGGCAAGTATATAGGGGAGTTGAGTAAGGAAAAACCACACCATATTTTCCTAATTTATATAGTATTTTGGACCCCAAACTAATTTGTTTGCCTCTGGAAGCCCATGCTTCCCATGATCCAGTGCGCCTCAGCAGAAAATCCTCTGCAAACACTCTTTCTCAGCTTATCTGTGTAAGGTTAGGTAGCATCTTTGGGTGCCCAGTGTTGAGACCCACATGAGGATCACTGTCTTGAAAGAGAAGGCAAGAGAGTTTGTGTTAATTACACATTTGTCAAAAGGTACAAACTTGATTGCAGCTAGGAGATGAGTAAGTTCTGGAGAGCCAATGTAGGGCACAGTGATTAGGGTAAAAAATACTGCATTATATACTTCCAAGTTGCTGAGAGAGTAAACTCTTAAAGAGATTTTACTCACTAAAGAAAAGAAACGATCATTGTGTGATGTAACTGAGGTGTTAAATAGTGCTCAGATAGCAATCGTATTGCAATATATCAATGTATCACACATTTTGTACACCTTAACCTTACACAAGGTCATACATCAAATATATCTGAATTTAAATAAAATGAAATTATATAATTAGATGAATGAACTAGTCCATGAATGAGCCATTCCAGAAAATAGGTAATTACTCATTAATCCTAACTTACTTGGGATCCAGGGCATTATTTCTAAATTTGATTTTACTTTGGCCAGTCTCAAGATTAAATCCAAAGACAAATGCGGAGCATATTAAAATAATGTGAAACAAGTTTTAAGGGAGATTTTCAAGAGGAAGTCCTAGAAATGGAGGAAAAATGGGGACAACCATAATTGAACAACAATTTTTAAAAAGTAAAGTACAGCCCTGGCTGGTGTAGCTCAGTGGATTGAGCGTGGGCCTGTGAACCAGGCAATTGCGGTTCAATTCCCAGTTAGGGCACATGCCTGGGTTGCAGGCCAGTTCCCAGCAAGGGACCCACAAGATGCAACCATACATTGATATTTCTCTCCCTCTCTCCTTCCCTTCCCCTCTAAAGATAAATAAATAAAATACAATAAAACAAAAAAGAAGTCCTAGAAATGAGCTGAGAATGGGAGGGGTTATGGACAAAACACTAGTACTTTAAGGTGGGCCCTGGAAGAATAACACTCAGGATGAGTAAGCCTCAGTGCACTTGCTTAGCTATGAAGCCACAGTATTGACTCATGAAGAATTCCTGTACTCAGACGTACATTGTATTTCTATTTCCTCTGCGTGGGTTTTGACTCCCTGACATTGCTGTAGACAGCCATGTCCTCCGGCATTTTCAGAATCCTCCATAGGGTAGTTCTGAGAGTACAATTAGATGACAGTATTTATGTGATGACATTTTAAAATACATTTCTTCGTCTCTTTTGGGTCAACTAAGTAAATGTAGACAAAAGTTATTTTAGTTTAATCACTCAAATAAATCTTTGATTTGAAAATTAACCCATTTTTACTAGTTAAATAAACTCAGGAAGTGATTTTAAATAATTTTATATTAACTATTTTTAAACCATAGTAAAANTCCCAGCAGGGGACCCACAAGAGGCAACCATACATTGATATTTCTCTCCCTCTCTCCTTCCCTTCCCCTCTAAAGATAAATAAATAAAATCTTTTTTAAAAAGTAAAATACAATAAAACAAAAAAGAAGTCCTAGAAATGAGCTGAGAATGGGAGGGGGTATGGACAAAACACTAGTACTTTAAGGTGGGCCCTGGAAGAATAACACTCAGGATGAGTAAGCCTCAGTGCACTTGCTTAGCTATGAAGCCACAGTACTGACTCATGAAGAATTCCTGTACTCAGACGTACATTGTATTTCTATTTCCTCTGCGTGGGTTTTGACTCCCTGACATTGCTGTAGACAGCCATGTCCTCCGGCATTTTCAGAATCCTCCATAGGGTAGTTCTGAGAGTACAATTAGATGACAGTATTTATGTGATGACATTTTAAAATACATTTCTTTGTCTCTTTTGGGTCAACTAAGTAAATGTAGACAAAAGTTATTTTAGTTTAATCACTCAAATAAATCTTTGATTTGAAAATAAACCCATTTTTACTAGTTAAATAAACTCAGGAAGTGATTTTAAATAATTTTATATTAACTATTTTTAAACCATAGTAAAAACATATACAAATTTCTATCCTGCCTGGATAGAGTCTTCCTATTTGTTTGGGTATCTTTAGCAATGTCTATTTACTGTGTAGCATACTGTTTTAGTACCAAAAAGTACCCCAATGTGCCTTATGTAAATAATATCTTGAAGAAATATATTTTATTTTTGAAATTCTATTAGGTATAAATCTGTTATACAATGCTCTATACGAGAGGCTAAATTAAAATTCACATAGTTCTGATGCATACACCCTTAAAATAAATCCAAGACTATCTCTACATAATGCCAAATAGCTAGAAAGAAAAAGACACCTAAAATGATATAATTTAATGTCACTGCTATGAACAAATACTTATGAGTTATATACTTCAGGCAAATAGTTACATCAAAAATTTCAATTTTCATTCAAATATTATATTGGGTATAGTATCATGTAGATAGAGTCTATCCCTGAAGTATTTCAGACACTAATCAAGGACATTACATTTATCCATATGTCTGGTGTCAGTCTGTTCAGGCTGCTATAAAAAAATGCCATAGGCTGAGTGGTTTATGAACAACAGAAATTTGTTTCTCATAGTTCTGGAGGTTGAGAAGTCAAGAATTAAGATTCAGTCGTACTTGGTCGTACAGGCCAGTTTCATGGTGCATAATCTTCTCATATGCCAATAGGGGCAAGGGGAGCTCCTGGGGCCTCTTACAGAGTATGAAGCCCATTCATAAGGGTAGAGACCTACTCACCTCACAATGGCCCCCACCTCAAATTCCATCACATTGAGAATTAGGTTTTAACATAATGTAGAAGGACACATATTTGGTCTGTAGAACCTAGCAAGTGTTTACATTGCACCATCAACTCTGGGCAAGGCACTGTGCTAATCTGTGAAAGCAAATTATCTTTCTTATATTGGGCTGGTCTGAATAGTCTCTAAGGTGTCTTCCTAATATAAGATTCCATGATTTAAGTCTGCAACAAAGTTCCATAAAAATTATTTTAAGTAGAATTTTAAAAATAAACATTGTTGAACATCTACTTTGTGCCAGTAACTCTTGTGATATCACCACATTATAGCAGATGCTGTGGAGCACTGCTCAGAGGCCCCCTCAGGACTGGTACTCATTGTCCATCTTCTGGGAGTGTTGGCAGCTATACTGACAGCCAGTTCTTTCTCTAGAAATTGCCCTTGACCAAAGCGGACTGTCCCACTCAAGGTTCAGCTTCCTTCCTGCGGAAGCCCAATCCAATTGCTAGATGAGATCTGTCCCCTTTGCCTCATTTTGTGATAATACTACCCATGCCAGTTCTGTAGACACCTCATGGGATCAGCTGGGACTTCTGTTGCATCGCAGTTCAATGTCTCTCTCTGCCCTACACTGTCTCCCTAACTTCCTGACAAGCTTTGTTGTCGGTGAATTCCCTGATCAGCCTCCTGCATGCAACACAGACCCTCATTGTCTCTTCCAAGCTGACCTAAGACCCTCATTAAGAATGAAGCATATCATTTGATGTCTTATGGCCAGTTAAGCAATTCATTTTGTTTTTAAATTGTTGGGATGAAGCTAATACTTCAGCAAGGAAAATCTTTTTAAGGAGAGTGAGCCAACACTCACTGGGCAGTGAAAATGGAGTTGTTAACCAGTAGTATTGTGGGCATGTGTGGACTCTCTAGAAAGCTCCATATTCCAGATGGTCCCTGTGGGGCTCCAATCCAATGTGAAAGTGACTGTCTACCAAAATGAGTAGAGATTGACAGAGCTCCCCAGTTTCAGATGAAAATAGAATATAGAAGTTAAGAAAGAGAAAACTCAGACTGATGATGCTAAGAAATACAGCACTATCCCCAGAGACAGTACTAGATGACATTTCCAATTAAGGAGTTAAGTTTTGGTAAGTATTTTGCAGAAGCAATGTCTCTAGAGACTACAGATGTTACATTAACAGTGAGTTTTCAGTAACTGTACCTGTAGAGATGGGGAATAAAGACAGTTAAACAAGAGAAAGACTCTCCAGGGTAACAGGAGCACAAATAGCTTGGGGCACACAAAAAGGACCCACAGAACCTGAATTATACAGGCAAATCAAATTATACAGACTTTCAAGGCAAGTCAAAGACAATTCTATTCAATTCACCCTTAGAAAAGATATCGTACTCCTTCAAAGAGAAGTATTTGACATTAATATTAGACAACCCCCTCACTTTATATATAAATTCACTAAATAAGAGATTGTCTTCTTTTACAGTGGAGTTTTCAGTCATGCGCTGTTCATTGTTCTGTTGTCTAAAGCCCCATGTCAAAGAACATTTTTAGATATTTTTATAAAGAGATTGTTTGTAGCCATGTGGCCTTCACCAAGATTCTGGTACCTCAAGTGAGTAGGTCAGTAGGGTCTTTGAATAACTTTGCCTTTAGCTGTCATTATTCCTGTCTGGGATCACTGCCCATTGCATTTTCAGAACCCTGTTCTTTCTTCTTTGTTGGCTGATTATCTCTTATTATTGGGATAATAAGAGGTACCAGGAGGCAGAGAACCCAGATCTTCTGATGCTCCCTGTGGTTTATAGTGAGACACTCCACCATGAGATATCAGTTTGTTTGTTTAATCTGCATCTGCATAATCTAGGTCACTACTAACCAATAAAATTCTTACCATGATGGAACTATTCTACATTGTATACTCTCCAATATGGCAGCTACAAGCCACGTGTATCTATTGAGCATCTGAAATGTGAGTAATGTGATTGAAAAACTTAATACAAAATTTTATGTAATTCTATTAATTTACATATATGTAAAATAGTTACACATGGCTGGTGACTACAGTATTGGAAAGTACAGATGTCGGCTGACATTTAAGTGCTAAAATTCTATTGTGCCATCATTCCAAGAAGTTTAGAGAGTCTGCCATTCACAAAACAGTTATGAAATTCTGTGCCAGGTAAATGCTGCTATGTCATTTCCTCTTGATCAGATTTTGCTAACAACCAAGGCTTCTCATGACCTTAAACCCAAATTAGCAAACTATCATCCTAAGGCCAAATCCAGCCTGATGTGCCTTTAGCAGGTAAAAAAGGGAAACTATATCAGCTGTGTTGGACACTGTCCCACCATTTGTCTCAGTGCTGTCTGTGACTGCTTTTGTGCTACGATGGCAGAACAGAGTATGTGTGACAGAGACTGTGTGGCTGTCCCAGCCAAAGATATTGCTATCTGGCCTCTTTACAAAAACAAAACAAAGTGTACCTTTGACTTAGAATAAGGGAAATTTGCTATTTCATTGTATATTGTAATGATTAAATGCTTATTCTTTCTCCATCTTTTTATTCTGTTTTAAAGGATAAGACCTTTGTACTAAAATGTTGGGTGCCTTTTTATTTTTCTCATTGGACACCAATTAAGTGCCATTGGTGCAGTTGAATTAGCACTTCTTGCCTCACTTTAAATTTTGACAATCTGATGCTCTGCCTTAGGCAGTGTCTGTTCCTGTAAGTTGACCAGACATTTTACTAACCTAGTAATGATTTCAGGGGACTTAAAAATCTTTCTAGATGAAGTTCTTTTTATTTGTAAGAATATCAAATCCAATTTAAGTCATTGATTTTCCAAATTTTGTGGGATGAATTTATTCACTGAGAAAACTTTGTTAAGTTTTGTTAAACTTTGTTAAAAACTTTGTTAAACTTTGTTAAACTTTGTTGTTTAAAATACAAATATGATTTTACTTTCTCATTAGCAGCAACCTTGAGACTTGCATAAAATTTTTCATTTCATCTTTGGATTTTTTTTACCCAACCCAAAGTCATTATGCTTCTCAATCCAAAGTAGTGCAACCTGGTTGCTACTTCAAGGAAAGATGTGATTATTTACATAGCAATTCACAAGCTAATATATAATATTTATTAATCTTTTTATAATTCATTAATATATTTATTATATCATTATACAATAATATATTGATATGCTTATTATCTAAGATATCTAAGATATCTTAATAGTAGGTAAATGTCTGTGCTAAGATTTTGGTTCTCACTTTTATGACTGTAATTTTTGTTTGCTACTTAGAATTTTGAAAAATCATTGTTCAAAATAAATGAGTTCGTTTGCATGTGGTTGGGCTTTCTGCTGTACTTATCAACCATGGCCTGACCTAATAGAGGCATTGCCTCCAGTGAAAGCAAAAAGAAGCACCATGCCCAAGGTGCTAAATAATTGGCAACACAGTCATCTAATTCATTGATAGTCAGCGTATTACTTTAAAACTTATTGCCATAACTGTTGGTCACATTGCTGTCTTATCTTATTTTAAAAGTGTGAGACTTTCTTTTTAAAAACACTGTTCTATCTCTGATCTAACATAATGTTTAGGACAGTGTGATATTGCAACTCTAATCTCCTTGGTTGGTCATATAGACTCTATTTTGGGAAGAAAACTTGATTCTTCATCATTATAATTACAGTTTAAAACAAATCTTATAATACCTTATAATACCTTAGTCTATTTGGGTTGCTCTAACAAAAATACTGTTTACTGGGTGGCTTATCTACAAAATAAATTTATTTCTTACAATTCTGGAGGCTGGAAATTCCAAGATCAAAGTGCATGCAGATCTGATGTCTAGTGAGAGCTCAATTCTTGTTCATAAATGGCTCTCCTCCCACTGTGTTGTCACATGGCAGAGGGGCAAGGCAGCTCTCCGAGTGTCTTTATAAGGCCACTGATCTCATTGATAAGGGTTCCATCCTTATGCCCTAATCACTTCCCAAGGGCCCCACCTCCAAATACCATCACATTGGGGATTAGATTTCAAAACACAAACACTGAGGACACGTCCACTGAAGCTATGGCAATCTCCAAAGAAGCTGGGCATCTGTCAAATGGCAGTTTTGTGCACTACTTCCAGAAACATTAAAAGACTTTTATGAATTAGTTAAACTTGAAAACCAACCTATATCTATTTATTTTCTAATCAACATTAGCATCTAACATTTTCTGAAAGTTGAACCAACACAGAAATTGGATAATAATGACTTCTTCCCAGGGTTCCTTTAGCACTTTGCCGTAAGACTAGCATGGGACTTGCCAACATTGCACTACAGTTTATTTACTAAGATCTGGAAGTTGCTGAGTATGGGCAGGGCTAAAAGATAATTCTGCCCATTTCTGCAGGTTGGATAATGACTGCAGAGCCATCTCTTAGATCATGGTGGGGCCTCCACTGCAAGGGGACCCTAAAAGGTAACTGTTCACTTGACTAATGTCACTAGGAAAGTGTCCTGTAACACACCCTGCCAGTGCCAATGTCAGCTGCCAGCCAGTTGACTGTGCAGAAGCACCAGTCTATTGAGGACTTGGACCACTGACTTCCATCTGCTTTATTACTTCTCTTCCCCCCGTCTATGTTTGATTTGTAAGACGTATCTTCCTAACACTGTAGTAACTTCTTATGGTTTTGCTTTCATTATGTAAATTTTCCTTTTTATCACATTTAAATTTTAATAATCTATAAATTCTTCCTTTTTGTTGATTACTTTTCAGTCTTTTTAAAGGCAATGGAGAGGCTCTGGATCCATCCATCTACCCTCTGAAGTGATAAAAAAAAAGGACTAAATTTGGCCTTTGGTTATGCTTGACCATCAGAAGATTACAAACCTAGAGCAGAACTCTCTGCCCACTGAACTCTATTTTAACACCATGCCATTGCTGGACATCAGGGAGTATGACTCAAAATAGACCAACAAAATTGATGATTGCATCTATTATAATGATGTGGTTGAACATTTGGCCATAGCTTGCATGGTTTTTCTTTATGAGCCCCATATCACATGCCCAGGCCTACCAACCACCCAGCAGAGAAATTTCTCTGAGAGATGGTTTCTATTCCAGGGACTCTTCGAGACATGCTTATTTTTTAACATATTTAAGATAACAGGTTAATGACAGTCACTAAGTATTGAAAGCCTTGATTAATTTATCACTGTTATTTTCTTTTAAATATAGTCACTGGTAATGCTCTTAAGACCATCTTTTAAAAAATATATGCTCTAAACCTGATTTTTCCAAAGTATTGAGTTGGTCGAAAGTTTGCTGAGTTTTTTTCTGTACGATGGCTCTAGTATTGCTTAGTTGTCTTTAACTTCATTCAAAACAATTTTGTTAGATTGTATTGTGACAGTTGTCATATAAATGTGCATTAAAAACTTACAAAAATGGTAAATTTTGTGCAAATATTTTAATATTGAGGATGAAAGAAGGTACATAACATTTTCAGTGTGTTACGCTTTATTGTTTCAAGAAAGTTAAAAATGAAATTGAAACATGAAGACTTGTGCAGTGTATGGAGAAGGTGCTGTGATGGATCAAATGTGTCAGAAGTGGTTTGTGAAGTTTCTTGGTACTATTGCCATTTTGGTCAAATAAATCTTTGCTCTGGGGCTGTCTTATGCATCGGAAGATGTTTAGCAACACCCCTGGCCTCCACCCACTAGAAGCCAATAGCAGGAGATAGCTGACATACTGAAAATATTCAAATCAATAAAGTTATTGGTGAAAATAAAAAAATGCGTTCTTTATTTTATGGTAAAAACTAAATGGAGTTTTTGGCCAACCCAATATTTATCAGAATCTCCCAATTAAACTTTGTTGTATTGAAGATTTCTGCATTTTTTAGATAACATTATTTATTGTGATCCACTTCATCACACTGATGTAAATTCCACAGGACTTCGACGTCTGAGTCCTCCGCACTGCACCCAGCACTCATCAGCTTCTACTCTGGGGTGAGGGTCATGCACTCTTTTAACAGTGCAAACATCTCTGAAAATAATTTAAAACAGAAAATGAATGCTGCTTCATCTCATTGCAATTACGGAGGAAATTCTCACCTGGTCCAGACAAAAATCACTTATACTGGCCCTGAACCAGAAATCCAAGTTGACTTGACAACTGTGTTCAAATACAAAGGAAACTTTTGTAACCACACAAGTTTAGAACCTTTGTTTTATATTTCCAAGTTTTCTTTAAAAGTTGGCAATAAGCTTCATAATCATTTACTCTATTTATAAGCAATATTTTTCAATAAAGTCCTTCTTAAAGAGTTTCAAGAAAAACATAAACTCTTTTACTTTGGGAAAATGATGAGAAAAAAAAGCAAAGGCTGAGATTAGCTGTCGATATTATTTTTGGGCCCTTAGCTAGCCCTTACTACCTCTGCATTGTCTAATATTCTGCAGCTGTATTTTAGTTTCCCAAACACCTCGGGACTTCCCACATTAGGATGTTCTCTCAATTTCTCACCATTTTTCTCTGCTTGAGTCTTAACTTGCTCTTCTAGTTTTATTTTAAATGGACCTTTCTTAGGGAAGCATTCTATGGTCCCAACACTAAGTAAGGGTCTTGCTGTTCTTCACACTTAGAAGCCTACACTTTTCCCTTTTAGCATCTATCATTATTATGATTATATACACAATAGTGCCTTCGTTGTATCTATGGAAGTAATCACACACATCCTTTACTACAGAGCCTGGGAGATAATGATTCTTTAATAAATAATTGTTTATTGATTGAATAAATATTACTTGACCAAGAGAAAAATGTACATATAATGTTGGTAATTTATTTATTTTCATGTTATGGAGCATGAAAGTTATGACTAAATTTGAAAGATTAAATGGCTTTCTTTAAGTAGTCAAACAAATCTTGTCAATGCCTTTCTTATTTATGTGTCTCTTTGTCGATATACCAATTCATCATTCCATATTTCTGTAATGTTTTGTAATTTCAAGAAAATTACAAGACACAATAAGACTATCTTGATAGAAATTGCCCAAATTTCCAGAGGGAAAATGAAAGCATTGTTAAAATAATCTTCCTCTGACTACTGTATGAACTGGTTTTTAATGGTATTTTAAGATAAATGAGTACTCAAATTCCAGAGAGCTCACAAAGTTGGAATTCAGCAAGAAAAACCTTAATTCCAGGTAGCTGGTTAGCCAGGAAATGCCCTGGTATATTGGAATAGGAATCTGGAGACTTTGGTCGAATCTTAAATTTTCCCAATTTTTTTCATCAATAAAATGGTAAGTTTATTTATTCATTTAGCAAGTATTTATCTTGCACCTTTTATGCAGCAGCATTGTGCTAGGTTATAAAAAAGGTGCCAAAGGAAATACTGTGTTGGCCAAAAAGTTTGTTGTTGTTTTTTTTTTTCATAAAATGGCTCTCGTAGCACTTAGTTATCTTTAACTTCATTCAAAATAATTTTGTTGGATTGTATTGTGACAGCTGTCATATCAACCTTCATTTAAAAAAACTTATCAATTGGCGAATTTTTGTGTAGCCATTTTAATATTGAAGATAGAAGAAAATAAGCAAAATTTAGGCAAATTATGCTTTATTATTTCAAGAAAGGTAAAAATGCAACTGAAATGCAAAATAAAAAGATGGATGCAGTATATGGAGAGGGTGCTGTGACCGATTAAACATGTCAAAAGTTTTGTGCTGGAGATTTCTCACTGGACGGTGGTGCATGGTGAATAGATCAACTGAAGTTGATAATGATCAAATTGAGACATTAATTGAGAGCAATCAATGTTATACCACATAAGAGATAGCTGACATACTCAAAATATCCAAATCAATAAAGTTATTGGTGAAAATGAAAAATGCATATTTTGTGGAAAAAAACACATGGGCTTTTTGGCCAACCCAATCAATATATTTGTGGTAGCAGGGCTAGGCAATCAATATATTTGTGGGCTAGGCAAAGGCAGAAAAATTGGGACAACTATAATAGAATAACAATAAAAATAATTAAGTATACACACAAATTAATCATACAGGCAATAAGTGCTATAGATATTAAGGGAAAGTTAAGAATCTGGAGACACTGGTACAGCAGGTTCCCAGGCCTATATTATAGATGTCAAATTAGTGTGTTTTTAAAGTGGTGTCTATGTTTTATGAAATTTGGAGAATTGTGCACACTAAATTTCCTGTGGAAAGCAATAGGACTCATGTAACCACAGCAAATTCTCTCAGAATTCTTGCAATCATTAAAATTATTCAGTTTTATTTAATGAATATTTCCCCCAATTTTTTTTATTTTTAGTTTTTTTTAATATATGGGACCTGGCATATATTTTTAAATATTTTATTTATTTATTTATCTTTAGAGGGGAAGGAGAGGGAGAGAAACATCAATGTTTGGTTGCCTTTCGTGTGTCCCCTGCTGGGAGTTGGCCTGCAGGGAACCAGCCTGCAATCCAGGCATGTGCCCTGACTGGGAATCGAACCGCGATCCTCTGGTTCGCAGGCCTGCGCTCAATCCACTGAGCTACACCAGCCAGCGCTAATATTTCCCCAAATTTTAACTACAGATGCATATCTTTCTCCTAAAACATCCCATGGCTAATGTACATTTGCGGGAAACTTACAAGAGGTCCAAGAAGACACTGCATTCAAATCCTCGGGAAGAACCTAGGTTTGAGCCCATAATGATCATGGAGAATCAGGGAAGATTGGGGCCTGTCTGCGGTTCCAGATAAGTCAAAGGATGAGATTCTCCAGATGGAGTGGAGACAGAGTTTAAAGAATATTAAAACTTACCTCAAGGCACTTGGTGATTACTGGTAGGCAACCAGTTACTTTTGGTGTTTTTTGATCTGGAGGTATGGTAGGAGAGAGACTTTGATGAAGCCAGTATTTCCAAGAAATATTTGGGAAAGAGTGTTTAGTGTAGTTTGAAAAAAAGGGGCATAGAAAAGAATCCAGAATCCACTCCCATTCTAGGTGTTCAGGGATGATTGCCTGGGGTAGGATAATTATAGAAATGAGAACAACGTTCTTGAACATCTTAAGAGACATGACTAATCACGAGGAGGAATTGAGATGAAAGAGGGTAAAAAAACTAGAATTACTTCCTTGGTGCTGCTTTCCAATGACTAAAAGTTTGTTGGTCCAGGAATCCCATATGGCAGCTGGAGGAGGGGCCTTGAACTGGAGTGGAGAAAAATGAGTAAGACAGTGTGACAGAGATGTGACTAGCCATAGGAGTCACAGCTGAAGTTGGGGTAAGAGAGAGAGAGAGAGAGAAGCAAGGGCTAAAATCAACCCTGGTAATGTCCGCAACTGATGATGAATGGGGAAACAAGGAAAAGGTAAGACCATTAAATTCTACAAGCATTCATCAAACTGTGATTATTGGAGTCATTATGTTACCAGCTGTATAAACAATGATAAGGTGCAATGATTTGCAATCGAATATCTCATAATTCGACAACAGAGAACAAACACATAATGTCTGTAGCAATGGACCTTAATGAATCACATTGCCTGTTATTCATGCCCTGGTGCAGACCTCTTCACAATGGATCTGGGGCAGCCCAGAGTCTACAAAGACCAGTGGAATGTGGTCAAAGTGAAGCTGTGTAACTTCTAAAGCTGAACCTTAAAACATTTGCTACTTCAATGCACCCTCTTAGAACTCAGTCCCCCTGTTCTGAGAAGCTCGATTTTCATGGGAAGCAAGTATTATACACATCCACAGCTCTCGGGGGACATTCTCATCGGAACTTCCAAGTGAAAGCATCTACCTCTGCCAGCCTTCTGAGTGAGCCATCTTCGATATCCCACATCAGCCAAGCTCCTAGATTATTTCAGTCCCAAGCCAGCACCCTGTGGGGCCGAAGAACCACCCTGCTGAGCTTTGTCAATCCAAAGAAACATGAGGGGTGACTAAAATGTGGCTTTTTAAACCATTCAATTTAACAATGGTTTGTCAGGTACTATAGATAAGTGAATATGTCCAGTTGATAGAAGAACACAGGAAGTAATTACTTATGCAAGGTTGGCCAGGAAATCGTAGAATTAGTTGTAACACTAAAGACTGATTTAAAGAAAAAGTAGATATTTGCAAGAGAGAAAGAAGAGAAAGGAATCCCAGAAAAGTGGCAGCATCACAGAGGGACATTTGGGAAACTGCATAGGGTAAAAAGACTTAAGTCTAGAAAGGTTGTTGAATCCAATTTCCTGAAAGTATTATATGTAATAGGTATAAAATTTAGACTGCAGGTGTTGGAGCTATTAAAATAACTAAAATACAATACAGCAGAAGTCACATATTACAGATTTATTCAATGCATACT
The DNA here is from genome assembly GCF_014824575.4 of Sturnira hondurensis. NCBI lineage: Eukaryota > Metazoa > Chordata > Mammalia > Chiroptera > Phyllostomidae > Sturnira > Sturnira hondurensis. Next base: position 18,739,301 of record NW_028087015.1, on the reverse strand, counting down.
TACCGAACACCTATGCAACTGATGCGGTGATGCTTGTGGAGGATAGATAAAATGATAACAGCAGTCATGATTCATGACTTCATCAAGCTTGCAATATAATCGAAGAAACAGGTCAAATGATTATTAAAGTAAAATTACAAATTATGATGGATGCTATGAGGAAAAGGAAAATTATGCTATGAAGGATGCATTAAATAAATTTCTAGTACCATCTTGACATGATAAATCATGAATAAATGGTGGGAGTATAAGGGACAGACTGCAGAGAAAAGAAAATATTGGAGGCAAAAAGAATAATTGTAAAAATACTGCCGTAATCCAGGTGAATAATGATGACAGCCAAAAACAGAACAGTGGTGACAAGAACACAGACAGGGAAGTGGTATTTCAGAGGCAGAGTCGACAATTGTGAAAACTGCCTTGAAATCTAGATAACAGAAAGAAAAACTGGGAACAACTCCAGTTTTAATCTTGAATAAAAGGGTTTTATTTGCTGAAATAGAAAACACACTAAAAGGCTCATATGTGGAGAGGAGAGATGACAAATTTCAGTTGGTACAAGTTAAGTATGAGGTACTTTATGGAGATTTTCCATTGATTGTGCAGACGGTGTTATTTCGTTTATATAAAATGTAGTGAATGAAAACCTGTTTACAGTGACAGAAAACAGATCAGTGGTTACCTGGGGAACAGATTGGAGGTGTTGGAAGTGGCCCAATGAAGAGATTGCAGAAGGTCGTCAGAAACATTTAAGAGATGATAGATATCTTTATTATTTTGATTGTTTTTCAAAACTTATCCAAATGTACAATTTAAATACATTCTGTTTATTTATTTTTTACATTTATTTTATTATTTTGTAATTGAATTTATTTTAAGTTGTAGCTCAATAAGGTTTTTATATATAGAAATGCTGCATAAGAAGAGATTTATGAAGAGTAACACAAGCATTTGCAAACAAACATTTGCAAATTTGAACAAAAAGAGATTGAAAACAGCTTGAACTATTTGTGATTTGCAAAATAAATTACTATTTGAGTTAACAAGAAAAGGAAGAATGCCCTTTTTACTTACTGAGAAATTCTCACATTCACACTAAAACAAACATAACAAGATTGGATATTGATGATAATTATTTCTGCTAATAAGAATTAAAAGGAAATTTGAAAAAGTTGAAAATAAAATGATCAGAAATAGGAAAGCAGATTAAAATTAAATGATGACAAATTGAGAAATAAAAAATGTGTCAGAAAAACAGCCAGGACAAAGAAAACTCATTGTCCAATGGGAAATAAAACAGAAAAAAAAATCCACAGAAAACATCTGACGCATGTCAGATATTCCTGTTTGCTGTGAGTATTGGCATGGTCTAGGGAAAAAACACTATGTAACATCAAAACAGAAGTGAAAAATGCTGAAAAAAGAAGAGTGGAAAGAAAAACCATTTATTGAATAGAATAGAATAATAACAGCAAACTATGTATTACAGTTACATTGAGACTAAGATAATAATCCCCAAGAAGAATAGTTGGGGGCCTGTGAATCTCCTCCTATTTCTGCAAGACCAATCTCAATATCCATTTATTTGTTTATACACAAAAAATATTTATTGAAAGCTTTCCATGTGTCAGATACGGTTCCAAGGTCCAAGGTCCAAGGTTATATTAGTATATAAAATAGATTAAGCACTTACTGTCAGGAAACCTACATTTGTTTATTTTACTGATAAATGATAAATTAATGAAAGCATTTGTAAATATGTTAAAATACTGTCTTGTTTGAACGATATTGCAAACTTTCACATAAAGTTTGTAAAATATTTCTGCTTTTTCCCATTAATGCTAAGAGTAGTGATATCGACAGTACTTATTAAAACTATTCTTGTTCTTTAGTTAAACCAAAAAAATAATGGAGGAGCTATCTTTTTCTATACATCTCAAGAGAATAAAGCTCAAAAACTTAAAATAGTATCATCATTCCTTTTCATTCTCTCTGACATTGCTATCATTTCAATCATATCTTGGTTTTCTCCAGTTAAGAGAAGACCTGACAATCTTTTGCCAGAAGGGGAGTTCAAAAGTCAGGATTCTAATACCATTGCCTAAAGAATTCCCAGCACCAGGGAATCTCCCAAAGAACGCTCAAGCCAATGTTTCTCCTCAGCCCCTGCCGTGCCTTGCAGGCAACAGCCCGGTTGGACTTTGGGCTGCCAACAGAAACATGAAAGTGAGAAATTATCTGCAAAAAAAAAACAAAAAAACCCAACACGGCCATCTTATTGGGACTGCCTTATCCAAAATCAGAATATTCAGCTCAGCTAACCCTTTAGGTGTTGAAAAAACATTTTGTTTCATTATTGATGCTAGATGTGCCTAGTTGGAAGTTTGGCTGAACAACCAAGAAAAACACCCCTCCCCCCTTTTTTTTGAAAATAGAAAAGGCATCTACAGCAGCAAAATATGGAAACACTCAGAGTGTTTTTCTTTTGGTACAAAAGATTCCATCTCCTTATGCAGCGTGGCCTCTATGGGAGTTGGCTTTGAATTGCATGCAAACAGCAAAGAATTGCGGGAGTCCGTGTATTTGGAGAGTGTTATAGTCCTGCCATCATTTTCATTTTAAGTAAAATGCATGACTCCCATTTGCCTTCTCCTTTATCATAAATAAAAATCTCCTGATCCAAGTTAAAGTTCAATTGTATTTCTCATTTGGTTCAAGCCCCTAAAAATCCTATAATGTATCCAATTATACATAAGAACAGACAATTCTACTTTTCATATGGCCAAGTTATTTATTTTAGTCCTGATGAGATACACTTCGAATGTTAGAAATAGAAAATTCTGAAGGTATTTCACCGTTATCCCAGACATTCATACACCTCAATGTAAAACATAAAGAAAGAAATATAAAAAATAGAAAAGCTATATTGTACATAACTTTAAGTATGTCTTTGCTCCTAATAAATTTTTATAAAAGTAAAACTGTATTTCCTGCCAAGTTTTGTTTATGGACCTTTAAAGTGAAAATCAATGTTTCCTTGGCATTGTGGTTGCCAAATCAAGGAAATCCATAGCATCAGGATGAATGTGGGATGCACAGGAAAGCAGGAAGCGCTGTGACCTTGGCCACATGTACTACATTTGAGAACGATCATTCAGTTCGCCCTTTATTTTTTGAAGACCGATGATGAATTTCACAATGAAAGTGGGTTTCAAATGCTCTCCAATACAGAGAAATAGAAAATACAGATGAGGGACCAACGAAAGAGAAAAACCACTTTAAGGCAGAATTTAAAGTAAATGCAAGAAGGTCAAAAGATATTTGGTTTGTCACTTTTTATGAAGTGCTAACAAGGAAAAGAGTACAATTGCAAAAACCCTATTCTTTACATGTCTTACTGCTTGAATTTTTCTGACATGAGGCTATGGAATACAAATGCTCTTGAACAAATCTTTTAATAACTAGAGCCTACATGTTGCTTTTAAAAAATATTGATTTGTCTCTTGGAAAAGAACCCCCAAACCATAATTGTCTAACGTTATTTAGCTTGGGCTGAAAGGCAAATCCTGTACCTAAGAACATGCCAGTGCCCTCCAAAATAACTCTCTAACTAAAGCAGTTACTTTTTGCCAGAAATAAAAATGATCACAAAGCTCTTCTAATGTTCCATCATTTAGAGCATGTAAAAACAAAGACATTTGTCAAAATCCTGTTGGGTTGGCTCAAGGGGAAAACTTCAGTCTAGAGGTCTGAGACCAGTTTAGGAAATAAGAATTCCCATTTTCATCTCTGTGACACCTCCCCCCACCCCTGCTGCCTTGCGGCAAGCCACCGAGGAGTCCTGGGGAAAGCAATCAAAGCTCTTTGAATTCAGCTTCATCATCTACACTCATGGAAAAATCTAGTGTCCTTATTTTAAATTCCTTTATTTATTTGAATTTGTTATAACATTCGATAGCAGTAAAACAAAGTTAAAAGCATGGTGAGAGATGTTCTCTGCTTTTCGTTCAAACATTTTAAAGGGATGATGTGTGTTTCTCTGTAGATTAACTCTAGTTACCAGTGAGTACTTCCTCTACTCCCAGGAGCTGTGACCTGTCTAGCTACAGCCAGGGAGTTAGCATAAGCCACTCAGAAGCACCTGGCATTAATACTGAGTGACAAAATGAATATGGCCATCTTTTTCATTGATTTACTCTAGACATTTTGGGGTGGAAATTTGACAAAGCCTGAACCTATAAGTAGCTCTCTATGTTTAAATGTTATTATAAGAAAAAGACAGTAATAGATTTTCCTAGAAGGAAAACACACAAGCTAAAAGGAGCCAAGATTTATTTTGATGTGAAGTACAAGGTACCAACATGCCTAAACTCTTACCTCTCACTCAATGACTAAGTTTCTTTTCTCATTGCAAAACATGCATGTTGTCTAAAAAACTTCGTTAGCTCCTAGAGATGTGTTTACAACTTCAGACAAATCCAACTGGACAATGTTTTCAAAAGTTATCATAAAACCTAAAATAACTACAGACATCCTGAAATATAAATTAAAAATGTGGTGTCCAACTGAATGGGCTCTGAGTGTAAAATACACACATGACTTTAAAGACATAGTACAAAATGAATGAACAATATTTTTATGTCGATTAAATGTTGAAATGATAACACTTTACATATATGGGGTTAAATAAAATCTATTGTTAGAATTTTAAAAATACTCTTTGAATGATACTGTAATGGTAGATACATGTCATTATACATTTGTCCAAAGCCATAGACAACACCAAGAGTAAATTTAATGTAAATTATGGACATTGGGTGATGTTCATGACATGACATGTTAATGACATGTTAATGTAGGTTCATCATTTATAGCAGACGTACAACTCTGGTGGAAAACATTGATAATGTTCATGTGTAGAGGCCAGGAGTGTACCAGAAATCTCTGTATCTTCCTCTCAATTTTGCTGCAAACCTAAGGCTGCTCTAAAAAGCCTAACAGCCTTTTTTATAAAGTTAAGATCGAAAATTTTATGTTGTGTGTATTTTACCACATTAAAACTTTTAAATGGTATAAAAGCAAAAAACAACAACAGTGTTTTGAATCACTCCCTGAAATTTTAACTTCACTTGTTCAACATCTAACTTCTTTCACTTGCTCCATGTCAGAAAGAATGAAACTGAATAGGTTGTAAGGTGGGTTTATATTCCAGGAGCTTACACGAGGCTCCACAAAAACTATAAATGGAAATTACTTTTAAGACCGTATATGTCCTTTTGCCAAATTGACCAAATTTGCCCAGACCTGAAATGAGCATGAACTTCTCTGGCTACACTCAAGTTTAACATGCAGAACAATTACGATGGATTTTGTCCTGCCTGCTGCACTCCATATGCTGGCCAGATGTGTGTGCACTGCAGCCCATTGGCCTTTGGGGGGATGTCTGGACATTTATATCACAGTCAGTCTCTATTTTAATATCATTAAAAGACAATTTGCTTAAAACAGCAATTACGGAATGTGATTGCTGTCCCTTGAAAACCGCCATATTGTGGCATGTCATCGCTTCTTTGTCTCTTCAGTATTTAAATACGCCTTCCCACTGTTCAACGAATCGACAATCCCCGGTCATCCTTTAAGACCCAGCTTCCACGCAGGGCCTTTGGGAAGCCTTCCCTTGGTTGACGCCATCAGACCTCTGGTGGGTTTCCTCTCTGCTCTATGTGCTGCAGTTTTTCCTATAAATCAGCTTCCCTGTCTACTCCAGCAGAAACGTATGCCGTTGGCAATCCATGCCTGTCCCTATTTCATCTGAAGAAGAGAGATCTATGAGCAGAACCCGTGCTCCCAGAACCCCATTGCCACCCATTCTAGTAAACATTTCCACCTCCTTTTCCAGAATCCAAACCAGGGCACAACAGACAATAGCCCCTGTGCCCAGCTCAGCTTTCCCCTCATGTACAGCTCAGCAGCTTACAGTGGTGTTTTATATTTTAAATAGCTAAAAAATAAATCATATTTTATATTTCATGGAATGTGAAAATTGTATGACATTCAAATTCATGTCCATAAATAAAGTCTTTTTTGGAACAGGGCCATATTCATCTGTTTACTTATTGTCTGTGGTTGCTCTCTGTAATAATAATGTGTTGAGTAGTTACAATATTGAACTCATGGCATAGAAATCCTAAAATATTATTTTCCTGCCTCTTATAAATTTGCTGACCCCTGATCTGGGTGTGTCTCCGTTCTTCCTCCCAGCAAACCAAAGGGAGGTCCTCTCCTCCCCTCAAAGGGGAGCCCTCCAGTGTGCGGCCCCTCGCTACGGGATCACCTTGCTGGAATGTATCCTTTGATCCCTCAAGCCCGGTCTTTGCTCCCTCCACAGCCAGCCTGTTGACAAACCACAACTAAGTTTCTTCCTCCCCTTCTGCCTAGTTACTTTCAGACTTACCAGTTCTTTGCTTCTCTTCAAGTTCCTCAGGCCTCTGTCCAGACCCCTCTCTCTCCACCCTCTCTGATTAGATAATCTGATCAATCACTGGGACTTGAAATAATATTCTCGTGCTGAAGCTTCCTAACTTGATCTTCAGATTTTCAGCTCTGCACTCTCCTCTAACACGCAGTGTCTCATATCCAAACATTAACTTGTCATCTACAGTCTTCTCAGTTCTCATGTGTCTTCAACTGGAGTGTGGTTGTTCCCCTTGTAAATCTGTCCCTATTCAGGTCTCTCTCATCGACCCAGTTGCTTAAGCCAGATATGTAAGAATTAATCTGAATACTTGCCTCTATGCTATTCCCCACATCCAGTGAATCTTGCTGGTTCCGTTTCTAATATCTCTCTTCACTCTGTTTCTTCGAAATTCTCATTCAAGTCACCAGTTCTTCCCGGACTGTCACTCTCTTCTAAGTGATTTGGTCAAATCCATCGGGTAGATGACCACGCACTTCCTGAGTTAGAAGTGTACAATCCTAGGCAGTGGGCTCCTTCCTGAGGCCCAGACAGGGAACTTCTTGATTGCCTTATTATGAGGTTGCATATAAATCAACCAAATAGGGCAGGAAGATCAACCCAGGTTTTACTTACAACAGTGGTTTTCTCTCAGTTTTGACTTCAAAAGTCTTTTCTACTCTTAAAAATTATTGAGGGCCCCAAGGACTTTGGTGAGATGGGGTTGGGGGGTGTTCTTTTGGTTTAAATAATAGCTATCTATATTTATCTTATTAAAAATTAAAACCAATAGGGTGCTTCCATGGCATTTTTATTTCTAATTAGAAAAGCTGTAACCATTTCCAGTTTTTAGAGAGCTCATCATGTCTACATATAAAATATTCAATTACTCTTTCTTTGAACTTTAAATGATTGGTCTCAAAATCATGTTGCAAACCAGCACCATAACAGTATAAAAACACATTGTTGCATAATACCCAATAAGATATATTATTAGCATCTATAAAGCTGAAGAAAAGATTGTTTCTGGCATATTTTTGTTTTTTATTTGCAATTTGGCCCAGTTTGTTTGGAGTGAATTCCTCCTTTCCATGGGTCAGAGAACTCACTGATATGTCAGTTAAATATGAAGTTTTCAGTGTGGGTTAAGAAAGCAAATCTCCTAATCTCCCTTTTTTAAAGCCAACAACCTGTCAAATAAAAAACAAATTTGGATTTAGGTAAGGAGAAACTCTATTCAAAAGACAATTGCATTAAGAGGATGAGGCTATTGCAATAACACAAAATCTCAACATGTCTCAAAGGTCAGGCAGAAGGGCTTGTCTCTAATAAGGAAGGGTAAATAAATCAGCAGAAACCAGGTGTAGGGCAGTGAGATGAACTCATGGAGCAACGGGACTCTTGCCTAGGAAATGTCTTCCTTTGTGGCCAGCTGACACTCAGGAAAGCTGTTAAGGGGAGGATGCCATCATCCCAATCCTAACTTAAGCTCAGGTCAAAAGGATAGCCCACAAAGCCTGATATATTTATTATGCAGTCCTTTACAGAAAACGTTTAGTGACTCCAGTTCTAGCAAATAAAAGATTCACTGAATACATTTCTATCTGCGATAAAGCTATGGAAACATAATTTGCCAGAATATAAGCTTTATGATGGCAAGGATTTTTGTCAGCTTTGTATACTGCTTTATCCTGAGCCCCAGGACACTGCATGGCGCATCATAGAGGCTCACTAAATGTTTGTTGAATGAGTAAAGAATGTACAAGAAAGCAATTTTAAATGTACAATTTGATATATTTCATCTCTTTTAGTTATGTAGGAACAAAAGATATTTAATTACTTCATTTAGCATTTCATTGCCTAAAGCAATGAACTTATTCTATGAGTTTTGACGTCTGATGTATAGAGCTTAAAGTTCTACGGAACAGGAAGAAATGGTGGACATAATGAATTGAAACAACGTGAATAATGGATTTCAGTTGGAGGATATAGTAACCTGAAACTTTTCATCTCTGACTTGGTGTCTTGATGTTATAAAAAAAAAGTACATTTACTTTGAAGTTTGTATTTCCTACTCATTTTAGTCCAAAGAGAGTAGAATATTTGACCTAAGCTATAGCAACCATGTTGAAGTCATAGAAGAATAAAAAATATTATGGACACATATTTCCTTCTATTTGCTCCCTCTCTTTAACATATTTTGACATAAATTTGCAATGTCTTTAGCTACCAGATTTGCTTTGGCTAATAATATAACTAATGTAATTTTGCAGAAAGCACAATTTTGTGAAAGATGTGTCTATCTTCATCCAACTACAAATATTACTTTTTAGAAACTTACCATATGCATGGCACTTTTCTAGCCCATGGGATATAGCAGTGACTGGGACATCCAAAGTCCTTACTTATCATGCAAACTTACCTTCTACATATCTATGTCTAAGAAGAATAGAACAATTTTACCACAAGTTTCAAATACTACTGGGGGTTACTCTTAGAAGTAGATGAACTGCAAATCCTCTTTGGACCCAGAAACCCTCTTTAAAAAAAAAAAAAAAACCAGAAACTAAAAAAGGAAGAAGCCAAGTATGGAAGAAAAAACCTTGGGTGCTGAACAAGGATTTTAGTTACTCGGCCCCACTAACTGGCCATCTAAAAGATGGGCAACATTTTTTCCTTGCCTACAGATGTTCTGTGCAGATGGCTACATACTCCCCAGTGCTCCATTAAAAATCCTCTCTGGCCTGTGCTTTCGTGGCGGGCCTAATTTGATCCTCATTGTCATGGCGTTTGCTTCATCGCCCACCCCAGGTGTCCATCATCATAGGGTCCCTTGTGTGTCCACGGAGGCAGGTTCTTCCTACCTGTACTGCCACACTGAGTGCCAACATTCTTTCTCATTCTCTTCCGTCTTTGGCTTAGTTCTTACTGTCTTTTTTGTTTCCAATCAATTCTGCACATCTTGGCTTTACCAAACAGCAGAGTGTGTCATCAATCTATTGTAAATCAGGGTGCCTTGGGCCCATGAATGTCATAATGTGGTCTTCTCAGGAGCTACTTCTGTGGACCAGATCTAAGATGGTGTCATCAGAGTCTCCTGGTACCTCTTTCATCTCTTTAGAATTCTCTGCTCCCCAGATCTTCCATCCTTTCATGCTAAAGTCCATTTTGTCATCCTTGCTCCAGTATTGGAACAACGCTCAGCTTTTCTCCTCAAACAAAGCTTACCCAGCCCTGTGTTTCAGGATTTTGGTGGCTGACAGGTTCTATTCAAAAGATGACACTTCCCTAGAGCTGTACCTATTGGATGTAACTAGAAGTGGATGAGTTGAATGGTAGGGATGGTCTGTCCGGCAAAAAGGATAGTTTTAAGCTGTAGAGCGAAATATGCCAATGGGGGGATCCTTGCACATTGAAAATGTTGCCCTAAATGTCCACCAGCCTTCAGACTGTTTTAGTGAAAATTATACCCATTTGGTGGAATAGCAGTTATTTCACTTCAGAGAGTAACTACCTGAAAGCAATGTTAAATATACTTATTACATTTTATTATGTTTTTAAGAGGTGCTACTTCCCCTTCTCTTCTGTGTGGGATGTCCTACACACTTGTTCTTGGAACTAGAAGACAGATCTATCTCTCTCAAAGGTCTGAGCTTAGTTCTCTAGGCTCTGAGATAATTAATACCAGAAAATGTTTGTGAATTGATTTAATCCTTCACAAGTTAAACACTGCTCTATTCTAGACAGGGAAAAGGTGTAAAGCAACCAGGTGCCTGAATTCTAAAATGTTGTCTCCAGCATTAGGAAATATTACCAAGAATTGCCTAACAAAGAAAATGCGTAACCAGCACATTCCCCAGTAGAACTGTACAATTATTAGCTGATCATTACAGATTTGAAGCCAACTGGTATAAAACACATACTGCTTTATAACAAATCTATCTTCTTTTTTCTGGACTTCCTCAGCCTTGGCTTTCTCTACCCCAATACGAGCCTACCAAACACAGAGAAAACACGCCAGATGCTCGTGTGCCACTTTCATCTGGTCTGCGTTATTCAGTATCCATTCTAAATAGGAATAAGCATCTTATTTGTTCTTTTGATGACTGTCGAGCACTTGGCAGCTGCTGGCATTGTGTTCTACACACAGTAATTCTGACAACACCCTTGCTCGATAGAACCCAGCAGAGGGCATCGGCAAATCAGACCAATCTGTTTGAGAAAGCATGAAATACCCAGTCCAAGTGAACTTTTATTTGTAATATAGCCCAAATCCTCTAATCCCCCTAAGTGTATCCAGTTGTCTTTTAAAATATTAATGCTGTTAAGCACTCAAGCCTGTTGTTTGGTAATCATACGTTACACCAACACAAATGTGGTTCTGCTAATATTTTGATTCAATTAGCTTTTTGTCAAACTCCAACTTGGAAACAACTGCAAGTGCAGTCCTCATGAGCAATGACAAGATACGGACCATTTTCCTTGCTCTTTCTTCTTTTTACAGTGAAAAATCCCCACAATAGCAAACATTGGGAATCTCTATGCAATAAATGCTAAAAATTTAGTTGTCTTTCCCAATGACTTCATTTTGTTGGGGAGAGGGGCAAGGAAATTGCAAAATTAAGAGAAGAGGATTGATTACATAGGAGAGAGATTTGTTTTTATCAAAGGTTTTACTTCTTGTTGTTTTCTGTGTCATTCTGCATCAGTAAAGCAATGGAAATTTCTGAATCTCTGGCACCTCAGTTGAAGCCCTTTAAATGGAAACAGCAACCATGAGCCACGATAATAGGTTTCCCATTTCCAAGAGCGGTTGATGGTTTGGAGTCAGAGCACAGAAGGCCTTTGTGTGGGCTAGAACTGTTGGGAGGGCAAGGAGAGCTCTGGGTGGCACAAAGATTCGTTTTTCTAAGCCCTTTAATGTGTTTCCTTCCTGATAGAGCCTTCTTTTATTTCTCACTTAAACACACGGTGATCGAGTAATTCAGGCTACGGGCAAAAAAAGAGAAAGCGCTACTAAAATGTCTCAGAGTCTAGAAATTGTCACAAACAAGCAACCACTGAGTGGAGTACCAATGAGAGATATTCTCTGTCTTGTTAATGCTTTCCCCGCCAAGGCTGTCAGGCTCTGACTTTGCAAACTCCTGCTGAAAGTCATGGTGTGGGGTAAATAAGAAGTACTTCCTTAATCATCTACTTTACTCCTCTTCTTTGGGACAGTCCACAGAATGGCAAATTAACACCTGGCTCAGTCTCGTACCAACCAACTCAGCTTTTCTTTCAGACAGATTATTGATCCATCATTCATTAACTTCTTTTAGGATAGGTGTTTTTCTAGAAATAGTATTGAATCATAGAATTTCAGAATTGAGAGGGGCTTAGAGATCATAGTTCAACTTATGGACTTTACAGAAAAAGAATCTGACATCAAGAGTGGACAAATGACTTAAAAGGGGATAGCTGGGCCCCTACAGTATTAACTTGTGTGGGGTTTTTGGTCTCTTTTTTTCTATCAAGGAAGGTGTCTGAAAACCACATTGGATCACAGAGAACAGCTCCGGCTCCCCTTAGAACCTAGGGAGGGAAGCATGCCCAGATGTCACAAACACACAAGGTGATACTCAAAAAACTAGCAACTGACCAGGCGGAATGGACATTGCTCACATGCGTTGCATACCTGCTGTGCTGGGCACTAAATTTTAGCTACTGAATAATTTGAGGTCTGGAGGGTAAAGCAGTCAGGAATGGGGCCCTTGGAAAACATGAGGCAGAAGTCACGTAGACTAACCAACATGGAAATATTCACATGTTTTAAAAAAATTTTTTTAAGATTATTTTATTGTTACACTATTACAGTTGTCTCAATTTCCTCCTTTTGCTCTCCTCCACCCAGCCCACCCTCAACTCCCACAGTCAATTACCACACTGTTGCCCATGTCCATAGGTCATTCATACATGTTCTTTAACTAGTCCTTTAACTAGTTCTTTAACTAGTCCTTTCTGCTGATTTCCACCATTACCCTCCTCTCTCCTCCCCTCTGGTCACTTTCAGTCTTGTTTCATGTTCTTCTCTACCTGTTTTTCTCCAAATTTCCTTTCTTTTTTAAACCCATCTATACCTTCTCTCACATACATAAACACCTCTGATATCTTCCATTTCTTTATTTTGGATGCAATATGCTATTTTAGATACATGTCATTTCTCCTAGCTACTCATAATTAAGAAAACATCCTGTACTTGAACAACAATTAATTTTAAAAATAAATGAAATTATAAGAGTTTATTTGAACAAAATTGACAACACGTGCCAGGGAACAAGACTCAATTACTCGCAGAAACTTTGCTATTGAATCTTTCTATTTACAAATGTGGGGTTTTTTTGAGATTTTATTTATTCTTTTATCTTTTTTTAAATAATTTTTTAATTTAATTCTTGTTCAAGTACAGCTTTCTGTCTTATATTCCCAACCCTGCCCGCCCCCCACCCCGTGCTCCCCACCTCCCTCCCATTTCCGCCCCCCACCCTTGGTTATTGTCCATGTGTCCTTTATACTTGTTCATGTGAGTCCATTCCCTTTTCCCCTATGATTCTCTCCCCTTTCCCCTCTGGACCCTGTCAGCCTGGTCCATATTTGAGTGTCATTGGTCATATTTTGCTTGCTTGTTTGGTTTGTTTAGATTCCTGTTAACAGTGAGATCATATGGTATTTGTCTTTCACCGCCTGGCTTATTTCACTCAGCATAATGCTTTCCAGTTCCATCCATGATGTTGCAAAGGGTAGTAGTTCCTTCTTCCTTTCTGCAGCATAGAATTCCATTGTGTAAATGTACCATAGCTTTTTGATCCAGTCATTTACCGATGGGCATCTAGGTTGCTTCCAACTCTTGGCTATTGTGAATTGTGCTGCTATGAACATCGGGTGCATAGGTTCTTTTGGATTGGTGTCTCAGGGTTCTTAGGATATACTCCTAATAGTAGAATTGCTAGGTCAAAAGGCATGTTCATTTTTAGTTTTCTTAGAAAATTCCATACTGTTTTCCATAGTGGTTGTACCAGTCTGCAATCCCACCAACAGTGAACTAGGGTCCCCTTTTCCCCACAACCTCTCCAGCACTTGTTTGTTTCTTTGTTTATCATAGCCATTCTGACTGGTGTTAAGTGGTATCTCATTGTGGTTTTAATCTGCATCTCTCTCATAGCTAGTGATATCGAGCATCTTTTCATGTGTCTCTGGATCCTCTGTATGTCCTCCTTGGAGAAATGTCTGTTCAAGTCCTTTGCCCATTTTTTAATTGGGTTGCTTGTCTTCTTTGAGTGGAGTTGAGTGAGTTCTTTGGATATTTTGGAGATTAAACCTTTGTCTGACATATCATTGGTAAACATGTTTGCCCAAGCTGTTGCTTCTCTTTTTATCTTGATACTGTTTTCCTTAGCCATGCAGAAGCTTTTAAGTTTGATGAGATCCCATTTATTTATTCTTTCCTTTATATCCCTTGCTCTAGGAGACATATCAGTAAAGATATTGCTGCGTGGAATATCTGAGATTTTCTTGTCGATGTTCTCCTCTAGGGTTTTAATGGTTTCACAGCTTATATTTAAGTCTTTTATCCACCTTGAATTTATTTGGGTGTATGGTGTAAGTTGGTGCTCGAGTTTCATTTTTTTTGCATGTAGCTGTCCAGTTCTCCCACAACCATTTGTTGAAAAGGCTATCTTTACTCCATTTTGTGTTATTGGCCCCTTTGTCGAATATTAATTGACTGTAGAGAGTTGGGTTTATTTCTGGGCTCTCTGTTCTATTCCATTGGTCTATGTGCCTGTTTTTGTGCCAGTACCAGGCTGTTTTGAATACAGTGACCTTGTAATACAGTTTGATATCAGGTATTGTGATCCCTCCTGCCGCCGCCCGCGGCAGCAAGGTGTTCGCGAGGTGAGGCGATGGACTTAACTTAATTAAAATAATGGAGAGGTCCAAGTGCTCCTGGCTGGCAAATGGCGAGTTTATTCAAGGAACTGCTGGCTTATATGCAGAACTACAGTGGCCTGAGAACAATGTTGTTTTACAAAAGTTTGTACATTCCCGAAGGCTATCAAGAGGGCAAGATGTTCTCACATCCTGAGAACATTAGCCCACAGATAACAGTGTCCTCAAGATTATCACTTCCTTGGAACATGACGCACATGCCAAGACCTTGTTCTTTCCTTCAAGGCTGAGAAGGAGAAGGTCCGGAAGATGTCAAGATACCCGCCGGCTCCAGGGACCAGAAACCAAGTCCCGCCACCGTTTTCACAGTGGGGGCTCTGTCCNTTTCCATGTACACTATCATGTCATCTGCAAACAGTGCCAGTTTTGTTTCCTCCTTTCCAATTTGAATGCCTTTTATTTCCTTTTCTTGTCTGATCGCTGTGGCTAGAACTTCTAATACTATATTGAATAGAAGTGGTGAAAGTGGGCAACCTTGTCTTGTTCCTGATCTTAGTGGAAAAGCTTTTAGTTTTTGCCCATTGAGTATGATGTTGGCTGTAGGTCTTTCATATATGGCCTTTATTATATTGAGGAATGCTCCCTCTATTCCCATTTTTCTGAGTGCCTTTATCATAAATGGGTGTTGTACCTTATCAAAAGCTTTTTCCGTGTCTATTGATATGATCATGTGGTTTTTGTCTTTGCTTTTGTTTATATGGTGTATTACATTTATTGATTTGCGTATATTGAACCATCCTTGCATCCTTGGGATGAATCCCACTTGGTTGTGGTGTATGATCTTTTTGATGTATTGTCGGATGCGATTTGCTAATATTTTATTGAGGATTTTAGCATCTATGTTCGTCAGCGATATTGGCCTATAATTTTCTTTCTTTGTTGTGTCTCTATCTGGCTTTGGAATGAGGGTGATGCTGGCTTCATAAAAAGAGTTGGGGAGTTTTCCTTCCTTTTGGATTTTTTGGAATAGTCTGTGAAGAATAGGGGTTAGCTCTTCCTTAAATGCTTTGTAGAATTCTCCTGTGAAACCATCTGGTCCAGGGTTTTTGTGTGATGGGAGTTTTTTTTACTACATCTTCAATTTCATTTGCTGTTATTGGCCTGTTCAGGTTTTCTGCTTCTTTTCATTGAGTTTTGGAAGATTATATTTTTCTAGAAATTTGTCCATTTTACCTAGGTTTTCAAATTTCTTGGCATACAGTTCTGCAGAGTAATTTCTTACAATCCTTTCTATTTCTGTGGTATCAGTTGTAATCTCTCCTCTTTCATTTCTGATTGTGTTTATTTGGGTCCTCTCTCTTCTTTTCTTGATGAGCCTACTTAAAGGTTTGTCTATTTTGTTTATCTTTTAAAAAAAACAACTCTTGGATTCATTGATCCTTAGAATTGTGCTTTTAGTCTCTATGTCATTTAATTCTGCTCTGATCTTGGTTATTTCCTTCCTTCTACTTGCTCTGGGCTGTCTTTGTTGTTGTTCCTCGAGTTCTTGCTGGCGTCGGGTTAGGTTGTTTGTTTGAAATGTTTCTACCTGTTTTAGGTTGGTCTGTATTGCTATGAACTTCCCTCTCAGGACTGACTTCACTGTGTCCTATAGGTTTTGGGTTGTTGTGAGTTCATTTTCATTTGTTTCCAGAAGCTTTCTGATTTTTTCCCTAATTTCAATCTTGATCCATTCATTGCTTAATAGCATACCATTCAGTCTCCATGCTTTTAGGTGTTTTGTTTTTTTTTCCTGTGGGGTTGGTTTCCAATTTCAGTCCCTTATGATCAGAGAAAATGCTTGGTATGATTTCTATTTTCCTGAATTTGTTGAGACTCGTTTTGTATCCTATCATGTGATCTATTTTTGAAAATGTTCCATGTGCATTTGAAAAGAATGTGTATTTAGCTTCTTTGGCATGGAGGGCTCTATATATATCAATTAGGTCCATTTCATCTAGGGTGTCATTTAATGCTGCAATATCTTTGTTGATATTTTGTTTGGAAGATTTGTCCATTTTAGACAGTGGGGTGTTAAAATCCCCTACTATAATTGTGTTGCTGTCAATATCATTTTTGAGGTCCTCTAGAATTTTCTTTATATATTTGGGTGCTCCTATATTGGGTGCATATATATTTACGATGTTAATGTCTTCTTGGGTGGGTTCTCCCCTTGAGTATTATGAAGTGACCTTCTGGGTCTCTCTTTATGGCCCTTTTTTTTTGAAGTCTATTTTGTCTGATATGAGAATTGCTACTCTGGCTTTTTTTTCTTGTCCATTTGCTTGGAAAATTTGTTTCCATCCTTTCACTTTTAGTCTGTGGTGGTCTTTTGACCTGAGGTGGGTCTCTTGTAGGCAGCATATGTGTGGCCCATGCTTTCTTATCCATTCAGCTATTCTATGTCTTTTAATTGGTGCATTTAATCCATTTATGTTTAAGGTTATTATTGAAAGGTACTTATTCATTGCCATTTGTGTACCCATGTTCCTCTCTATCTCTCTCTTTTACTTCCTTTCCTTAAAGCAGCCCTTTTAGTAATTCTTGTAGAGCCGGTTTTGTGGAAGCGTATTCTTTTAGACTTCTTTTGTCTTGGAAGCTCTTTATTTGGCCTTCTATCTTGATTGAGAGCCTTGCTGGATAAAGCAGTCTTGGTTATAGGCCTCTGTTTCTCATTATTTGAAATATTTCTTGCCATTCTCTTCTGCTTGGAATGTTTCCATTGAGAAGTCAGTAGCCAAGCTTATTGGGCCCCGTTGTATGTTACTTCCTTTTTCTCCCTTGCTGCCTTTAGGATTTTCTCTTTGTCTTGGAGTTTTGCCATTTTAATGATGATGTGTCTTGCAGTAGGCCTCTTTGGATTCCACCTGATTGGGACTCTCTGCGATTCCTGAATCCGTGTGACTTTATCTCTCCTCAACTTAGGAAAATTTTCCATTATTACTCTTTCAAGGAGGTTTTCTATCCCTTGTTCTTCTTCCTCTCCTTCTGGTATTCCTATTATTCGGATATTATTACGTTTCATGTTGTCTTGCATTTCTCTTAAATTTTCCTCATTTTCTCTGATTTTCTTTTCCATTACTTGGTCCATCTGGGAGATTCTTTCTGTCCTGTCTTCTATCTCACTTATGCGATCTTCCGCCATATCGATTCTGTTCTTCATACCTTCTACTGTGTTCTTCAGTTCAGAAATTGTATTCTTCATTTCCTCTTGGCCTTTACTGATGGTTTCTATTTCCTTTTTCATGTTGGTATAGTTTGCAGAGAGTTCATGGTAGCTCCCCTGTAGTTTCTGGTAGCTCATTGCAAGCTCTTTGAATTTCCTGATAACCAGTGTTTTGAATTCAATATCTGATAGTTGGCTTGCCTCAATTTCATCTAACATTCTTTCTGAGGCTTCCTCCTTTTCTTTCATTTGGGGATCGTTTCTTTGTCTTCCTATTGTTTGTGTTGCTCTTCTTGTTGGCCTCAGCTTCTTGAAGTGATCTGGTTCCCTGGGTTTATGGTGTGAACTTCTGTGGTAGGATACCTGTGAAATTCAGTGGTGCAGTCTCCTGCAGGTATCTTGGTGTTCTCCACTTCCACCTACTCCTCTTGTTGGTTTCCAGCTGGTCAAACCTTTTCTTCTGGTCTTACTAGCTGCAGCAGCCTGAGGGGCTATTAGTGTGGCCTTTCTCTCATCTCGGTGAACTTAGCTGGTCTTGCCAATGCCCTCCCATGATCCAGACTGGCGCCGCTCTCCTGTGCCCCACTGAGAGCAGGTTTGTCCCCAGGCTTCCCAGCCCTGGCCTGATGTGAGGACATGTGCTCCGGGCCCAGGCTTTCCTGGTCTTGAAGGCTTGGGCTTGGACCGTTCCCAGTGCTGTGGCTGCACAACCAGGGTGACTCACAATTCTTCCAAGCTGGCAGCCACAGCCTGACTCCCGGTGCTTTTCAGTCTGCACCCGCTGGGTAGGGATGGATCTGGTGACTGGCGCTCTTTCAGGGGCCCTGCCAGTAGCCCGCAGCTCCCCGAGACTGTGGGGGCGCAGGCTCAAGTCCCGCGCTCTCAGTTCCCCAAGCCGGCAATAACAGCCTGACTCCTGGTGCTTCTCAGTCTGGCAGTAGGCTGCAGCTCCCCGTGACTGTGGGAGCGCAGGCTTGAGTGCCCTGCTATCGGGAATGCGCACTACTGGGAATGCACAGTGACTCCTAGATCCCCAAGCCGGTAACCACAACCTGACTCCCGGTGCTTCTCAGTCTGCACCTGGCTGGGTAGAGAGAGAGCTGGTGACTGGTGCTCTTCCAGGGGCCCTGCCAGTATCTCGAAGCTCCCCGAGACTGTGGGAGCGCCGGCTCAGGCTACTGGGAATGCCAGCGCCGCTCAGTTCTCCAAACTGGCAACCACAGCCTGACTCCACGGGTTATCAGAGCTCTCTGGTTTGCTTCCCAATGCCCACTCCTCTCTCTCCCACTACAGGCAAACTGATCTCTCCTGGTGTTTTCCAATCTGTGCCCTTGTTGATCTGCGGTCGTCTTCTCTCCTCACCCTCTGGTCCTTCAGTGTCCGCTACACTTTCTGGGGTCCTGCCTTCCTATATGCTGGGTCCCTGTTGGGTATTCGCTGCGCTCCTCTGCCAATCAGCCCGGTTTTTCTCTGGCGCGTGGAGGGAAGCGAAATCCTTTGCCCTACTCCTCTGCCATCTTCCTCTCTGGCTGGAAATATTCACATGTTTAAACAACGGGTATTGTATTCCATATCATCACGCGCCAGCTCAGCTTGGAAAAGTAAATTCCGAGGGAGCAGCCCATTTCTTGGGGAAAGGTATGCAACTGATCATCTTGTATTCTAAGGATTTAATTTAAAAACTCTGTGGCACCCAGGGATAGTGCCAGGGAAAAACAAAAGGAAGCAATCCTAGGTCTGTGGGTGGCATCGATTCTTATATCTTGTCCCACATTGCATGTTGGAGTATGGCTGTGCAGGTGAATTCAACACAGAAACATTACAAGAAGGAATTGCCTTGAAGGAACCCAGTGTGTGCCACAGGGTTCTGCTCCCCGTCTGAAGGTCAGCAGTGCCAGACTTCACAATGGGCACTGCAAGAGAGCAAATGTCCCAACCACTGTGCCCTCTGCAAGGGTTGGAGGAACTTTATGTGTAAGATACAACTTGTCAGCATACAGTCTACTAAACTGCTAACAACCTTCTTCACAGTTAGCATGGGGGGTTAGGCTAGAACTAAGACAGACTCTGGCCTCAGGACCATCAGAAGCCCCTGAAAAACCCTGGACACACTGCAGGAGTGGTACATTGAAACTCAGCTGCTAGAATATGCAGGTGGGCTAGAATATGCAGGTGGGAGGTCTCAGGTGTGTTAGTACTGGGCGTGAACTGAGACCCATCCACTGACCCATGAGAAGAGTGGGAGACACCTGGTTTTCTCAAGGTGGCACTTAGCTAAATCCTTCATCCCCTGACTTCCGGTGCTGTGTTCTCTTTCCCACTACATGATAATGATAGTGGATATCACCGAGAAATTTCTATGAAAAGGCACAGAACTTGACTCTCCATACCAAGTTGCTTATAGGAAATGCACCTTTACTAATTACTGGTTTCCAGAATTTTTCATTCACCCAGTCATTTACTTCTTAACAATGGCTCTGAAATAACTCTGGCTCCTATACTGCCTGAGATATTGTCTAAGTTTTGGTTGCTCATTAATTAGTCCATCCATCACTCCTGTGTGTCAGCATCTGAGCCAGACCCAAAGAACACAAAGATGCTGTGACATGCTCTCAGCTGTGAGCCAACAGACTCCAAGTGTCAGCATCCTGAGGGGCACAAAGGCCACTCAGTCATCCCACTTAGCCAGCTTTTCAGCTGTCATTACGGAAATTTCAATGACCTAGCACTAGAAGGAGCTGTGTGACATCGGTATACAGCTTGTTGTTATCAAACACCTTAGACTTCTGATTCATTGTCCTGGTGCCAAATGTAGATGCCTGAATTTTTCCTTTCTGTAGGATGAGTTATTGCCTACAAGACTCCTCGGTCCCTGTTCAGGGTTTGAATGGTCTCCAAAAAGATGTGTTCACATTTTAACCCCTAGGGCATGCATGCGACCTTATTTGGAAAAAAGATCTTTGCAGGTATCATTACCTTATGATCCAGAGATGAAATTGTGCTATAGGAGTACCCTAAATCCAATGAGAAGTGTCCTTATAAGGAGCAAAAGAGGAGACACACGGAGGAGGGCGCCATGGAACCATGGGGGCAGGGATCACAGCTGGGCAGCCACAAGCCAAGGATGCCTGTGGCCACTAGAGGTCAGAGGAGCAAGGAGGTGTTCTCCTTCAGAGCCTCTGGAGAAAGTATAGTCCTACCAACACCTTGATTTAAGACTTCTGGCTTCCAGACCTGTGAGAGAATAAATTTCTATTGTCTTAAGCCCCCAAGTCTGTAGTAATTTGTTACAAGAACCACAGAAAACCACCAGAGTCGCTCACAGGCCTACTTTTCTGAAGGTTCCCTCACCTACTCTCCATTCAGACATAACTTCGGACATTAATGGTGAGTACATTATTTTGTGAAAGAACCTGCATTTGGTAGTAATTCATTTCCACAGGTTTATGTGACTCTCCTTCAGATTGCCTGATTAGCATGAGATGACCAGTTTTACCTCCCAAACTTGAAGAAACAGCCTTTGCGAATAAAAGTACAATCCCTCTTTGGCATTTAAAACACAGTAAATTAATATTGGGCAGCCATTCCTGATTTTTCAGGCTTTAGGAGGATAGCAATCTCATGCTGGAAGCATTGGCCCAGGACTATATCATACAGAAAGGAAACTTTACATTCTCTTTATAGAATGAAGGCTGTCACCTACTTAAGAGTATATTCCCAATTCTAACCTGGAATTCATTGAGTTTGCATTTTAGTAGATTATAGCACAGGATGTACAGGGAACTGGCAGGTAGTGGCCACTCCATAAATGTTTTGTTTATTTCCAAGTCTATTTTTAGTATTCTTCACGTATTGTCCTCTATAATTTCTATTATATTCCGTCAGGCTATCACTTTTATTTTTCTTTTAAATCAAGAAATCTAAAACAGGCAAAGTGCTATGGAATCTAAAATGGGGCAGAATTACTAGTACTATGGCCTGGGGAAACTGAGACTTTCCTGTGCTCACAGGGCACTGTGTTTTTCTTTCTTCTGTGGCTCTGAGTGAGCTCTGATTTGTAGTACAGGTCTATGTGTGTATGTGCAATGTCTGATCTTACAAATTCCTTGAGGGTAAGGATGTATCTCATATACGTGTTCATAACTCTGTTCCCCATACCCATAGCATCCACCCAAGACCCTTCCATATAGAAAAAGCTTAGCCCTGGCTGGTGTGGCTCAGTGGATTGAGTGCCAGCCTGTGAACCAAAGGATCACAGGCTCGATTCTCAGTCAGGGCACATGCCTGGGTTGCGGTCCAGGTCCTCAGTAGGGAGCGAATGAGAGGTGACCACACATTGATGTTTCTCTCCCTCTCTCCCTTCTCCTGTCTCAAAACATAAATAAATCAAATCTTTTTTTAAAAGAAGCTGAAAAAGCCTTTGCTGAGTAAAAGCTTCCAAGCTGTTCTGATCTTCTCATGGTTCAAGGGCTCTGGCTGCCAGCTGGATAGGGTGGTTGATGATACAGGAAAAGCAATGATAATTATGGCCAAATCGTGTTCTATATCTCTCTTATAAACTTTCCATTTCTGTGAGCATTAGTCTCGTTAATTCCCCCTGGTTCATTACAAACTAGGGTGCGGCTGCCTGACTTGGGCTGCTGCGTGGATCGTCGGAGATCTCCGCCAATGAACACAGTGGAATGCCAAGCCCATTTTGTCTGCTTGGTCCCAGCCACGTTTTATTTAAATCCAGCTTGAAGTGTATGTATGTCACCTGGCTCTTTCTGTGGGATGCATGCCCCTGTGTGTTCCTGCCCTGTTTTCAGCCTCGCATGCAAGTATGCTTAGCAATTAAATATTTATCATTCTTTAAAACTTGAGCCTTGCTCTTTCACCTGTGGTTGGATGCTATCACTTGAAGTATTAAGGGGAAGAGCATATGTTTGCATGTTTACTTTCTATAGTTGTATTTTACTCCTTAATTTTGAAGGGATTTTGTCAATTTCTGAAAAAAAAGTCAGGGTTTCTTTTTTCTTTTTCTGTTTTAGTCCATTTTTTTCCCCCTCTTGGTCATTCTTGGTTTGCATTCCATTCCGTTCCATCTTATTTTAGGATGTTTCTGAGATTGTTATTTTCTTTTTCCCCAAAGAGTGCTCTATCTTCATACACTACAATAATACAGGCATTTTAGGAGAATATGCACTAGGGGATCTTTTTGTTGTGAGAAAACTGACCTCTAGAGGTGTTTCAAAATTTAGATTCTGCAGAACTCATGGATTTTTCCTTCTACTTCAAATGTGAGTGGTGGTGTTTGGATTACATAGCAAATGCTTCATTAGATTGTTCACGTGAGTATGCAAAGCTCCCAAACATGTGTGAATGTGGAAATTTGAAAATAGGAAATGAGAAATGTCTAGCTAGACCATTGGTTTGTTTTATGAGAGGCTGATCCATGTACGCAGTGAGTCACAGAGTAAGTGACTTTGACCCAGATATTGGCTTCTCAGCTTTAAAATGACCTTAGCTACTATAACAAAACACAAAGAAGAACCCAGCAATTCCAATTCTGGGTATTCATCTGAAGAAACCAGAAACAGTAACTTGAGAAGATATGATATATCCCTATGTTCATTGAAGCATTATTTACGATAGCCAAGATACAGTAGCAGTCCAAGTTCTCATCAATAGATAAATAAATACAGAAGAGGTGATATATACACTTTTACTCAGTCATAAAAAAGAATAAAATCTTTCCAGCTGCAACAACATGGATGGACCTAGAAGGTATTATACTAAGTGAGATAACCCAGGCAGAGAAGGACAAATACCATATGATTTCACTTCTACGTGGAGTCTAAAAACCAAAATAAACAAACAAACAAAACAGAAACAGACTCATAAATGCAGAGAGCATTGTGATGGTCTCCTGATGGGAAGGCGTTTAGGAGGTGAAAAGGAGAAAGGATTAAATGGTGCCAATTGCCAGTTATAAAAACAGCCATGAAACTGTAACACACAGGATAGGGAACATAGTCAACAATACTGCAAAGACTACGTCCAACGAGTACTAGACTTATCAGGGTGGTCATTTCATAAGTTTCATAAATGTCTAATTACTATGTTGTACAACTAAAACTAGCATAATGCTTTGTGGCAACCATAACTTAAAAATTAAAAAAATTAAAAATAAATTGGCCTTAGCTATGAAAATGTGTAGCCCAGGTAAATCACACTGTGTGTGTGCAGTCTGGTTATGATCAACCTAAAACAAATTGTGAAAAAATTACAAAACCCTTTTTACTTCCAAGTGCTCAATAAATGTGTATTCAAATCAATTAAATAAATGAAGGCTTGAGGATTTAAATATTACTTTGATAAAATAAAATAAGTTTGCCAACATTCATTTATTTTTAGAGGAGTTAACAAGTGTACATTGAAATCATTCACCAGAAAAAACTTGTTTTAAGCTCCACTCTACAGTTTGAATATTTGTACTTGCAGTGTTGTAACCCTGATTCGAGGAAGACTGCATGTGATCACAGGCCTTCAAAGAGATACCTAAATCTAAAATCCATTCATAACTAATGCAGAGTTTAATAGACATTTCACTGGGCAGCAGACATCACACAGCAAATGTTAAACTGATTTCCCCTGCCTGTTCCTCCACAAAACCCAGTCCCACAGACCTGTCCTTCCTCCACCTCTTCTCAGTCCCTTCACGAACTGCCCTGTGTCTGTTGCAGGGACTTTCAGGGTGTGAGGGTGAGGTCTGTAAGGGGAAATCAGTGGTGCTGTTTTCTAAGGTTGGGGTTTTGCTGAGCAGGATAAATAAACTTTCACCGGAAGCTGAGCTTTATAGGGTGTGGAGCAGATTTTGGAGGAAGGATGGGGAACTGGGCTTTAGGGGTGCACCTGGGGGTCCAGGCGTGGATCACCCAGAAGCCAGTCTGGATTTA
Source organism: Sturnira hondurensis (assembly GCF_014824575.4). Taxonomy (NCBI): domain Eukaryota; kingdom Metazoa; phylum Chordata; class Mammalia; order Chiroptera; family Phyllostomidae; genus Sturnira; species Sturnira hondurensis. Next base: position 18,714,778 of record NW_028087015.1, on the reverse strand, counting down.
CAGTTTCTGACTGAAGTTGTTTACTCACCAGGAGGTCCTTGCCTCCCTCTCCCTGGCACCTCTGCCAGGCACTGCAGGGTCTGACCTGCATATGGAATTCCTGCAGCTACTTCTCAAGGTGACTGAACAGCTGTACCTCTCTCTTCATGGGGCAGTCTCACCCCTGCCATCTCTTCAAATCCATTTCCAGCTTCTTCAGCTCTAAAGCCTCTTATTTCCTGCTTGGATTTCTGTGAGACTGAGAACGTTTTTGATAAGCCAAGTAAGATCTGAGGATGATCTTCCTGTAGCTCAAACATATCAACAGCATGATGTAGCTGTGTCCAGCTGAGTGGATTGATGCTCAGCGTGAGCCTCTGGCTTCCATTTCTTCTTAATTAGGGTCTGGGTTAGCACCCAAGTGCAACCGGATATGGGCAGCCAATGCCCCTGCTGCGTGTGTGTGACTGGTTCCTGCTATGGGACTGAGTACCTGCAGTGGGATTTACCTCCCACTTACCTTGAGATGGCCTTTCAAAAAGGGGACAGGTGTGGACATGACCAGCTTCTCTCACTGCCAAGCTCTCGTCATAGAGTAGCTAGACATCCTTGTCTCTTCTACCCTACGTTTATTTCCTACTGCTGCTGTAACAAATTACCACAAACGTAGTAGTCTAAAACCACATGTAGTTTTGGAGGTCAGAAGTTTTAAATGGGTCCAAAGGGTTGCATTCCTCTGAAGGGTTCAACCCCTGGCCTTTTCCAGTTTCCAAAGGCTGCCCATGCACTTTGGCATGTGGCCCTCCATCGCTCCGACGCCTGCTTCTGTTGTCGAACCTCCTTCTCCGACTCAGCCTCCTACTTCCCTGTAATAAGGATCCTTGAGATTTTACTGGGTCTCCCAAGATAGTCTCCCCATGTCATAATCTCTAACTTGATCACATTTATAAGTCCCTTCTTTTTTGTAAAGATTTTATTTATTTGTCTTTAGAGAGGAAGGGAAGGAGAGAAGGAGAGAAATATCAATGTATGGTTGCTTCTTGTGAGTCCCCTGCTGGGAACTGGCCTGCAACTCAGGCATGTGGCCTGACTGGGAATCGAACCATGATCGTGTGGTTCGCAGGCCCGTGCTCAATCCACTGAGCTACACCAGCCAGGCCTATAAGTCCCTTCTGTCATGTAAGGTAACATTCACAGATCCTAAGAATTAAAACATCTATATCTCAGGCCATCATTTTACCTAACACGCATCCCTCCTTCAGCTTCCTGTGCAATGGCAGGTGCTTAGTATTGCTGAGCCCAATCACTGGCAAAAACAAGGAATCTCTGCTGGAGTCCTTCTCATTTCCTAAAGTGTGCATGTTCACCTTAGTTTTTCTGTCATTAGCAGTGAACTCTACCATCTTGAAGACGAAAATAACTATCTTCTTCAGAAGCAAAATAATAAGATGGGCATTTGAATTTTTCTACATTCCTAGGAGTTCTCAGAAACTCTTCTCTTTTGTGACAGGCCAGTCAGTCTGCTCATTATTAAGAATCTTTCAAGTGCATGACTAAATAATGCTTAGAGTAGCTAAATCACAGCCAAGTTTGCTTTCAAAGTCCAGATAATAGTCTAAGCAATTTTTTTCAACTCTACTTAAAACTCTCCTTCCTCTCCCTTCTCACAGTGAGAGTTGCTAGTCTGCTGATGTGGAGGCTTAGAGTAAAGAAAGGTGGGGTCTGCTCTCAAACACCCACCTTCCCTTTTCCCTGGGCTTCTCTGCAGAACAGGTAAGGGATGAATGATGTTCCTTTCCTGACTGCTTGTTACGAGGTGGCATCACTCTCCCAGCTTGATTCTGACTCCCCTAACTCATTGTCTGTTGGCTTAATGAGGGAAAGTGGTCGCCAGGTCTCCTATGCACTGGAGGCTCCTGGTGAGACTTGGATGTCTCTAACCGACCACTTGCTAGCAGAGTCATACGACAGATCTGTTAGCAATGAGTTCTTTTGTCCTTCCACTGTGGGTTGCTCTTGTTCAAGACAAGTGTGTAGCACAACATGGCTCACCCTTCATAATCTTATCTACCATCTCAAACTGCAGCTTTGCACCTACCAGCAATGAACAGGATTCATCTTCTGCATCTCTCAAGCACAAGGAATGGAAAAACAGCCTTGCCCTCTCCACCTGGCCATACTTCCATACTGGTTTTCACTAATGCAGGAGCTCCTGCAGGAACAACACAGGTGAAGGTTAGCAGGCCTGATGAGCAAGCAGATATCCACCCACAGAATTAAATGTATTTCCCTTCTTTGCAGATATCTCTTCTGTTATTTTATAAGTGAATCTCTTACAGTCTTTCTCCCTAGCCTATGGAAAGGGGAATGAGTTTTGCTCAATGGACACTGCACAATGGTGCTAAAATTTTGTGAAGTTAACCTTTAAGAATTCATCCTCTCTGCAAGCCTTCTCTACTGCTTTTTATTTGTTGTGTTCTTAACTACATGGTAGTATTTATTTACCCTTCACATGATTAAATACCTTATTCTTTGTCTTTATAGATTTTGGATTCTCCACCTTGAAATTATAAAAAGATATTCTTATATTTTACTCCTAACTTAAATTTCTTAACTTAAAACTTTAGATATTTAACCTAAGTGGAATTTGTGTTTCTGTATGGTGTGAGGTAGGGATTGAATCATACTTTCTTTACTGTCACTTTCATTGATTTCGTGAAATCCAGAGTCTTTTGCAAGATTTGCGATTTCAATTAAGTTTGACTCATCTAGTTTATACATTTCTATTTTCAACAATGCACAGCATCTGCCTATCAGCTAGGAAGGGCTAACAGTGACAGAGATACTGGCACAATTGGGGATGAGTTGGTTCAAAAAGGGAGACAGAGAAAACATATTTCTTTGTCTCAGTACTTTACTCAACACTTTTGATTTTATCTTTCTTCAGAATGTAATCTTTCTTCAGAATGTAATCTTGATGATATCTTCATTCTAGATTATCATTTAGATGCAATGAAGCATGTAAAATTTGCAGAGTGCGCAATGCTGTGATCTCTGAGCAGCTCCACACTCATTCAGTTCCTTTGGGTGAAAAGTGGTGCAGAGTTGTGCTACCAGAGTAAGGTGGGTGCCAGGGAAACCCTCCCAATATTTAGAGCAGAGGAGACTGGCATGTTGCACAGTATGGCCATGACATTTTCTAAAATCCATATTATTCAGTGCTCTCCCCAAAGGGGGAAAAAACCAAGGACTTTTTCACCTCGGGCAATAAAATGAATCATATAGATAGAAAACACGTATCTTGACAGAGAAGAAACTGGTTTATATGCACTTTATTAAAGAAATTATGTTCAAGTCCCAGGTACTAATTTTGTGTTCAATCAATAAGTATCAGTTGAGTGTACTTCCCTACCACCAATTTGCAAAGCTAAATGGTGAGAAAAATTATGAGGTGCACAATAAGTAGTCATTGTTTTATTTGTTTCTCTTTCCACAAAGACCTTTTTCTAGGTATGAAGGCAAAACACTTACTTATGAAACATTAAAAGATTATGTAGGAAAATAAATTCTGTGAGAGTAATGCATCACTAAAGGCAGTGATTACCAAGCAGGTTCATAAGAGGAGGCAAAAATCACTGAGCTCTAAAGAACTAAGTGCATAGAAGAAGGAGCAGAGGGTTTTTCAGGAGGGAGCAACATAAACAAAGAAAAGAGTGAAAGATCCTGTGTTGTATTTCCATTTGATTTTATTTTTCAAAAGTCAAATGTGAGGTAAAAACACTATAGTTTGCTTTAAAGTGTGCTTTAAATTTTAAGCTTAATTTTTTATTTGATAAATGTTCATTTTTAAAATCTATGGATATTTTTCCATGTTTTTCCTGAAGAGTATTTGTTCTCTAAACAGAAGCTGTCCGATTTTGTTATCAGTGTAATAAAATCTCATATACAACTTTTTAGTACCCAACTTTATAGAAAATGAAAATTATTTAGGAAACACATGAAATGGAATCTAAAAGACACAATTTTTAGACATCTAAAATAGTTACAGACCGCTCCAAAGAATAAATCATCTCTGGGTACGCTATTTGACAGACAAGTCTATTGAACATAAGGTATTAGTGAAAGGGGCTTAAGTAGAAAGCGACAGAGTTGAAGTAATAATAGAGTCAGCAGTTCATAAAGAAAGATTCCATGTTTATTCACCATGCATAATAATGCTTTGAATGGGCCCCCGAGTTGTTCTCATACCTCCAACAGCAAAGTTTCGGTTTTGAATCGCATACTTGCATTGCCTTTAGAATCCAAGTGATTTTCTACCTTGGTGATGCATCTTTTTTCCACTTTCAGAGCTCCTGGCAACTAACTGAACCCTTTGCAACATTCTGGCTTTTATACTCTGCTTTCCTCCCTCCCCACTCCAGTTGCCCTGGCATCTCCCACCTACCCTTTGTCTCCTGGAAAACCCTTGCACTGCGTGCCAATTCCAGTTCTTGGAACCAGTTCCCAATTAATGTACAGGGGCTTTCCCCACCCCCAACTCCATTTAGAGTCGCTTGGGGAACAAACGCTCTGCAAAGCATTCCAGCCCCGATAGCATTGCCCGGCAGCCTTTCTTTTCTACTGGTTTATGCCTAGGCTGAAATGATCAGGGAGGCATGAATAATTCTTTTTCCCGGGTGCCCTGGGAACACTCAAGGTGCTGTGTAATTCATACAAAATTACCATGGGAGAATTTTGTCCCCTGAGCTGCTTTGTCTTGTACCCCTGGGGAACATGTCAGTCCCATGAATGGCCCTGGGCCTCACAACTCCAACTGCAGTTCTCCCTTTGGATGTACCTGCTTTATTGACTTTTCTAAAACCAGCAGCTTCTTATTGTCTTTCCCTTCAAGCACAAGATGCAGACACAGAGGTTAATGGCCAGAGGTTAGGGTGGTTTGGGAGGGCTCATCCCAGCATCCACACACATGCAAAACATCCGTGGGCATTCAAGAGGGGGCTGGGGATCTGCACCTTTATTTCCAGTTTTAAACCTTTTGTGAGGTTTGCCTTGCTGAGCTGGGGTTTTTTAATGTCCTCTCAAATCAAATTGAATCCATACAGGGCTGGCAATCACCACAAAATCTTTTACCCTGGTCAGAAAGGTTTTAAGGGAATAAAATGTAGAGTAGAAATTCTCAGTGTCTTGATTAGGAATGTAGAACAATCTGTTTTTCTTACTCAGAATCGGTGACTAGTAAGTCAAGCAGACTTGCTTTAGTCCACTTGCTTTCAGTTTAAGCTATACCAAAACATGCTGTGTTCTTATGGTTTGTTTCTGTAAGCCTTCAAATGCTTTAAAAATGAATTTCAGATAATTAAATGACAGGGACCAATCTGAACAAAGAGACCAGCCTGGGGCAGGGCTGGATCTCCCTCTGAACAAAGGGAGATCTTGGGTTGTCATTTCTCTAACAGCCTACAGTCTCTTCCATATCACTGCTATTACACCTGCCTCCAAGGACTCCTGTTCCTCTGAGGCTCAGGCCATCCAGCTGTCCCACCCTCTACGCTTCTTCAGGACTATCTTCTAGTGACCTTCTGATCAATTCTATTTACTCATGGAATACTTTAAGATCCAATCCACTTTCCTCTTCTCTGACAATTCTTAAAATACTTCCCCAGCATATCCTATTGGATTGGCAAAAAAAGTCCACTTAGTTTTTGGCCTTATGATGTCTCTAGTCATGCTTAGTTGTCTCTAACTTCATTCAAAGCAATTTTGTTAGATCGTGTTGTCACTGCTGCGTTAAAATAAAAAACATTAAAATTGGTGAATTTTAATGCACAATATTTTTGGCACATTATGCTTTATTTTTTCAATAAAGGTAAAAATGCAATTGAAACACACAAAAAATTTTGTGCAGTTTATGGAGAAGGTGCTGTGACTGATTAAACATGTCAAAACTGGTTTGTGAAGTTTCTTGGTACTATTGACATTTTTGCAAAATAATTTTTTGCTGTCCTTATGCATTGTAATAGGTTTAGCAGCACCACTGGCCTCTACCCACTAGAAGCCAATAGCAGGAGATAGCTGGCATACTCAAAACATTCAAATCAATAAAGTTAATGGTGAAAATGAAGAACATGTTTTATTTTACAGAAAAAGGTAAACAAATTTTTTGGCCAACCCAATACTGTTAGAGCTATGTAGGTATTGCCTTTCTGGGGAAACTTAATGACCTTCAGGTGAACTCTTTCTACTCTTGACTGGCCAGGTCATCTAGAAAGTGCATCTGCAATCCCAGATTTGTCTCCTTAACTCCCATGACTATTCACTCTGCATTTTGTCACTTGTTGGGATCCACCCTGCCTGGTTTCAGGAGCTGTAACCTCCAGTGGCTAAGGCTGAGTGAGTGACCTTCGGACCATAAACCACTAAGGAGACAAAGCTTATCTCCCTGGCAGGAGCGCCACTTCTGCTCCTTTAACTTCATCCATAACTGGCCCCCAGTGCCTGGTTGGTTAGCCAATGACAGGTAAGATTCTCCAAGGAGGGAACGACCTAAGACAGGCATGATCATGTGGAGGCCCCAGAGAAGGACTTGGGGGGCTATGGCAAAAGAGGGTGATGGATCCTCGCCCCTCAACTTTGACAAAGCCTGAGTCCTCATTCTGTGTTTGAGAAGTCTCCTAATCTCTTGGCTGCCTTACTTTCCTTGCCTGACTTAAGCCTGAAACAATGACAGAGGGTGGTGCAGCCCTGTGCTGGAAAGGGTGGGTTCTCCAGGTAATCAGACCTAAGAAAGAATCTGTAAAATCCTGTGAAACCTGCTTTGTTAAGAATGCTCTCAATTAAAAGATAAAGGTCTGAGCAGGAAATGAGTTTGTTTGCCAAAGTTCTGTAGCCTTTTAGCTAACAGACCCTGACTCAGAATAAGCCCTCAGAGTTCTTTGTATGTTATCTATTGTTTGATCCCTACTGCCTGACAATGATTAATGAGCTTTACCTGTATTCTTGTGCAAAATGAACCTAATAAAAGCCCATTGAGGAAAAGGCTCTTGGCCCTTCTCCTTTGAGAGATCGGCCACCTTTCCTCCCGAAGCAGATCACGTCTTGGTAGACTTATTCTTATCTGCAGCAGCCGGGGGAGGGGGACCTGCGGGTGGAGCCCCCCCACAGTCACTTACCATTTCTAGGCTCATATCCTAGATCTGACTATCACCTAAAAGAATATTGCCTCCATCCATAAATATTTAAAGTTTCTCTCATCTTGTGAATAAAATCCCTTCCTGGATTCTCTAATTGTCATCTAGATTTCACCTTGCATCTAACCACCTCTAAATAGTGTTTTACACTTGCCATGTTCCTTTCATCTCTTCCTGTCATTCCCAACCCCCCTGAGACTGGTGTCCTTTGCCACTGACCTATTGAAAATGTGTTCTCTGCAGAGCCACCCAATGGCTTCATTCATAAAGCTGGTGAGTTGTTTCTGAACAGTTTTACAGCACATGCAACAGCATTTTTGTTTGTCCTGCATATAGTTCTCTTAAAGTTATTTTTTATTCCCTCCTTCATGGATGCCTCTTAAATGATGTTTTCCTCTGGGTCCCAGCTTAGATTTTTCTCCATTTTATTTTCCATTATGGTTTCTCTGGAAGATCTATTTTAATCTCAAGCTTCAGCTAATTTACATACTATATAGCAATAACTCTCAAATCTGTATAAGTAGCTATTCTTCAAGTTTTAAAATCATAAAGAATATTACCATCTCTTAGATATCTCTACCTGCTCTCACACATCTCAACAAGTGCAAATCAAAACTCATCATCTTTCCTCAAAATGGCCCTCATGTTGCTTTGTGCTCTACCGGCTCTGTAGTCACAGCTAGTGACAAAAGCTAGAAGAACAGGCTTATTTTTATTTCTTCCTGTTCTCCATTTTTCCATTGTTCTCCATTGTTCTCTAGTGAAAGCTCTCTTCCTGGCCTACATTGTCCACTTTTCACTATGTCTTCATATGGAGGGGAGAGAAAACCAACTCTCTGATGTCTCTTCTTATAAGGACAGTAATTCTATCAGACCAGGGCCCACTCTAATGACCTCATTTAATCTTAATTACTTTCTTACTCCAAAGATAGTCATATTGGTGGTTAGGGCTTCAACATACGAATTTTGGGCAGGAGACAATTTAGTCTATAGAACCTGCTTTGTGGTGGTCACAGGGCAAGTGAATTGTAAACAAACTGAAAGATTTCCAAAGAAAAAGTGGGGCTCAGAGAATATGTGATACGAGCTTTTAATGGAACCATCAGCACAGTGAGATGTCATTCACAACCAATAGGCAGAAGCAAAATAGTGAAAGAGAGGGCATATTTGTCTAGGGCTGAAGGTGGACAGTGCAGTAAGATTACACAAATAAGAAATGAAAAGTTAAGAAGCAAAGATGAGCAAAGCAGTCAGAGCCATTTATTGCTAAAAGACCATAAATATCATCACACTAAATTTCCTATAGGATCCAGGTGAAGAAATTTAGACCCTCCTCTCTAAGACTGAGCATCCTTGGCAAGTCAGGGTGAATTGGACATCACATTTTTCCAACATGGCACAAATACTATATGCAGGTAAGAATGAAGACTTTCCTCAAAGAATATTAAACTCCTATGTTGAACTACGATGCTATATAACAAATACAAAGCTAAATTTTTAGAGAAAGTTCTTCTGCAGAGACTGGCAAATTTGAAACTTCCAACAAGTTTCCCCCACACATGGGGCTTATTAGAGGCCCTGCATTTCCCTTGGCAAGGGAGACAAGTCACATTTAAATATTAACTGGAGCTGCTTTCCATAATGTATGCAGAGTGGGCTACGACCATGTGTTGGAATGACATCAGCAACCCTCAGACCCAACTACAGAGGTTCAGAGTCATTGAATGCCAGAAAGATGAAAAAGAGTGGGAGGGTCCTGTGTCAGGGAAGAACTGACAAACCCATCTACTCCAGCTGACAGAACTCTCAAATTTGCCTCAAGTTTAATGGAGTCTTGAAGAATCTCTGATCTTAGCTAGAGCATTTGTTTATGCATTATTCAATAGACATGAAGATGAAGTACTGGGAAATAAGTCCTTCATTTGCATTATCAAGTGAGTTCATAGTAAAGCCATATGAAAGCCCTGACACTTTGTGGATCTGCTCTAGGATTCCAAAATGCGCACCACAAAAAAATGGACTTGACTCAGACACCTTCCTGTAGGCCCCCCAAATTCGCACTCATGGGAAATAGACTAGAATCAGGCACCTCTCTTCAGGCTGTTCCCAGACACAAAACCTTCTTCCCAGAACCCGAATCTTCTAGCTAATAAGTAGAGACCTGCTTTTATTTAAAAGAATAGACTAACACTGTGTTGTCTCAACACTTCTTTAAAAAGACTTTCCAAGTTTTCACTAAATAAAATGGTTCCCACAGCTCCTTTGGACTGGTAACGTTCAATCAATTTCTTTTTCTTGACTGTGATGGCTGTTCTGATACCCGCCCAGAGGCAGGTATAAGCCAAGAGTCTGAAACTCTTGCTGACAGAGAAGAAGATAAATTGACCAGGCTGCTGCTGTTCTATCTTTGAAAAATATTTGTGTAAAAAAAATCATGGCTGATGAAATAAATAGACTCCTTCTTCCTGCTTGAGTATGTTACATGCCATAAAGACAAAGAGAATTTCACAGGATTTCTAAGCTGAGTGTGGAATTTTTAATGTTTTCAGTCTGGAAAGAGCAAGATGTTTAAGGTTGGAAAACTGGTTCAAAATTGCATCTTGAGTTATTGGCTGTATGTCTTGTCAGGTGTAAAGTTTCCTCACCCAATTCAATGGGAAGAGTGCATTGGGTCATCTCTTTGGTTCCTTCTACCACTGAAGTTCTATGACACTAAGGTCCCTGACACTGTATTTCAAAGCACCAGGGAAACTGCTTTTCAGCCTTTTGTGCAGTACCAGTACAAAGACCCATGTAAGAAGACTCAAAGGGATGAGCCATAAATTCTGATACAGACTGAATGTTTGTGTCTTCCTGAAATGTGTATGTTGAAACTCTAGGCTCCAATATGACTGTATTTGGTGATGTGACCTGCAAGGGGGTGATAGAGGTCAAATGAGGTTATAAATGTAGGGCCCTAATCTAACAGGGTTTGCGCCCTTTAAGAAGACAAACACTCAATCTCTCTCTCTCTCTCTCTGATGTGAGGCCATAGCAAGAAGAGTCATCCGCCAGCCATCTTGTCAGACACTGACTCTGCTGGCACCTTAATCTTGGATGTCCCTGGCTCCAAAATCATGACAAAAAGATTTCTGTTGTTTAAGTCACCCAGTCCATGATGTTTCATAATAATAGCTCAAACAGACTAATACATACTTATATTTCTAAAAATTATTAAAGTCCAGCTTTACCTGGACAAATGCTCTTCTACACTACTAACACTTCAGAATTGATCCTTTTAGACAAAACTACTTTATGTCTGAAGTCATCAATCTCTTAGCCTATCAACTACAGATAGCTTAGAAAACTTTGATTTCAATTAATCTAAACATAAGACTTTTGTACCCACATCAAAGCTGATCAACACTGCTTGGAAAAACCATTTGTCTCGGTGAAAAAGAAAATGTCATGCTTGGCCTTTAGTTGTACCCAATCATCTCTTTAAGTCCTTAGTCACCAGCCTCTCTCCTTCTTAAGACCTACTTATGTTTCCTTCTATCTCTTCATTCCTTTGCCTCATCTTGACTCTCAGCAGCTGCTTTACTTCTTGCTTCAATTTTTCCAGAGTCTTCCTAGCCAGGAACTCTATCCCTCATTCCCCATCTAGCTGATCTGTGTATATCCATATCCCTGCTCTCTGGCTCAGGATAAGGCAGAGCCATCCTTGTCTGCTCTCTGGTCCCTTCCCTATCTGCTTCCCCAGGGAGTTTGTTTCATTAGCTTCCCCATTCTCTGCTGGATCTCCAAACTCTGCCTTCCGATGGCACCTCCATCTCAGCATCTAAAAAACCTCATAATTGAGAGACAACTAGGTTGTCTCTCACCTTTCCTTTCTAGACAAGCATTGTGAAACGGTCGTCATTGCTTGTTGTCTTCTCGGCTCCATTTGCCATTTTATCTCTCGGGTTGTTAAATTAAAACACATGCATGTTGAGAGGGAGCATGTGGTAGTAAAGAGAAGCAGTGGATGCAGAAATTCTTGGTTCTGGTCTTAGTTTGACACTGTGTGTCTGTGGTAAATGACTTCTGTCTCTGAGCCTCAGAAAAGAAATGGGCAATTTTATAAATCATAACAGCATTCAAACACTTGTATGTGTGGAGGCGTTCATTAGTTATGAAAGGCTACTTAAATATTAAGTTCTAATTATTCACCTTTTAGAGTAGATCTGGCTTTTCCAGGTTTTAAATCTCTTTTGCAAAAATAGCATACTTATAATGATGAAATTTCAGGCCTGGGAGTGGGTCAACCCAAAGGGAATTTTGGGCAAGTGGTCATCATTTCAGTACACTCAACTTCACCTTGATATCAGCTCACCATGACTTAGCTTCCACTGCATACATGCACAAAAGAGTTCAGAACTGAGCTGTGATAACAGACCACTGAAGGTCACAAACTACTTTCCAAGTGTTGGAGGCTCAATAAGTTTCCAGATGTATTTGGCTCTGAGCAAGTTCATTTTTTCAAAAACCCATGTGTGTTTAAAAAAAATGTATCCATATGTTTTTGATTCATTTACACTTCAATCATTAAAATTTGGTTTATTTCATAGTTATCTAATGTCCAAGAAGGTTTTTTAAAGTAAATGTTTAAAAGTACTTTTTAAAAGTCACTCTAAAAAAAGGTCAAATAACAGGAAGCTGAGGTTTGCCAAGAGTAAATAAATTTTACACATCCAAAGTTTCCATTTTGAGTCCAAACTGCAAACCCGTCATCTCTGTGTTGTGTCTAAATAAACCTTAAAAAGACAAGTTTTACTCTCCAAAATAAGCAGAATAGTGCCAGGCGAATGCTGACTTAAAATAATTAACAAAACATGGTGCTCAGATCCACAATTGCAAACATCTACCGGCTGATTTGTAAATAGATATTGGCTCCATTGCATGAAACCAGGAAGAGAACTTAGGTTATTCTCTTGTTGTTATTCCATTGTTGCTGGTCAGTTATTAACTTAATAACATGACAATTTTCCCCTTAAGAATATAGAGTTAAACAAGATCTGTCTTATTTATGTCAAAGTGTTGAAGATAGGGTCAGGAATGCACAGGGCATTACAGCTCCTTGGAAAATATGAAGTGCTATAAAATTACATTACATCCAAAGAAGAGTAGTAAAAATGTATAATCACTACTGTGGATCAAAGAATTTTGCACAAACTTTTAGTTATACAGTGGAACATTATTAATGAGAAAAAGAAATTCGAATTCAGATTTTTCTTTATTAACTAATTAGTTATTTTAAAATAATTTTTAATTTAGTTAATTTAAAATAATTTTTAATTTAAATACACTTGTCATGCAATATTATATTAATTTCAGGTTGTACAACATAGGAATTAGACATTTATATAACTTACAAAGTGATCACCACCAAATTAAATTATCCTAGTTTGTGGCTGCTTTAATTTATAACCATCAATTTTATGACACTGTGGCATTTATTCACTCTTAATTTTTCTTGACCCAGAGGTATCCAAGAACAACTTTTAAGTATTTTAAAATTACAGGGCTGTAGTATATACCATTAAATATTTACTATATGTCAGCACCTTTAATATACCGTGTTCTAGTTAATCCTCACTTAATTTTGGGAAATGACATCATGAGCCTCAATTTACAGGTGAGGAAACTGAAAGAAACTAGTTGAAGTTTACACAGTAAGTGCACAAAACAACAGGCAAATAAAACGTAGCCTTTATATTTCAGAGCTTTTACTTCCTTTCCGACTTCTCAAAATGTAAAGAAAAAAATCCAGTTTTAAAGCAGCATTACTCTTCCTAGAAATACGAAGGTAATGAAAATAAATAAAACGACCATCTTTAATATTTTCCTGGTTCATTCTTTACTTGACAAAGATGAATGGCCAATCATAATGTATCCTCAGGTACTAAGTTTAGCATATGAGCATTTGGTTAAACCTTGCTGTGATGTGATTAACAAGGGAAATTTCATTCTTCTACAATAAGGTTGGGGTTTACACTCTGTTCGTTACCTGAACAGACATATTTATATTCTTCAGTTTTATAACGTGCCATTGATATTTTTGAAAATTACATCAAAAAAGCCTATATACTTTTCTAGGGCACAAGGACCACCCCAAGAAATATTTTTAATGAAGTCGTATAGAACCTGGTTATCAGCTGCCCACGTATGTCCTGTGGTTTGTGTGTCTGAAGCCTGCACACGGTTTTCAGCTTCTTTAATTCACCAGGATTTTTTTAAGAACCCTGTGTCCATTAGCTTTACTGGCATAATAAATGACCTCACTATCTAAAAGCTCGAAACAACATTTATTCAGTCCTTAACTCTGTGGATTAGCTGAGGAATTCTTCTGATCTGGGTGGATCTTTGCTGAGCATGCTCACAGGTACGGAGTCAGCCAGCTGGCCAGCTGGTGGCTGGATGGCTAGGATGGTTTCACTGAGAAGACTGGCAGTTGGCATTGGGGGTGACATTGGGCTCTGTGAGTCTCCCACACAGGCCAGCCCCAGCTTCTTCCTATAGGGTCAAAGGCTCCAAAAGGAGAAACTGGGGGCCTCTAAGGCCATGGCTAGGCGCTTGGTTGATCTTCCTTCTGCTGCATTTTATTCCCCAAAGCAAGTCACCGATATAAGGGTGTGGGAAACAGAGTCCACCTTTTCCTGAGAGGAACCGTAAAACAAGTAACATTTTTGCTGTTTATCACAAATTCTCTCACTCTTTTCCCAAATCTATTACTAGTCCTCAAAGCTTAATAAAACTGTATGTGAGTTAAAAGAAAAACGAAGACATTCACTCTAAACTACCTTTGGTATTTTGTTTTCTAAACAAATGAAAAGAAGTCTTATGCACAACCATGCCCCCTGATTCTGAATTCCCAATTCAGTTCGCTTAAAGACAAATAGGAAAGCAAACCTTTGAATTTATCCCCTTTTTTAAACCCCAAATACATCATCACTAAGTTCTAGGACAATGCCCCTAGTTATATAACTAAGATGTTTTAGCCTTTTGGAGATGGGGGAAAACTGAGATGGAGGCCAGGAAGTTGAACAGTCACTTCCCATGCTCTGTGGGAGTGCAGGGCTGAGAAACAACTTCTGGATCGTCTCTTCACCACCCACACTCCCTTCTCTAACCAGCTCGTGTAAAATACACATATTATTCCAACTTTATGTTCTAATGAGTAAAGTGCTCTACCTAAAGTATTTTTGTGGATAATAGTAATTATTGTTTCATCTGCTATTTTTAAAATATACTTTATTGATGATGTTATTACAGTTGTCCCAATTTCCCCCCTTTTCCCCACTCTGCCCAGTACTCACCTTCCCTCCAGCAATCCCCCGCCTTAGTTCATGTCCATGGGTCATGCATATAAGTTCTTTGGCTTCTCCATTTCCTATACTATTCTTGACATCCCTCTGTCTATTTTGTACCTACTGATTATGCTTCTTAATCCCCGCACCTTTCCCCTCCCAGCTACTAACCCTCCAGATGAACTCCTTACCCGTGATTCTGTTCCTATTCAGGTTGTTTGCTTATTTTAAATTCAGTTGTTGATGATTGTGAATTTGTTGTCCTCTTAATGGTCATAGTTTTGATCTTCTTTTTCTTAAATAAGTTCCTTTAACTTTTCATGTAATAATAGCTTGATGATGATGAACTCCTTTAACTTTACCTTGTCTGGGAAGCACTTAATCTGCCCTTCCATTCTAAAGGGTGGCTTTGCTGAGGTTGTTAGGCCCTTGCTTTTTATCACTTTTAGTACTTCTTGCCAGTCCCTTCTTCCTGCAAAGATTCTTTTGAGAAATCAGCTGATAGTTTTATGGCAACTCCTTTGTAGGTAACTCTCTACTTTTCTCTTGCTGCTTTTAAGATTTTCTCTTTATCTTTAACTTCTGACATTTTAATTATGATGATGTGTCTTGGTGTGGTCCTCTTTGGGTCCAACTTGTTTGCAACACTCTGTGCTTCCTGAACTTATATGTCTATTTCCTTCACCAAAGTAGAGAAGTTTTCTTTCATTCATTTTTCAAATAAGTTTTCAATTTCTTGCTCTTCCTCTTCTCCTTCTGGCACTCCTATGATTTGGATGTTGGTACATTTAAAGTTGTCTCAGAGGTTCCTAAGTCTATAATCATGTTTTTTAATTCTTTATTTCTTCCTGCTATTCTGCTTGAATGTTTTTCCTGCCTTGTGTCCCAAATCATCAATTTGATTCTCAGTTTCATCCTTTCCACTGTTGGTTCCCTGTAGATTTTTTCTTTGTTTCATTTAGTGTAACCTTCATTTTTTCCCTTCACATTTTTGCCATACTCAGTGACTTCTCTGATCATACTAATCATCAGTATTTTGAACTCTGCATCTGATAGTTTGGTTATCTCCGCTTAGTTTTCTGGGGTTTTGTTCTGTTCTTTCGTTTTGGCCATATTTCTCTGTCTCAATTTGGCAGCTTCCCTGTGTTTGTTTCTGTGTATTAGGCAGAGCTACTTTGACTCCCTGTCTTAGAAAAGGCACCTGTAAATTGAGCGGGGCAGATCCTTAGGTAATCGCCAGGGCAGGGCAACCTGCTTCACCACTTTGTGTCTCCATGTGTGCAAAAGGTATCTGAAAGGGGACAATGCCACTGCCTGGCTTCTGGTGGTTTGCCTGGCACTTGTCCCATTTCCAGTCATTTCATCCCCTTCCCATATGTGACTGGTGCCCTTCCAACCTATTGTCCAGGTGGTGAATCCAGTGTGGGTGAGTTTGTGTATGTTCTAAGTGTGTGCAGACCCTTTATACAGACTCTCCTAAAAACCTGGCAGTTTCTGCCACCTCCCCACTGCCCCCTGGTTTTAACAGCCAGGAGTTATGGAGACTTATCTTTCTGGAGCTGGAGCCCTGGACCGTGCTGTCTGACTAGGGCTGGGATCACTTGCTTCCAAGGAATCCCTTCCAATTTTTATCCACCACATGTGAGTGTGGGACTGCCCATTCTGCTGCCACCTCTCTGTGCCGCACCAGGTCTCCACGCCTCTCACACTGTCTCTGCAACTCCATACCTCCTACCCATCTGGATGAATGTGGCTTTTTAAAATTATTGTTGGACTTCCATATGGTTTGATTTTCTGACAGTTCTGGTTGTTATTTGTTTTGAGATATAGTTGATAATCTTTCTGTGGTTGAGCAAGGAGGTGAAGCATGTCTACATACACCCCTATCTTGACCAGAAGTCTCTCATATACTATTATAGTAATTATTTAGAATTGAAAACCTAATCATCCCATAGTATGACACCTCTGTAAGAAGTTTTATGGCTTGCCATGAATTTATTTCATGTAGCACAAGGGTAAATTATATAAAGCATATTTTAAGATTCAAAGGTACCAGCATTTCAAAGATTAGTTTATTATTATCTAAATATATTTTATGCCAATGTCTGATTAGCCATGTTTTATGTTATTTTTCAATTTACTTAAACAAAATAAATTTAGTTTAATTGGGTGTAGACCAATGTATTTTTATGGGATTTTTTTCCCCAATACTCAGGCAAACACACATTTACCAAGAGCAAATTTTACTTCCTGCTCTCCAGGTTCAATGAGCATGATGCCATCCATGTCATGGATCAGTGTGAAGTCCTGTGGAACAGAGGAGTGATTTAGATCTGTGTAAATTAGACTATGAGAAAGGGCTGGAGGGCTGATTGTAGTTGAAGCTTGAATAGTGTAAATGTATTGCTGGTTGTGTCAGGTGGAAGAAAACAGCTGCTAATGATCATTGCTAAAAGATATAGAGAAAAAAAAGAACACTTTCCAGACCAATACATGCATAGTAGCAGGTAGCAGGAGACGTGTTGATTTGTCTTACAACAGTGGTTGCCAGTGGAGTGGTAGTGGGGGAAGGGGACTACCCAGAAGACATTGGCATTTTCTGGAGATATTTTTGGCTCTCAGAACTGGAGTGGGAGATGCTTCCAGCATCTAGTAGGTAAACCAGGGATACTGCTAAACATCCTACAATGTACTGAACAGACCCTCACAACAAAGAATTATCTGGTCTAAGATGTCAACAGGGCCAAGTTTGAGAAACCCTGACCTATAGTGAAATTGGAACAGGAACAGAGCTGCAGTTGGAGTCAATGCCTGGTTAAGTTTACAATATCACACTGTCATCTTCCAAGATCCAGCTGTCTTTTGCACAGGCCAAATGAGTGATCTGAATGGGACTCTGGTAATAATTAGCACCCTTGAATCTTTCAAGTCCTTCATGGTGGCACTCATCTCTGCAATGCCTCCAGAAATGTATTACTTCTAGGTTATTGCTTAATTAAGTCGTTGTAGTTCCAGATGCTTCCCGTTGGCCTTTCCTACCTTAACAGTCTTTACTCCAGAGATCAAGGAGCCCAAATGGAAATTCTGTTAGTTGTTCACTGTGCTCATTTCAAGTTTGCATCCCAGAACTGGAAAAGTAACCACAGAATAGGCTCAGGGACCCACTGGACAATTTGCTAAATGCAACCCTTATACTGAAGAGAGAGAATACTTGAGAGGATTTATAACATAAGATCTGTTTATTGGTCCTCTAAATATGTCCCCTAGGAAGTCCAGAGGGCATTCTCTTTAACAAGACTGTGAGATATATATTTGTGCAGGGAGCCTTGGCATCCGTGAAAAGCTCTGTGGTTTTTATTTTCTATATGCCAAAAATAACAGCAGGAATGGCTGTCCTCAACCGGGATCCCTGAACTAAGCGGGAATTAAGGAGTCTCCAGGAACTCCTTGAGACTGACATAACCTCAGGCTCCATAAACTTCCACTTTGATTGGTAAAGAAGTAATTTTGGAAATAGATATTTGGAACAAATGTCCTTTGTTGTTGTGCTTTTGTTGGCAAAAATGATGCATACGCTGTCATTTATAAAGACTCTCATGGTTTCACTTAAAAACTGGAAACAAAACTTCTCAGCTACTTAAAAAATCATTTCTAGAATTTTAGGGAGTTTTAAAGCCACTTAATTGATATTTAACACTGTTTTATGACATGGACACCTCGAAGATAAATATTCACTAGCTAAACAGCAACAACAAATTACAAAATAGAGATAGACTCAAAAATATAAGCCGATAAATGACTAGTGAAGTACAGTAGCATTTTCTGATCATGTCTACCAACATTTGCAGTAATAGATTTTGTCTCTTTATGAAGTTTTAAGATATGTCCCACTTTAAAACTAGGTAACATTGTGAACTGACTTTAGAACATGTCCTTGAAATTACTGTATCCTGTGTTGAGATGAGATTTTTTGGAAGTCACATTAGTTTCATCAAAAGTATAATGAAAACAAACATTTCTAGTTGTGTTTATGTGTCATGTTACATGACATATGAATACAATTACAAATGTATATACCAGTACTTTGTATATACATAAATATCTTTAAAGGAAGTATACCTATTAGTTTCCTAGGGTCATTGTAACAAAGTACCACAAACTGAGTTGCTTAAAACAACAGACATTTATTGTTTCATGGTTCTGGAGGCCAGAATTGGAGTCTAAGCATTGGCAGGGCTGTGCTCCTTCTGAATCCTGTGGGGGAAACACTTTCTTGCCTCCTCCTGTGTTCTGGTGATTTGCTGGCAGCGCTCAGAGTTCCTTGGCTTACACCTGCCACAGTTTAATAATGTGCCTTCATCGTCACACAGCGTGCCTGCCTCATGTGTCTGTGTCTCTTCTCCTCTTAATAAAGACACTTATCATATAAAATTAAAGGTCCTGCTTAATATGATCTCATTTTAACAAAATGCATCTGCAATGGTCTTGTTCTGGACTCAGATCACATTATAAGGCAGCAGGAATCAGGACTTCAGCCTATGTTTGAGGGGAGAAATTCAACCCATAATGATAATATGGTGAAGACTTTTGGAAACCACTGTCCTGGGTGTTATTTCTGAGGCTACTCCATCTCAGAAATCTTTGTTGAAATTACTGTCGTATCTTATTTCCTCCTTATCTTCACTCTTCCTGCATTCCTACCTACAATATATCCAACCCTATCAAGTGTTTCAATCCACAGACCTTTCACTATCTCATTACCCGTAAGGACCTTTATGGTTTTGCTCTCCTCCTTTTTCAACATACTCTCAAATTACAACTACACTATTGCAAAAAGCCCCTTCTTTCTCTTTCTTTTTAACAAGCTCATATAGTAGATCCAAACCTATCAGATCCTCTGTCCTCTTACCAAGCACTTGTACCTGAGTAGGTAGATAATGATGGCTGACCCTCTCTACTCGATGCTTTTTCTACTACTTCAAAAAGTAACCTTTCCCTCACATGTTCACATGTATGTGGACTCATGATCATGATATATTTCTTTTCTAACCCCCCTAGCCTAATTGCTATGGCTCTTTGGCTGTACTTTGTGAATGAAAATGGCATAAGAAGAAGGACAAGTATTTTATGTGCAACTTAATATAAAACATTTTGGTTAATTTCATTCTCCCTCTCGATATACTCAGAGGTCTCCTCTGAGCTGTTGGAACGTTCTGTAAACAAAGATATAGCTTCTGTAGGAAACCTTCAGCATTCATGACTCAGGGTCCAGCCATCAGTGACCCAAGTTCCAAACTGCCCAGGAACCCTTCCTGAAGTAATCCTAGAGACGCTCCCCGAATGGCAAGCAGTATGTTTGAAAAGCATTTCATCTGGGCTCCTGCAGCTGTCTCTGAGCCTCTTTCTCATTTGTGCGAAGTTTCTGACTGTCTGCTCATTCTATTCCACCATATGGGCTAAATTACACCTCCTTTTAGATAAGTAATTTAAATCACCTTTCCTGTCCACCAGCTTTTCAGATTTTGGCCACCTGGAGGGGCCTCAAGAGATTACAAACTGAAAATACTAAGCTTTGTGCCAATCCCAACTCCACTCCTGAGCCTGAGGCTGGGTAATCTCACAACTCAACATTTCAACAAATATTTATTGACAATTTGAAAGTACTATGTAAAAGTCACTCCAGAGGACACAGAGATGAAATTCACCTATGTCCTCCGGAGATTCACCATCTGTAGAGCACATTGTGTTTGACACTGCACACGGCTGACTGCGATACCAGCCTTGGTAGAAGAACAGTCTGAAGGGTGGAATTTGGATGGGTTCCTGAATGACGCAAGGCATGTCACATGAGATCATGAGGATGGGAGGGTGGCAGGGTGTGGTAGGGGAATGGAAGAATTACCACTGTCACTGAAGTGCAGGTTGGCATGTGTGTTCAGAGAGTGCAAGGCTGGAAAAGAAATTAGGAAACAAATCACAAAGTGGTTTGGACTTGAACCTTCAGCCCAAGGCCCATATTCTGATGCCATGGTGACTTATACAAATGTTGAGAGGGAGGGTGGTAAAACACCAGGCCTGTGTTTCGCAAAGAAAAAGTGCACAGGGAGGACAATTGGAAGTAGAGAAAGCCCAGAGACAAGGATGGCAGTAAGTTGGTGTAGGAAAGATCCGCTGCCTTTCACCGTCTCTACAACACCAAGCACTCATGACCCTTTCCTTTGAAACAGTTTCTCAGGTTCCTTTGGGGAACGATTCTCCCGACCGATGCACTTCCAGCAGCATTGACTCAGCTTTTGGTTCCAGATGTGGACATTTGACTTAATCAACATCAAAAAATGGATGTTCCCCTAACTATAAATGAGTGGATCTATAGTAAGTATGCTTTCGTAATGAGAAAAAGAAGATTATTCATTTTGTAATTGCACTTGGAAGCTAGGATTGACTTCTAAACTGTACATGTTGAATGATATCTTTTTTAATAAATGAAAGCAACCATTTGCCACTCAGCAAAAGAGGGGCTGTAGAGAAAGTCTGGAAATGGACCTAAAACTGAGATGGAGCAAGAGGCACTGACACCTGATGATATCGTTTGAATCTCAAGTCAGGCCACGCTTAAACTTGCCTCTACTCTGAGACTTTTTGCCAATGAAAAACTTATAACTTGAAGTAAAACATCATAAAACCCCAAGAACGGTGTGCTAGTTCAGGGATCTAGCTTCAAACAAGGACGCATTGGTATCTGTCAATTATTGACAACAATAACTCTTTGTATTAAACCTTTTCAAATTCAATGGATTAAGATAATAACCATTTATTCCTGTTCTCATGTAAATGAGTTGGCTGGAGGATAGACCAATCATCAGTGCAATCTGGTATCAGGCTGGTTGTTTGACTCTTCCTGACTCTTCCCTGGAGAGTTAACTAGGCCGACCCCATGTTTCTCTATTCTGAAGTCTATGATTGGCTGAGAGCCACACAAGGCAAGTTTTCATAGTGATGGCATAAATGTAAGATGATGTAAGTGTGGGTCAAGTTTGTGCTGCTGTCATAGCTACTAACTTTGTTTTGGCCAAAAGCAAGACACATGGTTGACCCCAAGGTCATGAGTTGGGAAAGCTCATTCTACTTATATGAGGTCAAGGTAAAACTCACCTGGCCAAGTCCAACATCACAGGAAGAGATGCTTATACTCTGTATAAGAGTTAGAGAAGAGGAGTAAACATTTTTTAATAAAAACATATTCTAATCTTTTGACACTAAGCAGGTAAGAAAATGGATAGGAGTTTCTTCTAGAAACCATCACAGTGCAAGTCCATATAGAACCCTACTGCTTCAGTCCTGATCACAAAATAATAAGTCCTCAAATGTGTATATTAAAGTCCAAGAACAATGAGACATACAGCCAAGTGATGATGTCTATTAGAAGGACAGAAATAGAGATTTATAATGTTCTATGAGAAAATGTGCACATTGCAAAAGAAAGAAGCCAAGGACAAAAATTTGTGGGAACTCTACATCCAAGGAGAGGTAGAGAAACCAATCAGAAGAGAGAGAAACCGTGGTTAGAAGGACCAGACACCCAAAGAAAGGCACTGACGGAAGAAAAATACAGCTTTGAGA
The DNA here is from genome assembly GCF_014824575.4 of Sturnira hondurensis. NCBI lineage: Eukaryota > Metazoa > Chordata > Mammalia > Chiroptera > Phyllostomidae > Sturnira > Sturnira hondurensis. The sequence continues at coordinate 18,692,664 of NW_028087015.1, read as the reverse complement.
TAAGTGAAGTATTTGTTGATGGTTACAGTGTTAAAGATTTTTGAAGAGCTCAAAAAATGACATCCCTAGTATCTGAAAAGTAGACTATTAAGAGAACAGCTAGGTAGCAGATTGGATTAGAAACCAATGAAAAAGAATAGGAGAGAAAATTGGAGTGGAGGAAGTGAATAGCCATTGGTAATATTTTAGAGAATTTTCTTTAGGCATTTTCTTCTTTTTCCTCACAAAAACTCTGTGTTTTGATTTTTTAAGTTTATATCATAAATCTTTATTTCATTACAAATTCTTTGAAAGTAACATTTGTTTAAAATATGATACTTCATGAAACTCATGTGATCACTGCCTTACAGTAGGACATTTAGATTTTTCCCTTTATCCCACGTGGAGAAAACACTGTCATATATCTCTCATGAAAATATAGCCCATATTTCTATTGTTTCTCTGGGAAAAATTCTAGAAAATAAATTATTTGATCAAAGTGTATGAACCCGTTAAAAACTCATCATACGTTGTAAACTTTCTGAGCCAATTTGAAGTCCCACTAGTAGAATGTTGGAAACATCACGCTTGTTACTACTGAGCATTTTTTACTCTAAATTTTAGATTCTTTGATATGTAAAAATCAAACTCATTTTACAGTTTATTTTTTACAGTACTTTTCAAATTTTACATAAATGTGTATTTATTTATTGGATTTTAAAATCCCTTCCTTGTTAGTTATCTGTATTTTTTATTCATTTCTCCATTGAGAAGTTTTTTTCAAAATGAGTTATAATACAAATTGTATAAATGTTAAAAATATTGACTTGTTATATTTTCTATAAACCTTTGATCAACTGTATCCATCAGCAATGATCAAAATACCACTGCATGATAGACAAATCAAGCACTCATTAGCTTACAATGAGCACTTATTTCCTGTACAGTTCTGCAGGTAGACTGTCTTTCTTCAGGGCTCAGCCGGGATTGGCTGGACCTGTTCCAGGCTGCAGGGTGAATTCAGATCTGCTCTACTTATCTTTGCATTCCCTTGGACCACTGGCTACATAGGATATCTTCTCATGGAAGATGAGTGGAATGCAAATACATTTTCCTACAAACCTTTGATTGAGTGCATTCATAGCTCTTGCTGCAATAATGCTATATAGCAAACAAGCCCAGAACTCAGTGGCTTACCTATTCCTTATGAACAGGACTGCTGGCAGGCCAAAGCACTGTTCATTTCACCTCCACTAACTTTCTATCCATAAAATAAAATGATAAAGCAAATTCAGAATCAATGAGGCAAGGTATACTCTTCCTCCTCTAGTAGAAGGTGCTGCAGAGTCATGTTGCAAAGAGTATGAATATTGAATTCTATACTGAGAAGGGAGAAAAATATCAGGAGGATGTAGTCTGCCACATAAAAGTTATTGGCGTTATGATTCTTTAATGTTAACATTTTAATGAGATCAAGCTATTATTTTGTGTGAATAATCCACTATATGTATAAATATTTTTAAATGAAATATTTTCCTTAATACTCTAAAAATAATAATTATAGATTTAATTTCTCTTCAAAATAATACTAAGTGGAGAAGCTGCATCAAAATTTCTAAGTTGGTGGGGACCTTTATTAATTTCTGCTGTTAATGTAGTCTAACCAGAATATATATTACATATAATTTGTGCTTTTTGCGTTTACTTTCTATTAAGGTTTTATTTGTGAGTAGTATATGAAAAATTTTATAACTGTAGTATAGACATTTAATAAAATATATGTAACTTCTATGAAATAAAATGTTACTTCTGTGCTTGTCTCTTTCACTCTTTAAATAGCATTAATCAAATTTCCTATTCTTGTTTGATTTCATTGAACACCTCTAAAAATATTTTTATCAGTGGGTTCTTTTAGTCCCATTGTATTTTTATTTCTATAATTTCATGCTATATAACTACAGTAGTTATAACTATGCTTTGTTTCATTACTCACTGTAAATGACCCTGTTCAGCCACTTACTTTTCATTCTGGAATGTAAAGTTCTTTTTAATTGAAGTATAGTTGACACACAACATTATATTAGTTTCAGGTGTACAACACAGGGATTCCACATTTATATACTTAAGAAGTGATCACCATGAAAAGTTTAGCAACCATCTGTCACCATACAAAATTATTGCAATACTACTGACTTGCACTTTGCTTTGACATCCACTTTGCAACTACCTGATTTTTTCTTACTGTTCATTCCTGGCTCTGTCTGACATTGCAGATTGCCTTTTGCACTGTCCACTCAGCACCCTTTAACATGCTTTCCTGTGGGTGCATTTACCTGTGCAAAAAGTTGAAATTGGAAATAAGTCATATGAGACTCCAGCTCCATGGGAACTTGGCTCTTCTGCCACGCAAGGTGAAGAAGAGTTTTATTCTTCTGTTTAGCCATGAGGAAGATCGGCAGTGTCTTAAGTCCAAGCAGTGTGAAGCTGTGAGCTTGCCACCAGAACAGTCTTGTGATGCTGCCGGATACGTCTTTGTTTAGGAGCAAACACATATGTCTGGATATGTGTTTGCTCCCAAAGAAAAGAGTGATGGGTCTAAAGTTCTTGAGTCGCACCTGTTCCAATTCCCTGTAAATGATGTTCCATCATCCTTAACATACAAGGTAACCAAGAAGTATGGGCCCAGTTTTGTTTTGTTTTTTTCTTTTTAGGTAAGTCAGATATATCAGAGTGAGTGGGTTGGGGATGGCTGCTTGCAGGATTCTCTTTCATTTTGAAAATTAAGGCTCAGTGAAAAAATTCAAGTGGGGAGTCGCAGAGTTGAGACTTGAACCAAGGTTCTTCGACCCTGTATCTGCTGCTCTTCTTGCAATAATATATGGCCATCTGGTCTTACCAGCTACATGAGATGAACTGTATCACCCTTGAGCCCTTGATTTGTTTGAGATGTGTGGTTAAACAAATAAACAAGCAAACAAAACTCAAGGAATTATTCATTTCTCATTGTCTGACAAAGGCAAGAAATTCAAATATTTGCACAGACTTACATTTCTATAGGAACTGATGAAAATATGAATTTCTGCAAAACATGCCAAAAATTGATCACATGCATGATTCTTAATTCATCACTGTCATAGGCTAAGCACATAATTATTTAATATTTATTCAGTACAAATATTTATTGAGGAATCTAAGATAAGATGATCTACACATTGACCTTTAATAATTTACCTGAAAGCAGGGATGGCACCTGAGCAATCTGGGAAATAACTTCTTCAAATAGCATGTTTGTTAGGTGAGCAATTTGCAGAAGTTGATAGATCTTATCATGATGGAATTTTTTAGCATGTGTTTACATCTGTGTGGTTCAAGTGGGAATTCTATGTTTTAGGCATCATTGAGAGTGGGAGAGAGATTCTACAGCTCGGAAATGGTCAGTGCTTGGCTTGTGTTTTCGTGACCCATCGGATTCATCCAGCTCAGATCAGAAACAGTGTTAGCACCTGGTGAAGTTTGTCAACCAGTTGAAATGTGTACTTACAATGCAGAACACATTTCATTAGGAGATTTTGGTTCATTGCAAACTTTGTCCTTTTTTCACATGGCAAATCTCATGTCTAAATTAGCAACTAGAAGCAAAAATTATCATTCTCTCTCACAATAGAGAGGATATTTACCACTTGCAAGAATGCCACAGGCAAAATTCTCCTTTACTAGGTACATTCACACTTCTATTTCAAATTAAGTGCCTATACGGGGCAATCTTACTTCTATGTTGACATGTTTTCTAAACATAAAATGTGCTTAAATCGATTTGACACTCAGCAATATTTAACAAATATACAAACGAGAGAATTTTTAAGTCAATTTAAATAAGTTACAGCACTAATAACATTTTTCCAGCATTTAGCATGTCTGGAGAGTATCAATTCCAACATACTATGTCAATTAAAATAATGAATAAAAGTTATTCCATGTTGCAATGCTATGCTAACTAAACATTTTGACTCTTCTTCGATTATACTGGGATGAATTTATTCTCATTGTTGGGGATCTTTTCCCTGTCTAAAGGCCCAACTTTGATTGTGGAACTTGTATGGCTCATTTTACTGTCTATCTGCACTCAAATTGCCAACTTCCTGAATCAAAATTACATTTTTAAAAATTCTCAGGAATAGGTGTCATTCTCAGATATCTCTTCAGGTATACAAAGGTGAGACACACTTTGCCTAGACCTTGATTGACACAGAAGGAATGAGAAGACTTTAGATTCGATGGCACCATCTACTGGAATTTCCTTGTATGCTATTCAGTACTGTTGTGGTTTTTTCCCTAGGGTAGGACATTATTAGTAATAGGAAATTGACAATAGTAGTACAGATTTCTGGTTTTTAGGTTAGATACAGATAGATGCAAACTAAATATATAAATATTAAGAAGTCATACATGACTTTTAAACTATTTCAAAAGGAAGAGGGGTAAGAATTTGGCTTCTTTTATTCTTTCTTTTTTGTGTAGGAAAGTAACATTTTTAATTATATTTTAACTGATAATGCTATTATAGTTGTCTTGATTTTTCGCTCTTTGCCCTCCCCCCCTCCTTCCCTCAGGCAATTCCCTCACCATTGTTCTTCCCAATGGTCCATAGGTATAAGTTATCGGGTTACTCCATTTCCTATGCTGCACTCTACTGTAACTACCTATTTGTATTTCTTAATACCCTCACCTCTTCACCCATTTCCCCCACACTCCCCTCCCATCTGGCAACCATCAAAGTGCTCTCTGTGTCTGTGATTTTGTCTTCATTCTTCTTGGCTGCTTAGTTTGCTTTTTAGATTCAATTGTTGATAGATAAGTATTTTTAGTCATTTTATTGTTCATAGTTTTTAGCTTATTTTTCTTAAATAAGTCCCTTTAATCTTTCATATATTAATGGTTTGGTGATGATGAACTCCTTTACTTTTTTCTTGTCTAGGGAGCTCTTTATCTGCCCTTATTATAAGTGATATCTTTCCTGGGTAGAGCAATCTTGGCTGTAGGTTCCTGCTTTTCATCACTTTGAATATGTCTTGTCAATCACTACTAGCCTGCAAAGTTTCTTTTGAGAAATCAGCTGACAGTCTTATGGGAATGCCCCTGTAGGTAACTAACTTCTTTTCTCTTGCTGGTTTTAAGATTCTCTCTTTATCTGTAGTTTCTGGCATTTTAATTATGATGTGTCTTGGAGTGGGCCTCTTTGCATCCATCTTGTTTGGGACTTTCTGTGTGTTCTGGACTTTCATGTCTATATCCTTCACCAAATTAAGGAACTTTTCTTTCATTATTTTTTCAAGTAGATTTCCAATTTCTTGCTCTTTCTCTTCTCCTTTTGGCTTCCCTATGATGCAAATGTTGCACTTCTTGAAGTTGTCCCAGAGGCTGCTTGTACTATCCTCATTTTTTTTGGATTCTTTTTTCTTCTCGTTGTTTTGCATGATTGTTTTTTGCTTCCTTATGTTCTAAGTCATTGATTTGATTCTCAGCTTTATCCACTCTGTTATTGTTTCCCTGCAAATTGTTATTTATTTCAATTAGTGTATCCTTCATTTCTGGCTGGATCTTTTTTTATATTGCTGAGATCCTCACTAAGTTTCTTGAGCATCCTTATAACCAGTGTTTTAAACTCTACCTCTGATAGATTCCTTATCTCCATTTTGTTTAGCTCTTTGCTCATCTCAATTTTGTTTAACTCTTCTTTTGGAATTTTGATCTGTTCTTTCATTTCAGCCATGTTTCTTTGACTTCTCATTTTGGCAGATTCCCTGTGTTTGTTCTATGATTAGGTAGAGCTACTTTGCCTCTATGTCTTGGTAACATGGCCAAATATAGTAGGTGTCCTGTGTGATCTAGTGGCACAGCCTCCCCTTTCACCCATGCTGGGTACAGGAGGTCTGCCCTTCATGTGGGCCTAGTACACTCCCCTCTTATAGTTGAGACTTGGTGGCTGTTGCCAGATCATTGGGAGGGATTTACATAGGCCAGTCAGCTTCAAGGATTGGCTGTGACCATTTACCACCAACCTCTGCCTTCCATGGAGGATCAGCTGCATAGGGGCAGCATAGTGGTGCTCCAATGTAGTCTGTAGCTACCCACTAGATGAGTTGGCCCTGGAGTTTCCAGGCAGTTCAGGCCAAGGTCAGCCCCCACAGGTGTTTTGCCCTGGGACTTCCCTGCCTGGACTATAAAGCAATCTGAGATGGCTGCTACTTGTGCTGGGTGTAGAGATTCCCAGGCAAAGACAAGCTGTGAATCTAGGCTCGCTGAGGCCAGCTGTTGCTTTTTTGAGAGAATTTAGGATGTGGTGAAGCATGAGCCAAGACCAGATATTCATATGGAAAAGTAGCTTAGGTGAGCCCATAAGGTGGGTGGGACGAAGTCTTTGGAAATTTCCAAAGAGGGTCAAAAAGTGTTAGCCAGGTTGATGAGTCTCAGATATGGCACCAGCTTGCTGGTTTTCTGGAGGGAGGGTTTGGAAAAGGAACAATGGCCTCTGCTCACCTTGATGCCATACACTTCAGTTTCTCCCTGGATATCACTGGTGCCTTTCAAGCTGCTACTCAGGTACTAAAACTCAGAGAGAGTGAGTCTGAGTAGATGAGTCTGTGTGTGGCTTCTTTAAGAGCAACTGCTAGAGGCTCCAGAAATTTCTTCCACTGATTCAGTCCCCTGCTGGTTTTTGTAGCCAGTATTTGTGGGGACTTATCTTTCTGGCACTGGAATCTTAGGCTGGGGAGCCTGGTGTGGGATTGGACTCCTGGATCCCAACATATTCTTCCCAAATTTTATCCACCACATGTGGATGAGGGACCAGCCCATTCTGTGCTCCTCCTATCAGTCCAGATAGATAAGGTTTCTTTAATTCTATAACTGTCAGACTTCCATTCAGCTTGATTTCGATGGTTTTGAATGAGGGTTGTTCTATATTTTAGTTGTAATTTTGATATGGTTATGTGAAGAGGTGAGCCATGTCTGCCTACATTGCCATCTTGAGTGAAAGCCTCTGAATTCTGCTTCTTTACTTTGCACTATAGGTGAATGTGTGTTTCCTTCAAAGTCAGACATTGAAATCTACTCCCAGTGTCATGGTGGTCAGAGCTGGGACTTTTGGGATTGATTAGGTCATGAGAATGGAGCCCTTATGAATGGGATTATCCCCTTTTAAAGGGACCCCAGAGTGATCTCCCACTCTTTCTGCCACCTGAGGGCTCAGTAAAAAGTTGACTGTCTGTAAACCAGGGTGTAGGCCCTCACCAAACACCAAATTGCCAGGGCCTTGCTCTTGGACTTCCCAGCCTCCAGAATTGTGAGAAATAAATTACTGTTTTTTATTAGTCACTCAGTCTATGGTATTTTGTTAAAGCAATTCAAATGGACTAAAACAGCCTCCCAGTATAAACAGCTATAACATTGGTCAAAATATATTACAAACCATTTTGCCATTATTTAATTGGCATCTAATTACAGTAATCCTTAAAAGAAGAAAAATCTGCTAAATTAATTCCATATTTCCTTTAGCATTCAGACCACAAACACTTTCCTCACTAGCACAGAGAACTTGTACACAAGCAAAACAAAATGAGAGTTTTGCTAGTCCGAGGAGAGTAAAATAAGGCTGTTGAGTCATATAAAACTTCGTGTGTCAGGACACTTAAGAGGAAAAAGTACAGAGAAGAGCCCTGAAATCTGTGTAGGTTTCTCTTGAGCCCTTGACTGGACCTGGGCTGTCCATGCCCAGGAAAGACTGCGTACCATCTGGCAGGGAGTAGATGCTGGAATGAGAGCTTCACAGAGACATAGAAATCCTGCATCTCCAACATCTGGGAACTTCCATCCAGCCACAATGAAAAGACATGTTTGAGCAATTTAGACACTTAGTGTAGAACCAAGGAAGGTGATGTTTTTAGAAACAAGAATATGCCTTAGAGAAAGGAACAAACTCTAGGAAAAAAGACGAATTCAGTAATACAAGTCTGATTTAACAAAACATAATTTGAGTCTGTTAAGATCAAGAGAATGTTCCAATAATTTAATTGCTGTCAAAAGTCGACACTCTTTAAAGGAAGACAACTTACTCCAGACATCTTACAGCAAAATATCCATAATATCCTGAATACAGAAAAAAAGAATAAGGCAGGCCAATGAAAGCTCACAAAATGTGATCAAAAATCAAGAAAAAAATAGGCAATAAAAACGGACCCAGAAATTACCAAAGTATTGGAATTAGCAGACAGGATGTTGAAAAATATATATTAGTATAACAAGGGATCGTAAAAGAAATATCATGAGGGAAATGGTAAGTATAAATAAGAACAAGTGGGAATTGTACACTAGAAGAGTATAATATCTAAAAATTAAAAAGGTGCTGGATGGAATTGAGTGGATCGTGGGAGCACTAGTTCCAAGATGGTAGTAAGAGGAGCTCCATGGACTCCTTACCCGGAGAAATCAGCATAACTGGTGAAAAAACGTTAGAAAAACCTAACATGTATTTTCTTGAGAAATTGTTCTAAGGGCATACTGGAAACAAAAAGATCAAGAAAAGCTATGAAAACTTAACTGCACAGTGAGAGTGAATGACATTTGAACTGCAACCACTATTTCCTTCAGCCCTCCCAGGTCAGCATGATAGATACTCCAGTCCGTGCAGGTGAAGACTAGAACACAGGGTTCCCTCTTCCTTCAGGTTTTGGCTGAGGTCTACAGTATTGTTACGGTGTGAACGTTTGTGCCCACCCACCTCATTCATATGTTGACATCCTAACTAACACCCTTGATGGTATTAGGAAGAGAGACCTCTGGGAGGTGCTTCCATCATGAGAGTAGAATCCTCACAAATGGGATTAGTGTCCTTACAAAAGAGGATCCAGAGAGATTTGTAACCCCTTCCACCATATGAGGATACAAGGAGAAGTCTTCAGTCCAAAGGAGGTCCCTCCCCTGACCATGTGGGAACCCTGATCTCAGACTTCCAGCTTCCAGACCTGTGAGAAATAATTTTCTATCGTTTATAAGCTATCCAGTCAGTGGATTTTGTAAAGTATCTCAAATGGACTAAGACAAGTACCTTTCCAAGACGGGCAGGCCACTAGCACTTCTTATCACCTCTGCATATATGTTACAGAGAGAGACTGAATCCCAGATGAATGTATCTGAGAGGGAATCCCCTCTTACTACTGGAAATAAAATTTAGCAAAGCCAGCCCTGGCTAGTGTGGATCAATGGATTGAGTGCTGGCCTGTGAACCAAAGAGTCATTCGATTCCCAGTCAGGGCATGTGCCTTGGTCGCAAGCCAGGTCCCCACCTTGGAGGTGTGCAAGGGGCAACTTTGCATTGATGGTTCACTCCCTCTATTTCTCTCTTCCTTCCCCTCTCTTTAAAAACAAATAAACAAAATCTTTTTTAAAATTTAGCAACATCCGAAGATAAAAGGTGAACATACAAATGTTAATTGTGTTTTCATATGCTGGAAAAAAATAATTCGAAAATTAATTTTAAAATGCCATTTAAGAGAGCACCAAAAGGATAGCTTCACAAACAGGTTTCAACAGATGCAGCAAGATGCTGCTGTCAACCTGCAGGAGCAGGCAGCATTTGAGAGGTGGTGGTGAGATTTGTTGGCATGAACCAGGCAAGGAAAATTTACTCCTGGGGTCTCTGTGGGTCACATACTTGGATGGTTTTGTGACCCCCTAGCTCCCAGTCTGGCACTGTTACAACACTCAGACTGCCCAGAAGGAAAGAGGGAAAATCAAAAGAGCTGTGCCTTCTTTGAGTCTGAGTTTGAAGATGTTGCCAAGACAGTGGCTGCAAAAATGAACAATTACCTTTTGGGGAAAAGTATCTTGAAATGTCAGGTTTATGTCATCTGAAAAATACCCAAAGACATTTTTAAGGACAACAGTCTTTCATTTTCAAAGACATCATGTACTACTGGTGAAACAGTATACGAAGAAATAACTATGTAAAACAAAATCTCAGAAGAGAGAGGAATTTTTTAAAAGAAAAATAGGGAAACAATAGTTAAACTAGAATAAAGGTGTGACTTTCCTTCATTAGTTTTTGGGGAAAAAAGAGATCTCACACATATATCATCAGACTCCATGGATTGCCAGGTTTTATCAAAGGAGAAAAAAGAGGCTTTAGGTGGTCTGACTGAGACAACTGTGGAGAGCCAGGGCTGCATGGCCGTGTGTACACTGACATTTTTAGGAAAATGAACATTGCTGAATGGCTGAAATAAATGGTGGTGAAGAAATAGTTTTCAAATAGGCCATATCTGATGTAAAAGAAGAAATTGTGGCTCAAATACCTACACAATCAGGAGAATCAAAAATGAGGAAAAAATCAATATATATGGACATGTATTCTTAATGTATTATATATGACCTTTCTTCTGAAAATGTGGTTGTTTTATTATTAGGGATGATTCTTTACATTTTGCTAGGGGCAATAAAATGCGAGCATTGACAAGATTTTTGGAATAGAAATATATTGTTTTGAGTAAATAAGAGCAGGAACAAGTCATTTATTTTTTGTCCACCCTTGCTGAAGTATAAGGACACACACCAAGTTACAGGGGCCAGGCTCACACTGCCCCTTCTCCTGTTGGTCTCCTCTAGTCTTCTTCACAGATTTCATAGCTGTTCTTATCTACTTTACCAAGATAGAAATGTCACAGTGTTAACTGTAGACTTAGGTACTGACCTCAGGAATTTTTTATCACCCCCAATTCTGCCGGACACCTTGATGTCACATTAGACCTATTATGCAGGGTTCATTTAACCATGAAGGGTACTTAAGAGTTCAAGATCAATGGTTAATTTAAAAGCTAGATTAAGCTAGAGAACTAGGAAGCATTGCAAATATTAATACAGATTCATTTATGGGTATATGACTCATTTTTACCAACACTGTCAAATTTGTCTTTAATGGGCTAGCATGAATCAGACTACCATTTGGTAATGGCTGCATCCAGATGGAATTACAGTCCAAGATTTAAACACTGTCCAACTCATAAAAGTTTTCTATAATTTATTTGAATGCAAGTAGGACTTAGAAGTCTTGAAATAAGATAGTAGTATTTTCCTTTCTCAACTAAAAATACAGCATCAAAAATGATACTCAGGAATAAATTTAACAAAAAAATGCTTAATCTCTTTACTGAAAACAACAAAACATTTCTGAGAAAAACAAAAAAAGATTTAAATGAATTAAGGGGAGTAGTTCATATTCATAGGTTGAAAATAATGTTGTTCACATATCTTTTAGTCTGAAATTTATCTATGAATTTAATGAATTCCATTGTATAATTTGAGAATCAGGTTTTAAAATGTATATAGAAATGAAAAGACCTAGAAGAGCAAACAAACAGAAAAACTACCTTGAAAGGGGAGAACACAACTGCAGTCCTTATACCCTCTTGGTTTAAAGACCATAAAACTGCAATAATCAAGACAGAGCACGTTTGACAAGATAGATAAATATATAACAGTGAGACAGAATATGGATTCCAGAAATAGACTTACATAGACATAATGAATTAACCTTTAAGAATTATGTCAGAAAAAGGGTTTTCAGGATCATGTATAAAGAATACATGGATAAAATGTATTTTTTCCATCCTTTGATAGGATGATCCTACCAAAGAGGGGTAGGATCAAGGGGGGAGAATGGGGAAGGCTGGGGTGGGGGGGATTGGTGGGGGGAAATGGAAACAACTGTACTTAACAACAATAAAAAATATATTTATAAAAAAAGATTGAAGAAATACAAAAAGAATAATGTCAAATCTACTAAATGAGGGAGAAAAATCTTATCAATAAATAATTGTGGAACAATTGAATGAATATGCATACAATTAAGGTAAAGTCTTTCCTCACACAATTTGAGATAAAACTAGACCTGAACTTTAAGCAGTAACTATACAGCTTCTCAGAGAAAACATTAGAAAATATCTTCGTGATGTTGGGGTACGCAAAGAGTTCTTAGGGACATTAAAAAACAAACAAAAAAGGACTTGACAAAAAAGTTAATGCTTCTGCTCTTAAGAAATACTAGGAAGCTAAAGACTAGTCACATTCTGGATGGGAATTATTTTTTTCTATCCATCATCTTTCTTACAAAAGACTTATATCTAAAAATGATAAAGAATTCCTACAACCCAATAATAAAAATGCAAACATAGACATAGACTACAGAATCTATATCCAATACAGATTCTAAAACACTTTCTAAGTAACCGCCATGGGACTGCTGCTGTTCATGAAAGTGATGAAATGCTAAACAGGCAAGGAGCTGAAAATCTAGAAGGCTACTGTAACTATTTGAATGCCTGAAGTCGTAGGTACTTTTCCTTAATTATTTTTAAAGTGTAAATGATATCCTCAGGGATGTTAGAAATATTACAGAGCAAATATTTAGAAAGTGAACCACAGTCTCTTCAAGCAAGATTCTGAATTCCCCCGGAATGAAAGAATAGAAAGACCTCCGCATGGGAAGCTGAAATACCCACGCTCTAGAACCATCAGTGCTGTGTGAGATTTTACTGTGCAAAATAGGCTAAAACAACGCTTCACCAAGCCTCATTTTCCTTTTGTAAAACATGGAATTTGAACAGTAGGACTCCTAATATTTCTTCTAAATGGAAAATCCTGTAATTTATTCATCCATTCATTTACTCCATTTATTTATCAACCATGTGTTGGTGTCTACTATCTATATTTGCTGAGCACAGATGAATAAAATAACCTGTACATTTACTGAACCCAATCCAGTGGAGAAACACAGATAAACAACTGAAGACATTTATAAACTGCTAAAGGAATTCAGATCCAAGAACTGCCCAAGCAAGAACTGAAGTTCTTGGTCCCACGTGAAAGTGATGTAGTGTGTTTTAAATCTGCATAGTGTCACTCAAAGAACACTGACACATTATTATAAATACAAAGATTTTCAGACAGCTTGTTTAAAGGACATGGAGGAGAGTTAGCTTGTCTAACTAAAAGAAACAATAAATATAGTCTTCCCTGCTGAAAGTAACTATCACTCTCATTTCCTTCTCCTTTTCTAATGCAAAAGATAGAGCTCAAGATAGAAATAAATCTAAAATAATAAGTTTTCAAAAGGGGTATGTTTGGATCTGTAATGACTTTCATAGCACTAAACTCGTTCTTTTTCCCCCTTTACGTTGGCAGATTCACAGTAAGTTAAACTGGCAGAAAATTGAGCAGTGTAACGTCTTGAGACACCAACACAATAAATAGGCTTATATTCAAGCAGGCCAGTTAAATCTATTCTGTTTTTATTATAGCTGAACCACTTGAGCTATAGTTTATAATCCACAATATATTTATTTACATGTAACCCATTTATGAACTACCTAAGGCACTGATGCAGATAAGCATCGACTTAGGTGTTCATTGTGAAATGTTGGGGGGAAGACGTTTTCAATATTCACACCACAGTCTTATCAAGTCTTCAGTGTAGCCCATGCCTAAGCATACACATAAAGATACAGTGCATCTATCAGTCAGAATGTAGTCAGAAAAATAGAAATCATGCTAGGTATTTCAACAGTAAGGGCTGTAGTGTAGGGAAGTACAGTCTTACACAATTATTTCAAAGCCAAGGAAAGTTAAAAATAGCAGCAAACAATCAGAAAACAGAGGAATCCCACTAAACCTCTACCAGTGACCTATTCTCCCACAGCATTGCAGGACACCAAAAGCTCCTGGCAAAACCCATAGCTGCCATCTGCAGATGTCCAGCTGCTCTTAGAGAAAAAAGGCCTTCTCTCTGTCTTCCACTTTCAAGTCTTGCAAAAATGCTTTCCATTAGCAGAATTTAAATCAAAGCCCTGTTGGCCAGTAAATTTGGCTAGTGTGGCTTGCATACTGTCATGTGCCATGTCACATGATAGAATCTAAAAGAATAGGGATTGTAGTCCATATAAAGACACAGTATCTTGTTTTGTTCTCCATCCTATGTACTTAAAGTCCCAAACAATAACACTGTTATGCTTTTGACTGACCTGTTGCAGCTATCCCTCAATCTAATGAAGATGTGCTCACACTCTTCTTTAAAAGGCGAGTCACAAAATCCCGAATGTGACTGTACCCACACTTGGATATCCATGCTTTTTCAGCTCAGTCACAGTCCCTGCTTAATATCCCGTAATTTGCCAACTCAGCCATGAGTTCAACCAGCAGGAATACTTCTTATGTAAACTAGAAGAGGAATGAGAAAACTAGTTTCACTTATATAATTTATATATAACACAGCAAATAACTAAGCATAGTTACCACAGTCCTTTCTTCTACAACTGACCATAAAGCTATAACTGGTTTAGAAATTTTTCTATTACCCATGCCATATTCACTTGGTCCATAGTCAGCATCTCAAGTGGATGTGTAGACTCTTGCCTGGTGGAACAACCCTAAACTTCATTCTAGAGTGGTCCAAGCTGTTAGTGGCCATGATTTGTTTTTTGGTAGCTGAGAAATTTCATTCACAAAATTAGAAGCATGAAGAGGCACATTCAGATAATGCCCTGCATGTTCTGCATTCTGCTCTCTCTTTCTCTCTCTGATGGTGGCATCAGCCTTATTTCCCCTTAATAATCAGGATTAGTCACACATCAGAATAGTATTTGCCTTCTTTGTTGTCATTTCAATGGCACTGGAAGTCCAATGTGGCTAGGTTACAATCTGAATTTCAAGGTCAGTGTGGCCTCTGTAAAAACTCTCCTTTCTTGGGAACCAAGATCTCAATATCTAAAATTCCCAATATTATGGGGACAGGAAGCATAACTTTTAAGAGAAGCTTATTAAGTGAAAAGATTGAGGAAAATTGTGCCTGCTTCCATTCCTTGTTTCTCAAACCTATGATTTCTTCCTGCTGGAGAAAAGCACATTATGCACACAGGCATAGACATTTGGTTTAGCTTCTGCAAGGTATTGTCTTCTGGCCAGTGTAAAACCAAGTCTTCAATAGGCTATTCAGTTTTCCTATTGAGCTAGCTTCTATTATTGTAAAACTAATTCTTTGGTTACAGGTGGTGAATTCATTATTACCATGATCATAGAGTCTTCATTAAATCTATAGATGATGGTACAGGCAGAAGCACTGAGAGCACAGAGGCCAATCCGTAACAGGAGGAAATACTTATTCCAGTGAGGACACATCAGTACCCCTTCCATGATAAAGGAGGTCCCCCATAATCCACCTGTCATGAAAGGGTTGGTTAATGCTCCTGTAACCCACCTAACATGAGAGGGAAGATTAGGCCACACTAGAGTTTCAGTGTTAGTTTCTGCTGCTGGCAGTTTGGACACCCAGCATGACCATCACATCACACTTGGCTAGAGGACAGCCATGTTTCTGATCCTAGCAATAACCTCAATCCCATTGCCATGGCTATTTAGTTCATGGGCTCACAAGGCAAGCACTGAGGTGGTTGGGAAAAGATGCTAATGGACATCTTATAGTAAGTAACCTTTGACTAGCATTACCATGGAAAACAAATATTTTCATAGTTTCTGAGAACTCCATTCTTCTACCTTCCTGTTACCTATCCTATAGGATGATTTCTTTCCAAACCTTGACCATCTGGCCAAGTTGTTAGATATCACCCATGCATCAGTATAGAACTTTATCTCTGGTCACTCTCCTCTCATGCACAATAAAAGACAAGATGCTTGGAGTTCTTTCCACTGAAAGTACTTCTCTTCCCCTTTGCAGTCAGGGCATCTCCTGGGAGAGATGTGAAGTTGCAGCAGTCCAATTGTGACTGGTACCAGTAGACCTCGGGACTCCAAATCTCTCAGTCAGTTGGTAAGAGGGAGCTCACCATGAGGATACAGCATGAGTTGAGGGACAGGTAGCAATACATTAGGAATCATTTCATGAGAGTCTGAGCGATCTGCTCATCAAATTTATTAGCCTTCACAGACTCCTTAAGGCCAACCTTGTACCTATGCCACTTCTACCCGAAGAAAAGTACGTCCATGCTGGTCCAACATTCTGTCTTTTTGAGATGTATCAATATATCTTGCTATAGAAGATAAACCATTTTACGGTCATGTGATCAAGTTGTGGACTGTGACCACACAATTACTCCCTGTCAGCACCCAGTAACAAACTAGGAATGATTTCTGAAAAAAGGAAAGTTGAGCCCTGGCCTGGTAGCTCAGTTGGTTAGAGCATTATCCTGATATGCCAAGGTTGTAGGTTTGGGGTACATACAAGAACATTATCCTGATTGGGGTACATACAAGAGCATTATCCTGATATGCCAAGGTTATAGGTTTGGGGTACATCCAGTCAGGGTACATACAAGAGTCAACCAATGAAAACATAAATAAGTGGAAGAACAATTTGATCTCTCTCTTTCTCCCCCCCTCCCTTATTCTCTCTCTAAAAATCAATAAATAAAAAGTAATTTAAAAGGGGAAAAAGTTTTGTGTTTAAGAGAGCATGACTTTGCTCTAAAACCATAGGGTCCTCAGTAAAACTCCTATTAGAGCCTGCCAGTGACCTCATGCACATTTCTGTTTGCAACATGGACAATGCAAGCTCCATTGGATCTATGGGTCATAAAGACATGGTTGGCAGAGTGGCCTAGACAAGTTATTGTCCTTAAGGAATGCTTAATTCCCTAAGGACAGAGCAACATATTCAAATATAGTATAGGTTGCCTGCAAAATGAAACAAGACTTCCAGCAATTCATTTCTTTATTAGGGATAGGGAGTTAAAGTTTCAGCAACCTGTTTTTCACACTGAATGTGATATGTGACATCTCAACCAGACCTGACAACTAGGCCACTAAAAAATTCACTGAGGTGACAGGTCACTGAATTTTAATAGTTATTCCTCATTATTCATCATACATGCATCTCAGCAAGGCACCTACAACACTGTCAATATCCCACTCATTGGATTTTACCAGCATGATGTTATCAGTACAGTGGACAACCTTAACGTTTTGTGGGACAGTGACACAATCTAATCAAGAAGTAGGTTATGACTGATGACTAAAAAACAGACATTGCCCCAAGATGAATCAGTTAAACTATACTATTTCTTTAAGATGAAAGCAAACTCCTCTAATTTCCTTTATTAATTAATAAAAATCAAAAAGACATTTTCTAGATCAATAGCTGAATACCAGAAGTTGCTCTCGTTAAAGCGAATATCTGCTTCAGTGTACAAGAATCTACTTATTCTCAAAGACCCATCTGTCTTTCTCATGGGCCATTTAGGTGAATTAAATGAGGGGTGTAAAAAGACTCAACCCACAGTATCTTTCATGCTCTGAGGGTGATATTAATCTTTGCAAGCTCCCCAGGGCTGTGTTGTCTCTTGTTCACTTTTTGGTGGCAACTGTGAAACTTCTACGTATCACTCCCTTCTACATTAGCCCTGTTTCCATAAGGAAATTCTGACAGTTCCTAACTATGTCTAAGTCAAGCAGTTACATAGTTGCAAGTTTCTTTAGATGTTACTATAAGCAAATGTTTTGTCTCTCTACACTGTGATCTACCAATAATCGCCCATTTTCCTTTCACAGTGGGATCATTACCACTGCCTTCAAATAACCAGTCAGATACCCAATTTCAGATTCCCATCTCTGAAGTTCTGTACCTGGATGAAAATTTGGCACCAAATTTTATACCCAAGAGAAGTAATCAGGACATCAAAAACCACTGCTGATATGTGTAGAGGCTTGCATAGCCATGGTGAAATGCAGGTTAGAAGAGTGAAAATCAGGAAAGCTGCTATCATCAAGAGTAGATCAGAAGTACTGGGATCCCAGGTAACAGGCACTGGATGACTTTACATGCCTGCATCACTACAGTAGTACATTCTAAGAGGTCACCACAAAGGCATTGGCAACTTCCCATGGCCATTTGTCACTATAGAGTAGAAGCTTCTTCTCTTCTACCTTGCAAATCTCACTAAGAACCTCTACAGGGGACCCTGCAGGCAAGGAAGTGCGGGGTTTTCCACCCCTGCGACCTGAAGAAGGGCTTAAAAGGCAGGGCTATTATCAAGTTTCAACAGAGAGCACCCAACACAGTAACCACAGACAGAAAGGAATATCTCCGCAGTTGGACTTCTTTTCAGTGTCTCAAACTAAATAAATCAACCATAATCAAATATAAATTTGGTTCTATCAATTCCAGATGGATGAACTAGGGGGGAATATTCTTAACCTTTAAACTTTCATTTCCTCCCTTATAATTGCAGTTAATTATTAAAAACTTTCTTAATTTTATTAAGACAATTTAATATGCATATAAATAACCTAAAATAAATGTAAACAATCATTATTTAATATAATATTTATTTTATATGAATATTTTATATCTAGATGTATTTCTGCACACATTACCTTTTTGTATTTTAAAAAAGCACAATTAGAACTAGGAATAATTTTATCTAAATAATATAGGCAGAAAAACTGATATGAAATAAGAAAACTTGAAGTAAAATGAGATTAACTTGCATCTATAATAATGCAGCTAAACTCAGGCCATCTGCCTTGCAGTATCTTATCTTATTTACTGCAAATTTGTGATGACATCAGCACTATATTTTTGTGCCTAGTTATATACACTCCTGATTAAAATAAAATCATTAATTTTGAACACTTTGCCTTAGAAAAATGATAACATGTGGATCATGAAAACATGATTAATGTTCATTTTAAAGCCAAAAATTAAGTAATAATTAAATTTGATAACTCTAATTCAAGATGTAATATTGTTCCAAGTCAAATCTCTTATGGGATTTATTCTAGAGTCAAGTGGGCAAGTCACATCGTATATTCAGGCTGTGTTATTAAAATCAAGACTGATAAATAAAATTATATCTTTTCTACATCTATAAAGAAAGCTTTATGTGATGTTAAACAATATGTTTTATTGGGAAACGTCCCATTTTATTATCCATATGGTAATCTGAATTAGGCACCATTGAACTGGAAGCAGAACTACATATTTTATAACTTTGTTCATTTTTTCTCGTTTAAAGTTTTTGTAATTATAGTAGTAGTCTAGAATGAAAAATGAGCAAATGTGTGCATGCAACCCATTGCATAATAAACTTTTACATTCATCCATTTAATTATTTCCTTCTTCTATTTTAAGCTTATTTTCTCTAGTTACATGTTCCAAATGTTGATTAGGAACACTATTTTTCAGTGTAATGGATTTTTATTTTCTTTAAGGAGGAGGCAACAAAATACAAAAGGCATTGTTTTCTGAAGGTAGCATTTTTGAAGGCAGCATTTTGAATGGAAGGGATGTTACTTATCGATACATAAATTGCTCCTTACCGTTCTGCTCCACGAATGTTCTGTTCTTTTTCCAATGACATTAGAACAACCAGAATGTGTCTTAGAAACATATCTGTCAATATGAAATGCCAGATCAAGTTTTACAGAGATAAAGATATAACTATAATCGGTTTGTCCCAAGATCTAATATATTACCTATACTTCATATCATTGATGGGTTGCAAAAGAACATACCCTCTTAGAAAAGAAGAGTGAAAGCTAAGATCCAACACGCAGAACTCTTCAGATTAAGATAAAGGTCATCCTGAAGACCAGAATCTCTGTTTTTTTAACATATGCAGAAAATTAACAGTATGGATGAGTCCTGAAATAAGGGAGGGATCATTTGGCATTGGCAATGATTTTTCTAATGGTTCCAAGTTGATTGCATCTTGTTTTTCTCATTAGTCCACATGCTCCAGAATTATAGATACCATTTGTTCTTACTCCTTTGAGAGCCATTCTTGAGCCAAAGTAGAGGTCATACATATTGCACTTATCTCTAGCTTCTTGCCCCTCTTAGTTTGAAACAAACAACAAAAAAGGCAGCCTCCAAGCTGGAAGAAGGTGGGAATAATTATTATAAAAGGGCATTCTAAAGAGGTGTTTCAGAGAAGGGAGTGTCAATTCTACCCTGTTACTTCAGCAGTGATAGAAGTTGTCAATTGCTACAACAGATGAATCTGAGGAACTTGACACTTGCATGAAGTCCAGTGCCAGTCCAGTGATCCACCCTGTCCCTGTGCCATGTGGATCCTCCTGAGTCACACGGCAAGGTAAGAGAGAGCTGGAGAATCTTGAGGAATTTATTGATGAATCAGGCTGAGAAATGACTTACATTACTTCTGTCCATACCCCAATGGCCAGAATCAAATCCAACTACAAGGAAGGCTGAGAATTGTGGAGGAGTGGAGGGCTGTTTGGAGATCCCTGAGATAAACATAGCAAATGCCAATCATTAACTAATGACACAATTCTCATGCCTATGAATGAATGTTGGTATAGCTAATGTCTTCTCTCACTCTCACTCTATCTCTATCTTTCTATCTCTGTCACTCTATCTGTCTGTGTCATTTCTTTCTTTCAGGTAATTAGGCATCAGATAATGATAACGTAACTATATACAGGTCCAGCTGCCTGGCATTTTGTGAGCCATTACTTCAGAGGCAGGTGGTGATGTAAAGAAAGAGGTTTAGGAGGATTTCTGGCCAAGATGGAGGTGTAGGTAGACACACTGTGCCTCCTCGCACAACCAAAATAAGGACAACAAAAATTTAAAAACATAAAAACAACCAATAGTGACATAAAATGTAACTGTATGGAAGTCTAACAACCAAGGAGTTAAAGTAGACACATTCATCCAGACTGGTAGGAGGGGCAGAGTCAGGGAGCTGGGACAGGGAGGGCTCATGGCAGAATGGCTGGAGGGCCCAGTGAAGCAGTGGATTGTGGAGGGGCTCAGTGCATCCAGTCCCACAAACACACACAAATGAACCAGGAGAAACTGGGGAGTGAAACAGACCATGCAACCCAGGTCCCAGCACCTGGAAATAAAATCTGAAAACATCTGTGGGGGTTGAGGTGCCGGAAGAAACTCCCAGCCTCACGGGAGAGTTTGTTGGAGACACCCACAGGGTTCTAGAACATACACAAACCCACCCACCTGGGAATCAGCACCAGAAGGCCCCAATTTGCTTGTAGGATGTAGGGGAAGTGACTGAAATCCAGCAGAAAGCAGAGCAAGTGCCACTGTTTCCTCTCAGACCCCTGCCACACATATAGCATCACAATCCAGTGACTGGGTTGACCCTCCTGGGAAAACACCTAAGGCTCCGCCCCTCACTACATAACAGGTGCAACAAGACAGAAAAAAAATGGCCCAAACAAAAGAACAGATCAAAGCTCCAGGGAAAATATAACTAAGCAATGAAGAGATAGCCAACCTATCAGATGAAAATAAACAATATGTTTATTTATCTGATAGATAGCCAACCTATCAGATAGCCAACCTTCAAAACACTGGTAATCAGGATGTTCACAGAATGGGTTGGATTTGGTTGCAAATTATATGAAAAAATGAAGGCTATGCTAAGTGAAAGAAAGGAAAATGTACAGGGAACCAATAGTGTTGGGAAAGAAACTGGGGCTCAAGTCAATGGAGTGGACCAGAAGGAAGAAACAAAAAACCAAACAGGAAAGAATGAAGAAACAAGAATTCAAAAAAATGAGGAGAGGCTTAGGAACCTCCAGGACATCTTTAATGTTCCGACATCTGAATTATAAGGCTACCAGAAGGAGAAGAGGAAGAGCAACAAGTGGAAAACTTATTTGAACAAATAATAAAGGAGAAATTCCCCATTCTGGCAAAGGAAATAGACTTCCAGGAAGTCCAGGAAGCTCAGAGAGTTCCAAAGAAGTTGGACCCAAGGAAGAACACACCAAGGCACATCATAATTACATTACCCAAGATTAAAGATACGGAAAGAATCTTAAAAGCAGCAAGACAAAATAAGAGAATTACCTACAAAGGAGTGCCCATAAGACTGTCAGTTGATTTCTCAAATGAGACCTTACAAGCAAGAAGGGGCTTGGAAAGAAGTATTCCAATTCATGAAAGTCAAGGACCTACATCCAAGATTGCTCTATCCAGCAAAGCTTTCATTTAGAATGGAAGGGCAGATAAAGTGCTTCTCAGATAAGGTCAAGTTCAAGGAGTTCATCACCACCAAGCTCTTATTATATGAAATGTTAAAAGGACTCATCTAGGAAAAAGAAGATAAAAAAACATGTACAGTAAAATGATAGCAAACTCACAATAACTAAAAACCACACCTAAAACAAAAACAAAAACAAACTAAGCAAACAACTAGAAGAGGAACAAAACCACAGAAATGGGGAACATGTGGAGGGTTATCAACAGGGGAGTGGGAGAGCAGAGAGAGGGAAAAGGTACAGAGAATAAGTAGCATAGATGGTAGGTAGAAATTAGACAAGAGGATGGTAAGAATAGTATGGGAAATGTAGAAGCTAAAGAACTTACAAGCATGACACATGGACATGAACTAAGGGGGGAGGAATGTGGGTGGGAGAGGATGTGCAGGGTGGAGGGGAGTGAAGGGGGGAAAGAGGACAACCATAATAACATAATAAAATATATTTTTAAAAATAAATAAAATGCATCTAGCTAAAAAACAAACAAATAAATAAATAATTTTTAAAGAGAGATTTATTTTCAGTTGCCAGCAACCTGGAAGATGGGGACTCAAGTCTCAAAACCCATCTCCACATCTTAGTGCAGGTAGAGGTTTTTATAAGGAGGAAGAGGGAAAGCAGAACAAAGATCAAGGGAGGAGATCGCAAAGTTCTCTATGTGCAGATGAGTATAGTCAATTTCAATATGGCAAGTGATGATATGGTGTGAGTCATTCTGGTTCAGTCAGACTGCCTTCAGTCACCCTAGCTTCATGTCACCCTGGTTCCATAGCTGAAGGTCAACAAAGTTCCCAGAGGTAGGATGCCTGAAGGTTGGAGTCTGTATCTTTTGACGTTAGTTTCTAGGTTTCTTATACTAACATGTTGTTTATGTACAAGCTATGTATTAGAGTCAGTATTTACAGAAACAATGTCAAAAGAAGGGTGGGATGGGTTACAATTCCCACTGTTACAATAATGTTATTTTGCTTTAGTTTCACCCTTGGGAACTTTCATACCCACTGAACCCTTCTCCCAGTCAGGAGAGGTAGGTGGGTGGGACTCCTCAAGTAATTCACAAACTGCGATCGGCCACTTTTTACAATTACTAGATGTCGTCTGTGCATCTGCACACCTGAAACCCCCGCTGCCCAGAAATGTCCTTATGCCGTCATCTTCCTGGCATAGCAGTAAGGCCACTGGTTCCCAGTGCTTCTGGCACAACCTACGCAACTTCTTGTCTCCATTGCTGCTGAAAGGCTGCCATTTCTTCATGACATCTCTGTGTCAGGTAATGAAACTGAGCAGCAAGGAACTATCTGTGGCAATGGCACAAGAATCTGTCCTGCTAGAGACTTGGGCCATTTTGATGGCTGTTTAATTGCAGACTCCAAACCTGGGCAAGAATAAGGAATACATTTGATCCTCCTTTCCCTTCCTTTTACAAAGTGAGAGGTATACACTTTCTTTCTGCGTTTCAAAAGCTAACTTTCTCTGCTTTCTTCCCAGCCCAATATGTCACCTCAACTGCTCTCAAGAGGCCAATCTTTTTCATATTCACCTATTATCAAACATTTCTTATAGAGTTTGACAGATAATTTATTGCAACTTTTGTAGATATTTCCTAGTGAATTTGTTACAATGACTGCAAAAATTAAGTGCTTACTAAATTGTCAGTGTAGATTAAGACTTTCATTAATTTTTGCCGTATTAAGCGAAGGTTTTCCAACATAGAAACACTTGGTGATGATCACAATATTTTTCTTTTTCTTTATTTTAGTATCTTCTAGCTCTATGCAAGCTGATTACACAGGGCAGAGTATTATGAAAGGGGTATGATTTGGAAACAATTGTTTTGTAAAGACCTGACCTGTAAAACTTATACTGAATTTTTAGTTTATCTCCATGACTTTGGACTTACTTTCACTAGATGGTGGGAGTCACATCCTCCTCATGTTTGTACGACCCAGCGGAACTTGGGTCTGTTGTTCAGTGAAAACAATGGGAACTTGGTAAACATTACAGAAATGATTAGAAAAATAATTCCCTAACCACTGACTATCTTCATGCCTCTTTTATTCATAAAGAAACCTAGTAGCATAGTGATGGAAAATAAATGTTTATGTCAATGAGAGTAGAGGGTCTCATCTGTATCATTTACTGTATTTCTATTACTTGTACCAGTAACCATAACATATTAAACTCTCAAAGGTTGAATAAATAAATAAATACAAAAGTTTATTATTGAATAAAGATGTTAATTTAAAAAGGATTTTATTTTGGTTGAAGGAGATATTAACATTGTATCTACTATTTTATTTCTTTGAGTTGTGCTTTACACGGTGTCTTGATCTACACTTATTTATTAAATAAAAATATTTTAGGAAAAATTTTCATTATTGATATATGCATCTCTTTTGATTTGTATTTAAAGAGAACTGTCTCAGCAGTTCCACAGATGAGTCATTTGGCCACCTGTCCTGGTGACCCAGGTCCTGTCACTGGGCACTGCATGTTCAGCAGCCTGGCTGGTCTAGCCTGACTGGCACAACTCAGCACTCGGCCAAAGCCCTGCATGGATGGAGTCGTTACTCCACAAACAGCTTTTACTTGAATTGGTCACTAGATCACAATGATACAGAGCAACTTCTATTTTCCTTCCTTTCTTTCTTGCCCATACTTTATACAGGGAAGAATCAAAGAAGATTGTTCATTCATTCATACTCTATATGCAAAGATCACACATATTTTAAAAATATAAAATAAAATGGAAGAGTGGGAACCAGTTCCTTTTCTATCATCCAGAGATATACAAAGTATAATGTTTCATATTCTATGAATAACAGAATTGATTCCAAATGGAATTAAAATGGTTTAGATTTCAAGTAGACAAAATAGTTCTCAAATTAGTTTTTGTCTGGCCCCATCAATCAAATGAAATCCAATGTATCCCTCCATAGTTAATTTTTAAAATCAGGATGATAAGCAAGTGTGATCTAGAAGTTATCTTATACTTCTCCTGCTTTCTAACCTTGTTCTCTAATATCCCCAGATCCTGTAAATCCTACTCCTTAATGTCCCTTAAGCCTTTCCCCACTGTCACTGCCTTATCTCAGAGCCATATCATGTCTCAGTTGTTTCTAACTCTTCTTCCTGAATCCCATCTCATTTCTGCCAATTTCAGCCTCAGACCTATATCTAAAATGGTTTTGTTAGAATTAGAATCAATCACAGCACTCTTCTGCTTAAAATCTCTCAGCGTCTCTGAGGAGCCTGTGCAGTAAGCACCCTGGTGAGATGTTATGTGACAAGCAGAGTCTACAAACCCTGGACCACGGTGCTGGCTGAGGCTCTGTGGGTAGCAGTAGTAGGTACAGCATAGCCAAAACTATTACAGTGCATGAAACAGTAGGAGAGGAAACACTGCAGTGCTCAATGACAGGAAATTAGTTAAATAAATTGGGTACATCCCAAAGGTGAGATACTATGCTACCATTAAAAGTTATTTTGAAGATGAATATTTAATGATCTATGAAAATATTCTTAAGATCATTTCATGAGAAAAAAATCAGGTTGTTACTTCAAATTATTTCTCAGTTGGAGATATGATCTTGATAGTTACACAACTTGAAGACGGGTTATAAGTTTTAGGAAGAGGAGGAATTTTTCTGAATTGACCAACTAATGACCAACTAAGTCATTAGAAGTGCTGTTTTGTTGAGAAACGAGAGAGGAGGAGAAGTTTCTAAGGAAAATGTTAACTTCCATTACAAAACCACTGACATTTTAAAAATACTTTGAAGTAGGTCAGAGAGACCACATCTACAATATTCCCCTTTTAAGCAACTGTGATGTTCAAAGGGCTAAAGCCACTGGAATCTTTCAGAAGCTGGGAGGAGTTCAGGCTGCCTGAATCTCACTGTCTGGATCCCAGCCAACTGCTGTAGTTCAAGTCCAAGTTCTGCAGCTTCTTAGCTTCCTGACCTTGGGCTACTTCCTCTTCTCTAACCAGCCTACACCCCATTGCCCTCGTCTATGCAGATGATAATAGTGCCCACTCAGGAAATTGTTGCTGCAAAGCAAACTTCTCTCAGCGGGTGATTATACTCCCTTGGGGTCATTTGGCAACTTCTGGGTACAGTTTTGCTTGTCACAATGGGGTGAAGCATGATACTAAAATTTAGGTGGTAGAGGCCAGGGCTGCTGCCCAAAACCTGGCAATGCACAGGACAGTCTCCCTCACTCCATCCCGTGTCAGTGGAGCCAAGGTTGAGAGACCCTGGCTTACACAGAGCCTGCCATATAAGCTCAAACAGTAAGAGTTACTATTAGTATGTTCTCAGCCCATGTACTTCTGGATTGTTTTTTCTCTGCTGACATGATTACTAAGACACGATTCTTATAAGGTGAGTGTTCTTTGAAATTGCCTCTTGGTCAGCAAAACATTTCGTTCTTCTTCTGCATGTAGTGTTCTCACTCACTGCCACTTCCCAGGAAAAAAACAAAAATCCAAACTTGTCACTCTGTCCAGGATCTATGGGCAGCACACAGTCCTACCCATCAGTCACTGATTGGTCTTCTTCCACTTCCTACATGCCCCACCCCTGAAGCCTAACTCAGTGCTCTCAGACTACCTGTGAGGAGGGATTAGTTTAGCTTGCTTGCTTTTTAGATTTTTCCCCCTAATCCATCACGAACTGATACTTCAAAATTTTAATTAAAATAAATTACTTGAAAAAAATAAAATAAAAAGGAAAAGACATACAAAACACAAGTCTTGATCTTTTATATTAGATTCAAAAGCCACAATATTACATTTCAATAGATAAAATAATAAACTTAGCACAAAGAAGCCAAAAAGCTTATAAAGTTATCCCTATTGCTCATTGAAAATGTATGCATAGGAGATTAATATAGATAATTGTATTATACTGAAGATAAGCAAAAGAATAATTCTTATTTTAAATGCTTTTATGTAAACTTTGAGTGAACAGTATACATATCAATATATAAAGTTTGAAATGAAAAATGTTAGCTTGTTTCTGGTTTGTTAATTCACATAATCTAGGTTGGATTAATAGCAACAACTTTCAGCAGATAATGTGTATCCAAACTGCTACTACAGTTTGTTTTTATAATCCTCATGGCAGGAAAATTTTTTCTGCAGTGGTATTTGATGGAAGCAGAAGAAATCTTAGAGTGAATCAAAAGTGAAAAGACTTATTTTTTTTACTTTTATCCAAAATGAAACAAGCGATGCATTGTCAACAGTCATTTTCAATTCTTCACCAGTTTCAATCATTTATCCTGTAAAACTATAATAAAATTTGAATTACCTTTTCATAAAAGAAATGGACTTGCTGTGTATGTATTTTTTACTTTGATAAGCAAGATTGAAAATGTTCTATTACTGAGGACAGAGGAAAAGCAATAATCGTGTGTGGAAGGATTAGGGGCCAGAATTGCAAAGCTGTGCATCAATTGCCAACACTCATTGGTGAGAATGAACTAGGAGATAAATACCACTAGAAGCGCTCAGAGGTTCAGACCCCCTCTTCTACACTGATTGGACAGAGGGAGATCTGGATGCTCTGGAGTCGCTGATAGGGGACCAATAACCCTAACCAAAGCACCACGTCAGGAAAGGCTTGTGGAGGTCACATCTGCAGGAATTCGTGGGTTGTTATGACCTAAGTGTTTGAGCGCCCCCCCGACTTTGATTTATAAATTGAAGCCCTAACACCCAATTATGACACTATCATTACAAGGTGGGGCCTTTGAGAGGTGATTAGGATTAGGTGATTAGGTCATGAGGGTGGGGCCCCCATGATGGGGTTAGTGCCCTTCTAAGAAGAGAAGCAGGGGCTGGAACCCTTATTCTCTCTGCCAGGTAAGGGCACGGAGAGGAGGCACTGTCTACAGCTGGGAGGAAGGATCTCACCAGGACCAGAATCAACGCCTCCTTCATCTTGGACTTCTAGCCTCCAGAACCGTGTGGCCCCGAGCTTTGCCATTCCATTTCCACAATCACGAGTGTTCTCTAAGAATCAAATGAGAAGATGCATGTAAGAGTTCTCAGTAAGTAGAAGGTATAAAAATATCAGGATTGTCTCAAAAACGATGTGAACTGTATCATTCCATGTGTAATCAACATTCTCATTCTCTTTGCACCACAAAGCAAACTGTGTGTGGGTTCCCCCCACCCCCACCCCGCGGGAATAAAGGTGACTGTCAGCTGCGAGACTGGGCAACCAACTGCTTTATCCTCAAATTAAGTACATTTCCACTGCAAAATACGCACACATTCAGGTCAAATGTCATAAAGCCAGTGTCCTAACTGGGGAGCCAAAAACTGCAGGGCGGACTGAGGCCCTTGTCTTTGATCTGAGATGTTATGCAACTTTGCAGGTTACAAATCTTTAAGCCACCTCTGGTAAGCAGCCCAAGGTTTATTGGGTTACTTGGCAGCTTTTTCTCAAGGAGGTAAGAGCTGAGCCTTAACCATTCAAGATAAATGTGGGCCTGTCAACCCTTTTAAAACTTTGGTGAATGGTGTTAATAAGCCTAAACTTCATTTGACATTGGTTGCTTTTCATTTCATTGAAGTTTCCTACTAGCTTTCTCTTCTAACACTGTTTTCAATTCTAGGAACCACTTTCTTTTAAGTGAATTTGTAAGAAGGAGAAAATCTTGCAAGACAGACTTGAACCAGGCACAGGGAACACTTTAGTTGCTTTTTCTATTAGAAGGAAAAGGTTATTTTACTTAGAGTCTATAGTTTTCTGGAATTGACAATATTTTGGTTGCTACATTAATATTAAGTTCATCAAGAAGGGAGCGATGGTTTGAGGAGTTCCTAAATAACTGACTTCTCAGTAACACGTAGACTCAATGAAGATTTTTAAGTTTCAGATTTATTTTATTGGGTCACATTAAAAGAGCAAGATGTGTTTAACTACATAAAGATAATGGAATCTTTTTACAGATTAAGATCTGGGCTTAGATCCTTATTTCCCAGTAACTCACTTCAAGGTTGACTTTCAAAGGCTATATTTGAATGGGTTTAGGTATTAGAGATTTAGCAAATTCCATGTATGTTTTAGATTATATCCATGAACTGATATCAGATATAGCTTTCCAAGAGAGATCTCTGAGAAAGATAGTGCTCATATTATGATTCCTACTGCAAACACAAGAATCTTAGTTATATTATACAGAATCCACCAAGACCACAAATATTTTTATTGGTAATACCATAAAGGTTGTCTAAACCTAGAACTTCATGAATAATGAGACCCGTTGAAAACTCACATTCTGTGCAAACCATAATTATTGTTTATTAAGTGTAGTTAATAAACCAGTTTATTAAGTGTAGTTTCACGGCATGCTAACAGTTTCAGATACTGACCAATGGATTGTGGATTGCTGCTATTTCCTTTACCCCTCAGCCCCCCTGTCACTCAAACAAGTAGACATTCTGCACTATTGTTTCCCAGAAGGGGAGATGCAGCAGAAGTCAAGGAATGAGAGGAACCAGCCCTGGTTTCAGAAGCTCCATGCTCAGAGAGAAGGCACAAACAGTAGATTTGAGAGTATCTGTTGAAGAGAAGCACATCTCCTGCTCTTGGTTCTCCCTTCCTCTCTACTACAAACTAAGGGGGGGGGGGGCGGGGATCTTCCTAATGTTTGGGGATATGAAAGACTCAGAAGGACAGCAATGAGATAATCTGAGTCCACACTAGGAAGGAGTATGGACCTCACCATTCTCCCCCTCCCCAGTTATCAGGAGCAGAAAGGCCTCACCTGACCGTGTCCAGAGAGATCTGAGGAGGCAGCAAGGCCCCCTGGCAATAAGGGCTGTAGAAGCAGATATGAGGTCCTAGCCAATCACAGGGTGCCCTTGGTCCACAGCAGAGCCTAGGCAGCCGAAAAATCCCCAGCTGGTTCCTGGAGGTAGTCTCAGTTGGTGTTCAATGCCCTAGCATGTCTAGATGGCTCTGAAATAGCAGAGAGAAAGCTAGAGCTGAGGTCCTTGAGTTGGGCTTGAGGGAAAGGTCAGCAGCATCCTTGAATTGACCTTCATGGGCCAGATGGCACAAAAGAGCAGAGCAGATAATTGGGTAGTTGGGGGAGGGAAAGCCAGTTCCTTCCTCCAGTCCAGCCTCAAGCACAACCCAGTCCCCTCAGTGTGTAGACACACATTTGGAGAAAAGGAGACAGAGAGGCCGTGATAAACTTGAACTGCCTGAGATTAAATTTCCACTACCTGATGGAATGGGGGCTCCAAATAGAATAAAATTCATTTTTAAAAAAAATAGAGGTGTATTATAGAACACTTTAGTTTGTGATTTGAAATCCATACCTAGTAACTTAAGAATCTGTGTTACATCTTTTGAAATCAGTCTATAATTTCTTTTTTTTTTTTTTTGGTGGAGCATAGCGTAACTTTTATTATGTTTACAGAAACCCATTGGTTGAGTCTGGATTCTATTTAAAGTGTTCTGGGTGTTCTTGTCACACATGCAATGGTTTGGGATGGTCATATCTAGCTTTAAGTCTATGTTACTAAATCTTAGTAAATATATCCCCATACCTATTTGCTCAAAATACATCATTGAGAGGCTGAAGCTTTGCCAATTAATTCCGTGGAAGGCTTTGCTTTCATCCCAAATTCTATGCAAAACTCTCTCTCTGGCTGTGTTTCCTCACTGCATTTCCCTCTGATCTCAGGCCCCTGTGTCCGCCAGCAGCTTCATTCAGTCTCTTGGTGGGAACCAGTGTGCTCTCTCTGGCAGCTGTGTTCTCTCTGCAGGATCATCAGTCTTCTGCAGGCTGTGGTGATAGGATGGATTTTTAAACTCTTTTGGCAGAAAGAGTCACTTCCTGCTCAGGGAGAAAGATGAAAGCGAACCCCACACTGCGCAGAAACATGGACACCATGACACTTCCGGCAGAGCACGGTTCAGCTCCCAGCAGCCCACCATGCGTAGGCAGAACTTGACTGCCTCAGCCTTGCTTGACCTGGACCATATGAACTACATCCACTTCTCAGCTGATGTTACATCTATTCAAGTGAAAGCTATTCTTGGCTACTCAGCTTTAGAGCCTTAACCATTTAGATTAGTTACTCTATTTCCTATTGTTATCTGCATACATTTTAACATAAGGCACCCTCATAATTGAAATGTTATGCACCATACATTAAAAAATAACTGCCATGAAATCTCTAGTTAAAATCATTCATTATGGTCACATTATAGAAAAAAGTGTTCAGTTATAGTCACTGATTATTGGAATGCTCAGGAACAAGGCCTGTATTCCTGATTCCTTTCTGTGACCCGACTTTCAGTAAATATAAATTGTGGAGGAAGTGCATACTCTTTCTTCTGTTGTCTCCATGTACAGAAAACAGCCCATGGACAATCTTTCCCATGGTTTGAATAATCGAAGGAAACTGAACTTGTGGCTGGGAAAAGAGTCCTAGGGAGAAATAAAGACACCTAATCCTCATGCCAGAGCCATCCATGTTGATGTTTCCTTGTCTTGCATTTTTACACATCCATAGCCATCAAGATTTGGGAGTTATCACTAGATAGTTTCACTTCTTTGGAGAACTTATCCCATTCCACCCCCTCTCGCATTCTCCCATTGCTCTAAATTGCTACGACACTTGCTACATTGGAAGAGCTCAATAATGGTTTGGAAATACGATTGAATCAGGGCTTTGGGCGGAGCCTGGATCTCCCTCTGAGATCTTAGCTGACAGCCAGGAGCTTGTGGGAAGCATGCAGATCCTTCTCCCAGACCGCTAGCTCTATTCAGAGAGCATGCAGTCTGGCAGAGGGGAGAACCTCAAATATGTGGGATTTGACCTTTGAATACAAGGTGTCTCTCTGATGGTAAGAACATCCTACTCTCCTGGATAGCAGATGCACCCCACCTCAACCTCTCCTTCCTGACCAAGAGCTCTTGATCTTGGAGGACCAGGAAGACAGACTCATGACCCCAAATAGAAGATGAGAGAGGAGCACAAACAGCTGTTTCCGCTAATGGTAGTCCCTCCATTTATACTCAGTTTATTTCTGACACTCCCAGATTGAAGCAGATGACTATAAAATAGATTATACAGATGTAACTAAAGTCTGATTCAGAGGCAGCTAGGCAGGCAATTGCTGAAATCATAAACCCAAAAGAAATGTAGCCCGATGGAGAAAATAGTACCCACCAAGCGATTCTTGGAGAACATGAGATTCCATCTCAGGGAGCATTACCATTGTCTGCTGCACGTCCAGTTCACTTTGGAGATTCATAGAACCTAGGGACCAGAGCTGAACTGGTATGAACCACAGACAAGGAATTGGATACAGCTACAATTTTCCTACTTTCCCATGATGGTTTTGCCTCCGATCCAAAAAGATAGTAAGTTGTTGTTGTTGTTGTTGTGTATAAAGGGCGCCCATTTCATAAACTCCTGGGTTCAGCCTGTCCAGAGTACAACATGGCATCTTTGTCACAACCTTGCAGATGTTATCTTACATTATTTTTTAAGTTTTTAATTATACTTTTTTTCTGTTACCTTCAGTCCCTTTACACTCCTCACCCCACCCCACCCTACATTTAAATCTTCGATCCACTTTTGAATTTATTCTTGTGTATGGTGTAAGAAGGTGATCTAGTTTCATTTTTCTGCATGTATTTTTCCAACACCATTTATTGAATACAATTAACATTTTGTTCATTACAAGTTATCTCTTTTTTGCATTAATTTTTTTAAATTTATTTAACTTTTGTTCAAGTACAGTTTTCTTTCTTGTATTCCCAGCCCTGCACCCCCCCAGTGCTCCCCACCCCCTCCCATCTCCGCCCCCCGTCTTAGTTATTGTCCATGTGTCTTTCATACTTATTCATGTGAGTCCATCCCCTTTTACTCTGTGCTTCTCTCCCCTCTACCCTCTGGACCCTGTCAGCACGTTCTGTATTTCACTGTCTTTGGTTACATTTTGCTTTCTTGTGTGTTTTGTTGTTTACATTCCTGTTAAAGGTGATATCATATGGTATGTGTCTTTCACTGGCTGGCTTATTTCGCTCAGCATAATGCTTTCCAGCTCCATCCATGATGTTGCAAAGGGTAGGAGCTCCTTCTTTCTTTCTGCAGCATAGAATTCCATTGTGTAAATGTACCATAGTTTTTTGATCCAGTCATGATAAAGGTACTCAGCAAAGTGGGAATAGAGGGAGCATTCCTCAATATAATAAAGGCCATATATGAAAAACCTACAGCCAACATCATACTCAATGGACAAAAACTAAAAGCTTTTCCACTAAGATCGGGAACAAGACAAGGTTGTCCACTTTCACCACTTCTATTCAATATAGTATTGGAAGTTCTAGCCACAGCAATCAGACAAGAAAAGGAAATAAAAGGCATCCAAATTGGAAAGGAGGAAACAAAACTGTCATTGTTTGCAGATGACATGATAGTGTACATGGAAAATCCTATAGACTCTACCAAAAAACTGCTCAAACTAATAAATGAATTTGGCAAAACAGCGGGTTACAAAGTCAATATCCAGAAATCAAAGGCATTTTTGTATACTAACAATGAAACAGCAGAAGCAGAAGTCAAGAAAAAAATCCCATTCGATATAGCAAAAAGAAAAATAAAATATCTGGGAATAAACCTAACCAAGGAGGTTAAAGACTTGTATGCAGAAAATTACACAACACTGAAGACAGAAATCAAGGAAGACACACACAAATGGAGACGTATACCGTGTTCATGGATTGGAAGAATTAACATCATCAAAATGTCCATACTACCCAATGCATTAATTTTTATGTTTTAAAATATTACATCAAAATATTGTTTATTTTGATTTCCGAGTTTTCTGGCACCTTCTTAAATGTTGTGCCTGTATTAGTTTCCCAAGGTACTATAGCGAATTACCACAAACTAGGCAGCTTAACACAGTATAAACTTGTTCTCTCACAATTCTGGAGGCTAGGCATCCTAAATAATGGCATCAACAGAATTCACTCCCTCTGAAACCAAGAGAGAATCCTTCCTTATTTCTTCCAGTTTCCGGTGGCTTCAGAGGTCCCTTGGCTGGGGCATCATCTCTCTAATCTCTGTCCCCGTCTTCATACGGCCTTTCTTGTGTCTCTATGTGTCGCATTGCCCTCTGCTTTTCTCTGATAAGGACACCAATCTTTCGACGTGGGTCCCACCCTAAATCCAAGGTGATTTCATCTGGAGATTCTTAATTACATTTGCAAAGAGCCTTGATCCAAATAAGACCACATTACCAGGCTTCTAGGGTTAAGACTGAGATATGTATTTTGGAGGCCACTCTTCAACCTAAGGAAAGTAGTTCATTTGCCTCACCTTAATCTCAGCCCTGCCACAAAGATTAATGCCCTAATGGCTTCTGTCTCATCATCAGAGACTAATGGCTGGTCCTTTTAGGTAGCGTGCAATGAGTGGATGGGGCAATGAAAAGAGTGAACAATACGCTCAAGACCAGTGGGGACGTTCTGTAGCCCATCCCATCCACACAGAGAGAACATGGCAAGGAAAAGAGAAATGACATTTTTCTGCATGGAAACTTTGCCTAAGTGTCTTGAAAGTAAGTTGTAGAGAAGTCACCAAACTTCTGTCATTATAGCAACATACGCTTTGCGTTTTGTTTCACATAATTTTGTCCCTTGACTTATTCTCTTTCAATATTTACTTCATACATATATACAAAACTATTGATTTTTTCTAAACCACAGCTGCATGGCTGTTGTAAATGGAAATTCTTAGAGCATGATCTTCTTCCTACGATCGTGGGAAAGAGCGAGCTACTTTAAAAACACACATCTCCACACACTTCTTGACGCCATATGGAGATTTTATTCATGCAAATAGAAGCTTGGTTTTCTCCCAATTTCCCACAAGGCACTCACTAGCATTGAGGAGATCTTTGGCCCTCAGTAGGACCTATTAGGATGATACCCTCTAATAAAATCTCCCCATCCCTTGCCTTGACTTCTAAATGTATACACCCCTAGTTATCACCACAACAGTATCAGAGAGTTAGAAAATGTGAGAAAAAATCTCCACCAATGGTTCTGTTGAAAAACTTACATTTTTTACCCCAAATATCATTTCAAATGAATCTGTATGTGAATTTCTACAATGTTAGATAAACCATGAGTATTATCTCAGAAAACGTGTACAAATGTAGGGTGTTTGGGTGAACTTCTCATATTTAATACATTTAAAAATTGGCATCATGTGAGCAAATTATTTGCAGATTGCTAGGCAGGATGAATAATCTGACACCATATGGAGACTATTTATAAACCACAGCAATTTCCACACTGTTGATCATGTGTAAGATAAACAATGTAACTGAAGTGAATTATTACTTTTCCATTATTTTCTGGGTATATTACATGTAATGTTTAAATTGAGAGAAGCAGTTTTGAGAGATTCTCTTATACACATCTAACTACTCATTAGTCAAGGGTAATTATTTGTGTTTGTTATTTTGTGACTTTAACACAAAACATGTTTTCTTCTTCTTATGTGCCAACTCGTATTAAGAAAAGGGTTAAATAACAGAACATTAAGTAAACAGCAACTTTTGCTCATGTAATGTATGTCTTAGAGAACTCACCTTGAAGAAACAGGATGTGAAATAGAAGGTATGTGAGAATGAGCTCGTTGTGGGTGAAAAAAGAAAGGGATTCTGTGGAAAGAAACCTCAGGGGTGAACTGACCATAGATTCCTAACTGGGCCGGTCATAGTGGGTAGTCACTAAGTATATGGCCCCAGGCATATAACTTCTTTACTACGAGGCTTTTCTCTGCTTTAAGCAAGACCTGACCATTGTTTCTCTGCATCTAGGTTAACATTTGAAGCGCCGTAACCATACTCAAGAGAGCACACAGTCTTGTAATCCAGTCTCATCCTTGCTTTTAATCTTCCGTAATTTCAAATGCAAAACAGAAGCTGCAGAGCTGCTATTTCCAGAGCATTTGAGATCTTACCCCCCAGCATACAGTCGTCAGTTTGGCTTAAACAAACTCATAAAAATTCTCTATGGGTTTGATGTTTCTTCCATCAACACAGTCACAGAAAAAGGAGGATTCTGATTTCGTATGTCATCTTTCGCTCAGATGGCTCCTCCAACCTAAACCTCCTGAGGTTATGGACAGGAGGCCAGGGTGTCAGTAAACACTGAAAGAGCCTTTCAGGGATGCCCCCACAGTGCTAACTATTGAACCACTGACGTACCTTGTGAATCTGTCCTCCTCCAGCTTCCATGCTGCACTCCAGCCTGCACGCAATACCGTCCGAACTGCTCTCCACTGTGTCAACCCCTCTAACCCAGCCTCCCCACACTGCCAGAATAATTTTTCAAAACTCTGAATGTGGTATGTCATGCCACTGGCCAAAAGTTTTCCATAGCCCTCTGCAAAATAAATCTATTTATTTTATAGTCCTGCTATTCTATAGCAGGACTCACAAGGCCATTCATGGTCTGACTCAACCTACCTTTCCAATCTGTCTCCTACGCCACTGGACACATTGAAGAGTCAACCATTCAGGAACAGAGGGGGACCATAATGGTTTGGAGTGGCAATGAGAAGTGAGGAGGGAGAAAAATCCTCCAAATCCTGAACAGGAGAGTAACAGCATGAGCATAAGTGTTTCCGGTGAGTTGGAGGTGGCGGCACCCAGTAGGGGCAGGTCTCAGGCAAGTGTGAAATTTTGCATAACAAATATTTATTCCTTCCATTTTAATGTCATCCAAATGCTTTATTGCCTTTCTTAACTACATATGTAAAAAAAGATTTCAAGTGTCAAATAGCTCTTCAGTAGGAAAAAATTTCGGTATTGGTTGATTGAGCTGCTGTAAGTTACAGGCACTGATACAGAAACAGATAAATTGAATTGTAGCCCCTACACTTAAGTTGCTCACAGTCAGGAACTTTAAAAGCTTTGGATTTTCCAGGAGAAATTCACTCATGGCAGGAAACTGTGGCTCAGTATCTCCCGTCATTCTCAGATAACTAAAATCCTGGGCAAGGCTGGAAGTTTCTGGCACGTGGTGAAAGACGAGGGCATGGAACTGCCAATCAATGCTGGTCTCAGCAAGGAGGTGCTGGAGGGCAGCACACATCATCATTCTTAGCTCTTAGAGGAACAATTTTTTTCTACTTTCAATGTTTTTTCAGCTGGTATAATAATTAAATCTGCCTGAGACAGATTAAAAACAGAAAATAATTATATACATAATTATTGGAACCCCACATACACCAGAGAGTATGTGGGGTTTAATTATACACATACATATTGGAACCAGTTTAATTATACACATACATATTGGAACCAGTTTAATTATACACATACATATTGGAACCCCACATACACGAGAGAGTCAGAGACCCCACATATATGAAAGACTCAGGGGAAGAAAGTTAAAATGAGTCTATGAGTGTATAGCAGTCTAAGTTAAGGATGAGGTGAGGTGTCTTGGGGCTTCAGAGGGGAGGAAGGTCTTTGCAGGGTGATAAGAGCACCGGAGTTCTATGAGTTGTATATTGATTTTGGATATTAACCCCTTTCAGAGATGTTAATACTAAACACCTTATCACCCCTTTGCAGGGTGATAAGATGTTTAGTATTCAGCAGTTTGCTCTGCCTAATGGAGAAGTCAAAAAGATTATCTCTTGTAATCTCTTATATGCCCCAGGCTCCTAATTTAAATTATGTTAGGTGGGTGGGGGTGGGACAGAAGGTTTCTGAGGGTTTTTTCCGAGTCTGCAGGGTCTCAGTTGTCTTTAGCTCAAAACAACCCCCACATCACATTTTGGGGTAATTCATTCTAAACCCTTACAGAGCCCTTCTTCATATGAGTTTCTGCTTATAAAGAATTTTATTAAATTTATTGGGGGTGACATTGGTTATTCAGATTATTTAGATTTCAAGTGCACAATTCTGTAATACATAATTTGTATATTGCATTGTGTGTTCACCACCCAAAGTCAAGACTCTTTCTGTCACCATATTTTTTACCCCCTTTACCCTTTACTATCTCGCCCCAACCTTCTTTCCCTCTGGTAACAGAGTTGTGTGTATCTACAAATTTTTGTTTGTTTGTTTTTTCATTTGTTGCTTTCAATTTTATATCCCACATATGAGTGAAACATACGATTCTTAACTTTTTCTGTCTATTTCACTTAGCATGATATATTCTCAAGATCCATCTATGATATCACAAATGGCAGTATTTCATCTTTTCTTATGACTGAGTAGTATTCCACTACATATATGTACCACATGTACTTTATCCAATCATGTTAAAGAATACTTAAGTTGTTTCCATGTCTCGGCCACCAGGAACAATGCTGCAAGTATGAACACAGGTATACATACTTGCATGTCATTACCAATAAATGCTTTCAAAATTTTCAGATATCCAGAAAAGATAATGTTTGTAGATATCCAGAAAAGGGTTTCCGGGTCTTATACTAACTCTATTCTTAATTGTTTGAGGAACACCCATACCATTTTACATAGTGGCTGAACTAGTTTACCTTCCCATAAGCAGTGAGCAGTGTGTAAGGGTTTCTTTTTCTCCACAACCTGTCCAACACTTCTTGTGGCTTGTCTTGTTGATAATAGCTACTCTAACAGGGGTGAGGTAGTGTGTCATTGTAGTTTTGATTTTCAAACAACATCTCTGAAATGGGTTAATGTCCAAAATCAATACAGTACTCATACAACTCAGCAACAAAAACAAACAAACAATTCAATTTAAAAAATAAGACAGAGGACTGAAAGAGACCCTTCTCCCAAGAAGATATACAATTGGCCAACAAATACTGAAAAGATGCTCAACTTCACTAACTAATAGGGAAATGCAAATGAAAACTACAAGCTGTTTCTATTTCAGAGTAAGAGGCAGATTGAAGCATTTAATTGGCCTTCCATCTGTGGAACCCTTAAGTCAGATCCATGGCTCGATCCTCAGATCTGCTCTGAGTCTGTGGG
This sequence comes from Sturnira hondurensis, assembly GCF_014824575.4. Lineage (NCBI taxonomy): Eukaryota > Metazoa > Chordata > Mammalia > Chiroptera > Phyllostomidae > Sturnira > Sturnira hondurensis. The sequence continues at coordinate 18,653,569 of NW_028087015.1, read as the reverse complement.
AGAAGAGAGACAACTTGAACACTGTCATTGGAGCCATCTGCCTCTCCATGGATGATCGTGAGTATTTTTTCTTATGTAATGCAATGGGAAGTCAGATGTTGTCAGTTGTCAACTAATGCCATGCAGTAACCTACCCCCAATGTCAGTGGCTGTCATACAGCATTTACTTCTCTTGATCCCAGGTCTGAGGGTTGGCTGAAATAGCTTTGGGCAGAAGTTCAGCTGGGTTGACCTCAGGTCAGGTTAATTAATATCTGTCCCACTTGGCTCATTCTGAGAACCAGGCTGAGGAACCAGTAGCTAACAGGGACGGGCTCTTCTAATTATGATCCTGGGGCTGCATAAGGGAGAAACACTGTGCAACTTATTTACTACCTCTGTCCACATGGCATTTGCTCTGATTCCATTGTCCAAAGCAAGACAAAGTCAGGGGGTAGAAAACACATTCTGTCCCAGAGGGAGGGTGCAGTGGAAGTGCCTAGAATCAAGATGTTTTTATTGTAATGTGTCTGATGTTAAGCTTTTGACTGCTGAGGCACCCATTGCAAAGACATATTACCAGCTGCATGACAGAGCTGCTGGTAAAACCACTAGATAAGAAAACAGAGTGCCCCATCCATAACATTCCCCTTTAAGAAAGGCCTTGGTAACCTAGATAACTGACCACTTGAGTGACCCCACTTTTCCCTTCCTGTGACTTAATTCTTGCTCTTGTGTTTTAAATTTGGCAATAAAGAAGGAGCTCATGAAACCTTAGATACCACAACCTTGACTTCAATAAACACAGAGTCACGAGTCCTCACTCCCTCTCTCTCCACCCATGAGTTCACTGTGTAGCTCTGAATGTGCTGAGTACCCTCCAGGACTTGTGAGTAATGTCTTTTTTGTGTGTGCAAAGTTCCCTGATGGCTGTGGCTGAAGTGCATCTTGCAATCATAATGAAAACCACAAGGGTGAGTTGGCTACAAGACTGGTTCCCATCTGGGAAATGTCTGTGGGGTTCGCTACAGGTAGTAAGCACCCAAGTGAGTGCCCCAGGCATTCCTAGTCAACCACATCACTACCGATGGGCTGATATAACACAACACAGAGGGGGAGATTAGGGAAGAGGCATCGAACAACACTCCATTCTATCACATCAGGTGAGGCTACAACCTATGTAACCAGAAGGGCTAGCATGGTGGCTAAATACCAGAGCTACTACATCTGCAGTGTCCTACCCTACACATGCACTTCGTCCCATTGCCACTGGTGATGATAGGAATTATCGTGTTGCTACTGCGTGCCATAAATTACCAGTGTCTGATTTCCCCCAGCAACACGGTTATTTAAGACCCCACCCCAGAGTAAGGGTTACCCAATTCCAGAAACATATTTTCAGGCTCTCTTTCCTAAAGCTACTCCTGGTACCAATTATGCTATCCAACACACACACAAACAATGTCATATCTGTTTTATATTCATAGTGCTTTATGAGAAACCAAACCGAATATCCAGATTTTATACATCCCATTGACAGGAAAGAGTTGATATCTAAAAAAAATACACCTAATCTCTTTATAAATCTTACTATTCAAAAAAATGCATAAAGATCCTTGGCATTATTCCCTTCTCAGGTTCTTTGTAACAGATACTGAAAATCCCCAAGATCGTTAAGCTATTAAAGACGCAAGACTTACATAATGCAAATTCTATAAATTTAGTATTAGTCAAAAACCGTGTCCACGAGGAACTGCAAAATAGAATATGTAGAAGAGCAGAGTAAAAATGGAAAACAATGTGTCTATTAATGTCAGTTGTAGTTGAAGGTGTCTAGAACAGGCTTTCCCAAGATGTGCCATTTTGGTATGTGAATTATTTTGAGCTAAAGGCAATTGAGACCCTGTGGCTCATGAGAAATGTCTACCTCTCCCTTAAAGAATCTAAATTAGGGGCCTTGCCCGTAATAGGAGTTATTACCAGAGATAACTTTTTATGACCTATTTATAGGCCAGAGCAAACATCTAATTACTGAACATCTGCTCTCCTTATCATCCTGCAAGGACCTTCCTACCCCTGAAGCCCGAAGGCACCTTCGCCTCATCCTTATCTCCGTGTGCCAGATGTGCCTCGCTTTCCCTGTCTGTCTCTGAACTTCACCCGTATGTGGAATCTCTGAGTCTCTCCTGTAGGTGAGGTTTCCGTAGCATGTGTGTAATTAAATTGGGCTATTTCCCCTTATTAATCTGTCCCATGTGATTTGACTGTTAGACCAGCCGGAAGGAAGTAGAAGGGTAGGGGAAAGTTCCTTCCTCCCTCACAGAATACAGACTTACAAATTTCCCAGGAAATGTTATCAGTGTATCATCTTTATGAAAAGAAACAATAGCAGATAAGGTGACTTTGCTGGTGAAAATGAGGATTTACACAAGAAATCTGCAGAAACATTAATGGAGATCCTTATCACTCTTTGCCTTAGATATTTAAAAATTACGATAAAATCTAGGCTCAAAAATTCCTTTAGATTGTCAAGGAATTTTGTTTTTTGTATTAGATCTTAGACTTTTTTAAATGACAAAATATAGGTAGGTCTCTCTTATCTACTGTTACAGAGAAAGCCGTAGGCCAAAACTGGCATCGCTGTGCCAAAGCCCAGGGCACCAAACCGAGATTTCATACTTGACCTAGTTGCTGTTAACCTTTCCCCAAAATACAATCTTAATCAACCAGTCTGGAATTTTCAGATCAACACCAATGAGGTAATCTGTCACTTGGGCCTTGTCCATCTCCCAAAGAAAGAGAAAACAATCGGCATGCTAAAACCTATGCCATTCTCTTCCCCTAAAATGAAGAGGCTTTGACATAAAAATAATTCTCTCTTTTTTTGTTTATAACTCCCTTTCCCCACCCTTCTTTCTATAAGACCTGCACTTTGTACAACCCATCCCAGTGCCCTCCCAGTTGATAGATAAATGGGATGCTGCCTGATTTGTGAATTGTTTAATAAAGTCAATTAAATCATCACATTTACTCAATTAAATATTGTGGATTCTTTGTAACACTATAAACCTAAAGCATAAAAATTCATAAAATGTATGCTTTTCCACATCAGGTAACTACTAATCAGAAGTGTGTTTTCCCTGCCCAAAAAGGTGTACAGGGAGTGACAAGGGAGATGACTTGCTGATGAAAATGGGATTACCACATGTGGTGATGAGGAGACACCTGTGTCCATCTGTTCATTCTTACAGATACCTTAAAAGCCCTCAAAACATACACATGCAAACACAAGATATTATGCTATCATCTGCATGCTGAAAACTTCATCATTTGCACCTGGAGCTAAAATATCACTTCTTAAGGAAAAGGATTTAGGGAGCTTTGGAGCACAATTCCGGTGCTAACCAACATTGACAGGCAGGAAGAGGGAAGTTTCCTGCCTCAAGCAACTATATTCCCATCGTGTCCAGGAGGCCGTGGGAACTCCCAAGTGGCCCTGTCCCATCCTGTCATAACTCTACCTTCATGTAAAAGTAGATACATTCCCCAAGGGGACTGCAGGGACTGGATGAGAAAGGACTTCTAATACTCAGGTATGATGGATATGGAGATATGATTGGGCAAGAGAACAGAGTACAGACCGTGGCTGGTATGACCACATGAGATTACTGGCAAGTTTTCAACTTTCCTTGAGAGTTTTCCCTTCCTTCCCACAAATACTTCTTGTATTTGGGCATCGACTACAAAAGGGCATCGACTACAAAATCTTTACAAAGCAAATGACTTAGTAGATGGCAGGCCTACTTGCAGTTCAGACACTTTATTTCCCAGATCTCAACCTTGTTTGCATTTTGAACTTCTCTTTATTCAGCAAAATGGCAGGAAACAAATTCATCTTCCTTAGGGTGAGTTTGCCTGGGGCAGTCCTGGCTTATGCTGGTTATCCCAGCATACTTTGAAGTACTCTCTAATGTGTTCTGGTATCCACATGTGGTGACTCTGGTAAATCACCTCCCTAGTCCCCAAATCATCTCAAAGTTCCTAGAAGTTTACATGCTTTAGTGTAAGTGGAGGGGGCAGGGATACAATCATGAAATTACACAGTTGTTGTTGGTTTTTTGTTTTTTTGTTTTTTTTTTTTTCAGAAATACCCATCATTTTGGCACGTGTAGACAATAAGGTCTGTGGGCTTGGACTTTTTGCCACCTCTCTGCCACACTTGGTAAGTGCCACTGCTCCAAATATGTCCATGTCCTGATGCAGAGTTGACATTCCCCTCCAGGGTCTAGCTGCTTCTCTGATATGATGTCTTTGTCCATGTGGAATCCTGAGGTTCATGCTCCCCTCAACTGTGGGACGGACCTAGGGTCACGCTTCTAATAGACAGAGTACAGCAAAAGGGATAGGATGTCACTTCCAATATTAGGTTACAAAAGGACACTGGCTTCCATGGCTCTCTTGCTTCATCTCTGATGGAAGACAAGAGCCATGGGGCAAACTTCCCTATGGAAAGGCCCAACAGGAACAGCCAGCAGAGACCCAGAGAAAGCTGGATTCTTCCAGCCCATGAGTGAGCTTGGAAGCCAATCATCCTCCAGTTAAGACATAGGCGGCTGAACCCTTGTGAGGGACCTTAAGTAGATGACCCAGTATAGGGTGAATTTAGATCCTGACTCACAGAAACCATGAGATAAATAAATCTGTGTTGGTTTAAGGCCCTAAATTGGGGGATAATTTCTTACACTAAGAGAGCCTTTTCTGTTCCTGGGCTCAACCTACCTGTCTTAGATCTTACTGGTGCCAGGAATTAAGGAGCAAACCCCTTCTTGTAACAACAATGTCTTTTATTTTCTGTATTCTGATACTTGGACATCTGGGGCCTTGCTGACTCAATAGAGACTTCCTCCCCCGCCAGGGTGAGCCAAAACCTGGAGATAGTAAATGACTCACCTTGTAAGTGTGCTTTTCAAATACGAATCCACCAGTCCAGAGCCCACACCTCAACCACCTTCTCTATCAACTCTTGACACTACAGACCAAAACTCCTCCTTTCTTCTTCCTCTAATCAAGGGTATCTTTTGTGGTTTTGTAGATTTAGAAGAAACTCCACTTTCCCTCCGGCTTCTGTCTAAATACCATACCTGTCTTATTTACTTAACACAATCACTAAATGTCAGAGACCATAGGTGTTTCTCATTTTCAGCCCTGTCTACTGTCCTAATCTTCTTTGATTGGAAAGAGGAAAAAGGAGACACTAGGTGAAAAGTACAAAGTGAATACCACAAAATATGCTTCCGTAGCTGTGCATTGCTTTCAAGCATGTGAGGCTTTTTCAAGGATGGGCTTGAAAGAAAAGGGCCCCAGGAAAGACCCGGATAGGAAATGAACATAAGGTACATCTTCAAAGTCCATTAAAAAGAAAATGAATGCCTACAGGAACCAAGCTGTGGCTGAAGGTGATCTTAAAGATCAGAAACTCTGCAAATGAATCAAAATGCACAATCAGTGGGATTTCTACATGTAGGGTATTTTTTAAAAATGAGTTTCTTCTATGCTCTGTGTCTAGGAAGAAGTCTGTGAGTAAAAGTAAATTCTGCCACAAATGTTGATTTCTGAACACCAAAAAGTTTTTTTTAAGCCTTTGGGTATATAATTAGAAGAAATATAAAAAAGGGTATGCTAAGTACATGTATGATTTTCCATCCACACACCCCCCTAGGGTAAATTTATATTGAGTAGTTCATTTAATAGAAGCCTTCTTGAAAACCACAGCCTATGTGGTAAGGTTTGTTTTACATGGGTCACTAATGTGGAAAGCTTTGATACCTTACGTTGAAAGTAGGGCAGTCAATTAATTCCATGAGTATGAACTTGGCATCATATTCAATTTACCCTTAGGTGAAAGCTGCCAGCTTTCCAAATACTGGTTTCTAAATAAAATAAAATATTTAGTTTTCTGACATGAAGTCAAAGAATGTTGCTTTAATTCAGAAGCATGAGCTGAAAATTCTGCATACTTTTTGTTTTTTAGTTTTCTCCAGGGCAAAATTTGACTTCAGAAAAAGTAGAAATTCTGCTTTCTAACCCTCTGCAGAAAGATTCATGGCCATCCTACTCAGACCCTGTTTTAGTCAGGATAGGATGGGTTATGCGGCAGTAACAAACAGCTCAAAATTTTAATGGCCCAAGAGAAAACATGAATTATTTTTTTCCCTCATATAAAATATGCATCAGAGATTTGCAATAGTGTCCTGTTCTGCAGAATCTCTCAGTGATCCACACCAATAGCACAGCCATATTTCAAATGGTGTTTGTTTCTATTCTAGAAAGAAAAAATATTCTGGAGGACCTTGAACCTGTAAATAATGACCCAGTCCTCACCTCACTGGTCAAATTTATTCTTATGGGCCCACTAAAGCATGACAGGTCCAGAAATTCAATTTTTATGAGTTTTGAAGAAGATAAATGAATTTTGAGGAGTTGTCCCAATGACTACTACAGGCTCCCTTATTAAAATCAACTTGAACCGTGCAAATGTATAGCAGACCATGTTTTCCTGCTTATGCAGTGGATTCCATAACTTTGCAAAAGTTCCAGGCCATTTTCTTTTATCCATATCAGTTAATCCATATTTCCTCTTTTCTTTGTTTTAAAATCCTCTCTTTAAACATTAAAATTTGGATGCTTCTGTCCATCAGACTTAGAGTTCTGCACACATGGATGAACATGATAATCACCTGTAAAACTTTTAAAAAATAGTAATATTCAAATGTCACTCAAAACCAATGTCAAAACATTTGGGATATGAGAGCTGTACACAGTTATCAGTACTTTTACAAATCTGCCAGGAAGGTCACATGTGCAGCAGAGATGAGCACTGTTCCCATACCAAGAATTAATGGCTTCTGTGTCTGTCTCAGCATTAACCTTTCCAAAGCCTTGAGGGTGAAACATTAAGTCCCTAAACTCAGGTATCACACATTTGAGCAAGAGGGACTCTGCCCACAGACCCTCCAGTGTATTCTCCAGTGGAATCACTGGGTCAGAAGGCAGATCCATTTTTAATTTTTTGAGGTATCTCCATACCACTTTCCACAGTGGCTGCACCAATCTGCATTCCCACCAACAGTGCAAAAGGGTTCCCCTTTCTCCACATTCTTACCAGCACTTGCTATTTGTTGATTTATTGATGAGAGGGCATTCTGACAGGTATGAAATATCTCATTGTGATTTCAGTTTGCATCTCTCTGATGATTAGTGACATTGAGCATCTTTTCATATATCTATTATTCAGATTTAAATATTATAGTCTACAAAAAACTTGTCAGTTGAGCCCTGGCCAGTGTGGCTTAGTGGATTGAGTGTAGGTCTGTGAGCCAAAAGGTCACCCATTTGATTCCCAGTCAGGGAACATGCTTGGGTTGCTGACCTGGTCCCTAAGTTGAGGGTTGGTGAGAGGTAATTGCATATTGATGTTTCTTTCCCTCTCTTTCTCACTTCCATCCCCTCTCTCTCAAAATAAATAAATAAATAAATAAACAAATAAATAAAAAGTATCAATTGAATGTGTCAACACTTATATATTTATTAGTCATAAATACATTAAAAGGTATGGTAATGTAATTTTATGGGGAAAAACTATGTTGAAATTGAAAGCTCTTTGAAAAGTACCAATGTCATGGTATTAGAGAAAGAAACGCCTAAAATACTGAATGAGGTATGGGAATATGTTCCAGGAATGACTATTCTATGCATGTTATTTTAAAACTTCAGATGATCCATATACAGTGGTCTCTTACTATGCTGCACACAGTCACATTACTTTTTTCTTGAATAATTTTATTTTAAAAAATAGTTTTGTACCTGGCTGGTGTGGCTGAGTGGATTGAGTGCTGGCCTGTGAATCAAAGAGTCCCTGGTTTGATTCCCAGGCAGGGCACATGCCTGGATTGCGCGCCAGATTTCCAGTAGGGGGAATGCAAGAGACAACAACATATTGATGTTTCTTGCCCTCTCTCCTTCCCTTCCCCCTCTCTAAAAATAAATAAATAATATCTTTAAAAAAATAGTTTTGTAAATAAGACTGTATATTAGTCCACCAATGCAATAAAATTAACTTGTAATTTAATAAGTAAATACTTTAAGATGTTTTATTATTTAAATTTAGTATTCCCTTTAACTCACAAAATATCTATTTTGTGAAAAATTATATGATCACATAGTGAACTAGTAATGTAATTTTTTATTTTTTTAATTAATGACCAAAATTTATCAATTGGAATTAGTGTGATACATACATAATTCATCATTGCATTCAAACAAGCTGTCATATTCTATCATTTAGAAGGGAAGCTCTAGTTGCTAACTTATACACTTTATATATCACAGTGGAGCAACTGAACTATCAGACAATTTCCTTCTATTCAGATCAGAAAAACTCGATTCTTTTCCTCCTCTTAATTTTGCCCAGACCGTGCTCTGCATCTCCGTTCTCTCACAATCACCTGCTATGTTTGCAAACATGCGGATTCTGTGGTCTCTACCATGGAGGCTTTCTATTCAGTAAGTTTGGACAGAAACCCAGGGGTCCTCATTTCTCATAGCACCTTAAATGATTCTAATGTGGTTCTTCCATTAGAGGACAAGGGGCCACGATTTAAGTTCTACAATGCTGGTTTCATACCTGTCCCCAGTTCCACGTGGTTATGAGAGTGATTCTTCCAAAGTCACAGTGGCGTCTCACTGCAGGCTGGATTTATTCTGTGTACTTAGTGGTGCATACAAGAACATCCAACAAGGTGGCCGACGACTGGCTTTCTCCACCTCCTCCACGCCTTGTTCAGCCTCCATCTACTGGGATAGGTGGTGTGGTGGCAGCTGCTTGAATCTCCACAGTGTGTGTGTTTTCAGCCTCCAGTCCACCTGGAATACAGGAGAACTTAGCATGCTCCCAAAGTTGTCCTACATCTTGGAAATTCTGGATAAATCCCTGACTTGTCTGCCTGAATATTGCTTGTCCAAAATGGGCTCCTGGGTAAAGAGAGATTTTGGCCCTCACTGTTGGCTTGTCACAGAGTTGCCCCTTTAACTGGCAATGCTCTAAATCAAGTGAACTCCTTTCTGCAGGGACAGTTACACGGGTGGGCTGCCTTGCCAGCTCAGGACGAATTACCCCATAGACAGAACTGGGGAGTTAGCAATAGCCCCGGGAATGAGGCCATACACTCACGCCATTCTTACCTTACCTTTAGTAGTTTCCATGAATGAACCCTGTTCAGTTTGTTGCATTCTTTTGATCAGATTCTAGAGTGCTAAAAATGGTTGGTTTTGACCATTTTGTCCTGGTTTAGAGTTGTTCTGAGGGAGGGGAGTTGCACTGACGTAATCAGAAGGACTTTCATAGCAGATCTTAACTCCCATGAGCTCTTCAGAACAGCTTTCTCTCTCTCTCTCTCTCTCTCACACACACACACACACACACACACACACACACACACACACACATACACTCTGTACTCCTCTGTCCATGACTATATAGTACTACTGATCACAAGTGAAACACGTGTTTGCAATTAACATCTCCCCTAATAGGGGTTGGGCCACACAGGAACTCTCATCCTCCTCTTGAAGCCCCCAGAACCCAGCGGGGTGGCTGGCCAGGGCATGAAGCATTGTCTCTCTAGGCATCTAATTTTTCAGTACAAATTTCAAAGTTCCTTTGCTCCACCACCTCATTATGGTGAGTGGTACATTCTAAATGCTCAAGCTAAAAAATGCCTCCAGCTCACATATGAGGTTAGGGGCCCCAAAACTCTACCTGCTCAAGTGCAATAGGACCTACTACAGCATGGCTAGACCTTCCAAAGTGCTTTAGAAACCTTTTCCCTCCATAAATTTCACAAGCTCACACTGAAAAAGCTTCAACAACAACAAAAAAGATAAAGAATTGTTTAGATATAAAAGACTAAAATCTCTTTCATGTGTTGTCTAAGCTGATCTGATTAGCTCATGGGAATCACTCCTAACCCTTGCCAGAGCATAACAGGTTTTCTGCATAGGTCTAGTTGGAAAGAGAAAGAAAAACTACATGCAGCTGTTCCAAGGCTGGGAAATGCTGTGCAGACCTGACAGCAGCTGTTTGCATGCCAGAGAGTCCCAGCAATTTCTAATTAAATCCAAAAAAAAATAAAAAAAAAAAATAAAATAAAAAAATTTCTAATTAAATCCAGCTCAAGAGAAATTTTATGATCCATGTCACATGATTCTGTGTGTATCTGGGATGCTTTCTCTCCCTGTTTTGAAATCCCCTCCAGGGAGTTTGTCAATTGTCTTCATCTTAAAGAGCTAATTAATGCAGAGACAAAAACATCATTGTTTTGGTGAGGCTAGAGCACCCACAGGAGTCAACCACCAAAGCTGGAAGGAAGGGGGATCCCCAACCTCTTAGAGCTAAGAAAGGAGCAATCGGGGCGATTGCAGTGAAAGCTCCTAGAGCAGCCCCTTCCTACAGCTCCTCTGCGGGGTCTCCGCATCTGCGGAGTGAGTGGCATGCATGTTTCTGCCTTTTTCGCTTTGTTTTGTGACTCCCTAAGAATCCTTAGTTAACTGTAATACATGGGTATAAAACACTTGATAAAGCACTTCCACACACATTGTCTCAGTTATAACTTGAAACAACCACTCAAAATAAGCCAGGAAGATACCATTATCTCCATCTCATAAATTAAAACATTGAAGTTCTCAAAGACTAAATGATTCCTGATCAATGTCAAGGTCATAGCCAGTTGTTGTCAGAAAGAGGACTTGGCAGCAGACTTTCCAGACCCAAGACTATCACTTCTTCCACTTGGCCCACTCCCTCCATCACCTCATTAGCTGGGCAGACAAATCAATCTGTTCCTACATTCAAGAGTGTTATCTTGCCTAAGAGTGTCTATTTATTCTGCAGGAAAATTATTCATATTTCTGATAACCTGTATGCAATTCTAAATTTCATTTTTTTTTCTCTCAGCAAAAATGTGATGTAAAGAATAACTCTCCATGGGGCTTACTGAAATGGAAGCATGAGACACATGTGAGTATGCATTAGTGAAGACTCAGTATAAAATTAAAATTAAGAGATATTCTTGCCTGAGTAGTACAGGAGTCTCTTTTCTCTGGGACACTATGATATACATTTGCAAAATCCCTAAGGCCAAAAACTAAAAAGAACTAATTTCACAGTGAAATAGAAGTCTGGCAGTGAAGAAGATTTCTACCATGTTAATCAAAATAACAACCTATAACCCTTTCGCACATTTATTCAGGCTATCAAAGCTTGTTTCTATGCCATTCCACATACTTAGACTGTTGGTAAATGTTTGAGGGGCCTAGGAATACTTTTGTGCCATTATTAATGAGACCAGTCAATATAAAAATACTTAAGGGGGCCAAATTTGATGGGGGTACTTGCCTACTGACATATTTGATTATTTTCTGAGCTTATTAGTCAAGATAATTAACACCAGCTGCTGCAACAGATTAACTCCCAGATCAGTGACTAATACAAAAATGTCTATTTGTCACTCATACAAAGTGTGGTGGAGTTTGAGCAGCTCTGGATGAAGGGTTAGGAGATCTGAACTGATCTCAGGGGACATTTTCAAATGCCAGAGCTGGGGGTGGCACGCACCATCTCCAGGCACAGTACAGTGACAGTATGATAGCCCACAACCCACAGCAAGAGATATGGAGGAATGCAGTCTTCCTGTGTTCCCATGGAAGGAAATGGCGTAGGAGGCACACAGCACCATTTCTGCCCACACTAAAAGACAAATTTCTACGCAATTGTTCGTCTTCTGCAACCACGTCATTCCAGAAGCACCAAACACTCCTTCTGGGAGAAATGATATAAGAAGAGGAAGACTGTAACCTTGTGAACAGAAGCTACCAGCCTTAGAGGGGTTTCTCTGTTGAAGAATTCCTCGCAAAACTGCAAATGTTCCTACTTGAAGGACTAGAAGGAGGAAGGAGATGTGTGGGGAGGAGGGTGCTTTCAGGAGTTGAGATGGCTGAGCTGTTCACACATGTCATTTCAATTTCATAATCTAATAAAGATTTTCTGCAAAAAAATGCATGCCTATATTTATGCAACTATATCTACATGTGCACATAAAGAGCGATATATAGAAATAGATATAGACATACATGTAGGTATACAAATATAGATATAATTAAGTATTTCCACTGAGTTGAACAGGGCAAGCTTTGTCACATAACTTGGATGACCATGTTGGAAACGTAACTGTAGGGAACTGAAGATTTTGGCAAAGGACTATGTTCAACAGGTGTCCCAACGCACTAAATGTTATAGGAAATTCATCTTTCAGTGTTGTACATGCTTTTTTGTAGCAGTGACAGTGGGTACACTCACGTTTGTATGCCATACGCAGTTCTCTATCTTTTTTTTTTCAAGAAATGCATCAAGAACAAGAAAAGATCTGTATGGTAATGCCCGACTTTGCTTGAGCCCTGGTCCCTTAGATGCTTTTTATTGGTGTCTATGCATCATCACTATGTGGGTGTTCAGACACACGAACTTATCTATTCAGTTTTTTTCAAAGCTTAGGGAACCAAGGTGCACAGGTTAGTTCCTTATACAGCCCAATTATTTTGTGTTTTTTCTTAATCCTTGAAGAAGACAGAGCCAGGCTTAGTCATCCATATCCTGCTCTGTGTTAAAACCTGTTTCAATAAAAAAAATGAGACCTAAAATAATTTTACTAATCTTCAAGAACACATCTGAGGGAGAAGAGCTAATAAAACACAGGACCTTGAATTCCCAGTCAGACCTGTCTGTTTTTGCAGTTCAACTGCTGTACTTCTAAATTTTTACTACATCAGACTCTTTAGAAATACAGCCTGCATTTAGCTTTTGAAATAAATTAAATAAAGTCTGTCAGTTGTCAACAACTCTATTCATGTGTTTATTATACATAATTCTTTCCCAAAGAGTGGAACAATGAATGTGAACCTAATACAAAATAGAATTTCAGTTTTTCAAAATATGCAGTACTTACCACATTGACACAGACAATATTAAATTTTCTCTAATATCAAAAACATTTCACATTCTGTGGCATGTAAAGCATATCATGAGATCTTTTCTTCCAACACCAAGGGTTGTACATTTTATGTTCAGAGATGAATCAGTTCTGTATGTTGACAATGCTGTACCACTGAGAATTTTGAATTTATTGGGGAAAAATAGAAGTGGTCGCTAAAGTGGGTGGCTGTATCTATTTCCCCACTTTCCAAAGAATATCTTTTTGCCTTAGAAAAATAAACATTAGAAACCAAAGAATTCTGTTAGGTAATTTAATCATTCATATTTTCACGTACTTCCAAGGTTATTATGTATTTTAAGTAAATATAGAGAACTCTAACAAGCAGCACAAAAAATATAGTCCAAATTTCTTTTTAATTATTGTTCATTTTGATTAAGAATATATTAAGGATCAGCACAACTGATATTAATATAAGGCAATGCAGCATTTTCTAAGGCATTTTACGGAACACTTAATACCATTAGAAAAAAAACCCATGGCCAAAAAAGAGTTGGGAGTGCTTGAATAAATTAAATTGGACAGACTTTTTTTTATTGGAGGACTTTTCAGAGTCCTTAATAAATTAATATACATTGAGACTCACCCAAATATAGAATCTCCAAATTCTGTATTTTCTAAACTTCTTTGGCCACCATAAGTCTTTTGTGGAAGACCTGAGTTAACATCTTGAGTCACATTAGTGTTCTCCAGAACAGAATTTGGGGAAGTTATAGTAGGGACTCAAGCTAAACCCCCCTCTTGGAATTGCCAGAAAATTGTCCTTGTTGTATTTACACAGCGTTGAAGGAATTCAGCAGCTAATTGAAAAAAAATCAAAGCAAAGTAGTTCTCTGTGGAAGAGTTGTGTCAACACAGCAGAAAATATATCAAGTCACTACAATGAGGTGCCAGTGCCATCTAAAGGTGCCTAATCCTGAAAATAATCTGATGGAGGCAAAACCAAACTCCAAAAAGTATGAAAGGATCATGAGAAAATGAATGCATACCTCTCAGGCACATTTCCCATTGATTCATTTTACAAGTAATGTAAGGAGTCTTCTGTAGAAGCCAGACACTGGACCAGTCACCAAGGGCATAGTGGTGAGCAGACACCCAAAGTCCCCCTTGCACAAAGGTTTTAGCAGTCCCTCGTAGTACCACCCAGGTGTTATTTTTATATCTTTTATCCTGCTGATATACAAGATGGAGCAAAAGTGGGCTTGTAGTCATTCATATGAAAAATAATATAATAATTAACAAATAACAATACAAGAATAAACACTGTGTTTTGCATACTTACAACTTTAAACATACTTTACCCCACCCTGTATATCAGGCTTACATGAGGTTTAGCAAAACAGAGAGGCAATGATAATTACCATTACAATAAGCAAATACCAGAAATATGTTAAAACTGAACATTTCCTACTAAAAAGTTACATAGAATTCAGCATGCAAATGATTTAATATTTTATTTTTAAACCTTTTTAATACACATATGGTACTCTCTAAGCAATTAGTGAAGTTGGAGCCAAAAATGACATTTTTATCTCAAGTTTCTGTTGAGTTTACAAAACAACTTTGTACAGGTTTCCTCTAGACACTTTCCATCCCAAGAAACCATGAAGCTATTATGTTTAGGAAATGTCACAATATTCCCCCCACACCATAAAGGAACTGTATTACTCTACTATTTCCAGGCAGAGTCGTGCATTTTCCAAACAAAACATGAGCTAATCTGAAAGTCCTTTTTCAATATGTAAACTTTCCATGTTTTCCATGCTTGCCAGGTTAGAGATAGGGCCAGAGAGATTATAACACTAATGGAATGTAACTTACTTTTGTAACATAGGAAACTGCCATCTTTTTTATCAGGTTTAAGGGTGGGGTAAAGTAGGGAAAGGGGATACAATTGAATTGAAATCTTTCTTTTCTTTCCAGCTTGAACCACTCCCCTTTGTCCGTCCTACACTTTAGGCTTTGGTCCTAAGGAGGAGAAGCAAAGGAGAGCAGCCCCGGTCATGGAGGAAGACGCCTAGCTGTGTCTGGACTGGGCAGTGTGTGAGCATGCTCAGTAGTGCCTGAGCAAGGTGGAAAAAAGAAAAAGGAGGCACCTTCAGAAGCTGGCTTCTTCTTACTTCTACTGATGTCTTCTTTTACAGCAACCATAAAAACCCACCATTAGAGTGACAACTATGTCAAAAAACCTCACAATCCATTTCCCCATGATTCTATATCTCTATCTATGGTTTGCCTTACTGATTCAGTGATCAATGTTCTCATGACAAAACTCATGTGATGTCTGTTTTCTGCTTCAGGGTCTCTACTATGTCCAGTGCTTCACTCTCTCCTTCCACGGTAGAGGTCCCAGACTACTGGTCCACCGACCAGGTCTAGCATGATAGGTTTTTCTGGGCTTGGCTTTTCTTCTCTCATCATATGTGGACCAAAATAAAAATAGGAGTATATCAAATAAAGTCCAAGCTTCTGGTGTCTTTTGAAGAACTCAAATGTCTTACCACCCATGCCCTAATATTTCTACAAGGTACAAGCCTGCTGGGGCTCGGGACCCTGAGAGCTCCAATCCCATCTAAATCCCACCATTCATGTAACATCTGCAGATGTGCGTAGGAAAGTCAGCTTTCTTCATGTAAACAATCTGCTTGATCCTTGGAGGCAGCAACCACTCATCTCAGTAAAAACTGACACTATATAGAGATGGCCTAGTGAAGCTAAGTCCCCGATCCCCGCTAACTTAGGTTCTCTTCAAAGCTCATCCAGCCCCAGAATGCTCTGGTCCTCGTGTCCTCAGCAGTCCTCTGGACCTCAAGCATCAAGGCTTTTTTCTTTCTTGTTTCTTCACCATTTTCTTCTCCATCGATTCTCTCCAATACACAGTTTTGACCATTGTAAAGGGAAAATAAAGCACTTCCTTTGCACTTTGCCTCCCTTGAGCTATTCCCCTTCTCTTTCAAAAAAGAATTATGAAAAAAAATAATTGTGCCTCCTCTTTGCAATTCTTTATCCACCATTCACTCTTCAAATTATTGTAATCTAGCCCCAGCAGACCTTGGAAATTATTTTTTAGTAATTCAATAAATTGAAGTCACTAATTGCTTCTTTCTCCCAACCGGAGGGTTTTTATTCTATATTAACTATGTTAACTAATACATTTCACTATATTAGCCTTGATGTAATACATGGATGGCTCCTATCTTGAAATTCGGTTGCTGTCTAGATTTTATAGAAGAACTGTCTCTTTGTTTTCATTCTCATCTTTTAGCTCTCATTTCCCAATTTCATCAAAAATTTAAAACACTTTCAAAATTTAAACATAAAATACTAAGTTTTCTGTAGCCTTCAAACATATTCCTAATTCTTTCAATATTCCTTCCTAACATATATAAGATTTTAGGCAGGTTATAAAGTAAGGTATTTATGACAGTGAATGATTACATATATTGACCGTGAGAAGATTACTAAGAAGAGTAAGAGGCAAAAGGAAGATTAACTAAAAAGAAACAATAATTAAACAGGCAGTTGATTTCTCAATAGAAATAATGAAAGGTAGAGCACCATGGAGTAATAATTTCAAAATATTGTGAGGAAATAACCCCCCACTAAGAATTCCATCCACAGCTAAACAATCGTTCAAGAATGAAGACAAAACTAAAGAGAACACACAATACCATACAGTGCAGTAAAGAAGTACATCATGACAAAATAAGGTGACTTTAGAAGGGCAGGTGGAGATCAACTGAGGAGGGATAAGCAAAAGAAATGATAAACACACGGTTAGATCTGAACAAACACTGTTTCAAACAATAGCATTTGATGTTAGCACTTTAAAATTATTGAAATAATTCATAGGATAGATATAATATTTAAGAGAGAATTGGTTAGTTTTAAACTGGTCTTAGGTCCTTGTACTATGTGACAAAAGAATAAAGATAATAATTAACATTAGGCTATCTTAAATCAATTATTGATGTTAATATTTTAAGGGCAATCACAAAAATGATATGAATACCATGCATAACCTCCAGAAAAAATTAAAAAGTGAATTTAAAAAAATGTTTGAAATTAAAAAGTGAATTTTCCTCCACTGAAAAGGCAGGGACAGAGAAAAACGAAACCCAGGTGCATGTGTTGCGATGGACATTCAGACACAGACTGATTGAAGCCAAGGCCCAGGGAAAAGATACACCGGGAAAAACCAACCAAAAGAAGCAGATGTGGCTGTGTTAGTAACATACAGAAGAGACTTGATGTCACAAAGCATTATTAGTGATGCAGATTTATCATGAAGCTATGATATAAATATACATACACTATTACATGCAATTAATGGCAAGCATTCAACAAATACACAAAGGGTGAGCGACTTAAAAGAAAAATATAACACCAGCATAATGGGAGAATTTAGCATACCTCTCAGTATTTAATAGATAAAACAGACAATTGGATTGTTTGGGGCTTTTTTGGTATTGAATTGTTTAAGTTCTTTATAAATTTTGGATTACAACCCCTTATTAGATGTTCTCCCATTCAGTGAGTTGTCTTTTCATTTTGCAGTTGGTTTCCTTTCTGTGCAAATTTTTTTGTTTGATGTTGTCTCATTTGTTTATTATTATTTTTAAATTTTTATTTATTTATCTTTAGAGGGGAAGGGAAGGAGAGAAATATCAATGCATGGTTGCCTCTCATGAGTGCCCTGCTGGGAACTAACTGGCCTGCAACCCAGGCTTGTGCCCTGACTGGGATTCGAACCGCAATCATGTGGTTCACAGGCCCGCACTCAATCCACTGAGCTACACCAGCCAGGGCTGTTTATTATTTTTTATTTCCCTTGCTCAAGGAGACATATCAGAAAAAATATTGCTACCAGAAATGTCTAAGATTTCACTGCCTATCTTTCCTTCTAAGATTTTTATGGTTTTGAGTCCTACATTTAAGGCTTTAATCCATTTTGAGTTAGTTTACACTTTTCCAAAGAGGACATATACATGGCCAATAGACATATCAGAACATGCTTACCATCACTAGTCATCAGAGAAATGCAAATTAAAATCACAATGAGATATCACCTCACATTTATCAGAATGGCTATAATCAATACATCAACAGACAAGTTGGTGAGGATGTGGAGAAAAGGGAACCCTTATGAACTATTGGTGGGAATGAAGACTGGTGCAGCCACTGTGGAAAGCAGTATGGAGTTTCCTCAAAAAATTAAAAATAAAACTGATGTATGACTCAACAACTCCACTTCTGGGAATATATCCAAAAACCCAGAACACAAATTCAAAGGAATACCTGCAACCCTATGTTCACTGCAGCTTTATTTATAATCACCAAGATCTGGAAGCAGCCCGAGTGCCCATCAGTAGATGAGTGGATAAAAGAGCTCTGGTACATTCCCACAATAAATACCACTGGGACATAAAAAAGAAAGAAATCTTAACATTTGCAACAGCCTGGGTGGACCTGGAGAGTATCATGCTAAGCGAAATAAGCCAGTCAGAGAAAAGACAAGTACCGTATGATTTCACTTATATGTGGAATCTAACAAAATAAACTAGCAAACAGAATTGAAACAGACTCATAGATACAGACAACAGACTGATGGTTGTTGGGGGGGTGAGTTGGGGTGATGGGTGAAAAAAGTGAACGGATTAAGCAAAACAGAACAAAATGAAAACTTCTAGACAGGTAACAATACAGTGATTACCAGAGGGGGAGGGGGATGTGGGGAGGTAAAAGAGGGTAAAGGAAGCATAAATGGGGACAGAAAGAAACTTGACTTAGGGTAGTAAACTCACAAAACAATATACAAAGTATGTATTATATAATCGTACACCTCAAGCCCATATAATTTTATTGACTAATGTCACCGAATAAATTCAATAAAAATTTAAAAAACATAAAATTTTTAATTAATTTTAAAAACTTTAAAAATTACATAAAAATCAAAAATAAACAAAACAGATAAAACTCAATACAATACAGAAGAACTGAAAGTATAAGAAAACAGCAATAAAAAACTGGACAGTTTCCATTAAAGAATATACATACTTCTCTAGCACACATGGGACTTTTAAAAAGAACTGTCTGTGTGTTCGGCCATAAATCAAGTGCTAATAAATTTCAAATTATATAAGACGTAAAACTGTACTTGAACAAGAATTAAATAAAAATAAATAAACAAAAAATTTTTTTAAAAGATAAATTTCTTAGTGAGCACATTCTTAGACAATCATGAAATTAAACTAGAAATTAGCTTTAAACAAAAAAATTAATTCTACCTTCATATTAAAATATTTAAGAACATAATTCTGAATGAATGGTGATTCAAAGTAAAAATAATAGTAAGCGTGTTAAGATAGGTAAAACTCTGTAATAGTGAATATTCAACACAATAAACTGTGGGGTGAGACTAAGCTGTTACATAAAATGTATATTCTTAAATGCTGATATTAGATAAGAAGAAAGAGATTGGAATAAGAAACTAGGACTTTGTAACTTGATGTTAGAAAAAGACTAGAATCAATCCAAGGAAATTAGATGGAAGAAAATAATAAAGACAGGAGAATTCTTGTCATGGTAAATAAAAACTTAGTAGAGACAATCACTAAAGCCAACGTGACTTCTCTAAGAAGAATAATAAAATTTTCAAATTTCTGGCAAGACTCACACATAAAAACAAGGAAGCTACAAATGAACAATTCAGATAAAACATGGTACATAGCTACCATGTAGTATAGTTTAAAAATAACAATATTAGGGATGTACATTGGCTTACACATTTGAATATTTGAAAAATATTCATTTTATTGGAAAAATATACCATAAAAACCAAGTTTAAAAAACTGAGTAGCTTAATAACATTTAAATAAATTTAGTCAATAGTAAGAAATGTACCTATCCAAATACCACCAGGCCCAGAAGCAAGTTCCAATCTTACGAAAACTTTTCCAAGGACCAGAAAATTAGAAAAAGCTCCTCAACTTTTTTAGTGAGATGTGTATAACCTTGACACCAAGACTATTTAATAGTTAAGAAAGGCATAAACTACAAAATTACAGAAACTCAAAATCATGAACAAACTATTAGAGGCTGTACCAAACTGTATCACAAGTGAATACTGTTATTCTCTAACTCAGCCAGTCCAGAAGCAGACAGCCAAGGTTTCTCCTGTGCCTGCTGGGGAAGAGGAGGTGGCTGAGGGTGGGTCGGGATAAGCCAAGGGAGCTGGGCTCAGGAACCCCTGTCACTGTACGCGTTCTATCTCAAGCTAACCCTTGTGATGGGTTTCTGCCTTCCCACTTGCCACATAAGGAAATCGAGATTTGGAAATATGAAGCGGTCTTCCCAAATGAGAGAACTGATGGGGGGGGGGGGGGCGGGGATTCAAACTGAAGTCATCTGATTCCAAATCTCCTTCTGTGTCTCTTACACGGTCATGCCCTGGCAAATGTTTAATAACCAGCTCTCCGGGAAAAACAGCCCTCGACTGTAGCATTTGCTGATTTCTGTGGTGTAAATGTTCCCTTGGCTGATGTCAAGCTACCACATGATGCCACTGAACACAGAGACGGGAAGAGATGCTCAGAGCTGGTTCTCTGAGCTGCCGCACTGGCTCCTACCACCCACTGCCCCAACCAATGTAGTCCTGGCACTGCAGTTAATGCCTTTACTTACTAATTCATGTTCATTCCTCACACAGAGAGTTCTACTTTCATTTGCATGTAATAATCCATGAACATTACTCATTTTACAGATATTTATCTGTTATCTACAATCCACTGGTCATTTTTCTCAGCACTCAAATGAGGTAGCTTTAAAAGAAAGCCTTGTTCTCAGGGCACACGCATAGTAGAGGGACACGTGGAAACTAAAACAATACAAATAAATACATGGCCATGCATCAGAAGGTGGTCATTGCTCTGGAGAAAATCAAGCAGGGAAATAGTACGGGAAGAGCTAGATCTGATGCATCCGTTTTAACAGAATGGGCAGGATAAGCCTCATTGGGAAGGTGAGCTTGAACAAGGACTTAGTAGGGATAAGGAATCCAGGCACGTGGTCATCTGATGAGGAGCCTCCCAGACAGAGAGAAGAGTGGACATAAAGGTCACGAGGCACCAGCACGCCTGGTGCGTTCAGTGACAGCCAGGAATCAGGTGTGGCCAGTGCAGAGAGGGCCACCCAAGAACAAGCAGAAGGTGAGGTCACAGGGAAAGTGGGG
The DNA here is from genome assembly GCF_014824575.4 of Sturnira hondurensis. Classification (NCBI taxonomy): domain Eukaryota; kingdom Metazoa; phylum Chordata; class Mammalia; order Chiroptera; family Phyllostomidae; genus Sturnira; species Sturnira hondurensis. The sequence continues at coordinate 18,632,257 of NW_028087015.1, read as the reverse complement.
ACTCCTGGCGCACAAGGCCTCGAGGCAATGAAAGGTCTTGGCTCTTGTTTGAAGTGAGGTTTCCATGGAAACTTTTTTTAAATCAGTGTTTCCTTGTACCCATATGCCATATTAATCTACGGTTTATATCTTCCTTCCTTTAGGGGAAAGTTGCCTGTATTACACCTCTGTGTGCTTTTCTCTGTTCCATTGCTTCAGCTTTCTAATTAAAGGAAACCAATTACCTCTATTTCGATAACATTCCCTGGGATTCTGTTGAATGTCGTTATTTTCTTGGTGATGCTTGTGGCTTTGGGACTGATTGTTGTTTAAATTGATGCAGAACCATTTGTAGTTCTTTCCTTGGCTACCAATTTCAAAAATTTTTACCCTAAAACTGTATATTTCCCTAGTTTGATTGCTACTAAGTAAATTTTAGTTCACAGGCCAGCACTCAGTCCACTCACCCACACCAACCAGGGCGCTACTAGTAAATTTTAGCTTTTCTTTTTAACTTTTCTTTTGTAACTCTTTTTTTCATTGTTGTTCTATTACAGTTGTCCCAATTTCCCCCCGTTGCTCTCCACTGGCCCGAGTCAATCTATGGGGGGGCAGTAGAGAGCTCCATGTTGTCCATGTCCATGGGGTACTTACTCTTGTTCCTTGACTAGGCCCTTCCCCTTCTTTCTTCTCTGGCCCCCCTCCCACCTCCCCTCTTGCTGTTGTCAATCTATTCTTTGTTTCCATGTCTCGGGTTCTATTTTGCTCATTTGTTGGTGAGATTATATGGTATTTGTCTTTATAGATATTGGAAAAATGTTCGGGATCCTGAACTATCCTTTTGCTTTTACTCGGGTGTTTCTTCTTAGTTAATTTTTACTAAAAATATCTAGCTCAGGTATGATCATAACATTCTACAGAATAACTTGTGTGAGCATCAGCAGATAATCCAGTGATTATTGGAGATGATGCCTTCACACTTCCTTTTATTACCAGAATAGAAGGATTTAAGTGATAAGGAATAAAGTAATAGCTACAAATGCTTTGAGTCTGAAGGAAAAAAGGCACATCCCCCCAGAAGGCTCTATCTTCCCTATTTGTGTCAGAAGAAGCTGTTGTGCCCAGGACTGGGCACGTACCTGCTCTGGGCTCCTAGAATTCACAAAAGAGTTAAGTAATATTTAGTAAATAGATTCCGCCTCCCTTTTTTCCCTTTTCCCTTTTCAATTCTAGCGTTTTGACACCTGGAGGACATGCATCACGACAACAACCTTCATTTCCAAGAAGTGTGATATTACAACATTAGCCATGTATCTTATGTATCTGATACCGTTAAGATCTGCGTCTAGTGGATTTGTCTGCTCAATTTCTCAAAGATTTCTCTCGATAGTTTAAGAGAAGAGACAAAGGAAATAAGAATGTGTCAGGAGACTGCATCAAGGAAAAAGAAATGTTTATTAAATTCAATTCATTGAATAATTTTTCTCAGTGTCATTCTAAAATACTGAGGGCTTTTCCATGGGGTTCTGGTTTTGGACTTCGCCTCTGTGCATTGGCCCTCCTGGTGAGTGAGTGGTCTCCAGGTGTCATGTTTGGGGCATGTTCATCTTGAGTATGAGTCAAGTGAACTTACATTATTTAGTGAATGTCTATTTAGTATTCTTGGCATTATTAAGCATCTTTCCAGGATAAGACTTGCAAAATAAGCAACTTTCTAATCAGAAAAAATACTGCAATAACTCTAGTTTTAGGTGCTCAACATTATTTCAAGTCATTTGCTAAGTGACAGGGCTAATACCTGTCCACAGCACGTCTGATGCAGAGCTGGACGGAGACCAGGAGTACAAATGCAGTGGGTTCTTAGGAGCTCTGGACTGTGCTGTTCAAGGTGGGAGGACCTGCTTCTCTGGTGAGCAGTGAAAGGATCCTCTGTGGATTAAGACCTTTATTTCTCTTAAAGGATGAATGGATATTGTAAGTCCCAGGGATTCAATAAAAACCGTTATAACTTGAGTACAGCAGAGCATCCATCAGCCAATTCTGTGATTTTACTGTGTTTGTCTTTTGCAGAAATTCATGTGAAACCTCAAATGTTCCTTTTACGAGTTCTTTTGTTATACACACATGTTTTTTGTTAAATTAGTCGTGGTTCAATCTGGAAAAGATATCTGTAATTAGAGTCTGATTTCTGAAGTTAAAAAAGGGGGAGCTAGCACATTTTCTATCAGCTTTTCATCACAAATAACTTGCTTCACCTTCAAGGACAGTGGCTTAAAATAGCAGCTCCCAGGACCCTTGAGGGAGAGTACTTTCCCTTGCTGCCATGCTATTAAAAAAGAGATTTTCCGAACCTTTAAAGAGCTTTATTTTTTCTTCTCAAAACTCAAGCAGATACTCATTATATAATAATTCATATCACTTTTATGTATGTGAGCTTTCAAAGGCCACATTCATAATCACATAAAATAAGTCTTGTTACTAGTATCCTCATTAAAGAAAGGGGACAAGAAAAAGTATGCCTTTTGTCAAACTGAGAGAGACAAGGTGAAAACCTGCCTCTTGACACGGAAAACGAATTTCTATTCCTTTTCCCCTGTGTGATCTCAGTGTCAAAAGATACAACACGACAGTGTCTCAGCAGAAAGAGGGCAGAACCGTTGCAGCTGCAGCGTTCGCCCAAACACGGCCGGACTGCCTTGCTGTGCGGTCCGAGGGAAGGACAAGGCCGCTTCACAGGTAGTGCGGCCTCCTTAACAACTGAGAAGGACGGCGGTAGAGAAAGAGAACAAGGTTAAGTCCTTCTTCTGCTTTAAAAGACTCTTGTGACAGTTTCTTCTCAGATTCCGAAACCAACCACCCTGCTACTTCCTTCCCGTGACCACAGCGCACTTAAGATTGATGAAGTAGTAAGTGGATATCTCAGGTTATAAAGACTATTATTCCCTATTTCTTTATCCTCAGCATGCCTTTTCCATTTAATTCCTCAACTGCAAAATAGTATCTGAATAATAAAAATTAAATATACTCACGGGAGCATTTTAGTGTCTGATCATATTTCTAAACTCAAACACAAGCTATTGAAAACACTGACAGTACTTTTAAAACTATATGCAAAGTTGGAGTCTGTTTTCCATTGTTTATGAAATATTAAACCAGATTTTTAAAGCAACTGAAGTATTACTCTATTGAACTTATGCTGGAAGTGGAGATGAACTATGAGGATAATAAAAATTCACACTAGGGTGAAAAAAAATCCTAGAATAATCCTCAAAATGAGTTTTTGGTAATTCCCCAAGATAACAAAAGTTATTTTTCTAATGAAATGTTGGGTCTAATTAAGTGATATTTATTTCACGTATCTGGTATTAGTAGTATAAGTCTATATTGGTCCAAACAGGTATTCTTATGCACAATATTTTTTGCTTAAAGCAACATAATTGTCTGTTGTAGGATATTGGACAGTGTCCCTGGGCTCTACCCACTAAATGCCATGGCATTCCCCCCATTCCACAGTTGTGACCATGAGAAATGTTTTTTATACTACCGAATGTTCCCAAGGGGATGAAAATCACCCCCAGGTGAGAGCCACTGGTTTAAAGCATACAAAAATGCAGTAGTCCTAATATTCAGTAATTTTAACGATTCAAAATAAGGTTAGCAAAATGAGTACTCCATTCACCAAATATCAATAAGCTTCTGATAGATTTTAGACAGGGTATGGGGGTTGCAGTGATTAGTATAACTGTCTCCATCCTTTGGAAAATATACTTCACTAGGCGAGAAGATTGAAGTATGCAAACAACATTACAAAATTCAAATGTGGTAAATGACATAGATGTATTTTTCCTGCCACCCCACACAAATTAAGTAGCTGTTCATGCCTAGAAAGAGAATAATCCACATAAAGAAAAAATTATTCATGGATGGTGAACAATAGCATATTTACCAAATGCTATGATCTGCAAAGTCCTTTCACATATTTTTCTTATTTAATCTTCATAATTTATTAGGTGGTTTGTTATTCAATCTCTATTAAAGATAAGTTATAAGTCTTACCCATGGTCACACAACAGGCAAGTGGTCAAGCCAGAAATCTATGCTAGACTGATGGGTTGAAACTTCAGGCTACAGTGAGTTGTCCTCAGCATCTTCTATGGTGTCATGACAGCAGTAGGAACCAACACCTTCGGGAGGAAAGGAGATTGCAAGGAGGCAGTGTGGAGGTGCACATTTCATCTGATTCTTGTTGGACAGGTAGGCCTTATAGGACTAAGAAAAGTGAGGTGTTTCCAAATGGAGGTACTGGCAAGGTGTTACAGAGGGTTCCGGCAGCTTTAACCTCACATAGAGGGTGAACTTGCAGAAGACAAAGCTGGCAAGCAAACTGGAACCAGGGCTTGAAAGTTCTTGAATGACAAGCTAAAAACTTTTGAATTTCTTTTAGATTTTTAAATGATCAAAAGTCATTCTAAATCTTTAGGTGTGGTAGTAATATCACTTTTTCCTGTTTGGATGAGGTTTGGAGATGGAAGAAGCTAGGGAGAGGGTCTGAGGCAAGAGACAATTTCAATGGCCCAATGACAGGTGGTGAGTGGTCATAAGGATTAGAGAAAACAGACCAGGCAGCTCTCTAGAAATTAGACCTGACAAGGGATTTGAGGATGATTGGATATGGAGGATGAGAGTGTCAAAGAAGACACTGACGCAACATGATTCTAATTTCTGGAGCAGTTTATGCAGGAGGAAGTACATGTTTGGGGAGGCAGGGTGGAAGGGCAGTAAAAGACTAGTTAGGACCTTTTAAGTATAAAGTACCTGAGGGATAAGCAAGTTGAGATTTGCTTGGGGAAGAGGGAATTGTGGGTCTTGAACTCAGAGGAAGGGCCAGGTATGAAAGGGTGGCTGGGGGCCACCAGCACAGGGGCAGTAGTTGAGACAAGACGTAATGGGCTATGACAGAAAGAAAACAGAATTCCATCATTGAAAGATGGAATGAGACTGAGAAGGAGCAGGTGGGGAGCTACAAAGCTTCAGTATAAGAAAGTCAGCAGGGGTGAAGAAGAATGGGA